>NC_050076.1:46202245-46839912 GCF_009764565.3 Dermochelys coriacea
TGGTGATGTAAAGCGGACTGTGCCTGCTTTATGTGAGTTGAGGATTATCCTAGGCTCTTTAGGCAGGGAAATCCTTGTCAGCCTTTTTAGGGCAGGCTGATGGTTTCTTTGCACCCTTCCAGTCATGCAAAAGACCATGTGTCTTGCCCTATATGTATATACATACATATTTGTATGTATGTATATGAGATTTCTGTATACAAATACACACAAATTGACATTAATTCCACCCAATCAGTGTTTTCATTTTAATGACATAGACAGTTTTGAATCGAGCTTCACCCCAGATTTTTCCTCAATAGCATCCTCATTCTCTCAGATTCATTTCTAATAAAAACAAGACACCCAAGATAGAGCAATGTATTTTGAAATGTTTTTGCCAATCTCATGTGAGCTATTACATTGTGAAGGCTATAGCAGCTTTGTTAGGCTTGTTAATGGCAATGCAAGTACTAGGGGATACTGTTAATAACTTCTGTTCTTTGCTAGTATTAAATGCATTCCTAGTTTGGGGAGATGGGGGAAGAGATGAGCACTCTATCACAGAATACTACTTCCCTTTGGGGAAAAATAACCAAACAGATTTTTGATTCCAAAAGCTTTTTGTGCCAAAACACCTCGCAGTCTCTGTACGTTACCCAGTATTTCTATAGGTTTGTAAAACCAATCACTCAATTATATGGGACTCCCCCCAAAATTTAATCTAACTATTGCCACAATAACAGAATCAGAAAACTGGTTTGTTAATTGTTCAAAACTATTACTAGTGCTCTGGAGAGATGGTAGCTTCTTCACAGTTAAGGCTGTAGTCAACTTCCATTATAAAACTTCATTTTCACACTCCATATAAATCTCTAGTTTATTCCCCAACATTGGCTAGACATATTGATTTGGGCTGAAAATCCCTAGGTGTACTCGGTAGCAAAGACTCCCATGTGTGGAGTGGCTACCCAACCTGAACTATTCTGCTGTGCACTAGTAAGTTGTGGTTTGGAGCCACTATGTGTCCACACGGCTCTGTCACCAGCATTATACCTAACATCAAGATAAAGATTTCTTCTTAAGAAGGCACAAAGAGTTTGGCCCTGTCTACCTCAGAAAAAATAATATAACCATAGTTAGGTTTGTAGTACAGGGGTAGTGTACTGTGTGCAACAGGCAAGGCTAGCTTCCAAGTTATTACTGATACAGCTGCACCCATACTATGCCACTATTAAGTAGAGTTAGTAGAGTAGGATGGGTCTCCTAGTTCAAGAAGCGCATGTAGTGGCTAGTAGGAGCACAAGAGGTTTGGATGTTTCTGCACATATGGTCTCTGAAGAGATGGGGTTTTGGAAGTGATTTGAAAGAGTGGAAAAGCACTTTGTGAAGGTTGATTTAGGCAGTTCCAGACATAAGTGTTGACATGGAAGCAGGAGGGAGTTTCTCTAGAACAAACTGGTTTTCATACCAACTTTTCTATCTCAAACTTCCTTTGGGATGGTTTTACTGACAGAAAAATTCTGAGATTATTTTTCCTCCAGTTCTGACTGAGAAGATATTTTTCTTTTTGCACTGTAGAATCTGTTTGAATCCTATGGCAGAGAAACAAAAGTCTTTGTGACTCATTCCCAACTTCTGGAACTTCAGAGAGTATTATTTATCCCCTGGCAGACCCTCCCTTGTGGCTTTGGTGACCTTCTGGACAAAGGACCAGTGCTGTATGGACTGAGGACAATGGAAGCAGAACTGGCCTGAGTTTGGGGGCAGAGAAGCAAAGCACTTTAATGTAATAAAAGGATTAGAAGGTGCCTTTATATCATATTTGATTCTTTTGATTAAAGCATCAAACTGTAGGAGCTGCAGACAGAGGGGGAGTTAGTGTCAGTCCTTTAAGGGCTGATCCGGTTCTCACTGAAGTTAATGGAAAGATTTCTATTCCCTTCAGCGGGCTTTGTTTCAAGCCCCATTAGATTATCCACATCATATGCTCTGAGTGTTGTTATTCTCTTGCTGGTCACGTGATTCATGTCTGCTACTCCCTTTAGAATGAATAGAAGTTTCTTATATTAACCCCATTACTCCCCCACCCATACACATACATACGTGACCCTGAGGGGAGAATAGCTTCCTTTGTCTCTACCTGTGTAGAATAGATTGGCAAATCTCCACATGTTGCATAACTGTGAAGCAGATTCATGGAGACATTTAATCATTGGCCAGATCCTCTGGTGGTGTAAATCGAGCCTCGGCTGCCTTTATTGGAGTTGCACTGATTTATGCTAGTTCAGAATCTGGTCCCCAATGTCTTTGTTTAGATTTAGATGTTTGAGGTGGGTGATAGTGGTCCTGTAGAACGTTTTGTTCAGTTCTGTTTTGTTTCAAATTTCAAATTTTATCCTTTCCCAAAGTCCTTGCCTCTGGCCAGCCCATCTTCTCACCAAGTGGACCAGTCAGTCTGACTCTCTGAACAAATGGAGGGAGGTAACTCACTCCTTCCCCTGAATGTGCTGCCTCAGGGCTGGTCTACACTATACATTTAGATCGACCCAGTTACGTCGCTTGGGGTATGAAAAATCCACACCCTGAGCAGTGTAGTTAAGCCGACCTAAGTCCCTGAGTAGACAGAAGAATTCTTCCATTGACCAAGCTGCCACATCTCAGGGAGGTGGACTACCTGTGCCGATGGGAGAACCCCTCCCATTGGCATAGGTAGTGTCTACACTGAAATGCTACAGTGGTGCAGCTGTGCCATTATAGCATTTTCTGTGCAGACATACCCTCAGCAAATTTCTCAGCTCCTCATGGATATTTTGCTCGTAATACAAACAAGAATGACTTATTTATTTACCGTAGGTCGGAGGAGGGGTCATGTATCAGTAGAGTCACAAAGCAACAATGTCTCCAGTCTGCGTTTTTGACCTGATTGAAAGTTACTTTCTGGAGTGTTTATGGGGGAATCATCTAGAGCTGTGTGTCTCGTTATTGTGTTTCTTGGGCAAAACAAATGGGGCACATTACCAGGAATCGCCTGTCATTATTTGTTTTTCAGTGCACATTACTCCACTGCATTTTCCCTAACTTGTTGGCCTGAATAGAGGCATCAATAGTTGCTACACTAAAATAGGCCACTTGGACCAATACATTTGTCTTCATCATATTTCTCTGAGTCTAGCTTTTTTGCTTTATAACATTTCCTCCAGTCTAGTAGTCCCTTTTTTGAACACAACTCATTTATGTTATTGCCTTCAAATAACCTGTTCGCTCAAACACTCCAGAGAATTCAGACTTTTTCCAGTTTTTTAAATTCCATCAGAGGCTGGTGAAAAAGAGTTACGATGCAAACTTTACTGTATATTTAGGGCCCTACCAAATTCACGGCCATAAAAAATGCATCACAGATTGTGAAATATGGTCTGCCCCCGTGAAATCTGGTCTTTTGTGTTCTTTTACCCTACGCGATACAGATTTCACAGGGAAGACCAGAGTTTCTCAAATTGGGAGTCCTGACCCAAAAAGGGAGTTGCAGGGGGGTTACAAGGTTATTTTCGGGGGGTGTCATGGTATTGCCACCCTTACTTCTGTGCTGCCTTCAGAGCTAAGTGGCCGGAGAGCGGTGGCTGTTGGCCGGGCACCAGGAGCAGTGCAGAAGTAAGGGTGGCAATACCATACCATGTCACCCTTACTTCTGCATTGCCGCCTTCAGAGCTGGGTGGCCAGAGAGTGTTAGCTGCTGACTGAGGGGCTAGCTCTGCCGGCAGCAGTGCAGAAGCAAGGGTGGCAATACCATACCATGCTGCTGGTGGCAGCTCTGCCTTTTGGGATGGGCTCCCGGCCAGCAGCCACTGCAATCCAGCTGCCCAGCTCTGAAGGCAGTGCTGACGTCAGCAGCAGTACAGAAGTAAGGGTAGCAGTACTCCAAACCCCCCTGCAATAACCTTACAACACCCCCACAACTCCTTTTTGGGTCAGCATCCCTACAATTACATTTCAGATTTAAATAGCTGAAATCATGAAATTTATGATTTATAAAATCCTATGACTGTGAAATTGACCAAAATGGACCGTAAATTTGGTAGGGCCCTATGTATATTATTATGATGGTTCTCGGGGTACCCAGGACTGTGAGTCACCTTGTTCCATCCCTGCCTCCATCATAAGGGAGACTTGCTTGTGCTTAACTGGGTGTCAGCTTCCTGATGCCACTAACCTGTTAGCTACACAAGCACTCTCCTCAGGACAACATCAGCCCTCATTTTGCTTTGCAGGTTAACAATAGGTGCACCCTGTCACTAAGCTCCTTTGAAGCGTTTCCCTGTAGTGTTCAGCCCCTTATCCACTGGACATGCTCAGAAATACCAGGTCTGCTGTCCCCGAGGGAACAGTGTGCACACCAGCTTGTAAGATTCAATTTTGGATCAGCACCTAGCTTAATAGCACAGTACTGAGATATATTTATAGTGAAAACAAGGATAAGTTGAGCAAAGGTTCAAGAGATAGTGAGTGAGAATAATGGAAACAAAAAGTTACATATAAAACAAAACCATACCATGCTTTCTAGAGACCAGACTTAACAGGCTAACCTTCTGTCTCAAGTTTTTCACCCCAAATATCCTTTGCAGTGTTTCAGCCAAGCCTGGTTATGATTCTATTTCTATTACTGTATATGCACTGCCCATTTACTTCTTAGGTGACAGATGACAGCATTTCTTCTTTGTTCCCCAAATACAGTGTAGCAAATCTTTTGGAGTGTATCACAAGATACGGTTCTCATCCCCTGCTGTTTGCCCTTCCTTGTTGACATCATATTTTGCTGTTGAATTCATATGTAAATGTGCCTCCATTGTGTTTGCGTACAACGCTTAATATACATGCTGCTGCTGCTTCTCATGTCCTTGTCACAAACTAGATGTTTTTCCAGAACCATTCACAAGCAATGGCTTTTTCCATTGCTGCAGCAAGGTCCTCCTTTGTACAGGTCTCCCCAAAGAGTCAGAAAATGAGCAGGTGCTCCATGGTCTGCACCCTGCCACACTCGCCTATATCATGTCATTAAAATAGTCCCATTTATTCATATTAGTCTTTGATCTGCCATTTTGCATGTGCAGGTGGTTCAGACATAGCCACACAGTCTATATCAGTCCCTCCTGGAAAATCCTCCTGGAGTTCCAAATCTATTTCAGTGTGTCCAACTCTGTGTAGTCTTTCATTCAATAACCTCAGTCGTATCCAAAGGCACAAAACTGATTATAAAACTTTTTCGCGATTTCAGGCATTTGATTATTCCTGTGTGACTGTATAATGGATGCTTTGGCTCTTCCATCTGCCAAGATCTTTCCTTTTGACTTGCTACCTTCCTCCTGATATCAGGTGGTGCAATGCCAGCCACCAAGGACAAGCTATCCTTTGGTGTTGGTTTTAGACATCCTGTTGTTCCACGACACCTGTTGCTTATAACAGGGTCTAATTTCTTAGCGTGGACAGATTGTTCCCACAATGGACGTGCATACTCTACTATGGAGAAGCACAAGATGATAGCAGTGGTTCTCAAAGTAACTGTACATGCTGACAGAGAGACAGGTGCATAAGAATCTTTTGTCTGACAGGAAACCTGCTTCTGCACCTCTGCTGTGACACAGAAGGTAAGCACAATAATCAAACATAACTCCTACATAGTATCTCTGTACATACATTTTACAATGATATCCACAACCAGCGTGACCTTGGCTTTCATTTAAAACCTCACGGGACATTCTTTGGTGAACCAGAATGTACATACCAGTATCAGGACCTTCTTGTAACCCCCTTCCTGACTGGCATTGAGGGGTCCCTGGAGTCACAATTACATGCCAGTTGTGCATTCTTTACAGCATTGCTCGGTGTAACGGAATTCAGTATTTTTCACATACAGAACTGGCAAGATTGGGATAGTCAGAGGTGGGCAACAAGACAACGCATTGAGCGCATCATGGCAGTTCTCTGACCTGAATTGTAGTAAAACACATTGTGTAAAGAAAAGATACACAAATGCTCATCCTTTATACTGGGTAGTGTCATTTAAATATGCTGAGCATCACAAAACTAAATTGCTTGCTTGAAAACCCTTATATAATCAGAGAGAGCAAGAGGGAGGGAGGGAGGGCAAGAACTATGCCTTCAGCAGAACTTGGAAGACTTTCTACTACAGAAGTCTGAAGGTGAAAGGTCTCCTTCAAAACTGATTCTAGCTTCTAGATTATCCCCAGTTAAGATTTTTTCTTCATACAAGGGATGTCCCCTGTAGAGAACTGCTCCAAAGTGGGATTATTACATTTTCCTCCAACCTTGAATAAATTGTTCGTGGGCTGGAGTTGTTACCACTTTCAGAAAGTGTTCCATTCTGAGGAAGTGAGGAGGAACAAAGGTATGGAAATGTCACCAGAATCCTTCAATTTTTGAGGATTTCAGTTATAACTACATGATTGAAATGGCTGAACGTCATACCCTTCACCTCCCACCCCATGCAACAATCTCTAAATCTGTGGATCATATAGAGAAATCCACGGACTAGCTTATTGTCCTTTGACAACCAATGTACCATATCTTAGCACTCTAGTAATTAAACCATCTGTAATATACTAATGGTAGAAAACCTGTAAACTGTCCAGTGCAGTACTGGCTGTAGAAACTGAATTATGCCATGTCATACTCACTGGAAAAACACACTGTGCTCTATCTGGAATGATGAGAAACAACTCTCTCACAGTGTACTCGTAACATAGTGGCCATGGAACATTACAGACTGTAAACTTCAGAGGGCTTTCTGGACCTATAAAAATCGTTTTCCATTACAGAAATGTTTGGCCATGTGCAATATAAACAGCTGAACTTTTTCCATTCTGACACTTTTAGGCCCTTGCTCAATTGTGAATTACTAGTTACTGCTAATTACTAATTACTAGTTACATTGATTCCTGAGAGCTAATTCAGCACACATACAAAATCTCACTGTTACACTTTGCTCCACTATTTAGCCTTAAGCAATGATCAACATCCCTGTAATAAGGAAACATTTTCTCTTTCTTATAGGTCCTGTAGGTAGCACTGCGTATGAATAAGGTTGCCTGACACTTTCAATTATAAGTCCCTGTTTTCAGAAACATGACTAGATCAAAACACATTAATAAACTTTTAATGCCTGTCACCAGGGTCCACACAGACAGTTAGATAGGAGCAGCAGGCTACTGTGAGGTAAATTCACACCCCAGCTTGCCATGATTGATTGTGTAGACAAGCCCTTAATCGTAGCATTTCTTTACTTTGACTGCTTGGCCTTGCTACCTTAATATAATTTTAATATAGTTATTTTTATGTAATTGATTTTAATTGTGTGTTAATAAAATAGACAGTAAGCCTGTTTCTTCTGATGATTTGTAGAGCATAAGTTATTTGTAGTACCTGAAGTATAAAGGGGCCCAAACTAACCCCAAATAAAGTAAATGAAAAGTCAATGGATTTGGATCAGATCCTGAATCTTTCTATTTCCACTTTCTTATAGGAAGCTCTCTTCTTCCCCCCTTCCGATGCCTTCTCCCATTTTATATCTAACACAGACAATCCTAGAAATTCACTTTACTACGGTACCACGAATGACTCCTAGGGGTTCTGTCCCCAATCATTATTTTGCCTTCATGTTATTTAGGTGCTGGGCCAAATTCTTAGTAGATGTAAATTGCCTTGGCTTCATTGACTTCAGCAGAGTTAATCCAAATTACACCTTCTAAGGGTGTGCTTAATTTGTAATACAAGAGGTTCAGGGCTCAAGCAAAAGATGCCAGGGCGGCGGGGCTCAAGTATCATGCAAGCAGCAGCGCAATGCTCCAGGAACGTTCCTCTGGCAGCCGAGTGACATGTGAGTGGAGGTGGAACATTGCGGCTTGAAACTCCTATGTGCCCAATAAAACTGATGCAGCAAGCCTAGAGGTATCTGGGACGCAGCCCTGGCAAGCCCCGGCACAAATTAAGCACTGATCTAAGGATCTGGCCCACAAGTTTCATGTTTGTCTTTCTAGATTGAAATGTTTGTGCTAAGAGGAATAGAGGAAAGACTTGTGGTTCAGCATCATACACATTTTTTTCTTCTAACTCTGTCATGGATAGAAGCAAAGGTATTGATGCCCATATTTGTTCTTACTGCACTGTTTTATTCATTGAATTTGCAATTTGCAACCCATGCTTTTTGCCTTCACGGTTCAGTATAATTAACTGAGAAGACCAATAATAAAGTTATTTAATCCCCTTTTCTGCAGAAGCACCTGTGCTATTTATTGGTTACTAATTTTTCATATTTATATACAGATGCTTTTTATGTCCCAGTGCAGCCAAGACAATATTGAAATTTTCTCTTTCATTTGGAAAGCAAGTGGTTTTGTTTGGTCATTACATCTGGCTAACGGGCCTTGCGAAAAGGAATAATGAGCCAAATCTTTAAAGGCTGACACCACACTAAGTGTACAGAGAAACAATGAAGAGCTGGAGGAATAATTAGCAAAGATTGATTACATTTTTTTTTTTTACTTTCTGTTCCCAGGTTACCCAGTAACAGATTTTCATTTTTCTTGAATGTATTCGTTGTTTGAAATTTTAGTCACTGAATATCTTCTGCAAATACAGCTTGGTTTGTAACTTGTTTGTGAACAGGTCATTGGGATTGATCAGTATTCACAATTTGAGCTGTTTTGAGTGGACACATTAATCACTTGGCATGTTCTGTTCCCTGATTTGGAGGATCAGATACACTATCTGATGTGGATTATTGCAATTAAAAATAATTTTCATGAATATTCTGCACTATTCACTTAATATGTGCTGTTTTGGTGAACACTAGAAGAATAACATTTTAGAGTATACCAAATTGCAGACTAATATCTTAAGTCATTTCCTCTGACAATGACAACACCTACCATATAGGCATATGCATGATCAGTGATGAGAAAGAACCAGATTTCTGTAATGAAAAGTGCACAAAATAATAGCTAATAATTGAGTGATTGTATTTTAGCTGTGTGCAGCAGGGAAACAGTTTGAGTTGCCATGGAAATTATTTCCAGGTACAAATTCTCCTGATCAAGAAATGTTGTTCGATGGTTTGGATGACCTGCCAAGGTAGTAGAAACAAGGGATGTATCACAACCAATGTCAGATTGCAGTATCTGTGCCATTCATGCCTTCACAGTCAGATTATCCATTATGTAAGGTCAGCAAGGAGGTTGTGTGACTTTATTTGAACTTTAAGACATAGAAACACTAAATACGTTATACCTGACTCATGCATTCCAGCTTGATGCAATAGGGGTTGTAACATAAAGTAAGAGGCATGACAGATATGATTTTTGGGTTAGGATGTCTTCTAAGCTCTGCTGTGCTGAGAGTTGTATGCAAAATATATTTTTCTTCCACAGAATTTTGTGTTAAAAAAATTTCTTCTTTTGTGCCTGCATCCTGTTGCCCTCCAGATATTTTTTTTTTCAAGAAATGTCATGGGAATATCCAAAGAGAAAAATGTCAAGGTGTATTTACTTTCCTCATCCTCAAATTCCTACTGTCAAGGTTGAATCCCCACTCTGTAACTTTGAGTACAAGAGGTGGGGGCCTGCAAGGATTCTAAAAATTAATACTTGCCACTCCAGGCTTGTATTAAACTCCCAAGGTTACAGCTTTTCTCTGACCTTGGCTTGGTAAATGCTGCCACCACCCAAATGCAAAAAACTCCAACACTTTGACCCTGGAAGGAATACTTGGGAATTCTTCCCTGTGGGGTACCCTCAAGCTCTTTTACCCACCCATCTCTGGGGAAGAGCTGAGAAAGAAAACAAAGGAAATTGGTTGTGCTACCAGCTAATCAAACAACATCTACAAACCTCTTAGGACACCAAAAATCCAATCCTGTTCTTAAAAAAAGCTAAATTTTATTAAAACCAAAAAGGAAAAAATACATCTGGAACTTAGGCTTTTGCTAGATTTTAAAAGAGCTATTCCAAAAATTAAGCAGCCAAACTAGCTTTCTTGGGGGTTCAGCTTAAAGGTTACAAGTAAACAAAAGCATCAGGAGTTAGCACAGAAGAGATGCACAAGCCAAAATAAGGAATAAATCTGATTGTGTCTAACTAAACATTCCTATCTAAATAATTTCTTCTAGGTACAGAAGATACTTTTTCATATCTGGTTCAAACCTTACACAGCATTCCTGCTTATAGCATTGCTGCTCCATGTCTGTGCAGCCCAGAGAACAACAGACAAAGGGAAAGTTTCTTTCCCAATTTTAAAAGTTCTAGCCTTCCCATTGGCTCTTTTGGTCAGGTGCCCACTCCTTTTCTTTTACCTGTGGGCTTGTTAACCCTTTACAGGTAAAGCAAGCAGAGAACAGACACCAAGAGGGATTTTACAGCTAACTGGGTGGCTGGGTGTTCATAAAATGGAGTTAGCCCCCCTCCCCACTTCATTTATCACACCTACACAAATTGATAATAAACAAATATTTCAAAACAGAGAGTTCCTGAACAACTATAGCATTAGAAGAACCTGGAGACTTCTTGGCATCTTCTCCGTATTCCTACAGCCCATCAGAGATCGCTGAGGTTCCTTTCAGCCTCAATTACTGTCAGTACACATCATTACATCTTGGGCTTTCATCAATCACTACTGTTTATTTATTATGAATTTAGTCAGGTGTCTGGCTAAACTTATAGGTGCTGTGTACATTTTATGAAAATATATGTAATCATTCTCCTACCCTAAAGAAAGTTCTTCCACTCACCCTACTTAGCCTCTCCAAAACTTCCCCAATCCCCACAAATAAGATTCATCCCCTTCATTTCACTCGTGTCCAACCCCAATCCACTCATGAAAAGTATGCAAGAATAAATAAGCTTTGCAGGCTGTCCTGAAGGTCAGCAAATCAAGTGGGAGAATAAGTTCTGGAGCTGAGACCCCTCAAGAAATGGGCTCAGTCAGTCCAGTTGATGTGCTGTCACACATACAGAGAAGTGGGCTCTTATGTAGTCAGTACCCAATCCGCTTAGGACTTTAAAGGTCAAAATGAGTTGGAAGCCAGGACAGACTCCAGAGCATAGTTGTAACAAACAGGCAGCCATATCCTATTCTAGCTGAGGTTCAAGTGTTCATGCAATGCATGTTGCAGGTAACACAGTCTTGAAGAGATAAAGGCATGAGTAATCTCATCAAGGGCAGCAACTACCTTTCCCCACCCCCGCAAAAGTAGCATCCTTTAGTGTTACAGTTAGTTAGGTTTGATCCATAATGGAGCTCTGCCCCTGTTGGGGAGGCATCCCCATCCAGGGGTTATGCCCTGGCAAATTGGCTTCAAATACTATCCCTTGTGTCCTCACTCATTCTCTGTGAGCAATGAGCATCAACGGTGTTTGTAGTGCCTCGGGAAAGCCCACGTTGCTACCAACTGCACCATCTGCTGCTTGTTTCTTCCCGAACATGGGAGGCCAGGGAACTTTGTCCCCACAAGTTCCTTATGGAGCAAGCTATATATCCACATGCGCAGTCACATCCAGGATCAGCATCCATCTCCGTTGGCGAGCACCCCTCTGTCTACCCCTCAGATGCTGGTTCCGTCGATATCACCGAAGTCCCACAGGCCCCGCCATGAGCACAAGAAGTATGGCCATGGGCATAAGGGCAGACCTGGATTGCCCACAAATTGCAGTGTTGCCAAGCCAAGTCAGGTTCGGTGAGAAGTCGCGTGTTGACTCGGCTGCTAGAGGTCCCAAGCGGCCCTGGACAAAGGGCAAGGACAAGCACCGGCGTGATCCACCAGTACTGCCGCTGGCCCCAGTCAGCGCTCTGGCATCATCACCGATGCAGCTGTTACCTGTGCCATCTGCACTTTTGACGGCACCCAGACTCTCCAGCCTGCCACACTTGTTTCTGTGCACGCCCAGCCACCTGAAACCACCACTGAAAAGCGACTGCTCCCATATCTGGGTTCCCCTCTTTTCTCTGATCCCTGGACACCTTGTTACTGCCTTCTTGTGCCACTCTGTGATCTCTTCGCATTTACACCTTGGCCCTGAGGCAATGACAGCAGAAGCAATCCTTCTGCCCCTTTCCCACATCCCCTACCCGCCCTACTATCCACACCAGTAGGAGACACCTCGCCGCTGCCAGCAACCTCAGCGATCACACTACTCCGCCTCCATCACCTCCACCTCATCAATTCTCTTGCAACACCAGTCCAAGCATCAGATTTGACTCACGGGTTGAGAACTGTAAACCTTTTCCCATCCTTCCCCTGGTTCCCTGTATCATCTTTGGAGACTGTCTTGCCCTGATCGCCCACAATTGGGGAAAGATCACCAGGGACTGTTGGGTACTGGAGATCATCCATCACGAGTACTCCATAGAATTCCTCTTATTCTGCCCCACGTTGCCACCCCACACTTACCATGGAGATCCCTCCCATCGAGACTTCCTCCGATAGGAAGTGCATGGCCTCCTCCTCAAGGGCGCCATAGGGCATGTCCCCCTTCCTTAGTGGAGACATGGTTTTTATTCCCTATATTTCCTCATTCCAAAAAAGGGAGGCAGACACTGTACTATTCTGGACCTCTGGGTACTCAACAGATACATCAGGAAATTCAGGTTCTGGATGGTGACACTCCCCATGATTATCCTTTCTCTCTCCCAGGGTGCCTGGTTTGTGGCTCTCAACATAAAAGAGACCTATTTCACATTGATATTCACCCAGCCCACCAGAAATTTTTCCGTTTCACAGTCAGACACTCCCATTACCAGTTCCATGTCCTCCCCTTCGGTATTGTGGTGGCTCCTTGGGTCATCATAATAAAGTCTTCACTGTTTTCACAGTGCAAATGCGACATCTCGGCCACTCTGTATTTCCCTATCTGGACCACTAGCTCCTCATTGTGCCTTCCCACCAACACTTCTTATTGGCCATCCTGGCCTTTCGCAATCTCCTCAACACTCTTGGCATTTGTATCAATGAGGCAAAGTTGGTCCTCGTCCCTAACCACCTGATCACCTTTATTGGTGCATGCCTGGACTCTATCATGACCTGAGCTTTTCTCCCAGTAGATTGCTTTGCCACCCTTACTTCTATAATCATGGATTTGCACCGCAACCCCCGCACCTCCATCTGCTGATGTGTCACCATCTTCAGCCACATGGTGGCATGTACCTCAGGGATGACCGATGCCCACCTCCATATGCGTTGCCTTCATCTGTGGCTCCTGTCCATCTACGGACCACAGACAGATCATTTGGACAAAACCGCCTTGCTCCCCCCAGATTGTTTTGGCCTCTGTCACATGGTGGATCGACCTTCTAAGATCATGGTTAGTACTCCCTTTACACTTCCCACCCCACATGCTAGTCTCACTATAGGTGCCTCTGTCACCGATTGGGGGCCCCCCCGAATGGTCACACAGCCCAGGGCATCTGGACACCACAAGAAGCCAGGATGCCCATCATCATCCTGGAGTTAAGAGCCATCTGCCTTGCCTGCCGGGAGTTCCTCCCCCTGTACGATCCCATCACATTCAACTGCTATCTTACAACATGGCAATGGTAGTCTATGTCAACAAGTAAGGCAGCTCCAAGTCCCCCTCTCTCTGGGCAGAGGCCATCTACCTGTGGAACTAGTGCATCTCACACTATGTCACACTCCAGGCCAAATACCTCTCATGTTCCGACAACTCCCTTGCAGACATGGTCAGCAGGTCCTTCTACGTGGACCACAAGTGGAAACTGCATGATCTCACATTCCAATCTGTCTTCCATAGGTGAGGCACTCTGCGATGGGACCCCTTCATGACCAGCAAGAACCACAAACTCCACTTTTATTGCTCCAAGGGGCGTGTGAGGGAGGATTCATGGGGCAATGACCTTCTCCTCTCCTGGACTGGTAACCTATGCTATGCCATTCTGCTCATCCCACAAGTCCTGCACAAGATTTGCCAGGACTGAGCGATGGTTATAGTGTTAGCTCCCTTTTGGCCTGACCAGTATTGGCTCACAGACCACCTCCGCCTCTCTGCTCACACCCCGCTCCTCCTCTGCACACACCTGGAGCTCCTCACACAGATATGGCCCCAACCTAAGCCCACTCCACTTCACAGCTTGCTATTTGGATGGAGCTTGCACAGAAACTAGGCACAATATCCTCATGCAAAGCAGGAAGTCATCTACCAGGGCCTTCTATCAAGGAAAATGGAAACAATTCACCTCCAGGGGTCACTGCCACCATTACCCGCTGGACTCCATAGCCGTTCCTATCGTACTGGACTATCTTCTCCACCTCAAAACATCAGACCTCGCCCACAACTAACTCCAAACAGGTCCACCTGGTGGCACTCAGTGCCTTCCTCCCCTCGGTGGATGGTATCTCTGTCTTTGCACCCCTGACCACAGTTGGCTTCTGCAAGGGTCTGCTGAATATGTTCCCACCAATACTCAACCCCACACCTTCCTGGGACTTTAATCTTGTTCTCTTTGCCCTCACAAAGCCGCCCTTCAAACCTCTTGCAACATGCTCTCTCTCCCATGTCTCCATAAAGGTGATCTTCTTAGTGGCCATCACATCGGCAAGATGCGTTAGTGAACTGGTGGCCATGATGGCCGACCCCCCCTTACACCATCTTCCACAAGGACAAGGTTTCCTTACAGCTGAACCCAAAATTCATACCAAAGATGGTGTTAGAATTCCACCTTAATCAGTGTATTCACCTCCCCTTCTTCTATCCCAAACCCCATGACTCCCACAGGGAAAGAGTGTTACACTCCCTCGATGTCCGGCGTGCACTGGTGTTCTACATCCACCGCTCTCGTGCCTTTTGTATATCTCCCAGCTCTTCGTTGCCATTGCAGTCTGATGCAAGGGACAAGCCTTCTCCTCACAGTGCATCTCCACATGGCTCTCCTGCTGCATTCACGAATGCAACATACTCACCAATGTGTTTCCACCTCCTAGAGTCGTATCAAACTCCACGCAAGCATATGCGGCCACGTCAGCCTGCCTTGCAGACGTGCCATGGCAGGACATTTGCTGTGCAGCCACGTGGCACTCCATCCACACCTTCACACCTCACTACTTCCTTGCCCAGGCGGCAGCTGCAGATGCAGCCATGAGCCACACTGTGCTATAGACAATAATTTCTCACGAGTCTTCACATCTTTCTTCACGCTGATCACTGCTACTACTCACCCAGGTCTGGAATCCATAACAGGGACCATCACTTGAAGAAAAAGAGTAGTTACTTACCTGTAACTGGAGGTTCTTCAAGGTGTGTCATCCCTCTTTGGATTTCGATATCTGCCCTCCATCCCCTCTGCTGCAGACTACACTGCTTATTGGTGGTAGGGATACTGGAGTAGCATCGATCCACACGGCCTCTTATGCACGTGTGGATCAACGGACCCTGCTACAAATCATTCCAGTGCCTGGCCTGCGTGAGCACCCACATTTAAAATTCATATAGGGACCACACATCTCGAAGAACCTCCAGTTACAAGTAAATAACCTACTCTTTTCCAGTAAGGCATCATACCAGCAGATCCTCATGCTGAAATGCACCAGAAAAAAACAGATTGTGGAGATCAACAGCGTAGATCTGACAACCTCAAATAGATTTTCAAATGTGATATGGATACACAGCCCCTGGTATGTGAGGCAGTGAATGGCAAAGCTGCTGATTCCCAGCCAAAACTGCTAATGGGGCTTGAAGACAAAATGGAGCATTATATGCCATGTACTAAATATACATTGGAGTCTTGAGCCCCTTCCACCTGGGCGTTGTATATCTTGCTCTCCATTTAGGTGTCAGTGATGATTCACAGTACTCTTCACATGCAGATACCAGTGAGCTGCAGTTGTTACAGACTTTTTTTATAACAATATCTGCAAAGGACGCATATTTTACACACTACCAAAATATAACAACAGATAGGAAATGATTTCTCTGGACAGCAGTTCCCACCCAAAACCCGCTTTCCCAAAAGTAGCACAATTAAAAAAAAACCAAAAAACCAAAACCAGATGGCAACTCTCAGAAAGAAAGTTGAGCAATATAAATCCTCAAGAAGAAATGATGGTCAATGTTGGTACCTTCAGTGAGGTGATGTCCTGATTGCAAATCTTGCCAATAGCTGAAAAAAGGTGGTTTGTGGGTTATATATATCACAATAATGGAAGCAAGTTGAGCATTTATCTGTTCTCCCTCTCCTTCCCACACCCCTCCTCTGCTTTGTTGTTACTGCAGTGGGAGTCCTGATCTTGATTAGGGCCTCCGGCCACTGTTGTAATATAAAGAAGAAGAAGAAATACAGCTGTGGGGCATGGGGGGAAGGCGGGCACTAGGGGAAAATCACTACATATTTTCCTAAATTTTTTAAATTTCTAGTTTTGAAATCTTTCTAATTTGTACATAAACTGAGTAGGAGACAGCCCCTGCCCCGAAGAACTTTCCATCTAAATAGAAAAGACAGACACAGGAAATATTATTATTCCCATTTTAGAGATGGGGAGCTGAGGCACAGAAAGGTTCAGTGGCTTGCCTGCCACACAGAGAGGCTGTGGTGGAAATTGAACCCAGTTTTCCTGAATCCCAGTCTGGTGCCTTAACCCCCAATCCATCCTTCCTCTAATCCACTCCTGTGCTTTTAGAACTTGGATTTAACTGAAGCATCCTTGCAGCCCTAGACATGCCCCGCCTCTGTGCTGTCACACTGTGTGGACATTAGTTACATAGCCCCTGTGAGTGAGCTTCTCTCCGACTGTGGCATGCTCTTAGCACGGGAGAAAGGATTTTAAAAAAGCAGCCGCCTAATCCACTCCTGACTCTCCTTAGAAGAGCCCTCACCCCCCACGTTTTCCTCCCTGCTCTCCTTGTTGCTAGGGCCTGCATGTATCCTGGATACCGAGCTTAACAAATAGCTGAGTGGCTCTGTGGAAAGCCAGTATCGCAGCTGGGATCGCTGTGCACCAGCACGCGCAGGCTTCCTGCAATAAGGAATTTAAGGTCTTCTTTCTGCTAACGCAGCGGAGGCGGTTGCTTTGCTGAAGAAGAATTGGAAACCCGTTGCTGGGCTGAGTTAGAAGGAGATAAGCTGGATTGCTTGACGGGAGGAAGTGGGGTTCTGGCACGTGTGCTGTATCTCATTACGTGCCGATAATGGCTATACCGAGTCCATTAGACTTCTCCTGACAGCTGCAGAAGAGCTCTATTGTGTGTAACTCCCTTCTTCCCTCCCTCCTCCCTCCTTTCCCCGCCCCAGGAACTGTGCAGTAATCAGCTAAAGAACTGTTTTTGTCTGAGGGCTGAGCGGGCCTTCGCTGGCCATGGCGAAGGGGCCAGACCGAAGTAGGCACAAATGGAGCGCGCTTCACACGTTCCTCCGCTGCAACATGAACCCGGAGACCCAACGGGTAGTGGTCTTTGTCATCCTGCTCTTCCTCATCCTCATTAATGTGGTGCTGATGTTTCTCTTGGCGTTTCACTGAAGGAGGACGGTTGTTGCGTGGTAGTGGTGGATTGGGGGTTTCCAGGACTGGGCGACAGATCAGCAGGTCAGCTTGTCGTTGTCTGATTCTGGTTTGCCTGTCTCCCATCATGGTGCCCGTGTGTCTGACAGTACCCCTTGTTGTTTTGATTAGTCAGCACTCCTCCCCCAACCCCCACTTCTTGTTGTCATCGTCTGTGCCTTGCTGTCCGGAGCACCGTTACACCACTGAAAGTGAAAGAGGTAACAGAGCCAGCCCTGGCAATTGAATAACTGCTACCCCTGGTGCTAAACACCCCCCATTCAGAACAGTGGTGATCCCATACTTGTGTGTAGCACTTCTCAACCCATCCACTCAACCCGAAGTGCTGTACAGACTGTGCACTCTCTTTGCTTGTTGAGTGGCAATCATTTTATAGCAAACCATCGCGCAGGCAACGGCTACAGGTGCTGTCAAAAGCCTAATCCATTCAAACCTGTATTGTTTTCTAATTGCCACTGTGAAATATGTGCTGTGTGGTGGGATGTGAGTAATGTCCAATTAACTGTAACTGATTAATAATGGATTCTGCAAGTGCATCAGGAATCCATGTTTGGCACAAAGCTGCAACTGTGTGAAAAGAGCATTTTGTTGGCTTTTATCCTGTTTCTTTAATTACCACCCCAGGCTTGTATAGATGTGCATGTCTGCTAAAATGACTGGCAAAATCACTGGACAGAAAACAGTTTTTGTGCCTCTTATTTCTCGTAGAAACACAATATCCCTTAACAGCGTGACCATTGGCTCCAGGAGCACTGAAATAGGCCTGTTAGAAGAGAAGGGGAACGAAGCTGAGCCCCCGACACATCTTTTTCAGCTTGGTGATGTCATATCACCAGGCTTGTTACATCCTGAAATACCATACATAAACAGTGGCACGTAAGTGGAGCAACATTCTAACTGGTAGCATTAAAGGCAAATGAATCTCGAGAAGACACACTAGAAAGGAAGTCATGGGACAGGTTTTTTACTGGCACAGCAATAGCTCAATAAAATGTCCAAGCCCTTAAAAAAATCAACATGTTCCCGCTTCATTTTGCAATTGCAAGCAGCATGCAATGAGATGCAGGTTTCATAAGGGCAGTGCATTTCCCTGTGATGTTATTGGAGCTGCCATGATCTTTTTGAGACCTGAATATTAATGGCTTGTGGAGTCTGAGCTGATATTTGGAGAGCTTTGGTTGTGGTGTTGTCTGTGTCATATCACGTATGATGTTCTCTGTACTGGTTATTTACATGCTTATGAGTAATACATTGATGTTGTGCCAAAATCCTGCCACTTCAGCATACACAGAAATGAAATGTGTATTTCTTTGTCTTTCATTGTAACCATACCTGACACCCATATATTATCCCATGGATCACAGGGCTGAGATACTGCAAATCAGATCCCATGATACTTTTCTGAGTACCATCCGTGATCTAATGTCAGTGATCAAAATATACAAACCTTCCTAAGAGGACAGCATGGTGAATCCAGCCCTTGGAATTCTCACACATACATTGTTTTCTCAAGCTGTTTAAAAAACAAATCTGGATTTCAAAGAGATCTGCGCATTCTAGCTTTGCGATTATTCTGTGATTGTAATTTTTTTTAAAAGTTATAACTTTACAGAGGTATTAGGGAAAAGGGATTGTTTATAGGTAGGGGCGAATTATAGATACAGTCAAGCAAATCCCTCAAAATATTAAAGGTCCAGCGTTAAACTTTGTTTTCGGGTGCACAAGTCCCAACTCCCAGTGAAGTCTCTGGCAGATGCCTGTGAACGTATGAGAGCAGAATTTGATCTTCATTTTTCACCAGGCTTAAGCAAGCTTTGATGCCTTTGAGGGCTGGCTCCTGCTCCTCCTGAAGTCAATCCGAGTTTTGTCACTGACAGTAATGGGAGCAGTATTGGAGCTGCTTACAGAAAGTTGGAAGTGTTGGCTATCAATACCTATCCTGCTCTATGTCTTGATAAGGTGCAGTATGCCTCTGGCGTTTTTGGAAAAGAACCAAGGATATTTATGGTGACTCCCTCTGTAGAAATATAGCTATAGATAATATTAGTTAGAATTAGGGCTGCCAAGCAATTGCACAATTTAAAAAATTTATTGCAATTAATCGCCCTGTTAAACAACAATAGAATACCATTTGTTTTAAATATTTTTGGATGTTTACTACATTTTCAAATATATTAATTTCAATTACAACACAGAATACAAAGTGTACAGTACTCACTTTATATTTTTATTACAAATATTTGCACTGTAAAAAACAAAAAAAATTATTTTTCAATTCACCTCATCCAAGTACTGTAGTGCAATCTCTTTATCATGAAAGTTGAACTTAAAAATGTACAATTATGTACAAAAAAATTGCTTTCCAAAATAAAACAATGTAAAACTTTAGAGCCTACAAGTCCACTCAGTCCTATTTCTTGGTCAGCTAATCACTCAGACAAACAAGGTTGGTTACAATTTTCAGAAGATAATGCTGCCTGCTTCTTGTTTACACTGTCACCTGAAAGTGAGAACAGGCATTCGCATGGCACTGTTGTAGCTGCATTGCAAGATATTTATATGCCAGATGTGCTAAAGATTCACATGTCCCTTCATGCTTCAACCACCATTCCAAAGGACATGCTTCCATGCTGATGATGGGTTCTGCTTGATAACGATCCAAAGCAGTGCAGACTGATGCATGTTCATTTCCATCATATGAATCAGATGCCACCTGCAGAAGGTTCATTTTCTTTTTTGGTGGTTTGGGTTCTGTAGTTTCTGCATCAGAGTGTTGCTCTTTTAAGACTTCTAAAAGCATGCTCCACACCTCATCCCTCTCAGATTTTGGAAGGCACTTCAGATTCTGAAATTTTGGGTCGAGTGCTGTAGCTATTTTTAGAATTCTCACATCAGTACCTTCTTTGTGTTTTGTCAAATCTGCTGTGAAAGTATTCTTAAAATAAACATGTGCTGGGTCATCATCTAAGACTGCTATAACATGAAATATATGGCAGAATGCAGGTAAAACAGAGCAGAAGACATACAGTTCTCCCCCCAAGGAATAGAGTCATAAATTTAATTGACGCATTATTTTTTTAATGAGCATCATCAGCATGGAAGCATGTCTTCTGGAATGGTGGCTGAAGCATGAAGGGGCATATGAATGTTTAGCATATCTGGCATGTAAATACCTTGCAATGCCAACTACAAAAGTGCCATGCGAATGCCTGTTCTCACTTTCAGGTGACATTGTAAATAAGAAGCAGGCAGCAGTATCTCCCATTAATGTAACCAAGTTGTTTCTCTTAGCGATTGCAGAATAAGAAGTAGGACTGAGTGGACTTGTAGGCTCTAAAGTTTTACACGGTTTTGTTTTTGAGTGCAGTTATGTAACAAAAAAAAATATGCATTTGTAAGTTACAGTTTCACAATAAAGAGATTGCACTTCAGTATTTGTGTGAGGTGAATTGAAAAATACTGTTTCTTTTATCATTTTTACAGTGTATATATTTGTAATCAAAAACAATAATATAAAGTGAGCACTGTTCACCTTGTATTCTGTGTTGTAATTGAAATCAATATAGAAAATGTAGAAAAACATCCAAAAATATGTAATAAATTTTAATTGGTATTCTATTGTTATAAGTGCAATTAATCACGATTAATTTTTTAATCACAATTAATGTTTTTGAGTTAATCACGTGAGTTAACTGTGATTGACAGTCCTAGTTAGAATGCATCCATTGATCTCCCAATCATTTGTCTTAATATACACAAACCATGCCTGGGCAGGGTGATTTGCATACACCCTGAAATATTGATTACAATCTTTGAAGACCAAACACAATCCTTTTTGTTAAGATAGAGTCATGAAACCAAAATAATTCTGTGCTGATAAGTAGTTGATCATGCTATTGGTCACTTAGCCATTTGCCAGCGATCCATAGGCTTTCCCCCCCCCTTTTTCAGCCAGTCAGCAGTTGCTGGAATTCAATATCAAGACTCTCATCACCCGGTTGCAGTCTGTTTTTGTCCATTACACATTGCCTAGTGATATGCCAGAGGGAGGTCCCAGAAGCCCCCTTTTTAAAATATCTACCACAAAATTGGCGGGAGAGTTAGAATGGTTTCCCCGATTCTAAAGGACTCTGCCCTCCTCTAGATATTGCTCTGTTGTACAAACTTGAAATGATTTATTTCTGGGGGAGTTCATAAAAATACTTCTGTAGAGTAAGTGTAACACCAATAGACCCCGGTCGTCGGGACCATGGGGATCAAACCTGGGACCTCTGGAGCTTAGTGCATGAGCCTCTGCCGTGTGAGCTAAAAGCCAACTTGCTGTTAACTAAGGCTGACGTCTGTCTGTCTCTTCCTCCTTCCCTGCCCATCTGCCCACTAGGTGGGACAGAACACCACATTCAGGAGGTATGTGGGTTATATAAGCCTTTGCTTGTGGAAGGAATCAGATTGCAAAATATGTCAAAGAAGAAGAAAGAACCCACTGCTCCTCACTCCCTACCAAGGTCTTTACCCCACTTTGGTGTCCTTTAGATCTCACAAGCTGAACATTGAATGCAGGGAATATACTCATTATGCTTTTCAGGAAGTTAGTATAAACTTGTATACCTATTGCACTTAACGATTTGCCGAGTGATGTTGCCTGTTTTCTTGGTTATAAGAAAGTGTTTCTTGAAAGGAAGGAATTCTCCAGTCACAGATGGTGTTTATCACAGGCTAAATACAGGGGGAAATTTGTCCCTTGTTAACATATTAGTGACCCTCCTCTTCCACTCTTCTCCCATCCACTGCCACCACCAGTTTCATATCTGTTCCAGGAAGCAGCTTTTGCCCTTTTCTGCTCGGCCACAGCAGCTGATGGTTCTAGGAGTGAGATGCATTCTCACTCCAGCTTCCATCCAGGACACACCACATGATCCGTTGTCTATAGCCAAGCTCTAAGACTTATACAACCGCATTTGCTCCAATCCCTCAGACGGAGACAAATACCTACAAGATCTCTATCAAGCATTCTTAAAACTACAATACCCATCTGCTGAAGTGAAAAAACAGATTGACAGAGCCAGAAGAGTACCCAGAAGTCACCTACTACAGGTCAGGCCCAACAAAGAAAATAACAGAATGCCACTAGCTGTCACCTTCAGCCCCCAACTAAAACCTCTCCAGCACATCGTTAAAGATTTACAACCTATCCTGAACAATGATCCTTCACTCTCACAGATCGTGGGAGACAGACCAGTCCTCGCTTCCAGACAGCCCCCCAACCAGAAGCAAATACTCTCCAGCAACCACACACCACATAACAAAAACACTAACCCAGGAACCTATCCTTGCAACAAAACCTGATGCCAACTCTGCCCACATATTTATTCAAGTGACACTGTCACAGGACTTAATCACATTAGCCACACCATCAGGGGCTCATTCACCTGCACATCTACCAATGTGATATATGCCATCATGTGCCAGCAATACCCCTCTGCCATGTACATTGGCCAAACCAGATAGTTTCTACGCAAAATTAATGGACACAAATCTGACATCAGGAATCATAACATTCAAAAACCGGTAGGAGAAAACTTCAACCTCTCTGGCCACTCAGTAAAAGATTTAAGGGTGGCAATTTTGCAACAGAAGAGCTTCAAAAACAGACTCCAATGAGAAACTGCTGAGCTTGAATTAATATGCAAACTAGATACCATTAACTTGGGTTTGAATAGAGACTGGGAGTGGGGCTGGGTCATTACACATACTGAATGTTTTTCCCTATGTTAAGTATCTTCACTCCTTCTTGTCAACTTGTCTAAATGGGCCATCTTGATCATCACTACAAAAATTTTTTTCTCCTGCTGATAATAGCTCATCTTAATTAATTAGCCTCTTACAGTTTGTATGGCAACTTCCACCTTCTCTCTATGTATATATATATCTTCTTGCTATATGTTCCATTCTCTGCATCCGATGCAGTGGGCTGTAGCCCATGAAAGCTTATGCTCTAATAAATTTGTTAGTCTCTAAGGTGCCACAAGTACTCCTGTTCTTTTTGCGGATACAGACTAACACGACTGCTATTCTGAAACCATTCTAATACCATTTGCATTAACTTTTGTGGCCCTTCAAAGGTGATGCAGCAGCAGTCAATGGAGTGGATCCTGGGGAGCATTTGAGTCCTAAAATTGCTAGCTGACATTGCTAGGTGGAAAATCTGCTTCTGGAGACAACCAAGATGTCTGGTTGGAAGCATAATTCTGGCAGATGGTGCTTCCAGGGTAACTGATATACCTCACTACTGACTGCCATGGCAGTTCCCTTGTTCTTGACATGCAGCAACTGCTGACACAAAGGTTCCTGGACCACTTCTGACTTGAAAAGTGCTGGCTGCCATTAGTGAGCAGTGGAGAGAGCGTAGCAGAGTTGTGGAAATAGGGTTGGGAGCAAGCTAAGGACAAATAAAGGGAAAGGTTTCTTGCAATGCAAGCTATTATCACCAATGTTTTTAAGCTAGTAGCAGAATTCTTTAACACCTGACTCCGTTGCATACGTATATTGTGTGTGTGTGGTTGTATATCGAGAATGTACAGTATGTATATGTGTACACACACACACACACTATATACTGGATATAAAACTACATTACAGCACTGTTAAGATAGAAAATCTAGGTTTCAGAGTAGCAGCCGTGTTAGTCTGTATTCGCAAAAAGAAAAGGAGTACCCGTGGCACCTTAGAGACTAACAAATTTATTAGAGCATAAGCTTTCGTGAGCCACAGCTCACTTCATCGGATGCATAGAAAATCTAAACACACAAAATCCAGGAGATGGAATAATGACAGTTCTTACAGTGATTTTAACATACCCAGTCCTGAATATTGAGGCACACATTTAACAGCATAGCTAATTATCCAAAATACCACACATGTGCACCCTTGGGCAGTTTAATGTTGCTATGAGAACCTTAACTCTGGCATTTCTTGACTGTTGATGTTTAAATCTGCAATCTTAGCACTGCGTTAACTCAGCCTTTTACATTAAAATTCCTTGATAATGTTTATAAAGGCAATAAAGAGAGAGAAAAAGATGTTTTTTGTGTGTGTGTGTCAGAAAAATTCTCCCATAAAGCCTGACTCTTCCCTCTGTAATCAGCTTGGGGAGAGCTTTACGTCACAAATGCCCCCCTGAAATTATTGAGACTACATGTGGAGTAAGGGTATCTCTCAATGCGAATAACAATGGCAGCTTCCGGCTCCAACTATAGTTGCCTTACCTTTTAAGCCATGAGGTGCTAGAATTGTATGTGTGCGTATCCTTTTCTTTATCTCAAATTGGATCCTTTGTAGGAAGAAAATCCTCAGCTCAGCAAGGCTGTGGTCCCAAGTGCTGGAGTGTTAAGGGGCACACTTTTCAGTAAAGATAGCAGGGTTGGGGTTTGTTAAATGTGTATAAAGGCTTTTCCTGCCTTCATCTGTATGCTGCATTTGATTGTTCTGTAATGTCAGTTAATCCACTTCCCTCTTTCCATAATGATATCTTTGGAAGGCAAGCATTGCTGTACCTAGAAAAGGATTTCTGGGGAAAGTGTCTTGGGGCTGAAAGCACAGTACTGAGAGTCAGGAGGCCTGCCGCCTATTCCTGGCTCTGCCGTAGATTCTGGGTGACTTTGAGCAAATTGATTTAGGTCTCTGCCTCAGTTTCCCTCCGCAGTAAAATAGGGATAACAACACTTCTCTCTCACAGGAGAAGTGGGAGACTAAATGAATCAATGTTTGTAAAGCTCTTTCATCTCTTCAGTGGAAGGAGCTAGGTACATACCGTATATTATTATTTCACAGCATAGATGGGAGTTGAAGGACCTAGCAATCCTTATGTCAAAAAGGAAGTTGTTACAAAGAAAGGGCAACTCTGAAATCCTGGAGCAAAGTGCTAATTGGAGGTACAGACAGTAACTTCCAACTTAACGTCCTCTCGCTTAACGTTGTTTCAATGTTATGTCCCTGCTCCATTACAGAACATGCTCGTTTAAAGTTGTGCAAGGCTCCAATATAACATCATTTGACCGCCTGCTTTGTCCATGGCTGGCAGCCCCTCTATCAGCTCCCTATGCCCCCCCGCAGCACCTCCCGTCTGCTAGCGGACCCCGCAGATCAGCGCCTCCCCCTTCCATCCCCTGCCTCCTTTCCTGTGGCAATCAGCTGTCTTGCGGCATTCAGGAGGCTACGGGGAGGAGCGAGGATGCAGCGCACAGCCTCCCCCTTCCCTCCCCTGCCTCCTGAACGCCGCAAACCAGCTGATTGCTGCGGGCAGGAGGCAGGGGAGGGAAGGGGAAGGCGCTGATCTGTGGAGTCCGCTAGCGGACGGGAGGCGCTGGGATACGGGGGCATAGAGAGCCAATGGGGGGCTGTCAGCCGTGGACAAAGCAGGCAGCCAAACAATGTTATAGCGAAGCATTGCACAACTTTATTAAATTGCTTGTTTGAAATTGTTTAAAATATATATAATGCCTTTTGTCTGGCAAAAAAAACCTTTCCCTGGAACCTAACCCTCCTATTTACAATAATTCTTACGGGGAAATTGGATTCGCTTAACGTCTTTTCACTTAAAGTCGCATTTTTCAGGAACATAAGTACAATGTTAAGTGAGGAGTTACTGTGTATCTCCAGACTCCAGCAGCCCTGGGTGGTTGCCAGAGAATACAGGATAGGGGTCTGAATCTGCCCCTAATATTTAATGAGGAAATGATGGATGAATTTTTTTTTGGCATTTCCATCTCTTTATCCGGTTATTTGTAAGATGGCCATTTTCATAGTTATCTGGGCATAGTTTTATGGTTGGGATGGGAACACTTATATTTGTTTCTCTTGCTCCACCCCAGCCTTCCCTACAGTTATATATACAGCCTCAAGCTGGGTACAGCTAATTATGCCATCACATCTGTTTCTGAAAGTGGGATTTCTCACCTTGAAATCCTCACTTCTGGCCTATAGAAGTTAATCAACCTGTATTTAGAAACCATGACTCATTCAAACCTGCCTCAAATCTCAGTGTAAGAAACAACCCGGAAAGTTGACATCAGGCCAAGGATTCCAGAGTCGTGTTGGGTGCGAACAGCATCGGCAATGCTGAAAAGACTGATGGGAAAAGAAGGTGATTTGGGATTTGAAGGCACAAAGTTGGCATTCGGTTTTGTTTGTGTGTTTGTTTTTTGCTAGTTGCACTTAATTGTCATCAAAGGTGAAGACCCAGCAGTGAGACTGTTCGTTTTCTTCACTGCAGTAATGCAGATGTTGGGCTCGGTTGTGCTTTTGGGCACAGCCCTGACTGAGGAGCAGTGTGGAAGCGCAAGGGGGAACACCCAGTGATGTTGAGCCTCAGACAAATTTCTGAGGCACAGTGTCTCCTCTGGCTCTCCATTTGTGCTGGAGAGTAATGCCTTGATGCACCTTTTGGGGTACAGCGCACTCTTCCACACCCCACAGTCAGCCAGCTTCTCTGGTCAATACAAGGGGGCAAAAAGTCATAGCTCCCCCCACTCCCTACACTCTGTCTTCCTTGTTGCTCCTGGGGGAGAACATTCCAAGTGCAACCTCTGTACTTACCCAGTTGCAAGAAGTGACCTGCATGGGCTGCACAGAGGTGTGTCCTTACTGTCTTCCACTCCCCTACACAGCAATATGGGACCAGGAGAAGCGGTCTAGCTCTAATGCACCAGAACATTTCACTGGCAGTGGCCTGTCCAATGAGAGAGCAGGGCCTGCTAAGCTTGTTTCTTTGCTTTAAATGTAGACAGTACAAAAGTTTGCTCCCTTCCGTTGCGGAGTACTGGACCAATGTCAAGGAGGGAGCTGTTTGCTTTTGATCATGTTTTGGTCTACGTCTATTCTCCAAGGCTAGATTCATTTTTGTAGGGTGACTTTGATAACCATCCGCTGTCTTTGTGATTTATTCCTGGGCTCTAAGGCATGGAGCTGGCCAGATAAGAAACATGTTAAGTATTTAGAATGATACCATCAACTATTATTTGTAATTTATGCTTTTAATGTTCTGATTTTTAAAATGTCCCATTGCACAGATTAGATAAGATAAAAAATTAGGAATGTTTGTATTTATATTGCATCCCTGGGCATGTTAACTAATGAAAAAGCTGCAAAGTGTGAAATAAAATGGCATTTCTCTTGTACCTATTGACTTATTCCTCGGTACAGATTTGTGCTGGGGTTACTTCAGGCATTCCAAAACAGCCGCCACTTTCAGCATTGTTTTAATACACTGAGTATTAGCTCCTCTGCTGGTGTAAATTGGCCTAGCTCTGTTGAGTTTAAGGAGTTATGCCAGTTTACACCAATCAAGGATCTGGAACAAAGAACCTAGCAGAGAAGATTTTTTTTCTCCCCCATCAGCCTCCCCCCCCAAAAAAGTTTCATAAGTGGATAAGTAAAAGCAGGATTTGAAAATTACCATGAGGAATCTTGGTAAGAAATTGTAACTGAACATTTTAGTATTTATTATATTTTATTACAGTAACACCTCGAGGCCCCAATAGGAATCAGTGTCTCACTGTACACATATATAGTAAGATGCAGCCCCTTCCCCAAAGGGCTCACAGTCTAAACAGACAAGACAGACAAAGGGCAGGAAGGGAAGCAGATAGAGAGAGGAGAAGAGACGTTGCCCAAGATCACACAGCAGGTCCTTGTCAGAGTTGGGAATAGGGCGGAGGTCCGCTGAGTCAGTCTAGTGCCCTAGCCACTCAATAACACTGCCTCTGATTGCCTTGCAAAGCTGCTTATTGCAAGGCCCACGATTCATTTTGCAACCTCTTCCATAGCTGAGGGATTCAGTCCCATGGAAGAGGGGGAATCTGTTGAACACTTGTGTGTTTGCCTAGGGTAAGGAAATAGTGTTACACAAGAGGAGGAGGAGAACCTGTGATCTGCCCCAGCTCAGCTGCCTTATTTTCCAGCACGGACTAGAGGCAGCAATATGGATAATGGGCCAAGGGAATCCATTGGCTTTCTTGACCAAAATGGCAATTGACACCTCAGATAAGTGAGGAAAATGGGAAATATTTAAATGGCATAAGCATGAGAGGACCCCAGAAGATTCCAACCAGCTGCTACTTCTATCTACCCATTACATGTACCATCAATAGGATTTTTAAAAACAACAACATATATTTACTCAGAGAAGGAGTTAGGGAGAGAACTTGATTAGAACAAAGGCGCTCTTGTTAGAATAAAAAAGGAGAAAGTGCGTGACTACATTTTTACTCCCACAGAAACCAATCAGATAAGGAATAATAAAAGAATGACTAACATTTGCCTAATGACGAACATGTGAAATGGCATCAGTTCTGATTCCCCACCCCAGCCCTGCTAATATTGAGATTTTCTTATGACCACCTAAGAAAGGAAGAATGGACAAGGTCTATTTGATCACTGGCATAATAAGGTGAAAGCCTGAAGTATATGTTTGTGTGTAAGAGAGATACAGATAGAGAAATTGCCACTATAGCTAATTTTTTGGGTCATTGGGCACTTGCAGTTGTTCTTGCAGGAGAAGCCAAAGGAAGGAGACAGAGGCTAATTCCTGAATAGTTCTTTGGGGGCCAGGGAAATTGCCACTAAGGGTCAAATTCTGAAAATTCTGGGGCTCCTCCTGTTAGGTGCTGAGTGTCCTCAGCTCCCATTAATTTGGGGCAGGATCTGGCACATGACTGTTAATCCAAGGGGGATGTTTTTACAGACGATCGTAGCAATAAAAATCATTTTAGTGTTTTCCTTGCAGCATGTTCCATTAAAATTAAATTACACAAAAAGAAAAATGAGGGCTACTTTCTGGCAAGCTGCCTATCCCAGAACCAGAGATATGCTGACCTTTTGCTGATTTGAAGTGGTTTGCAAACACCACTGTTATATTTGCTTCTTGCAAATGTTTCTTCTTGCCTCATTTGTAAAACAAATTTAGATTAATTTGCCTCCAAGCTACAGTTGATTCTGTAAGTTACTGAGTCTCCTGGGGAAGGAATAAAGGTCTGGCTCAAAGCTTAGAGCAGTGTGAGTCTTTCTGGTTCCCTCATCTTTCCGCAGATGAAGAGCTAAGGCCAGGTGTTTATGCCCAGGAGCTCTTTGGCTGTGTATCTACCCACTTTTTTCTTTTTTGGTGCAGGGGATTCCTGATCCATTAGGGGAGTAATTGGACTTCTCCCAGTGGAGATAAGGGCACTACGAGCTTCTCAGGCAGTCGCTGCTTTCCTAAAACTGAGCTGGCATCTCCTGAGTTGTCAATGTGGCCTCCAGCCACAGGGGGCAGCGGTTGTATGGGGGAGCCAGCTAAGATGCAGGCTGCTGGCCCACAGCTAAAGGGCACCTGATCTCCCCACATGTCAAAAATGGTAACAATACCTTGCAGAGGGAGAAGGAAGCAACAGGGGACGGGGAGTACAAAGGAGGAACCTCAAAATTTGGCAACAGCCCACTTTAGGGACACGAGATTAAGGGGAAGTTTGAACTCCAACAAAGAGACAGAGGGACAGGTGGTATCATGGAGGATAATAAAGGGGGCATTGATAGGAGAGGCTCAAAGAGAAATTCAGATCCTAGAGGAAAGAAGAAAGAGGGGGATGGGGAAGGATCATGGAGAGAGACTAGAATACAGAACATAGCAGCATGTATATGTAGTATAATCATAGACACATAACATTAAAATGAAGACAATAACTAGCATTCCCAATTGTGTCCCTGAGTAAAGATAAAATTAAAAGTTGCAACAATTTTGCCAGTCACAAATAATTAGAGGTGGGCTGAGGAGGAGATGTTTGGTTCTGGATTCCTTCCTGTTAGATATAGGTTAGGTTTCACAGGGTGGATTTGAAACCAGGCATAAAGTAAGGTTCAAATTTGAAGATGCCAAAATCTTTCAAGCTGCTGTTGTACAATTAGCTACTCTTGTGAGATTCCCTCTGTTTGGGCTTCAAATTTTATGAGGTCAACCAACATTTTAGCTGTATCCAAACTAGAACTGGAAAATAGGTCCCTTATTGTTTGGGGTCTGACCCACAATCAAGACCACAATGGAAGGTTCACATATGGGAATTCATATCCAGTCCTCCCTCCTTCCCACCTCCAGAGAAGAAAAGAGAAGAAACTCACAGGTGTTTGGTGTGCAGCAAATGTCAAAGCTTAAGAAGTTCAAAGAGAACTAAGGGAGTAAGGTTTCCACTTGCCATTCAAAGTCAATATGAGTTTGGCATGTAGGATACTTCGAAAATCCCAGGCAAAGTTTTTAGCAGCTGGTGCCTGTTGCTTGTTCCCAAACTGTATGGCCAGAGAGGTTGGGTGTGGGTGCGTGTGGGGGAGGGGGGAGGGAGGGGAAGGCAGGCTAGCCAAAATTTGAAGCATCTTAAGCCACTTAAAGTCCTTAGACTGGTATAAGCTGCTTAAGTCACTTTAAGGCTTTAGATGGGTTTAAATTTAAGCTGATTTAAGGCTTTAGAGCAACTTAAGTTCTTGGGCTCTGTGGGTTTAAGATGGTGTGGTCCTTTAAGCAATCACTTAACTGCCAAAGGCCTTTTGAACATTTTTGAATGACACTGTATTTCCTTAGTTTTATACGCATGCCTACTTGTACAGTGCATTCATAGATAGGAGAATGTTCCCACTCTGCATGCTCCACAGAGGGCATTTTCAAACCATCATAACTACTAAATGATGAACCACACATTTTCCAGCCAAGCAAAGGTTCTGCTATTCCTCACTGAGGAGCCTACACATCAAGTCTGAATGTTCAGAGTTCGGCCATTTGTGGGCACAATGATGGTCAGAATGGGAAACAGAAAATTGCTTTGGTTTTGTTTTTACTATCTTCTCATTCAAAAACAGTTGAACAAAATTAGTTCACAATTACCAGAAAAAAATACAGCTTGAGGCTGGGAAAAGAGTATGGAAAATTTCATCTTCAAAGAATAATCTTTTGGAAACTTCAGTGAATGATAACAAGGGCTTCTGGAAACCGTTTTACAACCTTAATTAGAGTGGTAACTAACAGCAACTTCTGTAATACATTAACATTTTGTTACCTGGCATGATAGCAGGAACTGTCTTTTATAGAATGATGATAACCTTGGGAAGGATTCAGTGGTATTTTATCTTCTGTCGTTTCCTTTGCCTAAGACTGAGGATATTAGTTCTAGATAGTTGGCAGACTCTGTTACTACATAGCACATGATAAAAACAGGAAACTTCCATATCTCTACCAGGAGTGAATGGGATTCTCTTGGAGAAAGCCGAATTTGTTTCTGGTTGATGAAAGTGATTGATCATTGACTGTCAGGGGGGAAAGTTATGGAAAATCTGTCCTTAGAATGGATGTTGAAGAGAAGACTTCCTCCAAAAGGTTCATGTATGTGCTGTGTAGTAGATCCCTAACATGCAAAGCACTGCAAGTGATGCTTGGATTGTAGTTCTTTCCTATAACCACTTCCCCTAACACACACACATAGCTTCAAATAAAGGTGAGCACCACTCTGCCTTCCCTGCTAAAAACAAGGATAGCATCCCTCTTCCCTCTGGCTTGGGTAACCTGTTTCTCTACAACTCCCCTTCCTCCTTGGGTGGCACAGCGGGAGCTCCCCCTCCTGTTTCAATCTACTTTAACCACCTATCGCTGCATATTCCTTGAGAAGGAAATTACCCCAGGGAGCAGGAAGAATCAGAAGCAGGATTCAGTTGATAAAGAATTAAAGGATAGGAATATAATTAATGACAATCAATATGCTTTTATGGAAAATAGGTCTTGTCAAACAAATCTGATTTTATTCTTTGGTGAGATTACAAGTTTGGTTGATAAACATAACTGGTAGATGTAATAGACTTTTGTAAGGAATTTGACTTCGTAGAATGTGACATTCTGATTTAAAAAATTGGTACTATATAATATCAATAGAGCACATGCTAAGTAAATTAAGGACTGGCTAACGGACAGGTCTCAAAAAAGTAGTCATCAATTGGAAATCGTCACATGGGGGTGTTTCTAGTGGGGTTCCACATGGATCAGTTCTGGGCCCAACACTATTCAACACTTTCATCAAAGGTCTAAAATCACTGCTGATAAAATCTGCAGATGACACAAAGATTGGTGGAGGGGTAAATAATGATGAGGACAGGTCAGTCATACAGAGCAATCAAGATCACTTGGTAATCTTAGCCCACTCAAACATACTGTGTTTTAATACAACCAAATGCAAGGCCATATCTTTAGGAACAAAAAATGCAGGGCTGCACCTACATGGGGGGGCTGTATCCTGTAAAGCAATGACTCTGAAAGGGATTTAGGGGTCACAGTAGATTAGTGACCAGATGGTGTGATTTTATAGGGACAGTTCCAATATTTGGGGCTTTGTCTTATATATAGGCATCTATTATCCTCTACCCACATCCCGATTTTTCACATTTGCTGTCTGGTCACCCTATAGTAGATGAGCAACTCAACGTGAGCTTCTAGAGCAATGCTGTAGCAGAAAGGGCTAATGTGGTTAGTAAGGCTTACACTGGAATACTGTGTCCAGTTCTGGTGTCCATTTTTTAAAAAGGATTTTGAAAAACTGGAGAGGGTACAGAAAAGAGCCACAAAAACGATTGTAGGGCTGGAGAAAATGCCTTACAGTGAGACACTTAAGGAGCTCAGTCTGTTTAGCTTATCAGACAGAAGATTGAGAGGTGACATGACTACTCTGTATAAGTACCTTCACAGGGAGAAAATCTCAGATACTTAAGGGCTCTTTAATACAGCAGTGAAAGGAAGAACAAGAACCAATGGCTGGAAGCTGGAGCAAGACAAATTCAAATTAGAAATTAGGCACAGTATTTTGGCAGTTGTGGTGCTGAACCATTCGAACAAACTACTGAGGGAAGTGGTGGAGTCTCCATCTGTGGATATTTTCAGTTCAAGGCTGGATTCCTTTCTGAAAGGTATGCTTTAGCCAAATACAAGTTATTGGGCCAATACACGGGTAACTATGTGAAATGTAGTGCCTTGTGATATACAGGAGATGAGACTAGAAGAGCTAATGGACCTTTCAGGCCTTACACGCTATGAATAAATGACCATCTAGAAGTTCCCTTCTTAGTAACAAAAGGGGAAGATGATTTCTTAAAGCTTCTGGGTAGGGGAATGTTAATTGCCTGGACCTGGGTCATGCCAGGGGGCTGGTTCTTTTTTTGTTACTGTTGTTTTTGTGAAAACCAGCTTGCAGAGTCTCTATTGACCTTTTTCTCCTCTCCTCTCCTCTCTCCTTCCCTAAACACAGAGAGTTGGAGGGCGGGATGAGGGGGATGGAAGCTTTGAACTACAGGAGAAATTTTTAAGTCGGGGCAGAGATTAGCTAGATTACACCTGTACATTTACAAGAATCTCTAGAGTGAGTGCAGCCATGCTTCTGGGCATGATGGGAAATAATATGCTATATAAAACTCCCCTGCTGCACTTTCCATAAGAGCGGGAAGGTGAGCACCTCCATAGGGGAAGGATTAACAGAGTGAAGCAGCCGGAGCAGTCTGTGGGTTTTGCCTTTTGGGGGGCTTGCTGACTTGTAGACTGGTGGGACTGAAGGCTTAAAATGTTTGGTGTCATGACCCAGTTCTCTTTTTCTGTTTCTAATACACGTGTTCTGAGAGATCCAAAGAAATATTCGGAAAAATAGAAGCAGTGCTTCTCAGATGTATTTTAGTTCATTATGCAATGATTGACTTTATAGCTACTCTTGATTAGAAGATATTTGTTCTAGGGTCACAGTGCAGCAAATGTGGTTCTTGTGCCTTATCCTCTCTCTTGACTGGAAGCTGAGCTCCCCTGTGCCTGATTGATAGTCGATGCACCTGGTATAGGCAGGGCTGCTTTTTCAGCTTTTAGTGCTCAGCATAAGCAAAAGAAGGTTATTACTGTTTTATTTAAGTAGAACTAAACAGCTGACAGATAAATATTTCCCAAAATAGCCTCCCTCCCTGGTTTCATAGGGTTTCTACACAGTTCACAGATCTTTTATCTCTGTTAGTATTGCCTGGAGCTTCCGCGAGAACAAGCCTGGGACATATGAGGCAATTATGCTGAGGTATACAGCCTTAGACCAAAAAGAGCTGAATAGTCAAAATACAAACATGCATATAGATGCAGTGCTTAGCAAACTCAATTTTTTTGCATACATATAATGGCTTAATTTCAGTGTAATTATGTGGATTTGCAGTGGACCCCGGGCTGTTTTTTGCCCCTCTTGGTCATATTTGTTCTGCCCTAGAAGAGACAGTGCTTGGGAGCCTCTAATGTACCTTATTATTCACTTTTGTGACATATCAAGTAACATACACAGTGCTTCTTTGGTGAACTGTAAATGAGCAGCAAACAAATTACAGCCGATTGTAGCTATGTGGACAGTTAAAAGCAGCTGCAGATGAATAAAAATGCTAATGTAATATTAGAGCACCTGCAGTACAGTCAATATTCAGTGTCAGTGATGCACTGATAATATTGCGTTTGGCTTGCTGATTTATCCTTGCACACTCAACCTGGTATAGATAAAGAGAACTCCCTCGTTTCTGTTCATTTACAGAGTTGCAAACAAAACTGACTAAGAGCAGGTCTGAAGAAGGCAAAGTTTGCATTCTGTTTTCTACGATTTCCCTTTCAGAGACTCTGGTTCACACATTGCTTAGGTCTAAGGTGAGCAGGTAGCAAGTGTGAAAAATCAGGACACTTTTTTGGGGGGGGAGGAGAAGTTAATAGTTGCTTATATAAGACAAAGCCTCTAATATCGGGACCTCTGGTCATCTTACTTAGGTCACAAGAACAAGTTTAGCGGTAGGAAATGCTGGCCTTTAAGAAAAGCTCTTGAGTAGTCAGAATGAAAAGCTGCCAAAGTCACAACAATAGAATGGACCAGTTAAACATTTGTTTTGTATGAAAACTGACCTTTGTTTCTCAGTGACTATGGTAAATAGCAAGAGCAGGGCATGTGATGTGGCAACTGTGAGCCTTTTCAATCATAGGAGTAGCTATGCTGGAAGTGATCAATATTCCATCTAACATGATGTTTCTGTGGAAGGCAAGAAGCGCTTGTAATTTACCTGTCTAACTGTGCAGTGTTCTTGGACATCTTGCAGAAAACCCTCTCCTCCTATTGTGCTTCCTCTTAATTAGCAAAAGGAGAGTCTTAACTATCCCATTCTCACCCCAGCCATATGTCTCTGCCAGAACAAGCTTTGTTGAATTCTATAGTGTCCATTCGCAAAAAGAAAAGGAGGACTTGTGGCACCTTAGAGACTAACAAATTTATTTGAGCATAAGCTTTCGTGAGCTACAGCTCACTTCATCGGATGCATCGGTGCCACAAGTACTCCTTTTCTTTTTGCGAATATAGACTAACATGGCTGCTACTCTGAAACCTATAGTGTCCATTGTGGTTCAGCACCATGTCTGGAACAGCTGCACTTACAAGTCAGAGAAACTATGTGAAATAATATCAATAGTTTAATAATATTTATGGCAATAACACCATGACTGATGTTGAGTAGTGGCACAGTCTACTCTTAAATGATCTATCTCAGAGGAGGATCTGTTAAAACAAGGAGTCATTTACTCATTCCATGAGAGTCCAACAAAATAATTTTTTTAAAAAGCTGCAGATCAAAGACATGATGCACTAAAAGGCAGTACATGATATGCTGGTAATAATTAATGAACTATTAAATTTTTCAGTACCTGTCACCTCCCAAAGGCCAAATAAATCCTGGAGTTAAAGTGGCGTTGAATCAGGGAGCTGTAGCCTTCAGTCAAGGTGGTGTTTCAAATATTTCGGGACTAAATGGGGTGAGAAAGTCCAGAGCCTAAATAAAACATTTTTCTCCTCACTCTTCTGCCTTAATCTCCTCTCATTGTTCCCTTACTGTAGAAATGGTGTTAACTGTTGATGAAACAATAGTTGGTCTATAATCCCCACCACCATTTTTGAGTAACTACTATAAGTCCCAAACACCTTTGGAATGGATTTATCTGCCTATTCCTGGGTATTTGGTAGTTCGGCTGTGACTCTGTAGCTAGATACACAACCACCTTTATAGCTACATTCCTGAATGTAGAAGACTTCAGGTATTAATACTAGATGCTGCATTAAACTAAAGGACAGCCTAGCCATCGACCCGTGCCGAAGCCTGAGATTTTCAAAACTGATTAAGCATTTTACTGACACGGCTCCCATCAATTTCAATAGGAATTCTGTGTGTAAAATCCCCTAGTGAGCTGTCAACAGCTCAACCCAAGATCATTGCTAATGTTGGGTCTGATTGGCCATACTGTCTTCTTTATAAAGATAGACAGTCCGGACTGCCTGGTGCTTACAGTGTTAATTTATTCACACCTGCTGAATCTTGCTTGTGTTGCAGCAGCAATTTTGTAAAGAAGTGTCATATAGCTGTGTATGGCCCCATTCACAGACTGTGACATGAATGTCTCTGGTACTTGATTTCACACTCAGAGCAGGGGATTTAAGGCCATAGTGGAGTTATTTTATCTTATGAGTTCTTCATAACTTGTATCTTGAGAGGCCCTTTGAATTCTGTTCTTTTCAAGGATTTTTTAATTAGTCTACTCCATAGCTATGTGACAGTGGAGCAAATGAGTCATGCCTGAAGGGAGAGGAGACATTTCAGCAGTAGGCTTCTATTCCCCTTTGCTATGTGAACCACGAGTAAGCAGCATAGTAAATAGCCCTAACAGCATTATTGATTAATTATCAAGCCTGAACACCCACACACACACACAGCTTAATAGGACAAATTGTATACCATGCATTTAGAAGTGTGAAAAGAGCTCTCTACTGCTGCACTAGCTATGGTAGCAGTTGGTTTTCTGGGTCACCCACTACCACTATTTGATCCTTCCTTTTCTTACCTAGAAAATGGTCCCATACTAACACCAGTTGTATGATCCAAACTCATCCTAACTCAGTGTAGATGGGAAGTAGTGGGGTCCAGTAGATAAGACACAGGACTGGGATTTGAGTCCTGGATTGTATTCCGGCGCTGTCATTGATAGAGTGTGTGACCTTAGGTATGTCCCTTAACTTCTCTGTAACTCTTTTTTCCCATCTGTAAACTGGGGACATTGACGCTTGTCCACTCTTATGATTCCGTTTGAGATGCACAGATGAGAAGTGCTCTATTCCTGCTAAGCATTATTATAATACATCCCCAATAGCTGGAGTGATGAAAAGACATGAGGCATGGCTGAAACATTTTGGACCATTTTAGCTGCTATATTAATTCTAGGGATGGTCAGAAAAGCAACAATTCCATTTCATGAAATATGTCACAATTTGGGAATTTGTTTGTGAGAGAGCAGAACAAAATGGAGATATTTCAAAACATGTTGCAAAAAACCTCCAGAGAGAGTGAGCTATCCTCTCACCCCAAAATAGCCTACTGGTTAGAGCACTCCCCTGGGTTGTGAGAGACCCAGGTTAGAGTACCCACCCTGCTGTATTCAGAGCTGGGACTTGTACCTATGTCTCCTACCACCTAAGTGAGTGCCCAAACTAATTGGCTATTCCAGGAGTCTTTCTCTCCTTCCCTCACCAGAACCTGAGAAGCCTTCCTTGCAACATTTTGGCAAAACAAATACATTGCCACAAAACATTTTGGTTTAGATAAAATAGCATTTTCCATCCAAAATAGTTTCTTTTTTAAAAAAAATGCAGCCAGCTCTAATGCCTCCTGTTCTGCATCCTGTAGCATGCAGAAGATCCCCTGCCTTTTTTCTTTATGTACTATTTGTATTGGTACCAATCCAAAAAAACAGTAACGCAGGATGTGATCAACTGTGCCTGGAAAAATGTAATCAGTCTCAGGTGCATATCATAGCCAATGTTGGGCTATACAGCACAGTGGATGGATACGGAGACAATATTTCAGAAGAGGTTATTAACATGACTGAAGACAGAGTATTGGGTATAATAAGTAACTTCGTCATTGAACAACATGTAATGCTGACAGACCCTGGTCGTTGCCAGGTGGGATTGAACCGGGGACCTCTGGAGCTTAGTGCATGAGCCTCTACCACATGATCTAAAAGCAAACTCACTGTTAGCTAAGCCTGTAGATCAGACTCATTAATTGCTCTCTCTCTAAGTGGTTTTAGTGCCACTAGATGGGACAGAACACCACACCCAGAAGGTGTGGGGGTTACACGTACATACAAGTTTTCTCCTTTCCCATCCTCCTTGGGAACTGTTTGTGCCACCCGCCTTCCAGAGGCTAGCACTGCACAATGGGGTTACAGAAAATCAGGATTCACACGTCCCCTACATTGGATTGACTGTCTGAGGACACTTCCCTAACCAAATCATAATGGGAAGAGTCCAGTGTTTTCTTTGACCTCTCAGCAAGGGAGCCCCAGAATCGCATAGATGTCTAAGCTGTCATTCTTAGTCATGTCCAGGCCCTGATGAAAGCCCATAAGTGTTATTCTCCAGAGGTTAAGGTTAATGGGAAAGTCTCTGACCCAAAAAATCAGGATGGACTTGTAGGGAAAAGTCAGATGGACATTCCCTTGGTAGTGATTACTACAGTTCAGGATACAAAGATTTCCCTTATGTACAGTAGTCCCTTGCTTTTACTTCTTCGTGCATTTTTTTAAAAATGATCTTTTAGGGTTGAAGTTTTCCAGGCTTGGTCTCTGCCTGAGCATAGCTTTTACTTTGAATGTTTGAAGTGAACTTCCTCTGATGTTACTGAATCATGAATGGATTCAGGGAGGGGATATTGTCCCCATGGTTATAAGGACTTGCTGCTCTGTTTTATCACACAGATCGTTGAAAAATGACTCAACCATGGCATGTAAATAGTCCTCAGTGAGGAGTATGTCCAAGATTAAGTTTAAAAAATATTGTTTGGAAAGTAAGAAAGTTGCGACCATTTGAAAATTATATACTGAATACATGTAGTAGAATAATTCCTTAAATTCAAGTGATTGTTTGAGAGATGGGTTGTGCATGGGTGCATTTTTTCCAAAGTAAGCACTTTTTGATATATGTTAATAACCAGTTGACCCTAAGCTTAAGAGTTTGTGTTTCTTTGAGGACTTATTTAAAGTGGCTTAAGTGCTAATTTTAACCACCCTAAAGACTTAAAGCAGCATAAAATATTAGGTCACTGTGGGGTACATTCTGTTCTGAAAAGTATCTCTGTAAAAATGCTACCATTGGGTTCCATTTTTGTATCTCAAGGGCTTCCATAGCAAATATGACCTGGTGCCACAAATGTTCTCTGAGATCTAAAGTGCATGCTCTGTTCCTTCTGGCTAATGCATAATCACCAATAACAACAGCTCTTTGATCCAAAATCTGCCTCAGTTACCCAGCACCTCTCACTGTCTCAAACTGGGGTGGAGCAGATGCAATAGAGAGCACAATTTGGCTGTGCAGTTGGCATGTAGTAATTCTGTTGATGACGCATGAGCCAGAATGGACTTGGCTTCTTGTCACTTTGCTGATTCTGAAGGGCTCTAAAGCAATAAAATCTGATTTGGGGGGAGATGACTCTGAATACAAACAGGGTGCAGGGCAGGTCATTTCAGCAAGGAGATGCCATTTGAAATAGTCATTATTCAGCCCTATGAACTGCATTAAAAAATGAATGTGCTTTAAATTCTTATGCTACTGCAAGGATTTGAAGGTTCTTATTCACACTAGAATAAGAATCAGATTGAGGCTTTAAACTGGGCCTGTACTGGGACAAGGAGGGGCTACACTGCAGCATGAACCCCTGGAAACCAGGAGTTCACACAAGAGTGGCAGCCTTCCAAAGCTTGCAACATGCTGTCTTCTCCAGCCAGATTCACTCTGCTGGACAGTGTGAGTGTGTGTGCAGGGAAGGCGGCATGGTTCTGTCCTCCTCCTGTTCATAGTGGAGTGACTTGTGCCATTTGTGGCAGTGATCTGGAAGGCCGGTGCTCAGAGAGTGCAAAGACTGCGACTGTGGCTAATGTCTCCCCCACCTCCCATGAGCACCCACACAAAGCCAAATATAATGTAGCCTCAAATATTTGGATGTAAGCTCTCTGAGTGTCCATGTGGGCCTGTGCTAGTTGAGTGAAATGCTTCTGTTGGAGGTAACCAGTTGTCAATGCTTCACTTGCTCTGTTCCCAGCTCATCAGCGATGGCAGCGTGGTGTACGCAGAAGCCCTCTGGGATCACGTCACCATGGATGACCAAGAGCTGGGATTCAAGGCCGGCGATGTCATCGAAGTGATGGATGCTACCAACAAGGAGTGGTGGTGGGGGAGGATCCTGGACAGTGAAGGCTGGTTTCCAGCCAGCTTTGTACGGGTAAGGACCTAAACATTGTTTTTAACCCCAGTCTATTAACACCAGCTTCCTGATAGGAGTGTCCCAAGCACTTCCAAGGCTGGAGGTGATTTGGTGTAGAATGCACTGGTGATCAGAGCCATGTACATTGTTGCTTCCCTTTAATAATGCTGTGCTAGGGTTGTCAACCCTCCCGGTTTCACCAGGAATCTCCCGGAATTGGGCTCTATCTCCTGGAGGCTACTGAAGCCAAACTGAGGGATTTTAGGCCACTAAAAGTCCAGTGGCACAGTAGGGCTAAAGCAGGCTCGCAGCCTGCCCTGGCTCCGCCCTGCTCACAGAAGCGGCTAGCATGTCCCTGCGGCCCTGGGTGGTGGGTGGGAGAGGGAAGGAGTCTCCATGCGCTCACCCTGCCCTGAGCACTAATTCCGCAGCTCCCATTGGCTGGGAACTGTGGCTAATGGGAGCTGCAGGGTGGTGCCTGCACCCCCTCTCACACCCCAACCCACTGCCCAAGCCTTGAGCTTCTTTCCAGAGCCAGCACCCCACACCACATCCCAAACCCCCTCCTGCACCGCAACCCTCTAGCCCAGATCTGAGCCTCTTCCCAACCCAAACTCCCTCATAGAGCTTGCACCCCACACCTCCTCCACCCCAACCCTCTGCCCCAGGCTCAGCCCGGAGACCCCTCCTACACTCCAAACCCCTTGGCCCCAGCCCAGAGCCTGGACCCTCTCCCGCACCCCAGCCCCCTGCCCTAGCCCTGAGCTCCCTCCCAGAGCCAGCACCGCACCCCACACTCCAAACCCCCTCCTGCACCTCAACCCCCTGCCCCAGGCTGCTGAAAGTGAGTGAGGGTGGGGGAGAATGAGCGACGGAGGATGGAGCGGTGCAGGGGCGGGATCGCAGGGCAGGGGCGGGGCAAGGGTATTTGGGTTTGTGTGATTAGACAGTTGGCAATCCTATGCAGTGCTGAACTGAAGCCTCAGTGGATTTCTCCATTTGTCATGGTAGAACCAAATCCCCAGTGAGTGTAAAGCATCATAGTTGAATTGAAATAAATGGAGCCATGCCGAACCTACATCCCAGCTGAGAATCTGGTCCTACAAGCCCCATTTATTGGATATGACAGTCTTGGTGGACAAAATGCGAGTTCCAGAAGTGTAGTCTGTGGTTTAGATAGTGCAGAAGTGGGATTCATTCCCTACTGCTGGTTTGCCAGGACATCCGAGTTCTCCTTACTTATGGGGGAGAACAAGAGCCCAGGCAGATTCAGTGCACGGGCCACATATTTTCCTTCTCTTTCCAAGTAAGAGGGAATTTTAATTCCATTGTGTGAGCTGCAGTTCTCAGTATGGAATCCCGGCTCTGCATTCACTGCTCATGGGCAGTCTCTTCAGCACAACTACATTAACTGAGAATTGATATGGGCAAATTCAGATCTGTCAGGACACCTGGATTCTCAGTCATTTGTCCTCACACAAATTACCTGACACAAATTATGTATTTATGCCTATAGCAAAAGTCCTGGTCGGGAGTCTGACTGATTGGGACATAAAAGTTTTGAAATCTTTTGCTAGGGCTGTGCAGGAGGCAAAGAATAAGTTCCTTGTCTCCTCCTTAGCATCCTTAGTCCCTAGCAGAAGACCTGTTCCAGATGATAAAACGTTGTAGTTTGTAAATAAGATCACTTGGATGTGGACCCAGCTCTGACCTTCCTTGGGGACAGAACTGTTTCTGGAGAGTTTTTTCTGCTTGAGCACCACACTGAGGTTGCTTTGGAGGAGCTTCAGGTTGTTGCCTATAAGTTGGACCCATGTCCCTCCTGTGGTGAGACAACATATCTGTTGCTGACAGGCATTGTCAGTGGTGGCCTTTAAAAGGACAGGATGCCAACTTCTCCTACTGGAATAATTGATAGCTCCTTGCTCCAGCAACTCAAGCATTGCCAATTATCAGTTGACCTCTGATCTATTTCAGGGAAGAGCTATAGGGAAGGGAGTATCAAAGCAATTACAGCTAACCTGGGCTCCTCAGACTTTCTTGATTCTACGCAATCCAGTTTTAGTTGTGGGTCTAACATGGAGATTGCACTGGTTTTGCTGGTCCATGCTCTCCTGCTAGCAACAAAGGAAAATCGGCGTCTCACATCTTTGATCCATCAGCTTTTGTCAATAATGTTGACCGGAATGACTAAATTTAGCTATAACTGAGTACACATAGGTCGTATGAATGTGTATGTGTGCAATGTGTGGGTATGGATGTGATAATCCTATTTTAACAAATTTTAACTACATAGAAACCTAAACAAACTCTTTGTATTCATTGCAATATCTGTAGCACTAAAATGGCTGAAGCGAATGGACATTTGCAAAATGATGTTGCATGTTCCTTACTTGAATTTTCTTTATTCTTTCCAAAGCATTTTGTTTGATACTTTTCTAAATGTTATTAGATATTCAAATGGGGTAACCTGAGACCAGTTAAATATGCGCTATGGCATACTGAACTGGTATGAGCTGAATTGAAAATTGCCTGGAATTACCTAACAGTGGTTTTAGTACAGCTGATGAGGTAGACTGTGAACAGCAAGTTTCAGAGTAGCAGCCGTGTTTGTCTGTATTCGCAAAAAGAAAAGGAGTACTTGTGGCACCTTAGAGACTAACAAATTTATTTGAGCATAAGCTTTCGTGAGCTACAGCTCACTTCATCGGATGCATTTGGTGGAAAATACAGTGGGGAGATTTATATACACACACAGAGACTGCTGAATTGGATTAATTTGCAAACTGGATACAATTAACTTAGGCTTGAATAGACACTGGGAATGGATGAGTCATTACACAAAGTAAAACTATTTCTCCATGGTATTTCTCCCCCCCACCCCACCCCCCACTGTTCCTCAGATGTTCTCGTTAACTGCTGGAAATAGCCTACCTTGCTTGTCACCATGAAAGGTTTTCCTCCTCCCCCCCCTCCCCCCCGCTGCTGGTGATGGCTCATCTTAAGTGATCACTGTCCTTACAGTGTGTATGATAAAACCCATTGTTTCATGTTCTCTGTGTGTGTGTATATAAATCTCCCCACTGTATTTGCCACCAAATGCATCCGATGACGTGAGCTGTAGCTCACAAAAGCTTATGCTCAAATAAATTTGTTAGTCTCTAAGGCGCCACAATTACTCCTTTTCTTTTTGTGAACAGCAAGTCCTCTAGGAAAATGTCTGATATTTTTGCCAATATTCATGCTGTGCTGCCATCTAGTGGCCATTCTGAAAGGCACATGAGTCTCATAACCTTGAGCTGTCTCTTCATATGGAATTACTTTCCCATTGGCATCTATATTCAATTCATATAAAGAAATGTTTTATTACTGTTATTTACCTTGTAGTAATGAGTGTCCCCTAATTTACTCCTTAACAAAGACTATCAAAGCAGAATGTATCTAGTGATTTATTACCCTAAACCAGCCCCATAAAAAACCTTCAGTCTTGACTAGTAAATCATTTACTGAGGTGCTTTCCCTTGATTTATATGTATTTTCTCACATCACACATGTGATCCTTCCATCCAAGAGGGAGCCCATCAATGTCACACCTCAGTTAACGGGAGCAGTGGCTGGGTGACATGAAGGCGTCCCCCAGGTGCTGAATAGCTATCCTCTACCGTATTCTCAGCCCCTCCAAGGTCTACGGCACAAACGGCCAGGTCTACTGACTGAACCTAGCTATCCCTATCGCTAGAATTCCCTCCACCCTCCCCTGGCCAATCTCTGGGCCCAGATTCTGGATATTTCATAGAATTAATTCTGGAGGACACTGACTAACCAGTGTGTGGGCTCTAGGAATGTGACAGGGAGGAATTGCTGATCACAAAAGCCTTGCTGTCCTCCAACGTGCCCTTCTTGGAGGTAGAAGGAGCTGAATTAGTGACGCAGGAAAGATGAGAGAGTAAAAACAGGGAATTGAGGGACTGTTACCCAATGGAAACCCACGTGTGTTTGACACAGCTCCGAGTGAACCAAGATGAGCCCATGGAAGACTATCCTATGAAGGTAGAGGACGGCAAAGAGGAGGATGCCAGCACCGCTGCCCGGCGTTATGGGGTGGGGCAGACAAGCAAGGACCAAATGAGGACCAATGTTATCAACGAGATCATAAGCACAGAGAGAGACTACATCAAACACCTGAAGGACATCTGTGAGGTAACCAGGCTGTGAAAGGAGAGAATGAGGGGCAGATAAAATGGGTGTGACCCAAATGCATGAACTGAACCCACTTCAGAAGGGAGAGATCCCCAACCACAACCCTACTAAGCTGTCTTGTGCTCTTCTTCTCTCTCTAGCTGCAAATTACTTTTCTTCCCTTAAGAAAAGAACCCTCAGTTAGCAGAGTTGTCTCTCTGTCATATACCTTCTGCCTTCCCCCTGTGTAATCACCGTGCATGTTCTGGAAATGGAGAATACTGATTCATTCCAGGAATATCCCAAATGCTCCTTTATTTGGAGCACACAGAGGAGTTCTGATTAAATGTAATTAACTAAATTTCCCAAGCCAAGAAAACTAGAATACTAGGACCACTATATTCTTTATTAATAAATGGTGAGAGGTGGCATGATCAGAAGTACCTGCCTTTGTGCAAATCATATACTCACAGATCCAAATCCTGGGGAATGTTCGGCCTATTAGAGCATTCGCTTCTGAACATGCTGAATATTCTGACATCTCCTTTCACAAGAGACATGCCATGTGATGCACTGAATAAGTGATAATTGGTGATAACAGCTTTGCCTGGACATAGCAGCTTTCCTCCCCAAACACTTCGCAAAATACATACCTAAAACACCACTGATCTGCAGCCTCCTCCAGGGTGGAGGAAGGAAGCCAACTGGGGAGAATCAGAGCACCCAACAGGGAAAACAGAGACAGTTTTATCTAAGGACACTAGCATATTCAAGCCCAGATCCTCAGCTTGTGTAAAACAGCATAACTCCATCAATGGAGCTATGTCGATTTATACCAGCTGAGGATCTGGCCCTTTGGGTTTAACCAGAATATCTGGTACCCATACAGTCAGCTAGTTATTTACCAGAGAAGATTCTATAGGGCAGGTTGTACCACTGAGCATGGGTTACAGTATCATCCAAGGCATGTTTCTGACTATGGTTTGATTTCCAGGTGTGCCTTTTTTAGGCATGGTACCTTCAGAAATAGTAATAAAAGCACAGCAGACTCATACTAGAAAAGTATAGGGTTTTGCTCTAAAACCCACTTTCATTGACTCCAGTGGTCTGTGGACCAGGCCCTTGAGCAAGTACCCAACACCCCTTGAAAATCTGACTTCCTCCTAGGGTTACATTAAGCAGTGCCGCAAGAGGGCTGACATGTTTACAGAAGAACAGCTGAAGACAATCTTTGGGAACATTGAAGACATTTACAAATGCCAGAAAAAATTTGTAAAAGCGCTGGAGAAGAAATTCAACAAAGACCATCCACACTTGAGTGAGGTCGGCTCCTGCTTCCTGGAATATGTGAGTTGGTTTACAGTGTCTACGTGGGAGAAGGCTAGCGGGGCAGATGTTAGCTGGGGTGGACCAGAAGAAAAGTCTGATATTTCTCTGATGGAATTTTTAAGCTTTAGGTTTTTTAGAATTAAATCTGTAGCCTGTCTGGTTGCTAAGAAGACCTTCCCAATGTGACTCAATAAAAAGCTGCCTTGCTGAGTGCAATACCTCTCCATTGGGGGTGAAAACTCTGTAGCCTAAAGTTGCCATTTGCAGGCCAATAGTTTAAGTGTTTCACTGCTGATCATTTCATCAGAAACATCCATCTGGGTAGGGGATAGAGTAGCCTGTGGGGTACATGGGATGTTGGACGCATCCTAGCCTGTCTGATAAGTAGCAATTACCATAATTTTTAATTGGCCTCGGCTAGGCAAACATATAGGACATTTATCAGATGGGCCTCTTCTCCCTCTAAGAGGAGACTGCGGCATAATGGAAGTGGCCTAGAGTGCACTTGTAAATCCATCATTGAGCGTATAGGCCTATCAGGGAGAGAAGTATATCAGCACGTCTGGCAGTACCCACTACCAAAGGGCACCACTGCCAAGGCCAGGGTGAGGCATGGAAGAGACTAGTGGTTGCCTACCAGGATAGGTGGGTGGAGTCCTTTTATTGTGAAGCAGTGTAGGTACTGTAGTTGTTTTGGGCAGAGGGGTCTGCAGTGGCTGAGATCTGTACTGTGCAGCATTTTCAGGCCCAGACTCTGATATGAGAGAGATGACTACTAGGGGTTGCCTTTTCATTCCCATCGCAGCAAACAGAGTTCCAGATTTACTCCGAGTACTGCAACAACCACCCTAACGCCTGTGTGGAGCTGTCCCGACTCACCAAAGTCAACAAGTATGTCTACTTCTTTGAAGCGTGCCGCCTGCTTCAGAAGATGATAGACATCTCTCTGGATGGGTTTCTGCTGACCCCAGTGCAGAAAATCTGCAAGTATCCACTGCAGCTGGCTGAACTGCTCAAATATACCAACCCCCAGCACAGGTAGGTGCAACATGTTGGGGAACGGCTTAGACGCACATGAGAATGGGCAATTTGAGAACAGTTGTCTCAGAGTTACAGAAAAAGGATTCTTATGGTAGCTGTATGTTATATTCACAATTGTTTAGCGTGCCCTCTTACCAGATATATCCTTTTCTATTAGGCAAACACTGAGCTTTCTCTACCTGTGTAGTAGGTACCACCCTACTGTTTGTTTAGTATTGCGTTCATTTCCTTATTTGAGCCCCAAGAATGATATTAGCACAGCCAAAATAGGCCTCAAGAGTCAATTTTTGCTTCCTTTGCTGGCTGTGCAGGAGCACAGCACAAAATGCTGTAGGTCCTACCAAAACAGAGGCTGTTTTTACAGGAATCTGAACAAAGCCTGAGTTCTAACTCATGTCTGAAAGGATGGGTTCTTTGGCCAGAATTAGCCAGGTTGTCTGAACAGCTGGGCTGTGGCTGATACTGCAGGGTATGTGGGGAGTAGTGGACTTGGCCTGCTGCTGTCCTATGGCCCAGTGGATTCATAGTGAGCACAGACACACAGCTTCAGGTATCTAGCCTGCCCTCCCTGCCTGCAGGAACTGTGTACCATTATGGAGATCTTCTCCATAGCATCAGGGGCATGCACAGTTCATACATTAGGTCTGGGTTGCTTCAGCACCCTTGCATAGTCAGCCCCCAGCTTTGAAACCCATTCCTGGGACACACTGCATGGGCATGTTTGTTCCACGTTTTCGATTTTATGGAGTCAGGGTAATAAGCTTAAAAAATACCCAGCTACCTGTTTAGGACCAGATCTTCAGTTGGTGGGAATCACTGCACTTAAAATGTCTTCAGTGGAGTGATGCAAATTGCTAAGGATGTGGCCCTTTGGCTCTAGAGAACTTTCTCTAGGGCATCATAACAATTTTAAGGCAAACTTTGGGCCTGTGTTTTTAAACAGAATCTCTTTACAGTTTTGACAGAATCTATTCAAATTCTCATAGTGCAACCATCGATCAACTGTTTTTTTAAGGAATCACAGTAAGAGGAACATATTTGTGCCTAATAAAATGTGTCCCTTAATAATGCACCTGATATAATTATAGTTACACAAATAAACCTGAAAATCTGTATTGGAGGAAAGTGATCATAGTGACACACTGTGAATTGAACGGTACTTTCAAGTTCCTAATGACCACACTGATGTTTCTCAGAATTACTTTGTGTGTGTCTTATTAAATTTTTAAACACTGTGTTGTGAAACTAAGCATATCTGGAAGGGATTACTCAGAGTACGTGGCGCAGTGGGTGCTCTGAGATTTTAAAAATGGTGTGTGAGGCAAGACACTCCAGCCCTCTTCTTCCAGGGCTAGTTTGAACACTAAGTTCCAGAGGAAGTGAGTGAGATGGTGGTAGCAGATGGTGTGTGGGTTGGTTGGGGGAGATTCTGTCCTACCACAAATAGATAATGCCTCCTATTTGAAAGGGACCCAAGCATTTCTAAATGGTCTTGGCCCATACCTGACAATTAAAACTTTCAAATTTAATGGCATGAAAACATTGTGACTTTAACAATTTCACTTAAAGAATAGTTTGCACCTGCTGGGTCAGATTTTCAGATATTCAGTGCTCACCATTCAGGCCTGGCTTTCCAAAGAATTCAGCTCCTTTCAAAATCTGACCTCCTGTTTTCATGCTTAAATGGGAGATGAGTTCTTCTGAAAACGTGGCCCACAGGGCTCTTTGTGTGACATTCTCCAAATGCTTTAGAAATACAACACAAGTGAGTGGCAGAACCAGAAATGGAACCCAGATTTCCAGCTCTGTGCTCCAGTTCACTAGACTCTAGAGTTGCAGCACTTTTGGATTCCCGTCTGCTCATGTAGGTGTGCTTAATGAAATCTGTTTCACTCTAGGGATTTTAAAGATGTTGAAGCTGCCTTAAATGCCATGAAGAATGTTGCTCGACTTATCAATGAGAGAAAGAGGAGGCTGGAGAACATAGACAAAATTGCCCAGTGGCAGAGTTCCATAGAGGACTGGGAGGTGAGGGGACTCAAGTGACCCACAGAGTGAATGGGGCCCCCAAGTGATTATTTTATGTGGCTCACTAGCCCAATCACATTCTGTCACACTCATGCTTGTTGATTCACCTTCTGCTGATAGGGATGGAGGAACTCTGAAAAACCTGAGCTAGCCTGATACCCATCTACAGCTTTGTACAGGTCTCTGGGTGCTGTTTACCATACATCCTTGCTCTTTGCAGAAGGAAATTGGCACAGCTGCTTACTGAAATTTCAATAAATCATTTATTATTTGAACAATTTTCAAGCATTACTGAGGCAGGCAGAGTTGGCATCTAGTATTCTAAGCGATATCTATGAGAGGGTTACCAGGCCCTGACAGATAAAATGGCATCTGAATTTTCCTATAGTATTTGTACATGCTCAGAAAAGCTCTTTTTAAAACCAGCTTTATTTATTTCTTTATTTTTAAGATAAACAAAACTGCCTGTTTTCTAGAGCTGAACAAATGTATTTTGATTAAATTATTCTTTTTTCCCCCCTCATCAGCTGGAGTAAACTAACATAGCTCCTCTGAGGGCAGAGGATTTGGCTCAGAATATCTACTGTGAGCAGCTGATGCAGATCTGGCAAATGGGGCTGAATTCATAACAAAATTTCCTTTTCTGCATATGCCCAGCCAAATTAGTGCTCAATGGATGTGAGAGGGACAGCATCCCTCACCCTGATGGGAGGCAGGGATTGTGCTCCAGTGTTGTGATGGAATGAGATCATGCTGTGGTAACTGGGCCTACAGATTTACCCTAATTGAGAGCTCAATTGTAAAATAGTGTGTTTACGTTCATAAGATGTCACAATAACCTAGAACAACAAATGTTGGTGGGAAAAGGTGTAACAGGAAAACAGACTGAATCAGTCCAAATAAAAAAGGCCTCCTGATATAACTCAAGGAGTGTGTTTAGAGAAGTGTGCAACCAGAAATCAGTGAACCAAAATTGGTGTGTCAAAGACAAGGCCTAACTGGTGGACAAAATAATGAGGGGATGCACTATCCACCCATAACTCCCTTTCAGAGGTCCTTAAAGAGATGTTGCGGGGAAATTGGCTACTGGAGCAAGTTTTACCATCATGGCTGCTACTCCCCGCCATCTCCTGGGACCCTGAGCCTTCATCATCCTGATCCTGGAGATTCCCTGACCAGACCAGGCCAGGGAGAGTGATCTAGGGGATGTCACCACTGCTGCCAGCTCTAGCTGAATCCCAAACACCACGTGAGATGAAACAGGATTGGACTTTAACAGCAGCAGCAGAAGCTCCAGCTCATCTCCACTAACTTCTTCTCTCTTCCCCAAACGGACAGTTATCACCATCTTTGATACCATCTAAGAGATGTCAGACAAGGGGGCTTTTCCTTCTAAAAACTCTCTCTAGCTAAAGGGAAAGAGAACAAGAAATCTTGTTAAAATGAAAGCCTTACTTAATGCTTTATATTTCAACCGCTTTTTAACTGTTTTTCCTTCTTCTCTCTGTCTTTCATAAAAGGCTAAGGATTTTTAATGGTGTGTTGCACCATTGTACTAAGCAGGCAGAGGTCTCTGCATACCAAACCCTGAACCTTGTTTAATGCTGTTGAGTGTTGGACAGTGACTGAGTTATGTTAACACCTTTGGCCCATTTATTCCATCTAAGTTCATACAACAGCCCCCTCTCCTTTTTCACTCCATCCACATTCACAGAAAAGGCCTGCATCCAGGACGCACCAATTTTGGTTCACTGATTTTTGGTTGCACATTTCTCTTGTTTACCAAGCATTATCTTAACACACTTCTTGAGTTATATCGAGAGGCTTTTTTGTTTGGAGTGATTCAGTCTGTCTCCCCTTTGCACCTTTTCCCATCAACATTTGTTGTTCTAGGTCATTGTTACATCTTATGAACTTTCACCTAAGATCCAGGATGGTAGGTCAGGACCACACTATTTAACCAATCAAGCCCAGGTGCTCAAGTCAGGTTGAATTCTTGTGATTCTTGGTACAAACTGACATGCTTTTTGTGGTGCTGATGCTGCCGCCAGGGTGAAGACGTCCTAGTCAGAAGCTCAGAACTCATCTATTCTGGGGAATTAACCAAAATCTCCCAGCCTCAAGCAAAGAGCCAACAGAGAATGTTCTTTCTCTTTGATCACCAGCTGGTCTGCTGTAAGAAGGTAACTTAAGGAGCCTGTCTCTACCTCTCTTGATTGATAAGTCCACTGAAGTCAAATCCCATCTCAGTTCAGTTTTACTTTTTATTTTCCCCTCCCCAGAATATTTTTAAAGAGAGTCAGTATGTAGGTTTGTAGGCTAAAGCTAGACATGTTGGTCTATCAGTCAGGGGGCTGCGGTGGTTTATGTGCATACACACCAATTTTTTCCTACCATGTTGATCTACTGTGCACTTGATTGCAGATGATAAATGGACGTAGCAGGCTCTTGGCAGGCAGGTCTCTTGCAGTGAGAGAGGACAGCTGGGCATTGGCTTTGTTAGGATCAGCATGAGGCTTAAAATCAAATGCGTCAACATTGCCATCATTATTTTCGCTCTCCTCTACCACGGTTGTCATCAGCAGGAATTTAGGGCCAGATTACTGAAATGGTACCCAGAAGACAAATATGGCTGTGGCTGTGTACCTAACTTCCAGCTCAATCAGTTTGGATATGCTGCTCTCATAGGGAAAGTGTGGCGTGTTACAGCTCCTATATTGGATTATAACTAACCCAAGAAGATGGCCTCTTTAAATAACAGGAGGGATCACAGAACTTAAAACTGTCTGTCTTCCCTTTAGGGGCCAGAGCCAAAGCCCACTGAAGTCAATGAGAGTCTTCCACTGACTTTGGCTCAGGCTCTAAGTGAGGATGGAACAAGACATTTCACTTGGGGTCCTGCCTTTTGGCACTTTCCCCTGGATGGGTAGTATTGAAAGATCAGTTTTGTATTTTGTTCAGGGGAAGCACAATGTGCCCTCCCCATGTGTTGTTCTTTATTGAAAGCTCTTTTGGAGTTGGAACTAATTCACAGACCTGATTTTCAGGGTTGCTGAGCTCTCTCAGTTCCAGGTGATGTCAAAGAGCTCAGCACCACTGAAAACCAGGCCCCCACATCAGTAGGCCAAGCGTCACTTGGCTGGTTTTCATTGGGAATGCTGGCTGGTCACAGCTACACATGTAAGTGCAAAGACTCAGCTGTGGTTGTGACCTAGTGCGGAGGAAGACAGGGCTCTTTCTACAGCATGTCAAGTGACCACACCAAAGCTTTTCACTGAGCTCATGACCCCTTTCACTTTACCCACGATTCCTTACTCCAAGTGACTTAAACTAATGAGGGCCTTGCCTCGGACACTAGAGCTGGCTGTATTTTTCACCAGTGACATTAGCAGGAAAATCCAATCCTGCATTGTGTGGCTTCTTGAGATAGAAGATAGAGATAGTGGGGGCCAAATCCTGCTCCATTACACTGTCTGAAATCTGAAGTAACAACGTCAATTAGTTGTCTGGCTTCGTAAGTAACCAGAGTCACCGAGTAGGGCAACAACAGGAATCTGTGCTTGCCTTTCAGACATTGTGGGAAAGTGACAGTGAATTACAGAAGCACTCTAGTGCAGTTGATAGTAGTGCAGTACATATTATCACACTACTGTAAGTATAGTCCTGCCCAGACACATGCTCCATCACCTACAGAAACTGTTCCTGGGCCCCACCTGCTTGTTATAAGACTGCAGCCAACATCAGAAAGCACGGTCCAAAAAGCCACAGTCAGGGCAAAGCGGCCTAGGTGTCATTGCTTTTTTTCATAAGGCAGCAGTGCTCATCAGCAAGGTAATGGGTCATCTGTTGTGGCTAGCAAGAGAAAGGAAGTGTGTGCGTGGAAATTGGATATAGTTACAATGAAAATAATCTCTTCCAGGATCTCCTGCGCCGGGACATCCTCTATTATAAGAGTCGGATCAACATGGATGACATGGAAATAGTGGACATGGAGGATGGGAAGGATAAGGACTTCAATATCAGTGTTAAAAATGCATTCAAGCTGCTCTGCAGGGATCCTGAGGAAGTCCACTTATTCTGTGCGAAAAAGCCTGAACAGAAACAACGCTGGCTCAAGGCATTCGAGAATGAAAAGAAACAGGTTCAGCTTGACCAGGAAACTGGTATGGAAAGGCTGTCTGTCTAGCAGTGCCCTTCATCTCGCTGAACACAGATATGTGAAAATGCAATACATGCCCCTCCGGCCCATGGCTGGGCTGCAGATGTATATATTTTGCATGATGTTTCTTTTCCCCTCTGCTCATCACACAAAGAATAGAGCAGTGAGCAAGCCGTGAAATGAGGTCTCAAGGAGCTGCTAAAATCTTTTGCTTAGCCTGCTTGAACCATTAAATAGAAAGTTACGTTAGTTTTGAATTATTCTTCCCATTGGCAGGTTTAGAGACAGACTCGTCAATAGCCCAGCGCAAGATCGATCAAGGATTCTATAAATGACCACATGTTCTCTAGGGGGCAAATTCAGCTCACCGTTTTTATATTTAGTCTAATGTGACTAGGGCCACACAAGCAGGGCCAGCCCAGTGTGCCAAGAGTGCAGGCCATATGGTAAGTTGCCACTGACCATGCTAACCCAGGAGGCAGGGAGAACTTATTGGGGGTGTAGCTGCCACTAAATGAGGCACATGTTGCATCTTGCAAAAAATTGGCAGAGCACCCTGTGCAGCATACACTCTCCCTCAGTGCCGGGGCCAATTCTGGCTGAATTCTATCCAGAATGTGTCCCGGGGCTCCTGCGGCAATGTAGACCCCAATATGGAGCTGTGCCTGAAGAGCACAATCAAATCCATAGTGATGTGTTCATGGTCACACTTCCCTCTTCTGATCTGTGCGTGAGCCCTGCTGTTTGTAGGAGGAACTAGGTGAAGCCCTAAGCGGTACAGCTGCTAACAGGTTCGGTTTTGTCTTTAAGGTTTTTCAATCACAGAGGTGCAGAAGAAGCAGGCAATGCTGAATGCCAACAAACAGCACCACACTGGAAAGCCTAAGGGTGAGCGTGGCCCTTTCTTTTTTTCCTAAGCACATCAGTACATCTAAAAGTACTTACTTCAAATAAGCTTGGGCTGATCAATGCATTAATTGTCCCCTCCCCCAGCTTGTTCATCTTTGGGAGCTTGGTAAATGTTACTCTTCTCCTACCACTGTGTGGGGGGTAGGTTTTAAGATCTTTATTCCACTGGCAGAGGGGTCACTTGGTATGGTGGAGAAAAAAACTGGGCAGGGAAATGAATGAGAAGCAATTGCCCCTGTTTTAGCAATAGCCATCCTAATTTTCTGTCACTCTGGGTTTATGGAGCCTAGGAACAAACTTGATCAAAATGAGGAGTAAAAAATACAAACTGTAAATCGGATCAGCTCATACAGTTCGGAAAACAAATATTTTAGTGAAGTCACGTTTAAATAAAAATCCAGATTCACCTATAAACATGCCCCCCTATTAAGCAATCTGACCTTGTCAATAAACAGGTGAGCAATGTTTCAGCGTAACTTCCCAGTGACGTTATTTTTGTTTATAACAATATTTACAGTTAGTTATTCCGTGGGTTAAGGTAGAATTTCAGTATTAAATAAAGAACACAGGGTTAAGAGTTAACCTCCAATTCCGATCCCAGTAGGAGTCCACAGCTAAACACAATGCTAAGGAATCTCACAGCGACTGTAGACCTTGAAAATAAATCAGACCCTAGTGCCATCCAGTCAATAACCCCTCTTAGCTGGATGGGAGATGTGACTTGTCACAAACTTTGATCCAGCTCCCTACTCATACTTTTAAGAGGGAAATGACTAAGGATTTCCACTGGTTGGTCTTGTTCCACTGGGGTTGAACAGGAATGCTAAAGATGGGGGTGACTAACACCTCACTAACTGCCTACTATCACATTGAGAGCTATTGTCTCCTAGGTAAACTAGGAAATGCAGTTTTATGGGTATGTAATATTTTTGCTGGATCAGCCTTCATCACTGACTGATGAGAAAGAAAATACAGAAAAAGAGTCATGACAAGGAAATAGGATCCTCGTGACATTAATTGAACTATCTCCGAGCTGTGGAAATTACTCAGTACTGTATTTTTCTATTACCTCCCATTATATGGAAATTTTCCCTGAACAAGTTGATTTTACTGCAGGTGATTAGTGTCAATCAAGTGATGATAACAATGCTCTGGGACAGGCCAGCTGGTAGGCTCAGAGAGGTGGGAAGTTGAGGACAGTCCCCAGCAGCTCTCACCAGGTTGAAGACTTGGCAGCCTTAGCTAAGCCAGTGAGATTCAGCAACCCAGTATTTCCTGGCTGCAAGGGCCATTCTGTGTGTGTCTAATCATTGGTTCATTTTCCAAAACCCGTAGTACAGTTCAAGGTAGCTAAATACAATTGGCAGCTTCTGCTGATGAGTTGGATGGCATCTGGCTGGAGACTGGAATCCCCCTCTCAGCCCTAGAAGCCAGGTCTCCAAGCAATTTGAATGGAGCAGCTTGCAGGAATAATGACGAGGAGTTTTAGGGGAACTCCTGGGGAAGTGAAAAGGGGTGTTTAGGTTGAGGTCTTTGGGGCAGGGACATTCTCTCTGTATGTTTGTGTGATATTTGGCACAGTGTTGGTGCTACCACAATAGAACAGTTAATTAAATACCTGCCCTTTGCTGTACATGGGGATAGGCTAGATGCAGATGATGTGTTCTTCAGTAGTATCTGCAGGCGCCAAAGACAGAAAGCAGCAGCCTAACAAGGGAGATTTAGCAGTAGCCGAAGGGAGGATGAGCTCTATGAGTTGCAGGGAAGTTTCCCTCCTTATGCCTTTCCTGTCCTTCATCATGGATGCTACGTCCAGGCGAAGATTCACATAACCGCCGTGGGAAGCCAGACTTTGTGGCTGCACTCCCTCTACTGTAGCTTGCCAAGGAATTCAGTCTCTTACCTTTCTGTGGTTCTTCCAAAGGCGACTGTTTAACCTTGGGTACTGTGAGGGGAATTAAACACATGCTGGCAGTTTATTGCACAACCCTGCAAAAATCCGAGAAGGACAGTTCGGCTGTAACCCAGACTTGGAGCCGGATATTGCCAAGTATCATGGGAGTTTGGAAACAGGAGCCAGATCCAGTTGGCATAGGCTGCCCAGTCTCTCTCTAGTGCAGCGAACCAAGGCCTGATCTACACCGAAAACTTAGGTCAACCTAGCGAGGTCGCTCAGGGATGTGTAAAATTCACCCGAAAGAAGTAGTTAAATGGATCTGAGCCCCAGCATAGACAGCACTAGGTTGAGGAGGAATTCTTTTGTCAACCTAGCTACCGCCTGTTGGATTAACTACAGTGATGGAAAAACCGCTTGCATTGTTATACTGTGGCGCTATGGATGCAGTGCCGTAGCTGTGCCATTATAGTGTTTGTAGTCTAGACAAGCCCCTAACTCCAAACACTACTGAACCCCAAGGGCTTCCAAATTCAGATCTATATCTAAATGCTATGGACTGGGCCCACTATTCACTAAGACTTTACAACGTTTAAACATTTATAAATACTTGCATATTTACAACCTGCCACACAGCCCTGGCTAATGTGCACGGGTACGGGTCAGTTCACCAGTCTCCCAAGCATTCAGAATTGGGTGCCATTTAAGTTTGTCAGCAGTAGAGCACTGTAATGGCATGTCTACACTGCAAAGAAAAATTCGTAGCAGGCCCGTACCAGTTGACTCAGGCTTGGGCTTTGTGGCTGTTTCATTGCAGTGTAGACTTCCAGGCTCGGGCTGGAGCCTGGGTTCTAGGACCTTGCGAGGTGGGAGGGTCCCAGAGCTCGGGTTGTATCTCGGAAGTCTACACTGCAAATGAAACTGCTCTGAGAGCCCAAGTTGGCTGGTACAGCTTGCTGAGGGTTTTCCTTTGCAGTGTAGACATGCCTTAAGTGTCAAGCTTTGTCCTCACATTGCTGAGCGTGGCTGCGGGCAACATTCTGAGGGCATGTGAGCAGCTCTGAATTCCAATCAACATTTGGGGCACTCCCAGACTATTGGCTTAATCCCCGAACTGCCTTTGAGGTTAGATAACTCAAAACAGAGTCATCTGTAACTGGCTATTACATATTATGGCTAACTCTGCCTCCGCTTTGAGAATGACTGTGTGGGAATCAGCCACGGGACTGTACCAGTCTAATGTTTGCTCTTCCCTGTCTCATTGTCTTAACAGCTGTCACCAGGCCCTACTATGACTTTCTGATGCGCCAGAAGCACCCTACCCTGCCTACCAATCTCCCCCAGCAGCAAGTCTTCATGCTGGCAGAACCCAAGCGCAAGCCCTCGAACTTCTGGCAGAACATCAGCAGGCTGACGCCCTTTCGGAAGTGAGGGGCAGCCCCCTATTTGTGCCTGAATCCCTTCTGAGAAAAGCACTTTAGCCATCAGTTCCAGATGATGGACCCCCGGCTCTTCCACCCCTCTGTTTGCAAAGGATGGCGCATGCTCCTTCCTTCCCTATTTATTCTGCAGACTGACTGTACTTGAATGGGTCCGAAGTGGGACACTTGCGTGTTTTTGTGCCAGTCGAAGTGAGCCATCCCTGCACAATGCTCGGGAGCCATACAAACCCCCAGGAAGAGATCACGACAGGATGGAGCCTGAACTATTTTTCATCTTACCCTTGTTGTCAGCTGCATCTTGAACCAATCCTCCCAGCTGTGAACATTATTGCTGACAACTGCCAGAGAGACTCTGGCCTTCAGCCAACACGGCTGCCCATGCAGAGATGGCAGTTTGTCCATTCCAACACCTGCCTGCTTGGTGTCTACTGAGCATGCTCAGAACCATGGTTCATTGTTGCTGATGTGATGCACTTTTGGGGGGACTAAACCCTTCCTTTTACTGCCCCAATCCCCGAGTTCATCTTCAAAGAAATGATTTTACTACATGTTTAACAGACTGATTAGCCTTTACTGGCACTCAGAGAAGGCAACAATGATATCGCTGTGCCCTTTTTCTTTCCCTTAGGTCAACACACCGTCGAACCATAGTCCGGTAAATGGTGCCAATCAAACCCACAGCATGAGTGAAGTACGCGCATCTTGCAATTTAGTTGATTTTCTTTGAGTTATGTAAAAAAAAAATGAGTTAGGAAAAAAATGTGCCTAAAATAAGTACTGTTTTCAACTCCTTAGACTTTTCCCACCGTCACTCTGCCATATTTCCTGGCCAATGAAAATGTTCAACGTTTGTAATGTGTTTATTTATGGCAAATACAGAACTGTGTATTTTGTAAGTTTGTAATCAGTCCTGTCAGATGTTGTTAACTTGATGCCTGTTTTGTCTGTCTTTCTTTTTTTCTGTTAACAAAAAACAAAGGCCAGTATTTGCAAACTTAATTCCCTTAAGTTAGGGTCCTAACTCCACAGCTGAGCACCTTCATACAATGGATGGATTTTTCCAAACCAGAGAACACATCCAAACCCCGCATATCAAGGTGTATTCCAGGTCGCCTGCACCTTTGAAAAAAGAAATCAGGCCATTTATAAGGTACCTAACTGTGGAATTGAGAGCTTAGCAATAGGCAGGCAGGTTTGTAAACTGTGGCCAAAAAGAATTCATTTAATCCTTGGTTAGTAAAAGGAAAGATTCGCCTTACAATAGTGAAAGCGTTAGAAGCCATAAGGACTGAATTCCGTAGCTTAGGAGAAGTTGCGGGTGGTTGGAAGGAAAACACCCATTCGTTCCAGCGTGTTGCTATTGTGAGTAAGCACTAACTGTCTGCAAAGCTCAGAGTTCCAACGTTTGCTGATACTGTAGCTGACTGAAGTCTGGTTATCCAGGGATATCTGAATTCAGTAGCATGTACAAAGTCATTCTTGCACTATATCTTTCCCCTCACCAGGGGCTACGTTTAATTTCATAAAGAAACTTGTAAAAGTGACTTACAACCAGTGTTTGTGTCTTACGCATACATGTCTGTCGGTGTGGTCCTCATTCGGCCTTCTCACAATCCTAGCTGCTTGTTCTCCTTGCTACATAGGTGGTCATGTGTCACTAGAGGCCACTCTGGAAGTGGCATCTTTCAAAGTCCTCCTGGGGATGGCATATCTGTCGAGAGATACAGAGGAGCCTGGAAATATGCTAGTTGGTTGGAATTGAGTGCTCAAGGCTGCCAGTGGAATTAAAGGCCATCTTCCAAATTCCTGTCCTATCCCTTGATAGGTTACTGCACTGAATTTCCTGACATCAGCCGGGCACTTCAAAGCAAGTGCATCATTCATGATGGTCCATTTCCTATTGATACATTTTATTTAAATAAGCTGCAGTGGATGCCTTAGCTTTGGCTTTCTGTTTTGCCTCTCACTCCTGTGAGGAATGAGATGGGAACGCCGTTCCAAGATGTAAAATATTGCCTAAGAGAGCTCATATGTAGCCATCCAGCAGCTGTATAGCCCAGTACAGAGACCGTCATGGGGCGTGGCCTTTCTATGAACTTGCTGCAAAGGTCACGACCCTTTGTAATTGCAGACACGCGCAATTTCCTCAGGCCCAGGAGATCCTTATTTTGCAATCCTTTCTGTGAAAGTTGAGCTTTTCAGCTGAAGGACAGATCTCTGCACAAGGTAATTTTTCTGAGTCATGGGGAAAGCGTAAGGTTTAAATACCACGACAGAGCCAAATTTCAAAAGGGTCCTCAAAACTGACCTTCTGATTGTCTGGGCAACATTGCACCAATGAAATTAATTGCAGAGGCATAGTCTGTCACTTCTGCAAATGTCTCTTTAACAACAGGTAAACAGGTCCCTTAGAAAACTTTACTATATTCAGAATAACACTCCCTGATGATTATTGGTGTGAACAAGCATTCCTTTTAATACTTGTTTGCAGTGTTGCTGTAGCCGTGTTGGACCCAGGCTGTGAGATACACATGGTAGGGGAGGTAATAGCTTTTATTGGACCTAACTTGATTATGACACTCTGGTTATCTTCTCCAGATCTGAGGAAGAACTCTGTGAAGCTCAAAAATGTGTCCCTTCCACCCAAAGAAGTTGACATAATGAGATGTTACACCTCACCCACCTCGTCTCATTTCTTTTAATAATCAACTAACCTAAGCTTACAGCCGGAAATATTTAATTTACTAATGCTTTGGCCTTTTGCTTCTCTTGGTTGCAATACCTAACAATAGTCTTCCTGCTGGTTTCCTCTTGCCCATCCAACTTTGTACTCCGACTCGCTATGGGAACCAGAACTAAGCTAGCTACAGCCACGTCCTAACACCAGGGTCATCTGGTTGGAGCATGCATGGTTTCACTGGCCATGAATGGACATGGATTTTTTCCTCAGCCAGCCACTCAGCTAGAACCCAGGCATAGACTTGGCCCTTAGCAAAGACTTGCTAAGAAGAAATGTCTGTGCCAGCAGTTAGAGACCTAAAAATGGAATTACCACTGGTCCGACTTTGTTCAGAGTAGGTCTAGATGGCATACTGATGAAAACACCAGCAGTCAGTCTACATTAGTGCTGCTGCTGTTGAATGCTCAAGGCTAGTATGGCTTTTACTGAGCCTGTCTCTATATAAGCCAAAATCTGAAGCCTTATTCACTATTAACTTGCCTTAAGGACAACTAATGTGATCCAGCCTCGGGCTTTTGAGTACATTGTAGACTGTGAACATAAATGCCTAGGCCCTGTCTATGTTAGGCCCTGTCTACATTTTCTAATCATGTCTCACAGTTGCTTACACAGGTACCCCTGAGTTAGCAACCTAGGAAGCGCTCATGGAGCTGGGCTGCTGCACGGTTTCTTTTAAAGGGCGCGTCCCTGGGAAGGTCTAACGACTATGGTACTAAACACACTGACAGCAGCCTAACACCAATCAGACCTGTTCAGTGCTGGCTTACCTGAGATGGTGTTAAAACCTGCAGCCATCACACTAGGGCCCCTAACGTTGCTACCACTGGTGGAGCTGAAGAAGCATTAGCATATGGTATTATCAGTGCATGTTCCCACAGGGCCCCAGGATTTTCCCACAGGGCCTACGGCCGGCATGATTACAAACTCTGTTAAGAAGCTGGGCTAGGCTGTATCTACACTAATCCCTTGAACATTGTTACCACTGGTAGGGGTGAATTATGTAGATACTCCAGACTACTACAGCCACATTAGAAACTGGCTTTCAACATGATCACAAGTCCCTGTAGGGTGGGGGCCTGAAAATATGACTTCATCCTAACATTTTGAACCACTCAACATTCACCTTGGTAACAATCCTTTCCTCTGGGGTTAATGTTCTGCCTGCTGCTTTATCACAGCAGTAACCATGTTACTGCTGCACTGGGCTTCATCTATGACATACATGCTTGCAATGGATGTCACGAGTCATCGTTCCCCACACACATACTGCCTTTGGGATTCACATGGCTAGGGAATTGAATCACATTATAGCAATGGAATTACTCACAGAAATCAGGATTGTAGAAAAGGGCCCTTTATCCACCAATTAGAAGAGGAGTCATGTTGATCTCCCAGTTCCCTAGCTCATTTAACTGAGCTGATGGTGATTTCCTGCCTTGAAGCATCCTTGCGGCATTTAGGTTGCCACACTTCACTCCACGGGATTATCACAGCCAGAGCTGGATTGTGTTGCAGAAAGATTCAGCTTGACAGACAGCACTGTTCTTTTTCTGTTTACCCTTCATGTCTGCACCTCTTCCCCTTTCCCCCAGCCCCCGCAATATGTCTGTTTTGATTGGCCAGGAAGAAAATAAGTTGGCATGTAAGTGATGATTTTCTGACCATGACCGTTTCATAATACATAGTCTGGGGAGCTGGTTTGGCCTGGTTTTAAACTCGGTTTTAATTTCTAAAGCCAGTCAGCCTTGGGATGTAGGCTAACTTTGTACACTGCTATAAATAGCAGTAATTCCACTGAAGTATAGAACCAGTCTAAGGGAGAGGAAGAGTCTTGAAAAAACAATTTTTTAAGTGATTTGCTTTCCTATTGTCCTCATAGACATAATCTGAAGAGTTTTAACTGTTTTACCTGTCTTGGTTCACACCTAGTTAGCGCACACTACAACTATTTGTGAAGAGAATCCTTTTCTAGACATCTCTTTTCTAATAGATGCCAAGATAGATTAGTGCAGCCAAATGGTGTCCCTTTTTATATATTGTATTGAGTACTTGTAATTTATTTCTGGTAGAAAGGGGTGTTCTGCTTAATTGTCCGCTGTCACTGATGATATTTAAAGAGTTCCTTCAGCTGTAATTTTAGCCTTGTAAGAAACATCAAAGACTAGAGGCTGACCTCCGTTTAAGCCTAACATTAGGGATACATATTGGTCACATTGAAGAAAACGGGAGCTTTGCCGTTGAGTAGAATCAGAGTTTAGCTCTGTTTTCAGTGGAGTTCCAGTATTGATAGTTGTATGACTGAGACAAGGATCTGACTCATTTTTTTTCCAAGATTTCTTCCCATGCCCCAACATGTGTATATATGATATAGCAAATTCACATAGCAGCTAATGGATAGAAACCAGTTTACATGGGCAGAATTTTAACAAGTAACTGTCAATCCTTGTCTTCTTTTATATCCCGTAATAATTCAGTGTTCTCTAATCATACAAGACCTATTCCTTCATGAATGGACCATTGTGTTATCAGATACCTATGTATGAAATAGACTGGTTTGCTATGATTAAAGTCAGAAATTTTCTCCTGCATTATTGGGTAAAGGTCAAAATCACACAATCATCCACATTCTTTTATTTTTAAAAGTGAGTTTTATTTTCTCCTCCCATGCTGGAGCCTGATACTTGGGTAGGAGTTATCATTCAATTTACAGTGCCAACTGGGGGGGGGAGGGGTGAAGTGTTTGTATATACCCAGCAGATTTAAGAACATTATCTACTTTCTTAACAGTGGAACATGTTTTCTAGTGCATCAGCAACAGTTCAGTGGAAAAGAGTAGCTTTTTCTTCAAGCAGTCACCAAGGTTTATTTAATATAGGGGAGAGGTGGTATGAACAATTATGTTGACAATTATGCCTGAGAAGAACAAGCCATGGCTTTTGACTGTTGTTGGTTGCATGCAGTAGCACGTAGAGGCCAAGACCAGATTGTGCTAGGCACTTTATAAATATAACAAGAATTTGGGCAATCCCAGCAGGGACCTAGGGGCTAGTCTTTCTACTCCAGAGATGAGCCTATCACCTTAGCAAACATAGAAATCTGTATTTTCACATGCCAGTCCTATCTGGACAGAAGCACCTGTCTTTAATATCAGTGGCCCATTCAAGATTGCAGACCAAAGAGTCTACTCCTTCATGTACTGCAAAACTGGGTTACTCACTTGAGGAAGATAAGAGGGATTTGGCCTGGCTTAGAATTTTTCTGAGCCGTTATCTTGGAAAAACACTTGCCATCTGGTTTTTAGTGAGACAATTCAGTGTGCTCACCAAGTGGGATCTCCCTGTCAGAAGCTACAGGAAAAATATGCATTAATATTAGAGTACAACTGGTCCAGACTTTACTTATGGTGGAGGGGAGGAGTGGGAATGGTTTAAATGTGTGAATTGGTTAAAAGACTGCATGAGAATTTCTTGAAGTGGCCAGTGTAATGTGGACTTTGTGTGGTTACCAAGAAATCTCTCTTCTGTTTAGAACATCTGACTGACTGATCTTCCTAGGTAAGCTCACTAGCTGGGAATGATGACTATGTGGACTGAAAATGTTAGAGTAGGTGCTGTAGCCAGACCTAAGCTTCATGGTTCCATAGGTTCACCACAACTTTTTGGAAGATGTACATTAGAATGAGACTTCCTACCAGAACAAAAGCAAAGAAAATAATGAACTGATGAATTTCCATGGCAAATAGGAGCTGAACTTTTACATGAATCTGCCTAGTCTAAGTAGTGGAGCTTTTTGGTTTTGTGCTGCAGCTGAAGAGTATGGAAGCTTGTGCTCTTGTCTATTTCAAGAAGGCATATTCCCCATCCGTAAGGAGTCAACAGTTCCAATTGCTCAAGATGCATCACGCTGCAATACTTGCATCCCATGACTTGTTACCTGTGACCCTGCGATGCAGCCAATTTTGAAGTCACCACACATTTCGATGTCTAGCTTGAGGCCCATTGGGCCTGTGACTTTGAGAAGTGCTTCACTTAATAATAGCTGTGGGGTCAAAAAGCCGGGCCGCAATGGGTCAAGTTGGTCAACCAAGAATGGAGGCAAATAAAAGTAAGAGGCACTTTTGACTAACTTTTGTGACTTCGTAAGCAGAAATTTCCACTCCCGGTTCAGTAGTCCGGGGTATTTGCTGTTACTCTATCCTCTCTGGAAAACTAAGAGTTTTAATTTTGAGAACTGAAGGAAAGTATTAGGGCCTCAGGTTGCCCCCACTGAATTGCTGTTTGGTGCAGCAGGATTAGATCCTTTACTAGCAGTGGAATTAAGCATGTATGGCAAATCACTGTTGGTGGGTTATATTTTCAGTGAAATATCCATTATATTGATTGCCTGGGATTCAAATTTTTTTTGTTTTAATTAAAGCAAACTGATCCCATGAAATAGATTGCTTTGTGCCAGGGCTAATGCAAATATCAGAGTGCTAATACATCTAATTTGACCATGTTGTTGAAACTACCTCTCTTTGCATTGCTCTCTTGGCAAGCTTAGCCACATGCCTGCTAATGAGATTATTGCATCACATTAAATGTTGGAACAGGGAGTGTGAGATTGCAGTAACTTTTAGTGCGCTAAGAACAGCCCATATTTATGCTTTAAACACTCAGGGGTAATCCTACAACCCCTCTTCACTAATTGCCCAATGTAACCTAATGGGACTACATATAATTATTCCAACACAAAGGTGGTCCCTGCCCAACAGAGTTTGCAGTGCTAAGCAGGGCTGCAAGATCAGGGAGTTCGGTAAGTAATGGATTAAAGAATAAGGTCTTGAGTTGATAGATTTTAATTTAAAAATAAGTGTTTGGGACAGTCGAGTGAGATGCAACGTTTTATTTACCTAGTTAGGGGGTGAGGGGAAATCAATTTTCCAAAGCAGCAGAGTGAAAATCAGTGCAACTCATTTCAGTCACCACTGACTGCAACTCCACCAGTTCATAATTTCATTCCAAAGTGAACCAAAAACATTACTTGGCAGGAACCGGAGTGTCCACATCTGCATTTCCATCATATGCTGCTTCAGAGGAGTGCTGTGTACAGGTTCCAATTTGGGGGTGATGGGGTGGGGTTTGCATACAGCATGTTTAAAGAGTACATTTCTGAGCCACAAACTCTATTTCGCTTGTGTTATCTGTGTTAGCTGCTGCATAATTTCAGACTCATGAGAAGCAAAAGAATTCTGGTTTCCTGGCCTGGTTTATACCCACTCACTATCCACAGTTTTCAATCTCCTTCCTGCTGTGGGATTAACATCTCGCATCACATTTAATCCTTCTACCCACCCCATCTCCTGTCTCCTTCCACAATCATGAGCTGTGATATTTTAAAAAAGCACAGCTTTGACAGGGACTTGTGTTCTGCTGAAGGCTGCTTGTCCTGCTTACTTAGATTCACTGTCATTTTTGTCCCTGCAACTACTTTGTACTCCCACCCCAGTACATGGTGGGCTGTTATTCTGCAGTGCTTTCCTAGCAATGCTGCTCTCACCACTGTTTTAGAGCCCAATGGGTGGCACATGCATGATCCTTGACCAAGACATGTACATATGCACTCGTGAGATCTGAAATGAACAAGGTGTCCACATTTCCGCCTGTCCACTTTTGTACTTTCCACATAATTGGCTAAAACAATAAACCAAGCAAACATCAAGAGCTGCCTGTGAGTCAGGGGGGAGGGGGATATGATTCTGTTTGGGCTTCTCCCAGTGTTGTTTACCTGGAGGGACAAAGGGCTGTTTGCTTGGTTCCTTGGTTCATCCCACAAGATCATACTGTAGCCCTGCAGTTGTTGTCAGCAGTGATATCACTGGTATCCCACAAATGCTCTTCTCAGCAAGGTTTCTGGAGAGTGATCTGCCCAACTGAGAGCTATTTGACTTTTTAATTGCAAAACCAGTGTTGATGACTAATTTCTGTGTAAGGGCTGGCAGGTGCTTAAAGAATTAATGTTGCAGGGCTTACTCTACTAGGAAGTACTGCTACCTAGCCATGATAAAGCATTTACCTCTGCTGTAAGACTGATGCGCAGATGCCCCCCAGTGCTCCCTGCTCCAGTCCGCATAGTGTCACAACTGGCCGGATCCTACTGCCAGACACAAGGGAGTAGCCTCCATTACAGGCTGTGTTGTCAGGGCTGAACTGAAAGAAAGAGGCAGCATTTCCTCGTATACACCGTGGGAGAGGAGGTAGGCAACATACAGCTGAAATCAGGTCAAACTCCAGATCAGGAAAGCATGGAGGGAACAGTGAACACACTGATGAACATTCCATTAAACAACACCCACAGAACACCAGCTGGGGCCTGGAGAAGCAAATTCAGATGCAGAGGTTCAAAATAAAAAAGCTCAAATATAAGATGACAACTCAACCCAGAAGGCTCTGGAGACAGGTAAGCAACAGCAGACTGAAAACCACATGAGGAAGATAGACCAAGACTTCCCAGCTTCCTCAGTGAGCATACCCAGAGAAACAGAACCCCTAACATCACAGAAATCATGCTGCTAGTCCCAGCAGATGCAGGTGATGGTCTCTGAGAGAACAAGAAAGTGAAGATAGCATTCCTGGCTAAAATGGCCACATTGGACATTGATACAGAGCTGCCTGATCACTGGAAAAGTGAAAGAGAACTAGAGAGAAAAAAACAAGACATCTGCAACAGAAAAGGTTAGAACTGCCAGTGTCTGATGGTGCAAATGTTGAGAATAATTTTTCCTCTATCATCACAATCTCACTTTGGTCAAGAAGTTCTAAATGGAGAGGCAGTCTTGGCTATAAGGTGTAAAATTTTAACAGCGAGACTAATTAACCATTGGAACAATTTACCCAAAGTTGTGGTGGATTCTCCATCACTGACAATTTTTAAATCAAGATTGGATGTTTTTTTTCTAAAAGATCTTCTCTAGGAATTGTTTTGGAGAAATTCTCTGGCCTGTGTTATATAGGAGGTCATAGTAAATGATCACAATAGTCCCTTCTGGCCTTGCAGTCTAGGAATCTGAAACATCAATCAAATAAAGCCCAAGAGGAGGAGGAGAAAAAGGAGAGGCCTAGAATCAGAGAAAAGGCATTCTAAAGAAGAAATGAGCAGTGTATTAATTGAGCCATCTAATTTTAATAATACTCAGGATAATCCTCTCAGTCGGCTCGGGGATCCAGGTAGTCTGCCCCATCCTCCCGTAAACTACAGTGTGGGACCTTGTTGAGCTTTTCAGTATTTCTAAAGCTTAAGGAAGCGAGATGTGCCAGAATTCTGTAGGCGTCACTACATCTGCATCACTTCCAGATTATTGTTTATAAACCACTCACAGCTCGGTTATTAGCCAAATGGGCTTCCCCCTTGCTCCCCTGCACCTCCACATCAGGGGCCTGCCGAATCCTGGACACACAACTTTCAAACACTAACAGACAAATAGGAATCCAGCTGCCCAGCACAGCTAGTTCGAGAAGGACATGGTTTCATTTGCCTACTAATTCCTCTTTCCATGCAAAGATGTACCACTTTAGCAACCTAACTCGTAACATGACTATTTGAAGCTGGCTGGAGGGGTTAATCATGACACTACAGTATTACAAGGAACCAAGGAAGATCACGTAGCATTCTGAGGAAAAGCTGCTGGTCAGAGCTCACAACACCATATATCCTCTTAAATCCGTCTTTGCCTCATAGCCCCTCTTCTGTAATGCCTTCAAATCACTGCTGGGTGGGAGCAGTTAGCTCAGTGCTCGATTGTGGTTACTGCTTTTCTGCTAAATTCTCTTTTGTTATCTCAGCCTCTCAATCCCTTCCTGTCTGTCTGTTTCAGTCACCTGTTTGCCATGCAGCCTGGGAGAGCTCTGACACAGCAGCTGGCACAGTGGACCCCAGCCCTCAACTGTGGTTTCGAGATAATACTGGACTGTAAAACAACGCCTTAAGGTTTATTGTATACCCAACAAAAGGTTAAGCTCCCTGAGGATGATTAAGCGCCAAACCCACCCACACAACAAGCCCTTGAAAGCAAGGAAGTGACAAGCTGAGGGAGCCTACTTTAACACCTACACATCCATTAACCAGTATGGGGCCTGGTCTACACTGAAAATTTAAATCACCCAAGCTACATCACTAAATTCACACCCCACCCCCACCCCGAGTGCCATACTTAAGTCAACCTAGCCCCTGGTCTAGACTCAGCTAAGTTAACGGAAGTATTACGCTATCCACCTAGCTACAGCTGCTCAGGAAGGTGGATTCACAACAGCGCCAGCCAAAACCCCTTCTGCTTCGTTATGGTACGCTACAGTGGCATAGCTGCAGTTGTAGCACCTCTAATGTAGAGCTGGCCTTGGTGTCAGACTCACCTCCACCAGGAGCTCCCTCCGCCTCCCCTGTACTGCCCTGCACACAATTCACGCACCCAGTTTATCCAACGCTGACCTCACCAACATTACCATTTGTGCATTAGAGTATCCTATGCCTTATTTGGTCATGGGGAAATTAGGTGGTCTGTTTCAACTGACTGCAGCAGTGTCCAAGCTTTTGTTTTTCTTTCCTGTCCATTACAATCACAATAATTCCTGTTAGCATCAGCTTTAGCCCATGAGGGTTGCTCTGTGCCTGACTACATCCTAGTGCTATAGAAAGGCTCCTGCTGCTATTTCTGCATTCAGAACACTCAGTCTCACAGTTTGCTCCATCAGTGCAGTATATAGATTTGAACCAAAGCATAAGTGAGAGGAGGTGTAAAGATTGGAAGTTACTGCTCCATCATTTTAGGCTCTTTCCATTGAGTGACTTCAGAGAGGAGATTCATCTTTTTATAAGCAAGTATGTTTATTAGGTTTCTTAGCCTATAAAGTGGCTGGTACCTTTACCGACAGCCTTGTGTTTCTCTCCTCTGGTCCAGAAAGCAGCAAGCTACAACAAATGACTGCATAACAGCTGAAGGTAAGCGTCCAAACCAAGCAACAGGGTGACTGACATGCTTTCAGCAGATATTCAACTGTATGACTTGGCAGCCTAAAATTTTCAGGTCCACTTTGTTTGGCAACATTTAGTTGACCAAATAGGAATAATAGTTGTAGCTGACAAGTTTGATTCACCCATCGCCAGACAGGCCAGCAATACCCATCATGACAATACAGGTAGCAGAGAACAGCTTCTTCTAACTACCAGAGACTTCTAAGTATTGTGTAAATGCTTCTGATCTTCACAGGACCCAGATTCTATGCCTTACATCTGAAGCCACATAGCTAATAGATTGATGTGACCCTGAAATAGGACAAAAAAAAGCATCACACCTGTTGTGCTTGGATGTGGGCTAGCTTGCTACCCATGTGCACGGTGTAGCTACTACATCAGGACCTAGCACCTTCATTTATCACAGCTGAAGCCTCTCATAGAACTAATAGTTCAGGCCTGGTTTTTTTTTTTTCCCCCCAGTTTTTACAAAAGCTACTACTTGGTTTTTTACCAATTGTCACACCGCTCAAGTAAGTGAAGATATTGATTATGTTAAGAAAAGCCAGTACATTAGATAGGTGTGTTTAGGTTAATAATGAATTAGCTTAAGTGTAAAAGTGAGGCTAAATGTGAGGGTAAGGCAATGTAGTGGATGCTACGCACAAACACACGCATGCATGTGCATATATGCACTGTGAAAGTCAGGCTGGGTAGATGCAAAAGTGTGATTTTTATTATTTTTGCATTTTGTCCTAAATAGTCACCTTTATTTCTTTAAATTACACTATGCCATGAATCCATAAGGAATTGGCTCCAGCAGCTGTTTCCATTGGTTCTCAAAGTGTGCTTCTTTGGGTGGAGAAGGCTGGCATTTCAGTTCAAATCAAGTGCCTTTTTCCTTTGCTTCCTTTCATTTTCTTTGAGAGGTATGTCAGCCCTAGAATAATAAAGGCCCTTTTCCCTATAAGCTCAGAAGAGGTTACCTCAGGTCACTTAGAGAGACTTTAGTCCAATTAAGGGCTGCCTGAAATCTTTAAAAGAAACCCTCTTTTGGTGTGGGAAGGAATGACAAGCTGCTGCAGGGATAATAGCTGCAGAGCGATGGGCTTCTCCAGGGTGAGAGGCTGCTACTCTCCAAGGGGGGAACAACCAAACTGATTGCCTGTTTAGGGGAAAGACTGACACCCGAGAACAAGAGGACAACACCTTTCCTCCCCCCCCCACAATTCCCCAGAGGTCAGGGAAAGGCACCCCCCTTTGTTTTGATTGCAAATTGGTTTCTTTTTGTTGGCTGGAGGAGCACTCCTTGGGCTTGCCCTGGGGCCTACCTTGAAAATATTGCTAAGAGAGAACAGAGGGGGAAGCCAAACACCTGTCAGAGTGGTCCAAGCTGCACAAAGATGTTTCTAGAATGTGGAAGGCTCTTTATCTCTTAATATATTTAAACCTGGGCCAAAAAATGGATTTTCCTACCCTGGCCATTACCCCAGGGGGAGGGGGAAGGAAGAAGACTCCTTTGCACTAAAGTGTTTGTTAGTTTAATTATATGAGATAGGGGAATTAGCATAATTGTACATCACCCCCCCACCTCCAAGTACAATTCATGTTCTGGTAGTTTTGTGAAGGGTTTGTCTTCACGAGTTTTTCCTCCCTCAAGTTAATTGACTGACAACTAACTCAATGCAGTTAATGTGTGTTTGTGAAAACTAGTCTGGACACTCCCCACAACCAGCCAAACATTTGTAGTTTACCCTATCCATTGGCAATCAATCAATCAACTGGAGGTAATAAACTCATCAAGACACATCCTAGAAGAAGTTAAATGCCCAGCCACAGATGGGGGATTTAGGCTGGTTGATAACTGCAGAAGTACATAATGGAACAGGGAACCCTATGCAATTTCCAAGTCCAGACAACTTACACTTGCAGTAAGATTTCCATGATGTCATACTACCTTCCCGTCTCTCTTCAAATGCACATTGCTTTGATGGAGTATTACCAAACTATTTCAGGTCAGAAACCTAAAATAAATAGGTTTCAGAGTAGCAGCCGTGTTAGTCTGTATTTGCAAAAAGAAAAGGAGTGCTTGTGGCACCTTAGAGACTAATAGTCTTTAAGGTGCCACAAGTACTCCTTTTCTTTTTGCTAAAATAAATACTGATCCTCTTGTATGAAACATTATACCCCAAAGTCATAATGTGCAAGTTTTACTCTTTGTCTTGCTTCCTGACCATGAACTGATGAATGTTTACAGCCACCTGCCCTCTAAAGGAAAAAAGGACTAGACTAGCTGTCTTCATCACTCCTACTCATGAATTTGCTTGTGTGGAAAGCCCAAAAGAATAACCTAATTAATCCTAAACTTCCTCCTACTCAAGGCTTGTTGCCTTTAAGAGATCACTGAATCCCAGATACAAGACAAACACTAAGGCATTGTGAAAATGCATGTGCGTTTCATTAAGTTATACAGTTACACATTGTCCTTATGCTCTAAGGACTCAATCATACCAATAAGGCAGAGATGTCATAGGGGACGACATGGAGCTACACCATCCCTGCTATACACTCAGATGGGGCAGCTTATTCCCACTCTGCAAAGTGAAGTGCTTCATTGTTTCTGGCGACTAGTTGGTGGCAGGGCAGATTTATCCCTTCTGCACTCAGGCCCCTTTGGGCACCAGGCACACCCAGGGCTGAAATTAGGGAGCAGTACCTGCAATTGTGGGTAGCCCTTGGCAGACTACAGAGCCAAATTACTCTGGACCCAAACGGATAGCTACAACTCTAGCAGGGATTCTATTAATTTAAGCCACCACAAGAGAGTTTGTTTTAAGTGTAGCTAACTGATGGAAGGGAAGAAAATATTCAGCTAATCAGTTAAGTTCAGTAACCTGCAAATTCATAAGGAAGTTATTCTAACATGTTATATTTGTTATGCTGTCAGCAATTAAATAATAAATGTGACCAGCGTTTTTAACAACAAGACAGCAAGAGACCATAATAAGCAACACAAGTCAATCTTTATTGAAAACGGAAGTATTAATACATAACAATTCTTGTTACAATAAACGTGCTTTTAAGAATTTAAATCTGAGCTCATCTACTCGTTGGATTGCATAAAAATAAAAAAGTATGAATTTACACATAATTGAACTGGCTCAGAATGGAATCTCCACTCCTTTGTGTGTTGATGCAATAGTTCAATGCAGAAGTGAGTGATGCTTTAAAACTTATTCTGGAAGACAACATTTACCTAAACATAAAAAAGTACCAATATAACTGCTGTAAGACAGTTTTAAAAAAAGTCATAAAAAAGGAAACCTGTGCCTATTTCGTAACAAATAGAGAACTATTACTGGGGCCTCTTGTACTTCTGTTGCATGCACTCACCTTCCCCCCCCCCCCCTTTTTCAAATCGTAGATATGAGGGCAGCCAATAATAGCACTACAATAAAAAAAAACATTAACAAATCCATTCTACTTGAAACAAGTCTGTACAGCAGCCAGCTAAAGAAGCTTTCCCAGTTTGCCTGTTAAGTCCTAAAAGGCACAAGAGGCCTGGGAAAGTCACGTTCACTTTTTTGATGTTGGAGCTTCAGGCTATAAACTCTTCAGAATATTTGATATTACAAGTGGACCCTCAACGCTGTGGTAGTCTGATAATTCCAAATGTCACATTCAAGAGAAAAGGGAAGAGGTTTTTCTCTGCCAACTAAGCACTGTTCCTCCTCCATGCCAGCCCCCTCCTCCCCTCAACATTAGTGGCCTCATCACTTCTCATCTCCTCCCTACACACACACACAGGATAAACAGCAGCTGCTGGAAAGTCCTCACTAGCTTAGAAGAGGAAACCTTCAAACAGGCCTGAACATTCTGAATGAGGCGTGTTAGTGAAAAATGATCCCGTTTCCCTGCACTGTTTTCCTTATTAACACTCCCAACTGTGTGTACAGATGGCTTACAGTAAGTAAAATTTATCTGCTTAATGATTCCTTAATTAGAAATACATGGACAAGTTTAACTCTTCCTTATGTTTTCTAACAGGTTTTCCGTTAACAGAATGCATTTTAAACTGGGGATTAATGGATTGTTTCAAACCTCCACAAATAGTAAATTATCCTATAGTGACACCTGCTGGAGAAGAATGGGCATAAAATGTGTGTCTTTTCTACAAATACTGGCCCAAGCTTCTTTCTCTCGTTAGTTTCAAGTTATGCAAACAATAATCAGGACATCTGTCCTCTCTTCCCAGAAGTTTAACTGAAGTATCACCTCACTGTTTCTGTGACTGTAAGTGAGGGTTTCACATACAAAGTATTTTCTATTCTCTTATATGCTCTTAAACCTACAGTTAATGATGGTGTCACAAGATTGCTGCATTTCTCCATTCTGGCAAAATTAACATGTTTAAGGCCAAAACTAATGGTATCCAATACTACGTCCAAGCACTGGGGGAGCTATTCTGAGTCAAAATTCTGAAATGTTTTTGGCTCAGATACTGTAAGAGGCCTATTCCCTCTGTAGACATTAAGCTAGATTGCTCTGTAAAGACTAATCAATGTGGAGTACTCTGCTATACATATCTGTACCATGAACTATAAGTCAGAAAACACTAAGACATGGTGGTACTTAAGGGGCTTTTCAGTGGGTGAGGTGGTAGGAGGAAGGACTTCAACTGAATCCCAAATTATGAACTTTTGTCATCTATTGCTGCATCTAAGCCCTTAACTTGGATAGTACACTCAAAAAGCTTTCAAGAACAGCAATTCTGTAAGTCTTCTAAAACTTCAACAGGAAATGATTGGTTAAAATAAGTTTATAAACAAGATTTAAAATGATGAAGTTCTATTTCTTTCCTATTGGTTGGTTAATGACCACACTACAGATTAGGGCTACTAGCTTCTGATGCCCGTTATTTAGCCATTTTCAAGAATATCACTTGATTTCATTGCTACATTTAAGAGACACAATCAGATGTTACCAACACAGGGAACTCCTGAGCCTTAATACTTTGTTTAAATGCAACACTTGAAGTTAGATCCAAAATGTGTGTTGGACTTCTCTTGTATTATTGCTGTAATAGCTGTCTTCAATTATACATGTAAAGTAGTATTCTTTTTATTCTATAAAATAAAGCTGCCATAAAAGTTTCAGAGAAGCTTGATTTGAACTGGTTTCTACTGCACTAGAGCCCTTTCATTTTCCTGAAATCTCCAATGCAGCCACATACTGTGTCTATGTCTGTGCACGTAAAGCTATACAGGATTTTAAATAGGGAATGTAATAGAAAATGCAGGAGAGAATGTTTCATAAGACCCCCACTGTGTAATGTATGATTTTTATCCCAGTTTCATATCCATTTCTTTCCACTATTTGCCACAAAATGCCGTTACAATAGTTTATATACACACCGCCCCCTCCCCCACCACTGTGCTTTTGGTTACTCCCTTAAACTATTGGAGAACAGCTCAAACCTCCCATTAGTTTATATCACATCTGGAAGGTGCAATACCTTTTCTAAGGTACAATTTCCCCTTTGTGGATGAATCCCATAATGCAACTTAGAAAAAAGTGCTCAAGCAAGACACCCTAAATGTTATGGAATAGTACTATTAGGAGACAACAATTCCAAGGAAACATTTAGGAATCTGAAGTCAGAGCAAATATATAGGACTTTATATTCTTTCCATGACTATTTATCTAACACAGCATTCATGAAAGTTCTCTCCTAGGGTTTCAAAGCTTTGTTATCACTGGGAAACAAGACAGGAGACAGCAAAGCTTAAAACTTGTTCTCTCCCCGAGACAGCATTGTTTCTCACCTCAACTATTTTTATTAAAAACATACAAAGACAATGAAACTCTCACTCTAAACTAGCTAAACTGTATTAATGTTCACTGCAGCTTCCAGAGCACTTGACAAGTCAATGCTGCAAACCTATACACAAATGGAATTGTTAAAACAGACTTGAACAAAGCAGTACACATTCAAATGGTTTGTTTGGGGTAATTCTCTGCTCCATATATAAATATATGGAAATCCTTAAGCTGTAGTAAGTGCTCACGAGTAGTTTTAAAGTACTTATAGTTAACACCATAGTTATGTTATAGGCATTAGCAATAAGGGGTAGTCTGTTTACAGTGATCCATGCAAAATAATCCTAAACTTTATAAAACAAAACATGAAAGTAAAAAAATACGAAGAGTGCTTATTGTAAAAAATAGTTACTGAAGACTCTAACCTCTATGGGCATTCAGGTGCATACGCCTCCCACCATGCTAGAGTATGGGAATGGCAGCATTAAATCAGCACTGATGCTACCCTGAAGTAGCTGCCAAACCCATAGAAGGAGCAGACCACCCCAACACAAAGCCCAAGTAGATACACAACTTAAAAAAAAAAAAAAAAAAAAAAAATTACTTTTGGATGGAAATTAGACTACAAACACTACAGCCTGACATACCTTTATGTAAACTCTTAAAAGGGAACAACATTTTATAACTATTTACTGCATATTTTATTGCAGGTAGAATGTATGTGGAAAAAAATTGCATCTTACTGGAATCATAAATCAGGCAGGTTTCAGAAAAACCTTGATTTTTTTGTGCAATATTCAAATTTAAAAATTTAAAATCTTTCCCATAATGATTTTGGTATACAAATGGGTTCCAAGGCTAGCCCTTTATCCCCACAGCATTTGCTTTGAGGTACTTTTTAAAAATTGAAGCTGCGAGCAAGAATACCAGAAATGACTCATTGCAATGAAACACTAATCTGCAGTCAGTCTTAATTTGCATGCTTTCCAAATGCAATTGAGGTTAAAAAAAAAGGAAAACCCAACCATTACATTAACAATTTTGTAACCAATGAATGACTCCTACTATGATCAATTAGTTTTTCCTTAAAAAAAAAAGTTTCTGAAATCTCTACATTCTGACAGCCCTGCTATACTGCACCAATAAACCACATTGCATGTAATAAGCTAAAAGGAAATTGTGTTAAAATGGTTTGTTCCCCTTTAATACACTTAACAAGCTCCCAAATTTTCTTCAGGATAGTATGTAGTTGAACTCCTCCTGTTGGTTGTGGAAAACCCTAGCATTTCTTAAGTATTAGAAAAGCAAGCTGTGTCAACTGCACATACATTTTCAGCTGATTAGAACATTCTTTAGGGAAAAAACAGAATGGATTTCCTGGACTGAAGCCAAAAAAACCCTGATTCTCTCACCATGTATTTTTTTCAGGAGTCAGAATTCATTTTTATACATACATATATGGTGTTACCTCCTCATATGGGGCACAGATTTGCCTTAAGGATGTGGGCAGCTTGGAAGGCTGCTTTATTCACATTTTTAATTAACTGGCCACACAAAACTTCATTTATCATTCCATTCTGATCCTTAAGAATGTCCGGATAACACTGCATCCGTACAATAGAAATGAAAAGGTAAATGTGGTAAGCTAATTCTGTGCAGGATTTCTACAGCTCAGACTATTTCCAGTCGCTCCAATTTGTGTTAGCTGAATTTAATTCAAAAGGAATACATCACTTAAATAATTTTTCCCCTCCTTTTAACTCGCAACTGCAGCAACCCAAAAAGGTTGAAGCAGTTATCTAATGTATATTATGGTATTCTATAAAGAAATTCACTTTTGCAATACTACCTTTTAAGACCCTGCATATGTTACAACAGTGCATTAGTGATACAAGTTGTAAAATACTTTTCGGTTCCTTTGGATTTTCCATATGGTTTTTGCATCAGTCACTGCATGAGCTAGCTTTGTTTTTTTGTTGCCTTTTTTTTTTTTTAAACATGCATTCAACTAGATACGGATCAGAATAAGTTTATACTCCCTTTTTTATCATTATAATTAGCTAAAAAATTGCAAGACAGTCCACAAAACAGGATTTGCTTTAAGACTAACTGCTGGAGTTCCAAGATGTAAGATATGCCGCACTGGAAAAATCTTCAGTGATCTGGAATTAGTAGTGTTTAGCAAAGTGTTGAAAGCATTCAGAAGAAAGAAAGTCCTGGTTGGAGGCATGAGGGCTTCAGCACCAACTTTTAAACCTCAATTACTTGATTGCATATCTCCCATCTTCAAACCTACATTCAGAGAGAAAGAGGCAAGATAGATACTCAAGTAACATCCCAGAATCTAGTTTAATGTTGCAAACTCTACACTGGAATGCATTTAAAACAGACTATAACCTAATGCTACTTTGTAGCAGTTATGCTGTAAACCCACCATCCACTCACAGCCCTTTAAGTCGCCAACTGGGGTGAATCAGGGACAGCAGTTTTTATTACTAGAATATCTTACGTTGACTAGACTTTTTTAAAAAAGGTCACTGACAAAGTATTTGATTTAAAAATATTTATTGTTAGCTTTTGAATTTTCCCACTAAGGAATTTGTAGCGCACTCAAGTACTTCGTACTTCACTGCAGCAATTCTGAACGCAAGACCCTTTGTTTTCCCTCACACCCCCAACATCCACGGAGGTGTTATTTTTCTGTAGCTTTGGCAGTGAAGAGGTTTTCCTACAAATTTCATAGCCCAAATTCTGCCTCAAATGCTACTTATAACATGATTGCTGGCACAGATTTGGTACAAAAAAGGACTAGGTTTTAGGAAGCAAACCCCTCACTGACATTCCACGGACTTCACAAGCAAAAGAGAACAGACATTCCAGATTTTCCAAAATCCAAATAAAAATGGCTAACTGCTCCAAATGCAGGTAGTTTTTAATACCACCACCGAAGTGTTTTAAGTCAAAGCATAATACTTTTCTTTCACATCTCATTTGAAGAAAGTTGCTATATATTAAAGGCTAACAAAGCACTGAGCAACTGAAGAAATTACCATAAGAAAATCCGTAGTTACTTCATTCCAAATATATCAGTTTTAGTAATAAGATGTTTACAAAAAGACCCGTGCACACATTGTGTTTCATACGAATGACACTCCCTTCAGATAAGCTTATACTGGTGACGTTTAACAATCATTCCACTGCGATAATGCAGAAATTATACTGGTGACAACATGGTCCAGTGGCTATGATGCTGGCCAGGAGTCACAACTTATGCAAAAGCCACATATATAGGTCAGCAGAGCTAAGTGTTAGTCCCTGCTTGACCAATCATCTATTGTGGGACCCTAAAAAAGTCACTTTACTTCTTTGCCTCAGAAGAACAGGACAAAGGAAAGCATAAAACAAGATTTGCAGATGAAAAATGCTAGATGAGAGTTTATTATAATGGTCCCAATCCTATAGTTCACTCCAGCAAGGTTTCCCTGATGTCATTGGAAACTTTGTGCAAGCAAGGATTACAGAATCATTCCCGCACACTAGCTGCATATTGAAAGGTTATTGGTGGACAATGTGTACATTGTTATACGTAGCTTAATCATCCTTAACAATTCTTGTGGTCACAGCACATTGTCACTTTATGTACACATATAGCATTCTTAGCTGAAACGTGCTATTAGTGCAAAACACTTCAGATATTTAAGCCAATACCACTGAAGGGGTAGCAGTAGCGGTAGCTTCTTTTTACAGATCTGAGAACTGAGGAACAGATATTAAATGCCTTATTCAAAGGGCACACATTGAGCCCATGGCAGAATCAGAATATATCAGCGAGCTCCTGACTTCCAATCATAGAAATGGGCACCGAAAATAGGGGACAGTTAGATTTTGTCTTAACTTGTTGTAAACATTTAACAGAGCAATAAATGAAGGGAGCCAGCCTGATTCTGCTCTCACACTGGTTTTATAAACATGTAATTTACACTAGTGGAGTTACTCCTGATTTGCACTGTTGAAATGTGAGCAGAATCAGGCCCCCAAAAGAGTAAGAACAATAAGCCACGTTAATTTTAAGCAGCACTCTCCCATTAAAACTAAAAAAAAGATGTATAATACGCTGGCTTCATAAATTAGTTAATTGTTTTATCAGTAGAAATCTAGAGCAGATTTCACAAGTCTTTTTTTCTCCATGTGTAGTTTAAACTGTGCTACAGGCTGTAATGATTTTTCCATGAAAACTGTAAACAGCTCAAATTTAAATTTAAACCCACCTGAATTTATGTGATAGGAATTATCAGTTTCTTATGCTTACTAGTTAGTAGCCTCTCTTTCTGGGAAATGTTCATCACGAAGGAAATATTAAGTGCCCCTTTATTTATGCTGATCCAAATAGCCCCCTTATTTAAGCTGATCCAACTTCCATGTTTTACATATTTTTTTCACTCATGGATCAGAGTGTTGTTGGATTCAGGAATTGTCACAAAACCCAAATCACTGAGCAAACTAGCCTCTGTTTCACATGGACCCAACAGGGCCTGGGATTCATCAAACCTAACATTTCTACAGCTATGTAAATTAAAATGCTGTATTTTGAGAAATAGATCATTTTGGATTCTATATACAGGCACCAATGAGATGAATATGCAGAAAAAGGAAGTCTCAGCAGAAGACAGACACACTGTGTTTAAAAAAATCCTTCCTCCTACACAACTTAATCAAAATGAACTGACATTTATATACAGGCCACTGTTTCAACTGTAGGCACCGGTAACTTACGCTGCCAGAATAATCACCACTGTGGGGGCACATAGCTATAGGTTGGTGTTCCTGGAGCCCGATATGTGGGCATAGTAACTGGATGAGGGGCTACTGGAGTTGGGGAATGAGTTGTCAACAAAGTACCTAAGAGAAACAAAACATTTTTATATTAAATATTTTTCACAAATATGCCTTTCATCACTTATTAAATGGTCAACTGAAAACCAAAATCATATTAATCAGAACTTGTACATCTTTTGACATATACCAATGTGAAACTTGTGAATCTCTATCTTAGCATTTTCAATTCCGTCTACCTTCCTTCAAATGTTTATGCAACAAGAGCACTTTGATATTCTCTCCAATGCACATTTAGATACTTTTCAAATAGCGAATAACTACTTAGCAGCAACTCCAAATCATAAGCACACATTATACACCAAAAAAATACTCTTCCTCACAGCAGGCTGTGTGTGCTGTAGGAACACCTGATGCAAAAGGAAATTGACTAGGGTAAGTATAATTTAGTTCCTGTCTGTGCAAATGGGTTTTATAGATGGAGAGACTATAGAAGGCAACAGACTGGGACCTCGGAATCCGAACTGTTTCCTTCTACAGCACTTCACGTTCAAATTACTAATGTTTAGTTGCTGCTGGTTACCCCACACTCAAAAAAGAAAACTGGGGAAAACACAAAGGTAATGAAGAGAGCCCACGGTGCTGGTCCTGAAAAAATATCCCCACCAGGGCTGTGGGATACCCGAGGTTAGAAAGCTGAAATCTGTAGTTGAGTAATCCAGAAGACTACCATGTAACAATCATTAGTTCACCTTGGTTTGCCCATCTGAAAACTTGGAAGATATCGTAGAGCAGCAGTGGTGTGGGGAAAAATAGAACTCTTACACTGTTGATGCTTAAACAACAGCGTCACTCAAAATTCTGGGGAGAAGCACCCCAAGTATATAATTCTGGACTAGAAACAGACTTGTTTCTGAGACATTTCATCAAAGACACCAATTTCTTCAGATTGACAAAGTCGCTCAAGTTCTAACAAAGTTTAGGGTTAATGTAGCCAGGACTGCGTGTTTTGTAACAGTTTTAGGGAACAATGTTACAACCTAGGTCTTAGTTATAAAACGATGTTGTTCTGATAACACTAAAAAAACATGTTAGCATATGGGCACCAGTAACTGACAGTCAAATGTGCTGACCACAGATGTACTTGCATTATGTCCAGGCCCTAAAACCTTCCCTCTGGAAGTGCAGCTTGGGTGTACTTGGCAGTTCTGACCAATGATTCTCTATCTGATTAACTAGAATGGAGAGTTTACTTAGCACTGGGAAAGAGAACTGTACTCTTTAATTCCCAAACCCCAAGTGACTAGAGGAACAAAAGCCCCTCTTGATGATCTCTTGGGCAGTGCTGCAGTTAGAATGCCACGTCAGATTTCCTTGGTTTCAATGTTTCTATGCTGCTTACTTGGCCTGATCCAGAGTACTAGGATTTTGTAGTTAGAATGGCTTAAAATTTATATACAAGCACACAAACATCTCTCAAACAAAATTAGTGGTTGTGGGAAACCTATAACTGCAGTACATTTCTGGTAAGGCCTTAACATGTAATGCATCCATACTGTACGAAATGGACCACAAACTGAAACTATACTTCATCAAAAAGCGTAAGCAATATAAATCAATCTACCTGCTGACATTGCCATAGTGGTCCCAGCCACCATTCCCATAGTCACACCATTTCCTCTTGGTGGTGGAATTGGAGCAGGATACATAGTTGCTGGCATGCCATTAGGCTGCACAACTGTGGTGTGATGGATTACGTGGGGTGGTGCTGCATATAAAGGCTGCGTGTAGTAAGTGCCTTGCTGTTGGAAAAGAAAATAAGTAAACCTAAGTATATTTTCACTATCACATGTACTGAAAGCAATAATTCAACCTTTGAGATGTTCACGGCAGCAATGTGTTATTCAAGGAATAGGAGTCTGATGTAGATCAGGGACTGGAGACAGAATACTTAAACACTCAAACAGAGAAACTAAAACTTCAGGGTTGAAAAAGAGGGTTTTTCAGCAACTAACTACTGGTTGGCAGCCAAAACACCAAAATACAACCTCTCTCTAGAATTAAGCTGTTTTGTCTCTTCCTCTGCATCTGGATTTTGTGCGTTTGTCCCCTCCCCTCTCATGCCCTGGGGATCCTTCAAGGTTGCTCTCCCTAAAGGCAATAAACCACCTGGCTGAGGATTGGGTGTGTCTTCTTCCAGAATCAGAAGCCCTAAAAGGTTACTAGAGTGCAACATGAAGCAGCTTTCTTCCCGAAGGGCCCAAGTAGACCACTTCAGAGTACTGCCAAGGCCCTGCAAGCACGTTTACGTAAATATTACAACATGCTATACCCTGACTCCTAAGGGCAGCTCACTTTTCCTAGTCAGTTTTATCTAGCCCTGCCCCAGCTCTTTCCTCCTTGCTTCTACTTCTAACCTCTCCATAGCATCACACTTATGCCACTGTATCCTAGATACTTGTCTAGTGATGCAGAAGACTGAAACCGATGCTATCATCAGTTTCATTATGCTGCTTCAGCTGGGTCCTGGGGGAAGTACTCTGTATGGAACCATCACTCTTTGGAAGGTCAGGAAAAGCTGTCTCTATCCCACAACACTGAACAATCATGCTTCTGTTCCTGTTTTCACCATTGCACAGTAGGAGAAGTGGAGTGAAACTGACCAATACAGCATCAGTGTGATCCTGCTATTCCTGCATAAAGGAGCAACAGCAGCTGCCACAATCCTCTTATAGCAGCACTTTGAAGGAGGGGTTAAGAACTTAAGAAAAGGAGTGCCCAAAATTTATTTTCCAAGTCTAGACATAGGCACTTTTGCAATTTTACCTGAAGAGATTTGGAAGCTAACCTGCTATTTTTACAAGTGACTTAGGCACTTAGACTCTTAAGTCTCACTGATTTTCAAGTTTCCAACTTTTGATTTTCATGTTTCTAACTTGCATAATGTGGCTTAAACACTTTTCAAAATTAGGTGACCTATTTAGATAACTAAAGCTAACATTTTCAAATGTGCTGAACACAAGCTCACATGGACTTTAATGAGTCCCTCAACACTTTTGAAAAATAATGCTATGTACTCAGATGTCTAAATCTGGACTCAGAAGCCTAATTTTAGGCACCCGTTTTTTAAACTCTTGACTTTAGTGTACTAATATAGGATCATAGAACTGGAAGGGACCTCAAGAGATCATCTAGTCCAGTCCCATGGACTCATTGCAGGACTAAGTATTATCTAGACCACCCCGACAGGTGTTTGTCTAAACTGCTCTTAAAAATCTCCAATAATGGAGATTCCACAACCTTCCTGGGCAATTTATTCTGGTGCCTAACTGCCCAAACAGTTAGGAAGTTTTTCCTTATGTCTCACCTAAACTGCCCTTGCTGCAATTTAAGCCCATTGCTTCTTGTCCTATTCTCAGAAGTTAGAGAATAATTTTTCTGCCTCCTCCTTCTGAACACCTTTTGTGTATTTGCAAACTTATGTCCCCTCCCTCCGAGTCTTTTCTTCTCCACACTAAACAAACCCTTCCCCCGGCCCCACTCCTCAATCTTCCCTCACAGGTCATGTTTTCTAGACCTTTAATAATTTTCATTGCTCTTCTCTGGACTTTCTCCAATTTGTCCACATCTTTCATGAAATGTTGCACCCACAACTGGACAGAATACTCCAGTTGAGGCCTAATCAGCGCAGAGTAGAGCAAAAGAATTACAAGGGAGAAGCCCATCACTGTGCACAAAATAAATATACATGCTGGACAGGGAATTAAGTTTTTCTTATATACACGAAGCACTTTGGTAACAAACCCTCAAAACAGGTAGAAATACGCGGTCATCTTTATTTCATGAAACAAAACATTTAGAGTTTAAAAGTTTACAATGCATGCTAAAAGCAAGCTACTATTTGAACTGGCACAAAACAGTTGAGCTTTACTTTTTACCTGTGCATATGGATTCTGCTGTGGATAGGCACTTCGAACCGGATACACAGCTGTCTGGTAGGGATTGGGTGATGAAGAATAAGGTGGCACTGCACCACTGGTGGGTGAACAGGATACTTTATATGGTGTTCCTGGTGTATAACCTGAAAAAAAGGCAAGTCTGCTTTAAAGCACCCTAGGCAAGACAATGAACAGAGTACTGTGTACTAAAGTTTGAGACTAATATAATTGAATTCATTATTCTTAACCCTCGTGTTTCACATTTATCTTATTCAGTATGATATTTTATCATCAATACCTATGCACAAATTCTTAAAAGGCATTAGTCACATAGGGACAAATATAGTCAGTAATACCTGACTGCCTGTCGATCAACTAATTCACATAACTCGTTCCAATTAACTAATGGACATAAGTAAACTGCTTTCCTTCAGACTATGAAGAATCCAAAGACCCTCCTGGACTGAGTCAAGTGCGCCAATGAACATAAGGAAGGTGGCAGAATGGAAAAGTAATGCCAAACGTGGCCACGCTCTGATGTTGAGGAGAGGAAGGAGGCAGTACAACACATTTGGCTTTTGGCATCTAGAAAACATGTCTTAACTAGGATCTCTTTCAAGTCTACTTCATGCTGTAAACTCACATTTGTTACGACACTGATGAGAAGTTTAGCTCCACCATAATGGGTACGTCTATTTTGATCAAAATGGCTTGGAATGCATTAAATGCTAACCAAGTTCCCAGCACACACCAATAATCATTACAATCAATGATCTCTTTGCAAAGAAGAAATCTCAGCAGAAAACTATGCAATGGCAGAACTACCCTACTCTACAGGTTAGAACTATTTTAAATGGTTAGAAGGGCTTCTCAAACATTTTGGAGGGGTACAGTGACACCTCCCGCTTGCATCTTCCATTTTTAAGTTACTTTTAATGATATTTCCTTGCCACTTAACAGCAAAGGCCAACATTTTCAGACTTAGATGCCTAAACTAAATTTTTAAAATTTGGACTTCAGTGGTTAAATGTTAAAGAAAGATACAAATAACATAAGCACCTAAGTCACTTAAGAGCTTAAATGCCATTTTAAAAATGGCACTTGTGTACTTACATTTTATTGGTATTCAATAATAAACACCTTTATATAATTTGTGTGCAGACAAGCTCCTAATGATCTCCTACGAATTTTTTTAAAATAGATTGATAAAAGGCTTGATGCCACCAGAATGCTTTTACACATCTCGTGAGGTCCATAGAAGTGAGCCTCCCTCTCAGGCATGTTAGGAGCTATGCAGTTATTACCCAGATATGCAGTGACTGAGGCATATGCTCTTGGCTCAGACTCCGAACACCTGAAAGGCATAAGTTCCTTGGGTCTACTCAGTGGGTATGGAGACTTAGGATAATGGAGACAATGTCTGACAGGGCATATAGAAGAACAGTGAGAAGCAGCAACATAACTGCTGACCGTGAGCCTTAATTGGCAGAAGCTAGAATATGAACACCCTCTGTCAGCAGTGCATACCTCTGCCAATGGAAGGTGGGGCCATACTATGAACAGCCCTGGACTGACTGCTCTGAGGGGAGAAGGAGGAGACCAAGGCTTCAAGTCGCACACACAAGTCCCTCATGCTGAACTATAGAATTGGTATTCCCAGTAAGGACACTTTCTGGCCTTGCCTAATGTGGTATGGCTCCATGGAGCTGATGCAAAGTGCTCTGTGTTAACTCTAAGAGAGCCACCAGTGGGTACCAAAAACAGAATCCAGTGACTGGTCCATCTTGCCTTAGACGTTAGAAGTCCATTGGTTATAGTTGTGCAGCTACTTAAAACTTGAGTTTCTGTATAAGTTTTGTGCAGTTTAAGTATTTGCTTCAAATAGAGAAGATATTAAGTGTTAATGTACTGACTCGCAAGGGATCGGTGACTGTCATCCTCCTGGGGAAAGTTAGTTGTTTTTTTTAAACAGGAATTTCTGGCTAATACCAAGAGCCTAATGAAGCTGTGTGTCTTAAGTAGAAAAATCTGGACTTAATATTTTAAAATTTTTAAAATAATTTTTAAAAAGTAACCAAAAATAATAGCTGACTATTACTTCTGAAAGAAGAGCTCTAGGTTTCCCCATTCAGCAGTTAAGAAACTCATGTTGTTAGCATTGAGTAAAATTGGTATGCTTGAGGATGGTGAACAAAGGGGTACTTATATCCAGTTTTAATCATTCCCTACAAAAGTGAAAAATATTTCCTTAATCAAACGTAGAACAAGTTCTACTTTAATAAACATGTTGCAAGTTCCACTCATTCAATAACGCATGTCAGAAAGACAAACGGCCAAATATTAAATGAGAACAAACTGAAGAGCTGTGGATAAAAATTAATCAAGACCTTAATTTGGTAAGTACATCATATGCTATCTATTTTTATATAGGATAATTATGCCCGATTGCGTGTGACTATCCAGAGCCCAAATCTACATACACAATGGCTCTTAAACCACTGTCTGCAGAGAACTAGCAGTTCACAGAACCAATTCCAGTCATCCGTGTACCCACATGGTGCTTCTGGCTTCTTCTCCTTGCTTTCAAGGAGAAGCTAAGAAGCCTACAAAGCAGCAGTCGTCACTGGAGCCACTATAAGGAGTTGCAACAGGACTTGGATATTAAAACTAAACAACAGAGGGCTCTTAAGTTATCTCCATCGTCCTTAACACTCCAAGGCATAGGTATTTCTCAGCAAAGTGATAAGAGTTTTGACCAGGGCATGAATGACAGGCCTCCTGCCAGGGTGGATAAAAATCAATGATTTAAAAACAATAAATAATCAATCGGATTTTTTTATTTAAATCGGAATTTTTTGATAAAAAGGTTTTTTCCCCTGAAAAAGCAATCTAAAGGTAGTTTTAATTAAGATACATTATAGCTCAAAGATATCTCACCATGGAATAGAAATTATAAATTCTAACTCTCCAGCATGAGACAATATATTCATGTAATGTTTAAGCAAAGTTTTGTAAATGAGTTCCAATAGTTCATGGATTAGGGACCCAATCTTATGGGGTTTCAGGGGCTTCTGTATAGATTATTTAGGTTAATCTTTCTATCTACCCCATGGAACTCAGTGCTCAAGCTAGAAGATACCATCAGAGATGCTTAGTTTTGCAATTCTCAAACTGTGGATTTTTGTCTCCAGCGATAACACGCTTATTAACAGCAAAAATGTTTTTAAACAAACAATATATAGAGGTGAGAAATAACAGACCTCAACTCTACTGTCCCTCTGCAAATGTGTGGACACAGAGTCAAACCCTTCTCTCTAAAAGTGCAAAGTTTCAAAAAGTTCAATGAATATAAGATTGTTGGGGGTGGAATAGATCTGGACAAGAAGAAGTCTGGAGATAAGTGTGAGAAGGGAGGGACAGACAGTAGAAACAAGAGAGAAACTGTTTGAGCAGCATATTTCAGAAGTCTTGAAGTCTCTCTCAGTGTAGTCTTCATTGATTTGAGATCTACCATACCATTCTCTCACTAGAAGGGAAAACTATAATGGCAACAGGCCATAAAAGAGACCCAGTTTGGGAATAAGAACCATTCAAGAAATATAGGTTTGCTGATGATGTTTTAAAGAAAGTCACACCAGTGAACTGGTGGAAGTCACTTAAGAACTTGTATCCAGAGATTGTTGAAGTGATAATCTCACTTTTAACAGCAGTAGCTTCTTCTGCCAGTATAGAAAGAATATTTTCTTCCTTTGGACTAATTCATTCCAAATTGAGAAATTGTTTGGGACCTGAAAAAGCAGGAAAACTTGTTTTTCTTTTCCAGATTCTGAACAAACAGGAAAATGAAGGTGAAGATGACTGAGTTAGCTGCAGAGCCAATATTTTTAAGTTTCTCATGTTGACCTGGCTGACAGTCATATTTTTAAAAAAGTTAAATAATTTCATTTATTTTAATTAAAAACAATTTTAACAAAAACAAACCTGATTTTAAAAAACTTGAATGTTCAACTGAATTCAAAAATTCGTATGCTTGTTTTGTTAAAATATATGTTAGCTGTTGAAGAAAAAAAATCCAGAATACATAATGTTGTTTTAGTTAAATAAAACAATTTAAATGTCTGTCTGGTGATGTTCTCCTCCTAATACAGCATGGCAAGAAAATCCTCCAAAATTAATGATTAAGCTGTTGAACTGGAGATAGTTCACCTCCAAATGACTTCATAAATATCTGCTTCAATTACCTTTGGTAAATGAAATAACCAATCATTCGTTTTCTGATATAGTTGTAAAACTAATCTGAAAAGTTTTCAAAAATAAATCACTTTAAAAATGCATAATGTGTACCTTCTAAAAATGAAACCTACATCTATCTCTGAATTGTGAAGAATATGTATTAAGGTTATAACAACCAACAAGAACGCACTTATGTAGAAATCCATGATTAAATCGAGTCTTCCTGACTACTGATTTAAATCAAATAACACCCTGTCTCCTGCCTTGTACATACAAGGCGTAGAGTTATCATTGAGGCAATCTTAGGCATGGGGGACTTAACGACAATGCATGTTGATAGATATGTTCATCGAGGGTCCTCTATTCCCATGCCAAATGCTACCTCTGCCTGGGGAGATGGCAGCTGTGAACAGAAACCAGCAGTCTAGAGTTAAGGACTTTGGCACTGATGTATCAGAGGGCTGCTGTACCTCTCTGCACCTCCTGGATTCTGTGTTTCCAGAGACACAGTGCCCTATTTGATAAGCTGGAGTTCAGTATGACCAATTCATCACCTCAATACACCGGAGGCTTAGAGGCCTTGGTTTCATTGCAGACAAGAAATAAGGTAGTCTGGTGGGATTCTGAGCTTTTTTAAAGAAAAAAAGTTATGCTTATAAGCTACCCTGCCTCAAATTCAAGATCCAACTGACAAAGGCAAGCAGAAACCAGTACTTTACCTGCTGTGCCTTTAGACAGTAATTCAGGGAAGGGACCCGAGATGTGCCAAAGAAACCACTGTCCAGTTCCATGTACAGTAATATTATAAATATAGAACCTGTGCACAGTTTAGATTACTTACTCTCTGCCCTAGCACATGCTGCCATTCTCTTCTATGCAATAAGTGAGAGACAAGTTGATGAGTCATTAAAACTCATAGCCCTGCAAATAAACACCATGTTTCGAGGCATTAACTATGTAAGTACTTACTGACTTGTCACAAAGTCTGAGAATAGCTCTGTTTGCCCTGTGAGAAATAAGGTACCCCCTAAATTTAAAGTCACTTGTCCAAGTCTTGTGAGTTGGTAATTACCCTCAGTTGTAAGACTATGACTGCATTCTATTTGTCAGAGCTGTCCCTGGAAGCTAATAGAATAATACTTTAGAACTTCCTTGTAAAAACTACAAGTTTGTTAGTATGAAGAGTAGAAGGACCAAATTATATTCCTAGGTACCACATATTGTTTTCCACAAATTATAACTAGACATTCAAGGCCAATTTTGGAGAAGTACATGACTACTTCTGAAATTCTGGCCCATAACGGATTCAAGTGGAGGGGCGCTTGAAGGTGCACAGACAAAAACTTGGTAAAATCAGAATGGTATTACTGAATATTGAACTACAGGAGTAACTACAACCATACTTTATGTAATGAGAGTCATGAATAGTACAAATGACAAGCTTCCCAGAGCCAGACCTAACATCTACTGTCTACTTCCTAGAGCAGCAGTTTGCAGAATGTCAGGCATCACTTAATTTTTTTAAGGTAAACTTAAGACTTAAATTAAGATTAGTATGCAAGATTAGCTTGCATTGCCTGAAAAAAATTATTGTGGAACCACACTGTGTTGACCTGTCCAGGCTGACTGGCCCTTTAAGAGGAGTTAGGCTCAGCTTGGCTTGTGACATAGCATTTAATTTTCATCTTATCCTCATCTGGTGACTCAATTACTAACAAATGATCTCACCTATGAAAAGGTCAGGGAGAACTACATAAAGAGGGAAGAGAACTCACTGAGGGAAGAGTTTCCTCTGTCTGGAAAGTGCCTGATGAAGGCAGGCTGGAGAGACAGGGAGCAATTAGGTTCCTCTGGGAGGCTGTGGAATAGGGCCTGTAAGAAGCAGAGAGGTCCTTGGGAAAACTGCTGGAGTCCTTGGGGAGGAAAGGCAGTGAGGAAACTTGCTTGGAAGAAGAGCCTCCAGGGAGAAAAAAAACCCATGGGTGGCAGTACTCAGCTAAAGGAGCAAAGAAGGAACTCTGCAGTCCCCAAGAAGACAGGTGAAGAGAGGGAACTTCAATGTAGCCTGAGAGAGACAGAAGAATCCCTGTTGTTGATGTGGATTCTTTGGTTGCACTTTTGTTACTCCAGAAGGGGACACAACTTGAAAGAGGTGACCTAGCTGGAGAACAACGCTATGGAAGAGGTAGCCAGACAGGCCATTGCATAGCCGAAGAAATTATCAGCAGGGGGCACTGGAAATGAAGACCCCAGCGATGGCAGGCTCCGACACCAGTGGTTTCTTACATGGCCCATTTATGAATTAGGCTCTTCATACAAATTCCTCTCCTTCAATCCTCCCAATTAATTTTTCATTGCTGCCCTCCCCTTCTCTTCCCCCTCACCCCCAAGTCATCTTTGGTATGCTTTACACATCTATCGATAAATCCTACATTTTTCTAGATAAGTTGTATAGCAATATGCAAACGAATAAACAGACTACTTTTTCTCCACTATCCTTCTTCCTTTCATTGCTAATGTAGATTTATGCAAGCCATAATATTTTACAAAGGACAGTAAACAATTTCTTATCTGTATGCAATATCCCTTTTCAAAAAGAGTCTAAGGTTCCCTTTCCGAGTGTATCCTTCTGTTATGATTAGAGATTAATTTAACAGCTACTATCAGTTTCTCATTCATTCCAATAGTAATAGTATGCTCATCACATTGAGGGATTCTTCCAGAGATTCTCTCACTTCTGTTTGTTGGCCCCTGTGCATTTCTTCTTTTCTCCCCAAATCCCTCCTCCTGCCTGCCCCTTAGCAGAGCAGTATGAGAGCACTGTTCCTAAACACAGCTCTTTCCCCACAACCCAGTAGGAACACAATAGTAAAACTGTCCAGAATCATAGCTGTTTCACCCTGCTCCTAGAATTGTTGGACAATCACCGTATGCAGGAGCATGACAGGCACAACGATCCTGTGGTAGGAAGGGGCACGTAGAATTTAGGAGGTGAAAGATCAGAGGAGGTGATAAAAGGGTATATTCCAGACACCTTTCTGAAAGAGGAAGGGAAGAGACTTACTGAGGGACATGGAAATAAAGGGAAATATCCAGAGGGTCAGGTCAGAAGGGACTAGGGAAAGAGGTAATCAAAAATTTTTGTAAGGATTTTAATTACCTAATACTTGTCACTGGCAACTGAATAACTCAAACCTCCCCAAAAACAAGTTAAAGTCCTCCCTTATCTATAACAGGGGACTGCATGTGGACACTGTGTAAACATCCCCAGATGCAAAAACTGAAGTCACCGGTTAGTTTGGAAGACCACCATTTTATGCTATTTTCAAAGTAAAAGAAAACTTTATGCATTTCTCCTCACCCCCAATTTTAAATGATTCTGATGTAGACAGAGTTTTTGAGTATTTCTAAGCAATAAGTATTTTATGCATACCTGTTTGGAAGGTAGGATTTGCTCCTGGGTACATGTTGGGGGAATAGGCAGGGGCAGCTGCTGCATAGCCCATTGGGAAACCAGCTATGACAGAAGAGAACAATTCCAGGTTATTTTCTACATAAGCAACACAGTGTGACTATATGCCTTGTTCTTAGAGAATTTGTTGTGCATGATACTTTTTGACCAAAGAACAACAAAACGTTGCAATGTTTTGAAATTCATGTGACCACTAATTGGGAAGAAAAGCTAAAAAGCATAGTAAGCCATAGTTCCCATTTCTCAACCCCCTTCTGTCCCTGGAACACACTTTCAGCAAAAGCCTGAATTAGCCAGCTCACTACTAATTGCAGTCAGATTGCAAGCTTTAGTATTAAATAATCAAAAACAACATCAAACACTAAAATGCAATAAGACTACTGAACTCAGAGTGAGCCCTTTTTTCACTCTGTAAAAAGAGAAGAAATACAAGTGTAAGTGACTCATTTCCTGGATCACAGTTTCCCAAACTGGACAGTAAAAGCCAACTTTAACCCTCCAGAATATCTTGTTTTTATTTAACCTAGATTTGTCTCTGCTTTTAGATGTCAGTTATACTCCTATCGTTTTAACCACCCACAATGACACGCAGCAGTTACAATCTGTGATTCACTCTGCCACAGTGGCAAAATGCTGTGTTGAACCCTTGACACTGATCTACACAATTACCGTGACTGAACCAACGTCAAGAAAGACAGGAACCAAGTTCTAAGATGATAACAGCACATAGTGAAAGATCATCAGGGTGGACTGATTTAAATAATAATTAAAATTGATAACTTAAACCAGCAAGCAGGAAACCTTGATTTAAATCCATTTCAATAGTGTTTTGCATTTGTATTTTGTAGTTATTTTCCTTGGTCGGTAACCATTAAAACATGTTAACTTACAACTAAATACAGCCTTTATGCTAAATGTGGTGCTTCTTTTTGCTAACCGGGAGGATACCTATATCTATACACTTATTAAGCAGTAATTGCTTCAGTTACATTTATTCAAATTCTTAATTTTTACATTTTTTGTTACATTAATAAAGAATTCATTTCTTCTTTACTACAAAACTTTTTACTTGTGATTTCATAGAATCATAGAATATCAGGGTTGGAAGGGACCTCAGGAGGTCATCTAGTCCAACCCCCTGTTCAAAGCAGGGCCAATCCCCAACTAAATCATGCCAGCCAGGGCTTTGCAAGCCTGACCTTAAAAACCTCAAACGAAGGAGATTCCACCACCTCCCTAGGTAATCCATTCCAGTGCTTCACCACCCTCCTGGCGAAAAAGTTTTTCCTAATATCCAACCTAAACCTCCCCCACTGCAACTTGAGACCATTACTCCTTGTTCTGTCATCTGCTACCATTGAGAACAGTCTAGGTCAGAGGCGGGCAAACTACGGCCCATGGGCCACATCCGGCCCACTAGACCGTCCTGCCCAGTCCCTGAGCTCCTGGCCGGGGAGGTTAGCTCCCGGCCCCTCTCTCACTGTCCCCCGCAGCCTCAGTGCGCCGCCAGCGCTCTGGCCCGTTCCTCCTGCCGGGCAGCACGGCTGGCTCCAGCCAGACAGTGGGGTTGCGAGCTCCTGCCGCTCTTAGCAGCATGGTAAGGGGGAGGGGAGCAGAGGGATTGGACAAGGGGCAGGGGGTTCCAGAGGGCAGTCAGGGGATGGGGACCGGGGGCTTGGATAGGCATGGGAGACCCAGGGGGCCTGTCAGGGGTGTGGATAGGGGTCAGGGCAGTCAGGAGATAGGGAGCAGGGGAAGGTTGGATAGGGCAGAGATTTTGAAAAAGGGATCAGGGGACGGGGGGGTTGGATAGGCATGGGAGTCCCGGGGGGCCTGTCTGGGGGTGGGTGTGTGGATAGGGATCGGGGCAGTTGGGGGACAGGGAGCAGGGTGAGCTGGATATGGGCTGGAGTCCCGGGGGGGGGGGGGGGGAGGTTGTTAGGGCTGGGGGCGGTCAGGGGACGAGGAGCAGGGGGGTGGATGGGTCAGGGGTTCTGCGGAGGGTAGTCAGGGCGCGGGAAGGGGCGGATAGGAGGCGGGGGCCAGACCACTTGGGGAGACACAGCCTTCCCTACCCAGCCCTCCATAGAGTTTCACAACGCCGATGTGGCCCTCGGGTCAAAAAGTTTGCCCACCCCGGTCTAGATCCATCCTCTTTGGAACTCCCTTTCAGGTAGTTGAAAGCAGCTATCAAATCCCCTTCTTCTCTTCTGCAGACTAAATAATCCCAGTTTCCTCAGCCTCTCCTCATTTGTATCAAGCTCTATTTGGATGGAAATCCAATGCAACTAAATGCATAAAAACAGCATTTTAAGCTTTTTTGTTCAATAAAACTAGCTTAAAATGTGCTGGACACAATAAATCATCATCAAAACATGGTTTTCCTTTCAAAAATGATTAAACAAAGAAATATCAGCAGTTAGTGAAGTGACTGGTTTTGGTCCTCATGTCCTTCAAGATTTTAGCAGCTCTCATCCTCTCACTTTGTTTCTATTCATAGACTGGAGAGGAAAAAAGCTTTCTTGCTTTTTCAACTCCCAACTTTGAACCAGTCATTCAATTTGTTCCATTCAATAAACTGGAAAGAAAATATTCTTTCTGCATCTGCAGTAGAGGGCACTGTTGGCAAAAGCTTGTTTGTCACTTCAACAAGCTTTGGTTCCAGGTGTTTAGCCAGCGACTTCATCAGTTCAGTGGTTTGACTTTCTTAAAAAATTGGCCGCAAACACTACTGCTTTTTCTATTAGATAATTGTAGGCCTTGACATACGTTGTCAAATTTCAAACTTTAGAAAGTTTTTAAAATCTGATTTTAAAATGATTTTTTTTGTATTTAAAAGAAAATATTTTTATCCATAGTGTCAACAAATGACTGAGGGTTACAAAACTATATTATTTCACTAACTTCAGGTGTTAATTAAAAACCAAATGCTTTAATTATAAACTTGACACCTAACACTACTATTTTTAAAGTTGTATTAGCTTTTCAATCCTCAATTCTTATTTTATAGGCTTAGCTCCACAGTAAAAATTCCGACGGAACTAAAACAAGACACTCCTAGAGGAAATTACTCATATGAAATGTAAACAAACAGCACAATGTAAGTAGCAGATTAAGCAACTTCTTCCCACAACCCACTAGTCTTTAAATCAAATGTTTTCATTCTTGACTACTCATGTGTTACTGTAATCCTTCCTAAATACCCTTCTTAACAGTTTTAGTCCCAAAAACCCTTTCCCGTGTTTGGTATTTATACAGACATCACTGCCTTTAGATAAAGTATGCCTTCTAAAAATAGAGACCAGTTCAGCATCAGAACATCCTGCTAAATTCAGCAGTTTTGAACAGAGAATCAGTGGTCTTATCAAAAAGGAGGCCAGAGATGTTTTAGTCATGCAGTGACTAAAAGTGTCTATATTTTATTAAACACATCCCAGCCTTCATCATTTACTTAACAGAGCATGTTTTGTACCCTTTAAACCTGAACTAGACAAGATATAGTAATTTAATTTAATCTGTCAATATACCACTTTACAGCATTAGATTTACCTGAGATTTTTATAAATCATTTTATCAATTTAACTGAATTCATCCTGTTTAATTCCCTGAATGATTAACTGAAATATGAAAAATCTATATTCAGACAACACAAAGCTAAATAAAACCAGTAAACAAAGCTTGGCACTAAATATATATTCAAACACTAAAAAGAAAAAATTAGTAAAAGTTCTGAGGTTACTATCCTGTTTAAAATTAAATGATGAAATTGACAATTTAGGTTACTAACTAAATGTACTATAATCTACTAAAAATCAATTAAATTTGCTACATCAGAGAGTCATCAAGTTTTAATAAATTTACAGGATACAGCTTTAACTACCATATATACTCTTTCATTAGCCCATTCGTTTAAAAGCCAACCCCCCAAGATGGATAGGTAAAAATAGTAAAAACTATGACCCTTTCATAAGCTGACTCTACATTTCAGGGGTTGGCAAACTTTGGCTCCCAGCCCATCAGGGTAAGCCACTGGCAGTTTGGGACATTTTGTTTACCTGGAGCATCTGCAGGCATGGAGCCCCAGAGCTGAGGGGCTCCATGCCTGCAGATGCTCCAGGTAAACAAAACGACAATGTATTAGATATTCAATTCAATGATTTCAGAGTTTAAAATCATCTAATTTTGGTGTAGGCCCATTTATAAACTGACCCCTGCTCTTTGATGAGTCACTTTTTTACCAAAAATATTCAGCTTATGAATGAGTATATACGGTACACACATTTTTGAAATGTATATACTTTGTCTTATACAGTAAAGATTTTGCCTCAATTTCTTCTGGCTTCTGTTTAGTTAGCAGGTGCAGAGAAAATACTCTCTGTTTGGACTAGTTCATTCACAGTTGAGAAACTGAGTTGAAAGAACAGCAACACTTGTTTTTCCTCTTCCAATCTATGAATAAAGGCAAGTGGAAGGGGATGAGATCTACCAATTCTAAAAACAAAATAGAGAAGGGCCGGATTTTCCCCAAGGTATTTAGGCACCTAAAGATGCATATAATACCAACTACCTGTTACCTTTTTCATCTATCGATCCCAAAGTGCTTTACAAAGGTGATCAATATCATGGGGAAACAGATAAGTACTTCTAAAAATCACATTAAGCACCTAAGCATGTCAGGAGCCTAAGTAACTCCCACTGATCTGAAGGGAACTCAGCAACCTCTTGCTCAGGTGCTTCTGAAAAATCCCACTATGCACCTATCTGCATCTTCAGGCACCTAAATTCCTTTGAAAATCTGGCCCCTGGTGATCAGAAACAATCAACTCACTAACTACAGTTAATATTTCCTTTGTTTAAATGAGTTTTAAACATGTGTTACACTCTCTCTTTAGGTATCCAGCTCATTTAAGGTTATTTTATTTAACAAAAAATTTTAAAATACTGATTTTGTAAGTTAATTCCAATTTCCATCTCATGTAGCCTGACAAATTCTAAGTAAAAAAATCTAAAATACATAATTCACCATTTTCTAACAGAATAAACGTAAAAAAATAGACTCTGAATAAACTTGTTTGGCTATAGAATTGCTTAAACAAGTGTGTGTGGGTATCTTGTATACTCCTAGTTAGCAAAAAGTACCAAATTTAGTGTTGTAAAGACTACATTTGGTTGCAAATATGTTTTATGGTTATACTAATCAAAAAATAAACCTTTTCTTAGGAAAATAATTGAAGTACAAATGCAAAACACAATTTAAAAATCAAATTATTTAAAAGTTTGCAGCTTGCCGATTTAAATCATGATGAAAATCATGCACCCTGGATGGAAAGCTGTAACATCAATTAAAGTAAGTAATATAATAACCAATGAAAATGATAGCAACGTTTTTCAAAGACTGTTTCTATAGCCGTTCAACTCTGAAATATTCTGTACAGCAACTGTTGAACTATTATTTTAAGTTATTTCAATAACCTGAAGTCTTACTAGACACATGAACTTTGTTATAGTGAGGGCTGGCAATTTCCCATGGGAAAAACTAGTTTAGGACAGGGTGCTGGTAAATACCATCTTAAACTTGATTCAAAGAGAGAAACTGGGAAAAACTGCATTAATATCTAGCAGGTTCAGCAAGTCTTCTCAAACAAGTCTTCTCAAACTCCAGATACATCCATTCAGAACTGAGAAATAAGCTTGGTCTATCCCAGGGGTTGGCAACATTTTAGAAGTGGTGTACAGAGTCTTCATTTATTCACTTTAATTTAAGGTTTCGCGTGCCAATAATACATTTTAACATATTTTAGGTCTCTCTCTCTAAGTCTGTATGTTATACAACTAAACTATTGTCGTATGTAAACAAGGTTTTCAAAACATTTAATCAGCTTCATTTAAAATTAAATTAAAATGCTGATCTTACGCCACCGGGCTGCTCAGCCCGTTGCTGGCCTGGGGTTCCATTCCCCTAGGCTGGCAGTGGGCTGAGCGGGGCCTGTGGGCAGGAGCCCGGCTGGCAAGGGGCAGGCAGCCAGAACCCCAGACCGGCAGCGGGCTGAGCGGGGCTGACGGCCAGGACCCCAGACCAGCAGCGGGCTGAGCAGCTCAACCCGCTGCCGCTCAGCCCGCTGTCCGTCTGGGGTTCCATCCGCCGGCTCCTGCCAGCCAGGGTCCCGGCTGCCGGCCCTGCTCAGCCTGCTGCCAGTCTGGAGTCACGGCCCTATCCACATAGAGTAGGTACCTACCTTCTCCCTGGTTCTAGCCACTCTCTTCCTCTTTCTGCACTGCGATGAAGGTGGGAGCGTGCTGAGAACAGGGCTGGGGGTGAAGGAGCAGGCTGGAGGTTGGGGTGCAGGGTCTGGCAGGAGCTAGAATGAGGGAGGGGGCTCAGGGTTGGGGCAGGAGTTTTGGGTGTGGAGCGCTTACCTCAGCAGCTCCCATTTGGTGCGAGGGGTGCAGGTGGGAATGGGGGGAGCCATGCAGGAGCTCCCGTTTAGTGCTCAGGGTGGGATTGGGGATGTGGGGGATGCAGGAGTCAGGGCAGGGGGCTGGGTATGTGGGGGGGGGGGGGGGAATGCCAGAGTCAGGGCTGGGTGTGTGAGAGGAGGGTTCAGGGGTCAGGGCAGAGGGCTGGAGTGTGTGGGCTGAGGTCCTGGGGGTCTCCCAGCCCCCTGCCCTGAGCGGCTCACAGCAGGGGGCTGGAGGGGATATGCCCCGATTCCACACCCTTCTCCAAGGTCCCCAAAGCAGAGAGAGGCGGCTCCGCTTTTACCTCTCCCCCTCCATAGCAAGGGCCATCAGCTGATCAGCCGCAGGGAGGGAGGGAGGAGGAGGAACCCAGCAAGCTGGGGGAAGAGGCGGGGGAAGGGAGAAGCTTGCCTGCCCTGCAAGGAGAGAGCGGTGGGGGGTCCAGCAGAGAGTAGCGTGCCATAGATTGCCAACCCCTGGTCTATCCACTACACCAATGTTGATCTTCTGCTACAGAATGCTGTATGGACAAATGGACCTGGACAGGTAATCTGCAACTCTGCATGTTTCTGCTTAATGCTTCAAGCCTACAACTCTGAATTGTCATTTTCATGTAATCAAATGTTTGACTTTTGTTTATACAATATTAAACTGAAATGAGCCATGACATGTATAATTTCTTTGAGAAAATACTGAACCAAAATGTACACAGACATTCCGAAGGTCAGTATTATAAATTACATATAGTAATATTGCACCCCCTGAAGTTTTGAGTTGTACAACCCTAAATTAATCTACAAATCCACTGCCTTATGTAACCACAATTTGAATATGTAATTGAGACTAAATGTAATGTGGTGTGCATTAATGAAAGATTTTAAAACAGAAAATGCCTTAAATGGGACTAACTAGTTTTTCCTGGGGCAGTAAAAACCATAATTTTATTTCCTTGTCATAGTAGTCAACAAAATATTTACAGTTGGAAGATTTAGCAGAAGAATAGGCAATAGATGCAGTCTATACATCACATAGAATTCTATGATTCTATGATTCTATCTGGAATGTTACTTTCCGTTCAGAGCAGTGTTGTATTAATTTAGATGTAGTACAGGGGCCCAAAGATGTTCACATAACCCAATCACTGTACAACATTAAACAATGTTAACTAAGGTTTGGGGATTGATATACAAAGATATTAACCTGCTTTGTACCATGGCAACCACCACTAAAAATCCTTAATCTTTTATTAAAGATACCAACTTTTTTGTTCCCCCTTCCTTTAGCTGGAGAGTTTTAAAATGAAAAACCCTTGCTTAGAGGGTAATCACTGTCCTTTTGGGTAAAAGAGAAGTTAGTGGAGATGGGTTGGAGCTGTTGCTGCTGCTGAAGTCTGATCCAGTTTCATCTCTGGTGGTATTTGGAATTCAGCTGTAACTGGTAGGGATGGTGGTGTCACCTGGATCCCGCTCTAGCCCGATCTGGTCAGGACATCCCTCTACATTAGTATGAAGGCCCAGGGTCCCAGGAGATGGTAGGGGAGGCCGCCATGATGGTGAAACTCACTCCAGAAGGCTCAATCTGTGCTTCCCTATTCCACCTCTCCCTCCCCCCCAAAAAAAATCTTTTTTAAGGACCCAAACAAGGAAAGATATCTGGAATAGCCCTAGCACTTGTTGTTTTGTCCACTAATTAAAACTAATATTTGACACACTAATTTTGGTTTATTACTTTTCAGTTCTACATTTTGTTTTCCAAGAGTGATCTTAAGAGTCCTTGAGTGATCATCAGGAGGCTTTTTTTGTTTAGACTAATTAAGTTTCACTCATTTTTTCTATTAACATTTGCTTTTTATAGGTTATTCTGACATTTTACAAATTTACATACTTTTTACAATTGAGCTTGCAATTACAGTAAACCTGTAGGCCCAATTATTACAACAGTACCTCAGTGCAAGAAAGATATGTAAATTGAAAGAGATTCAGAGAAGAGCAACAAAATTAGGGTATTGGAAGAATTTAATTATGAGAAGATTAATTATTTTATGCATAATTTGGCTAAGCAGACACACAAATACCTATAAATATTTGAAGGATGTGAACACAAATAATGGATTTAGTATGACTGAACAGCATATAAATAAACAGGAAGAAACTAAAACAAGTTCCCGACAGTAACACTTGTTAAATTGGACAACAGTTTTCAATGGAAGTTATAAATTCTATCACTTTGAACATTTAAAAGCAGAATGGACAGAGCAACAAAAAAAAAATCATGTAGAGAGCAATTCCTGCCCTAAAAGGGCTATACTTCTCATATCTATAGTTATGTAATAGTAGAATAATCACTTGAAATACTTCATGGCAGAAAAATGTTTAAATATTTCTTCACATCACACACTTTCATTGAACTCTGGATAGGCTTAACTAATGGTCTTATTTCAGAGTAGCAGCCGTGTTAGTCTGTATCCACAAAAAGAAAAGGAGTACTTTTCTTTTTAATGATCTTATGTTACTTCTGAACTCCTCGAGGCTTCAGAAGCCACGCCTACTCAAACTAAGCACTGGATTGTGAGAAAGGAGGAGGGCATGGGGATGAGAAGCAGAAAGAAAACCTCATAACAGGAGTGGAAAAAGAAAATAAGGGAAATGCACAGAACCCTATAATTTTGGCATCACTAAAATATTCTTTAAAAATCTTTGGCACTGGCATTGTCTCTTTTTGTTTTGTATTTGTGGCGCACGACTGCCAATGCCTAATAAAAAAAATTATAGGATATAAAAAGAAATTGTCAGCCAGCAATGGGGAAATAGACCAAGTTGTTTCTCTTCGGGCCATTAATTTTAAATTTAGTTACAGCCCCTAAGGTTAGCTTTTTTCCAGACTAGTTTAAGGAACACAAAATACAACACAAAATCACTTAAATGCCCAATCTATTCTTGATGTGATCGGTGCAATCTATAAGAGGGCTGAAGGACCGATCGATCAAGGTGATCTATTCTTGAAGTATAAACTTGGTGAGTGAAAGTTATCAGAAGGTATGTAAACATTCACGAGTCACCTGAGTGTCTACACTGACTGGGTTATAATGAACAACCCACAGACATCCCTTTGAAAGAAAACAAAGCAGAAATTCAGTTTACCTGGATAACCAATTCCTTTGGCATTTGCATAGGGAACCCCAGAAGATCCAGGGCTATAAACAGGATTCATGATTTCAATAACTGAAAAGGAAACAAGAACATAATCAGATCGACTTAACCAAGCATATGGAGTCCCTAGAATTCTTGTAGGAGTTTAAATGCAATCGGTGGGAAGGAAAGTGCACATTTCTACCACCCATCCCGGCCATCAACGTTTTAAACTGCAGCTAGAGAAACACACCTGTATAAAAGTTTCTAAGAATGTTTTTTCCCCTCAGTCCACTAAAGGAGTGGTTACTAATGAGCAATGTATTTCCCCACTGGTCGAGTGTACTATTTTCAAATTGTGCCCATATCCCCCGCTATCCAAGCGAGTATAAAACCACCTAACTGTCTCAAACTAGCATTCACTACCATTCAAACACTGCTTCAGCTTCCCACTCGCCTTGCCTTCTCCATTTATGTGCACCCCCATCTCAATCTTGGCTTTCTCTACTGCAAGATTATGTCTGATATCCGAAGAGTTACACTCTGCTACTGCTTCTCTTGGCACCGTGGAGTAAATGCTATAACATAAATGAATCCCTTTCGCATGGAATTCTAAATCTCTCAAATTTAAGTTCCTGAAGTGTCAATAGCCTAAGAAATAAATAAAATAGCTGGAAAAAAGGTTCTACACTAAATGGCTCAGAATTAGTATGAAAACAGCACCACAATTCACATGTTCAAGTTTAGTCTAATCAGTACTGATCTAAGAAAAAGTTATCTACTGGTTCTTCAGAAATGATTTGGGATTTCAGGCCAGTTGTTTTTGGATAAGTGCCCAAATCTCAAAAGTAGCCATAATTAGCAGAAAAGCAAAAAGCTTAACAGGTACAGTTGCTAAACCATGCTCCCACTTCTAGAGCAGATATTGTAAGGTTGAGGTATTAGCAAGACTGCAAGAAAGTCTCTAATTTTTTTATTTATAAGGGATTCCAGTCTCAAACTGTCAGTATGGCACATTCTAAAAATAAAAAATTCTCTGTTACAGATTTTTTAGAAACAAGACTATGTGTTCAGTTAATTGTACCGCTTTTAAATTTTTAAAAAACTGAGTTTCTCTAAGTTTGTCACATTATCCCAGTCCTCTGTTTTAAATATGTTTGCAGCTATGTCTCCTCTTTTCAGTCCATTAGTACCAATCCTTCACTTAAAATAATATCTGGTAGCAAAATGGGCATGCTACCAGAACTAGCCATTCCATTATCCTTGTTTCAGAGTAGCAGCCGTGTTAGTCTGTATTCGCAAAAAGAAAAGGAGTACTTGTGGCACCTTAGAGACTAACAAATTTATTAGAGCATAAGCTTTCGTGAGCTACAGCTCACTTCATCGGATGCATCCTTGTGTCCCTCCCGTTCTCTATTGCTTGACCTGTAAATGTTATATGAAGGGACATGCTACTAGCTTAGGCCCAAAACTGTCACAAAACTTTGAGTATAGAAAGTTTATGAAGCTAAATAAAGAGTTTCAGTAACTAAAACATTACCTGCAGCATTGAAGACTCACTGTTATACTACTATAGGGGAGTTAAAGTTAAACTGGCCACTGTAGCTTCACTAGCTAAGATGAATGAGTGCAAGCAATCAAACAGTATAAATAAAAAAAAAAAAAAGAGTCAGCCAGATTTTTAAGATGTGTAAAGAGTACAGTTCTTCATTAAAATACTGTTTCTAGAACACAGCATGATAAGCAAAGAAGCCCCTTGAATTTGTGCAAACAGAAATTCACTATGCTTTCCACAAAAGCATCTACTTTATCAAGTTTAATAGAAAATCCAAAATACCATAGAAAATGGCACTATCTAATAGAAATACAAACATTACTTTTTTTTAAAAAAAAGAGTGGGCAAACCTCCAGCAGAGAAAAATCAAAACAGCACTCAGGATATTGGATAAAGTCCATTTAAAAACTAAGTTAAACAACAGTAACCCACCATTTACGTTGCCTATTAAGGAACATTACCTGCAGCTGCATTTACTACCTGCCAAACTATAAAGGAGCAATTTGACCTAATTCCCATTAGCAACAACATTCTATAACACTTCCTGACTCACCCTCTCTTCCATGTACAAAGCTGTGGGATATTTTCCATACAATCACAGTAGGGTTTAAGGATTAATATTTCACTAGTCTGTGCCATTTTACTTTGTCTTTCTCACTCTTTTGTAAATCAATTAACTTTCATCCACTTACACATCAGCACATCTTTCCTGTTGTACATTCTCTTCTCATCCCTGCACCTCTTTGCCTTCCTATTTCCATCTTTGTCCCCCTTTTAATGTTTTAAAACATTCTGCCTTTTTGGCCTTAAAAAAACCCCATGAGATCCCAGCTTTCCTTTAGTCCTGGTATTTCCAAATCATGGAGTGAATGCCCTGAGAGATGGCCACTCCTCTGCGTTCACACATGCAGGGCTACCACAAATCTCTCCCTCTCTCTGGTGCCCTGAGCTCTGTGACCTTCTCTTTCAAAGTGCAGCCCTCCCCAATCTCTACAGTAACTGGGAGGCAACAGTGCTAAGTAGCATGGGAGACTTCTGGGGAAGGAAAGAAGCAGTAAGAGTATTCAATGGAAGGGTGAGAGAATAGTAAAAAAAAAAACTAAAACTGCATGGTCATAAATAAGCAAGAGAGCTGAAGAACATGCAACTTGGGAAAAGCTGAAAAACAAACCCAGAAAAGAGAATTCTAGAGAAACTGGACAAAAACAGGTGAGACAGCAACTCCAGCAGGGCATCTCATCAACTGAAATGCAGAGTACCGAGCCAGCACAAAGGGGACTCCAGACAAGTAAGGCCTTAAATTGCATCACACAGCCTCTTTGTGGGAAGTACAGAGCTGTTATTAATACTATGTCAAGTTCTTCCATTTTGGAGGCATCCATACTTGGAAAGTTTGCACACATGTATCTGAACCAATGTAGGCCCGCCCATTTGTGCTAACAACAAAGGAAGCTGCAGTTGGACACGGCAGGTGTTTGTACAATTATGGTGTTTAAACAGCAGCTTCCACCACTGGATGGAGCTATACCAGTATAGAAAAATGCTTACAGGTCTTCCAACCATGGACTGAGCCTTAGACACAACTCAACTCAGTGAAAAATAATCCTTTCCACATCTTCAGGTGAAGAACCCAACGTGTTTGTGTGCTAGAAATCACGCGGTCTCCTCCTGGGGGTTACAACCCCCCAGCCTTTTCTATATTGCTAGATTTTATTCAGTCATTTTATATGTAGCTTATTCTGAAGTATGCTTGGAAATGTTTAATAGGGAAAAATTTATTCCCCCCCCCCTCCCTTTTTGCTCAAGTTTGCCAAATCTCACCTTTGGGCAGAGACCAACATGCAGAAAACTTCATTCCCCTTCCCCTCTCCCCACCCCAACTAATGTTCCAGGAAGCTGAGCATGTGCAGACAGGCTGCTATAGCTGAAATTGTTTTGGTTAACCTGATTTAGGTGCTGGAAAATACCTCTACTACAGTTAGAGCTGAGAAAGTGTTTCTAGGATGGATCATAGGAGTTAAGTATGTATTTCTAAGACTACTCCTACACAAAGATACACGAAAAAACAAAACTGTAAGGCTTCTAAAAAGGTTAGCAGCTTTATTATATTTAACCACAGCTTAGAATTTAAAAAAATCAGCTACACCTCAATTGCAGAACTATAACAATCTGCTAAACGTTGCTTTGTACTCATTTCATTAGATGCTCCACATCACAGGAGTTGGGAAGAATCTCACTTAAAGGGGCTGCTTCCCAAAGGCACAAGTGTACTATAATCCACTATATTTTCATTCAACACCCGACCTGTAGAGTTCAAGGAAACATTCAAAATATTTAACATTTAGCTATTCTGGATCACTTTTAGAATCCACGTTGCAAATTCTAAGTTTCCACTTGTGATTTGTGTTTGTTGGTCTGTCAATATATTTCTGACTACAGTCAAACTTCCTCCCTTGCTCAACTTTACATCAGGTGTTTTCAGATTTTGCTCATTGATTTCATCTCTATGAAGCTTAACCTAGAAATGTAAAGCTTTAAATAATTCAAGGAACTTCCAAAATCAACAATACAATGTTTAGAGACCTTTTAATTTCACAAACCAGTTCCTCCATTATCTACAATCAAAGACCAGAATTCAGGATTGTTTTGCCCTGAAACAGCGGACATTGGCTAAAACCTTAGCTACATGGTGTTTTGCCAAGACTTCAGTCACTGAGGTCCATGAAACCGTGCAAACCCCTATGCATGTTGCAGTCATGATTTATTTCATCACTACTAGGGGGTCTGCACTGCTGGAAATTTCCAATTTCCAGGAGAGCACTTCCTGCACTGTTTTAAATGTTTAGGTATACTTTGCATTTATATAGCTCCATCCAAGGACCTTAAAACACTTCAGAAATATTAAGCCTCCACTTCCCCCCATGAAAAGTATTATCCCCATTTAAAAACACACACCAAAAAAAAAAAAAACAAAAAAAAAAAACCCAACCTTTAAAAAATTTAGAACCACTAAAAAAAAAATATGGAGGGAGAGGGATTAAGTGACTTCCCAAAATTGCATAGAAAACGTGCGACACAGGTGAGAACAGCATCCAGGTTGAATTGCAAAGCTGAAACACAAACTAACATTATCTAGTCTCTATTTGCACTCGTATCTGAGAACACAAAACATTATGATTATGCATTACAGGAAATTTTAAAATTACAGGAAGCCATTTACATGTGCAGATTTAACCCATCAGTTATTAAAGCAAATTGTGGTATAAACTGACAGGCAATGCAAGAACCTGAGGATTAACAAGCATCATTTGTAATTTATTTACATTATTATACCTTTCCAGCAGTGTAAATACATAATGCAAAAGAGCTGGAGGATATTTTTCCTCAAGAAGAATGGCAATGAATCTCCCTATATAAGAAAAATGTTAACCTACTCACTTAGTACTTCTTCATGTAGAATTTCCATTAGCTACATTTGAAGCGAAGTCCTCTCAGACTAGTCCAGTGGTACACTGATCACACATAGAATCAGAGTTTAACAGGATTTTTTTTTTGTGCCTCATGACATAATTGAGGAGATAGGTTATATAATTTGAGAGAAAGTATGATTGGGTAATTGAGCCTCCAGTTCCTTGATAATCAGAGTCCTACCAAAAAAAAAAAATCTACCCCCTCTGCTGATTTTGGGCAGTTAACAGATTTTCAGGTGGAAGGGAAAAAATGAATACTTAAAGAATGAAACTCCTTCAATATATATGTATACTTAAGACAACATTTCTTCTTTTTGGTAAGTTATTAGCCTACAAGGGTGCTTTCCTAAAGTTAGTTTTAACTCGATTCTGCACATCTTTTAGAAATGAGAAGCAACTGTCATGAGTTCCCCACAGAGATGGAACCTAAAAAAGCATTTCTAATTCTTCCTGTCTTTCAACCTGGAAGTTGAAATACATAATTATGGCCACAAAAAGCACAGGTTGGGAAGCTGTATGTTTTATGAGACGTGCAATTAGAAGTCTATGAAATTATATTAATTCAGAAAAAATCTAGTCAAATTAGATCACAAACATCTTAAATTTATTATAAAATTATACATATTAAAGTGCAGTTCTACTATTGATCTCCGAAGCAACAGCACTTTACTAAAGGGACAAATAATTTCTCAGATGGAATAATAAAAAGAACACTTTTCAGCAGAAAATTGTGATGTGTATTTCAAACACTGCAGGGGAATGTCTAATTAAAGCACAATTCGTATTAGATTTTTTTAAATCATGGCTGCACATTCAGCGACTGCGAGCAGATTCTTCAGCATGCACTGGAAATATTTGCTGTAACTATTATTTACATCATTTTGCTGACTCTGCCCACCCGGTAGCATGCAAATCTCATTTCCATAAAGGTCCTGGCAGGACTGTCATTTAGCCTACATCAGTAGAGGACTAACAATGTGTTGCAGGACAGCCTAAAACTTAACTTTTCCTCAAACTTTATTTCAGGGCAGTAACTTTCTCTGGGGGCAGGGAGAGAAAAACAAAGGGCCAAATTAAAAGTAGACTTGGCCTAAGAAAGGAACATGGCTGACAACCCCTGGATGCCTTGCCTATCACTTGGCCACTACCATCCTCAAGGCCAAGCCATTTTTGACACCTGTTACAGAAAGTGCCCAGGAGCCTCCTCTGACTGTGAGCCGTGCTTGCTGCCTGCGATGGCTGCTGGAAGCGGCCTGTCGCTTTGCTAGCGCCCGAAGGGTTTTCAACCCCAGGGGAGGCAGCCTCTCCGGCCCGGGGCCTCCCGCCTGAAGGGCAGAGCGCCCGGCCTCCCAGCCCTCGGCGGCGGGCGCTGGAGGAGTCCGGCCGCTGTCACCCCCGCCAGCAGGAGGGACGGGAGCGCAGCGGCTGGCCGCAGCCCGGGCGGGGGGCGCCGCACCCGGGCGCCCGGAGGTAAATAAACCCCGGGCCAGAGGCGATTCCCCTTTCCCGGACATCGGAGCCGCCGGGGCCCCCCAGGCTGGGCGCCTCGCGCCTCCCGCCCCCCAGCAGGCCGCAGGGGAGGCAGCGGCGCCGGCCCCATTCTCCATCGGGGGCGGGAGGGGTCCGGAAGCCGGCGCCATCCGCAGTCCCGCACTCACCGGCCTGCGGCGCTTCGTGGTGGCGGCCCCGGCCCTGGCTCTGGCTCTGTCGCTCGGTGTCTGGTGCGGGCGGGGGAGTGGGCGGAGCCTCGCGGTCGGAGGGGGCGGGAGCTAGAGCGGCGGCTGGGGCCTGAGTCTCCTACTGCTGTGTGTCCCGGCGGCGCCTTCCCGTCCCTCTCCGGAGAGCTGCGCAGCTAGCGAGCGGCTGCACGTCACTTCCGCACGGGGGGGGGGGAGGGGGTCCCGCCTGGCCCGGAAGCCTCCACGGGAAGGAAAAGGAGGGTCACGTGCAAGGAAACGTCTGAGGCGCCCCTGCCACGTGACAGGGAAACTCCCCCTCCCCCGGGAAAATCATAGACGTTGGAGCTGGAGGGATTGTCACCTTTGAACTGCAAAAAGCAGCCCCCCCCGCCCCCCCCGGCAGAGGCTTGTAATATCTAGGGCAGTAACACAGATGTCAGATCAATAACCTGGTTTTCTTACCTCGACCATCTTGGTCGGGATTCTTTCCCCCCGAACTGCATTGAGTCGCTACATTCACTACGTGTCTGACTGTGACCGCTCTGGCACTTCATACGTAAAGACGGTCCATTGGGTCTGTTTCTTGAATTTGGATGGGCTGTTTCCCGCCATTCCTTATTTTTAACAGCAACATCCGAGCATCTTCGGCTGGACGCAGAAGCTTTTAACATTCACTATCCCCGTGTATTGCGATAACAGTGAAAAGTTTTTAGACCTACATTAAAAAAGTGGAGGATTAAATTAGTTTTCTGGCAACTGGCGAATCCATGAAAAGAGCATAAGAACGGCCATACTGGGTCAGACCAAAGGTTCATCCAGCCCAGTGTCCTGTCTGCCGACAGTGGCCAATACCAGGGGCCCCAGCGGGAGTGAACAGAACAGGCAATCATCAAGTGATTCATCCCGTCGCCCATTTCCAGCTTCTGGCAAACAGAGGCTAGGGACACCATCCCTGCCCATCCTGGCTAATAGCCATTGATGGACCTGTCCTCCATGAATTTATCTAGTTCTTTTTTAAACCCTGTTATAGTCTTAGCCTTCACAACATCCTCTGGCAAGGAGTTCCACAGGTTGACTGTGTGAAAAAAATACTTACTTTTGTTTGTTTTAAACCTGCTGCCCATTAATTTCATTTGGTAGCCCCTAGTTCTTGTGTTATGAGAAGGAGTAAATTCCTTATTTACTTTCTTCACACCAGTCATGATTTTATAGACCTCTATTATATCTTCCCTTAGTCGTCTTTTTTCCAAGCTGAAAAGTCCCAGTCTTATTAATCTCTCCTCATATGGCAGCCATTCCATACCCCTAATAATTTTTGTTGCCCTTTTCTGAACCTTTTCCAATTCCCATATATCTTTTTTGAGATGGGGCGACCACATTGGCATGCAGTATTTAAGATGTGGGCGTACCATGGATTTATATAGAGGCAATATGATATTTTCTGTCTTATTATCTATCCCTTTCTTAATGATACCCAACATTCTATTAGCTTTTTTGACTGCCACTGCACATTGAATGGATGTTTTCAGAGAACTATCCACAATGACTCCAAGATCTCTTTCTTGAGTGTTAACAGCTAATTTAAACCCCATCGTTTTATATGTATAGTTGGGATTATGTTTTCTAATGTGCATTACTTTGCATGTATCAACATTGAATTTCGTCTGCCATTTTATTGCCCAGACACGCAGTTTTGAGAGATCCTTTTGTAGGTCTTTACAGTCTCCCTGGGACTTAACTATCGTGAGTAGTTTTGTATCATCTGACAGGTTTCAGAGTAGCAGCCGTGTTAGTCTGTATTCGCAAAAAGAAAATCCGATGAAGTGAGCTGTAGCTCATGAAAGCTTATGCTCAAATAAATTTGTTAGTCTCTAAGATGCCACAAGTACTCCTTTTCTTTTTGTATCATCTGCAAATGTTGCCACCTCACTCTTTACCCCTTTTTCCAGATCATTTATGAATATGTTGAATGGGACTGGGCCCAGTACAGACCCCTGGGGGACACGACTATTTACCTCTCTCAATTCTGAAAACTGACCATTTATTCCTACCCTTTGTTTCCTATCTTTTAACCAGTTACCAATCCATGAGAGGACCTTCCCTCTTATCCCATGACTGCTTACTTTGCTTAAGAGCCTTTGGTGAGGGACTTTTTCAAAGACTTTCTGAAAATCTAAATATACTATATCCACTGGATCCCCCTTGTCCACATGCTTGTTGACCCCTCAAAGAATTCTAATAGATTGGTGAGGCATGATTTCCCTTTACAAAAACTATGTTGACTCTTCCCCAACAAATTATGTTCATCTATGTGTCTGACAATTTTTTTCTTTACTATAGTTTCAAAAACTGACCAGGCTGCTCAAATGCTGGCCAGGTGGTAACCCTCACTGGAGGGGGCCTGAAAAGGTCAGCTAGTCCAGCCCCTGCACTGAGACAGGACCCCCGCCCCCAGTCCATCCCTGATGGAGTTTGCCCACTGGGGTTCAGGAACAATTTTTATAGTGGGGGTGCTAATAATGGAAACCATCTATTTGGTGTTTGTTATTATTACTTCAAGCTAAGGGTATGACAGCACCGCTAGTTCCAGCACCACTGTGTGTCCAACCTCTACTTCAAAACCTCCTGTGGTGGGGGCTCCGTGACCTCCCTTGGAAGCCTGGTCCAGTGCTTGAAACTGTCCTTAGAATTACAGACTTTTCCCTAATATCTAACCTAAATCTCCCTTGCTGCAGATTAAACCTATTACTTCATATCCTAGGATGTGGAGAACAATTGGACATGGAGAACAATTGAGCCCAGTCCTCTTTATAACAGTCCTTAACATATTGGAAAGCTGTTATCAGGTCACCTTTAGTCATTTTTTCTCAAGACTAAACAAGCCCTGTTTTTGTAACCTTATCTTATGGATCAGGTTTGCTAAACTTTTTATCATTTTTGTTGCTCTCCTGTAGACTCTCTCCAATTTTTCCACCTCTTTCTGAAATTGTGGCTCCTAGAACTGGACACAGTACTCCAGCTGGGGCTCCACCAGTGCCATGTAGAGTGGGATAATTATCTCCTGTGACTTACATAAGATACTTCTGGTAATATACCCCAGAATCATATAAACCTCTTTTGCAGCTGCATCACATTGACAACTCCTATTCAGTTTGTGGCCCACAAAACCCCCCAGATTCTTCACAGCAGTACCATCACCTAGCCTGAGTAATTGTTTATTTGATTTTTCCTTCCTAAGTGAGTACTTTGCACTTGTCTTTACTGAATTTCATTTGCTGATTTCAGACCAATTTTCTGATTTATCAAGGTCATTTTGAATTTTAAACCAGTCCTCCAAAGTGCTTTTAACCCTTCCCAGCTTGGTGTCATTTGCAAATTTTATAAGCATACTCTCTACTCTATTATCCAAGTCATTAATGAAAATATTGAATAGTACCAGATCCATGTCTGACCCTGCAGGACCCCAACTACATATGCCCTCCCAGTTAACAGCAAGCCATTGATAATTATTCCTTGAGTATGGTCTTTCAACCAGTTGAGCACCCATCTTATAGTAATTGTATCTAGACCACATTTCGCTAGTTTGCTTTTGAGAATGTCATGCGAAACTGTATCAAAAGCCTTACTATCTAGGTATATCATATCTACTGCTTCCCCCAACCCACTGAGCCAGTGATCTGATCAAAAAAGAACACTGAGTTAGTTTGGCTCTTCTTGTTAAATCCATGCTGACTATTCCCTTATAACCCTATTATCCTCCAGGTGTTTATAAACTGATTGTTTAATAATTTGCTCCAGTATCTTTCCAGATATTGAAGTTAGGCTGATTGGTCTATAATTTCCCAGGTCCTCCTTGTTCCCCTTTTTAAAGACAGGTACTTTTTTGCCCTTCTCCAATTTTCTGGGACCTCTCCCGTCCTCCATACTTTCTCAAAGATAATTGCTAAAGGCTCCAAGATTGCTTCAGCTAGTTTCTAAAGTACCCTAGGATACATCTAATTTATCTAAATACTCTTTAACGTGTTCTTTCCCTCTTTTGACTTATTCCTTCCCCCTGGTTGTTAATATTAATTGTGTTGAGTATCTAGTCATCATTAATCTTTTTAGCGGAGACTGAAGCAAAATAAGCATTAAGTACCTCAACTTTGTTCATGCCATCAGTTATTAGCTCTCCTTCCCTACTAAGTAGAGGACCTATGCTTTCCTTTGTCTTTCTCTTGCTTCTAATGTATTTAAGGAACCTCTTCTTATTGCCCTTGACGTCCCTTGCCAGGTGTAACTCATTTTGTGCCTTAGCCTTTCTGATTTTATCCCTATATACTTGTGCTGTTATTTTGTACTTCTTATCAATTTGGCCATGTTTCCACTTCTTGTAGGGTTCCTATTTGATTTTCAGGTCATTAAAGAGCTCCTCATGGAACTATATTGGCCTCTCACTATTCTCCCTATCTTTCCTTTGCATTAAATAAGTTTGCAGTTGTGCTTTTAATATGGCCTCCTTGAGGACTGCCAGCTCTCTGAACTCCTTTTTCCCTTAGATTTTCTTCCCATTTTCTTCTACCAGTTCTCTGAGTTTGTTAAAGTCTGCTTTTTTTGAAGGCCATTATCCTTATTTTGCAGCTCTCACTCCTTCCTCTCCTTAGAATCATGAAATCTATCATTTCATGATCACTGTCACCCAAATTGCCTTTCACCTTCAGATTCACTACCAATTCCTCTCTGTTGATGAAAATGGCTCTAAAATGGCTCTCCCCTCCCGCCCATTACTTCCTCCACTTTCTGGAACAAAAAGTTGTCCCTGGTACGTTCCAAGAACTTACTGAAAATTTTGTTTTGCTGTATTACTTTCCCAACAGGAGTCTGGATAGTTAAAGTCCTCCATTACTACCTGGTCCTGTATTTTGGATAGCGGAGCTGGGAAGTGTGGCCTTCTCCCCCATTCCCTGCTGCGGGTGGTCTCCCTGAGGAGAGGGGGCCATGGAATAGCCCAGCACTACTGCCCCCTGGCGTGCTCCCTCACGCTCAGTGAGGGTAAGGGATGAGCCCCTTGGTAGTGGATGATGGGGAGGCGACTTTCTTGTCAGGGGAGGGGACGGCCCCAGGCAAGGCACAGCCATCCTCTGTGGGCAGGGTTTGCTGAGAGGTCTCTGAGAGTCAGGCCCTGATTCCTTACAGAACCCCTACTTCACAGAATGAGGGGTTGCCCATTGGACATTCAAAAGGTGGAAAGTTTGCATGTGTCCTTACCATCCACCATCACTCATGACAGCGACCCCAGTTATATGGTCACATGCAGATTCTCACATTGCACCACGGCATCTCAGAGACTTTTCTGTCATGATCCTCCCATGAACTCCACTTCTTGCCATCTGCATACTGCCCATGCTCAGCTCATGGCAGGATCGCAGCCTTAGGAACACATGCTGCATCTTTTACACGAGACTACTCTGTGTACCATGCAGACAAAGTCTAGGACAGTTTGTACTTGCAACCTTAGCTCTGGATTCTCCTGAGTTTCAGCAATTTAACTGTGCAACTATAACATTCACAGAATCATAGAAATGTAGGTCTGGAAGGGACTGGAGACAGCCATTCCCCCTGTGTTGAGGCAGGACCAAGTAAACCTAGAATATCCCTGACAGGTGTTTGACCAACTTATTCTTAAAATCTCCAGTGACAGGGATTCCACAACCTCTTTTGGAAGCCTATTCCAGAGCTTAGCTATCCTTAAAGTTAGAAAGATTTTCTAATATCTAACCTAAATCTCCTTTGCTGTTGATTAAGCCCATTACTTCTTGTTGTACCTTTCCTATATCCAGTTAGCATAATTCTTTTTTATGGACTTTCCTAGTGTTTGTTTGTTTTTTAGTGTTTATCTATGTAAATGTACAAAATCTGTGTCCCAGCAGGATGGTAGGAAGTGCTGTGTTGATGGATCAGATGAGATGTACAACTGAGCCCTTGATCCTTTGTAGTCATTAAGGATCATATGACATTTTTTAATAAGAAATACAATCTAACTCTGTTGTCCTAGCCATATTACATTTCAGCTAATTATGGCTGCCTCCCTAAATTCCCTCTGCAATTTCAATTCAATATACTGTTCATCTTCATTTGCTGCCCTAAACTGTTGCTTGGTGTTGCAGTACACTATTTAAAACAGATTACCGTTTGATTTTAAGAACCGACATATCCTGTTTAGGAAAATAGGAATTGCCATAATGGGTCAGAGCAGCAAACCATCTATTCTAGTATCTTGTCCGTGACAGTGACCAGTACCTGATACTTCAAGAAGCCCTGTGAAGGTCAATTATGAAATCACTTACCCATGTAGGGAAGTTTCTTGCTTATTCCAAGGTAGTTAGTGGTTGAATTATACCATGAATCATGAGTATTTTTATATCTTCTGAATATATCTATTGTAACAATAGGTGTTCTAATTACCTATTGAAATGTTTTATCAATCTCAAATCTTAAGGTCCAATCCTCAGCTAGTGTACCTTGTCATGATTCCAACTGAACTGTGACAATTTACACAAGTTGAAGATTTAGCCCATAGCATGTAGATCTTGTGACTATGAGTCCCACTGGATAATTATATATTGTGTAAAAAGTATTTCCTTTCGGATACTAATTAGAAGGATTATGACTTAACATGGAATCTTGTAAAAGGTATTTTTGTTCATCGTTTTGAGTAATTCATAGATTTTAGAGCCACAAAGGACCAGGGTGGAATGATTTAAATCAAAGGACTTTAAATCACCAATTTTAATAATGAATTAAATGAATAAGCAGGACACCTTGATTTAAATTATCAATTTTAATCATGTTTTTAATTTGTACTTTATAGTTAGTTTCCTAAAGAAAGATTGAGTCTCATTAGTTGGCAACCATTAAAATTAGGGCTGTCAAGCGATTAAAAAAAATAAATCATGCTATTAAACAACAATAGAATACCATTTATTTTAAATATTTTTGGATGTTTACTATATTTTCAAATGTATTAATTTCAGTTACAACACAGAATGCAAAGTGTACAGTGCTCACTTTATATTTATTTTAGTACAAATATTTGCACTGTAAAAAAATTGTATTTTTCAATTCACTTCATACAAGCACTATAGTGCAATCTCTTTTGAAAGTCATGAAAGTTTGAATTTACAAATGTAAAATTATGTACAAAAAAAACTGCATTCAAAAATGAAACAATGTAAAACTTTAGAGCCTACAAGTCCACTCAGTCCTACTTCTTGGCCAGCCAATCACTCAGACAAACAAGGTTAGTTACAATTTGCAGGAGATAATGCTGCCTGCTTTTTGTTTACAATGTCACCTGAGAGTGAGAACAGGTGTTTGCATGGCACTGATGTAGCTGGTGTTGCAAGAAATTTATGTGCCAGATGCACTAAAGATTCATATGTCCCTTCATGCTTCAACCACCATTCCAGAGGACATGAGTCCATGCTGCTGACAGGTTCTGCTCGATAATGATCCAAAGCAGTGCGGACCGACACCTGTTCATTTTCATCATCTGAGTCAGATGCCACCAGCAGAAGGTTGATTTTCTTTTTTGATGGTTTGGGTTCTGTAATTTCCACATCAGAGTGTTGCTCTTTTAAGACTTCTAAAAGCATGCTCCACACCTCTTCCCTCTCAGATATTGGAGGGCACTTCAGATTCTTAAACCTTGAGTCAAGCGCTTTAGCTATTTTTAGAAATCTCACATCGGTACCTTTGTGTTTTGTCAAATCTGCTGTGACAGTGTTCTTAATATGAACGTGTGCTGGGTCATCATCTGAGACTGCTATAACATGAAATATATGCGGAAGGTGGATAAAACAGAGCAGGAGATATACAATTCTCCCCCCAAGGAGTACAGTCACAAATTTTATTGATGCCTTATTTTTTTAATGAGCATCATCAGCATAGAATGGCGGCCGAAGCATGAAGAGGCATACAAATATTTAGCATATCTGGCACGTAAATACCTTGCAACGCTGGCCACAAAAGTGCCATGTGAGTACCTGTTCTCACTTTCAGGTGACATTGTAAATAAGCAGGCAACAGTATCTCCTGTCAATGTAAACAAACTTGTTTGTGTTAGCAATTGGCAGAATAAGAAGTAGGACTGAGTGGACTTGTAGGCTCTAAAGTTTTACACTGTTTTGTTTTTGAGTGCAGTTATGTAACCAAAAAAATCTGCATTTGTAAGTTACACTTTTAAGGTAAGGAAATTGCACTTCAGTACTTGTATGAGGTGAACTGAAAAATATTATTTCTTTTATCATTTTTACAGTGTATATATTTGTAATCAAAAATAATAATATAAAGTGAGTACTGTGCACTTTGTATTCTGTGTTGTAATTGAAATCAATATTGAAAATGTAGAAAAACATCCAAAAATATGTAATAAATTTCAAATGGTGTTCTATTGTTATAACTGTGATTAATTGTGATTAATTTTTTTAATCACAATTAATTTTTTGAGTTAATCGCATGAGTTAACTGCGATTAATTGACAGCCCTAATTAAAACATGTCATTTGTGAATAAATATAGCCTTAACACCAAATTTAGTGCTTCTTTTTGCTAACTTGGAGGATATATTATATATATACACATTTACTGAAGCAATTGTATAGCTTACCTTATCTTTATTGAGATTCTTTTTTTAATATATTTTTTATGTTATAAAATGGTGATTTACTAGACGATTAATTGTTTACTTGTGATTTGTGTCAAGCTCTGTTTGGATGGAAATTAACATTCAATTAAAAATACACAAACACAGCATTTTAATTTTTGTATTAAACAAAACTACATTAAAAGTGCTGAAAACATAAAAATAACAGTTTATCAAAACATGTTTTACATTTTAAACTGATTGATTTATTAAACAAAGCAAGTATTATCTTGTCATTAATTAATTGAACTGATTGTTTCTGGTCACCATAGCCTTCAAGATTTTAGAACTAGTAGATCTTGTCCTTTCACACCTAGCTTTTGTACATAGATTGGAAAAAGAAAACCAGTTAGCTGCTTTTTCTACTTCCAATTGGTTTCTTAACTTTGAATGAAGTAATCATTGAACTGAGCTAGCTGAATAAACTGAAATAAAGAATATATTTTCTCTTCACCTGCAGAAGAGGCTACTGCTGTCAAAAGCTGGTTTCACACTTCAACAAACTCTGGTTCCAGGTACTTAGCCAGTGACTTACACGAGTTCAGTGGGTTGACTTCCTTTAGAAGTTGGCAGCAAACATGTGCTGCTTAATTTTTTTAAAATTTACTTTAAGTGATTTTAACAGATTACAATATGTTTGGGCCTTAGCATAGGTTATCAGAATTTAAAATAGGTTTATTAATAAAACTCCATTTAATTTAAATTTTAAAAATCCAATTTAAATTTTTAAGAAATCATTTTTTTCATCCCCCCACCCCCCCGCAAAAGGCCATTATGATCATTTACTGTGATCTCCCACATAACACAGGAGTAATTTCTGCATCAGGCCTATAACATCTGTTTGAGCTATAGCATATCTTTTAAGAATGTTGTCCAGTTTTGTCTTAAAGACTGCAAGTGATAGAGAATTCACTGTGTCCCTTGATAAATTGTTCCAGTGGTTAATTATCCTGACTACTAAAATTTTGCACCTTATGTCTAATCGGAATTTGTCTAGATTCAGCAGCTAACCATTGGCTCTCATTATGCCTTTTTCTGCTAGATAAAAGAGTGGTCTACTAACAGAAATCTCTCCCCGATATAGATTGTGATCAAGTCACCTCTGAACCTTTTCTTTGCTAAACTAGATCGATTGAGATTATTTTGTCTCTTCCTATCAGGCAGGTTTCTCAGACCTATGAGCATTCATTTAGCTCTTTTCTTAATCCTTTCTAATTTTTTGTATATCCTTTCTGAAGTGCTGACACAAGAACTTGATATGGTATTCCAGTAATTGCCTAAAGCCTAGGGTTGCCAATTTTGGTTGGATGTATTCCTGGAGGTTTCATCACATGACATACTCTTAAAGATTAAAGATTAATCTTTAATTCCTGAAGACTCCAGGGCAATCCTGCAGGGTTGGCAACCCTACTAATGCTATAGACAGCATAATACCACTTCTTACTACTATGACAGGTTTCAGAGTAGCAACCGTGTTAGTCTGTATTCGCAAAAAGAAAAGGAGTACTTGTGGCACCTTAGAGACTAACAAATTTATTAGAGCATAAGCTTTCGATGAAGTGAGCTGTAGCTCACGAAAGCTTATGCTCTAATAAATTTGTTAGTCTCTAAGGTGCCACAAGTACTCCTTTTCTCCTTACTACTATATGACATTACCCTGATTATTCAGCCAAAGATTGTGTTTGCCCTTTTAGCTACCTACTGGAAGCTGATGTTCAGTTAGTTATCGACTGTTCAGTTGGTTACTTACTGTGACCACTAAATCCTTTTCAGAGTCTCTGCTTTCCAGGATGCAATCTCCCATCTTGTAAATGTGACCTACATTCTTTGTTTCTTGCATTTGGCTGTTTTAAAGTGCATATTGTTAAAATTCATGTTCCTCACCTTACCCAGCAAGACTGGTTTGGTCTGTATAATTGATCTGTCCCCATCATTATTTCCCACTTTACCAATTTTGTCTCATCTGCAAACTTTACCATCAATGATTTTAATGTCTTTTCTTGTATTTTAAGAAATAAGGAGAAGCCAGCACCATGTGATCAGCCAGCTCACGGCAGACCGCCAGGAAGTGCTCTGCAGGCTATTGGTGGTCCACAGACCACAATTTCAGAACCTGAAATAGGCTGAAATCTGGTTTAAACAGATAACTAAGTCTTCCAAATTGTCTTAAAAATAAATTCAGTTCTTTAAAAAACTAATTTTTTCCTTTGTCTGCTTCTCCAACAGCAATGACTGTGGTGGGGTGTAGATAGTATATTTTGCAAGTGACAAATTCTTTTTCTCATTATGAAATATTGGGGATGGGGAGGAAGTCTCTCCATGTGTCTGCTAAGTATTGGATGATATAACCAAAGTGTTAGCCTGTCAGCATATCATTTTCTCTTGTGAGGTGAGAAGGAGGTGATTCACCTGAAGCTCTGCCAGTGGTAGGTACCCACCAATGGTTTTCTTTCTGATCTCTTCTGCAGTGTCAATCCGAAGTAAATTATTTACTCCAATTATCTAAAACAAATATACTGTAGTAGTCTTATACTGAATTCAAATACTACATAAATGACAAACCCCTGAGAAGAATCATCTCACAAAGGTAAAATTGAATGTAGTTACCCATTTTTGTTTTGTTTTGCTTTTTATGTTTCTGTGAGGTAAATTGTTTTAAAGTTAGTATTTACTTTTGTCACAGGTATACTTTGAAACTATGCTGCTTCATGATGTTATGGTTTGTCTTTCTAATAAGGCTACAAGAATTGGAGAATAGGAAAGAGAAGAATGCATATGCTTGATCAAACATGTACTGTGGGCAGGAGATCTTAATATTAATTTTTTGCTGATGCTAATATGAAGTAGAACAATTTGATTTCTGGGGCTGAGGAAAGATGTTTGATTTTTTGTCCTGCTCTCAGCTTGTGAATAGAGATCTCAGCAGGTGGAAAAGACATCAGTTGACTCTCCAATAGGAAGTATACAATCTAGCATCCAATTCTAAGTTGGGTATTGTTTCAAAACATTTTGGGTTTCTTAAAAACTGTATAATAATACACGTCAAATATAGATGCAGCTTATGGTGAGAACTGGATTGTAACGGTACATGAAGAAGGATGGTAAAATTTTAGAGAGGCTGATGGAGTGGTAACAATTAAAGAAAATAATGGACAGTTCTCCTGCCCATTTCACTTGAAAACATTGGCTGCGGAGGCAGAGAGATCCAGAAATTCCACAGGCTGGAAGACATTCCAAGTAACTGTGCTATAACCTAGAGGATCTGGAGGAGATGGGTGTGGCAAGGGGAGTGGCTTCCCGATGTTGTAGATTTTGGAGATGTAATTAAGGGAAAAGGAAGCCTCATATCTGACAAGGCACAAGCCTGAGCCTTCTGTGGTGCTTTTTGGCCCCCATCTCCTTCAGAAATGACTTTGCCATTCCCTCTTGTTTGTGCGCCATAGATAGACCCACTGGCAGTTAATGCTTCTTGAAGCAGCACTGATTCTGACTCAGGTATCTCTTGGGATATCCATGGCCTCCGCAGGAAATGATGTCACAGCATGGCTTGGCCCTGTTTCCCCTCTGCAACTCCCTTCTCTGCCTACAGATTTCCACAGAGAATGAATCATATGCAGCTCTATCTGTGGAACTTCTGCAAGCTCCCAAGGTGAATGGGAGGATTTTGTCTGAGAGGCAGCGCTCTCCTTCTGTGTCAGTCCCCCAAATCAGAATCCGCTCTTCTTATGAAAGTACAATCGAGTTCTGTTTAAATACGGATATAATATCCTTTAGTACATCCCAGCTTCTATTGCTAATGCAGAGCACAGGCTTATTATTCAGATTAGATACAATTATATAAAAACTGTCTAAATACTAAATATTTGTCTAGTGATTTGTATATTAGTGAAAAATGTACCCGTATGTTCCAAGCAAAATAACAAACAATCTGAACTCTTCTATTAATGGCACAGATGTAAATCCATCACTCCCTGACATGTCTAACTAATTTTAATAACAGGTTTCAGAGTAGCAGCCGTGTTAGTCTGTATTCGCAAAAAGAAAAGGAGTACTTGTGGCACCTTAGAGACTAACAAATTTATTAGAGCATAAGCTTTCGTGAGCTACAGCTCCGATGAAGTGAGCTGTAGCTCACGAAAGCTTATGCTCTAATAAATTTGTTAGTCTCTAAGGTGCCACAAGTACTCCTTTTCTTTTTGATTTTAATAAAGTACTATTTATAAATTGGGTGTGCATGGGACTGATAGCTGTGGCTAGCACAATTCCCACCCTCTGATCCCCTCCAAAAAGCCAAACCCATGAGCGTGGTTGGGAAATCATTTTAAAAAACTAATAAAAAGGAAGGCTTTTTTTTACCATTTGTGGAATTTCATTCACAGGATTTCATTTCTTCAGTAGCAGAGTTAAATGTGACATTCCTCCCCTCAGCAGTGTTGTAAACCAATTCTTAGTTCTCTGACATTTCTGACAGGCAGGACAATTTTCTATTTTCAAATGATTCTCCTTGAATGTCTCCCTTTCACAGTACTGCACTTCCAGAGCTGATAACTGACATACATCAGTAAGGCTGGCCAGCAGCAGATGGCTATTACAGTAAACTGAGTGTTTATAATATTGACCCACGCCCTGTTACAAAAACAACATTACCATTACTATCTTTACAGGGCTGAATTTGTTGACGAATCTGGGACATTGTCTCTGGCAATTCAGTGCAATGAAATTTTATTCCTTTTTTGGTTTTTGAACAGATTTAATCAGTCGTCACATTCACAGAAATCACTTTTTGGAGCAAATATGGTTGAGCTATTCCGGCTCTGGAACTGATGACAATCTCCGTAGGAGGGAAGGAGGTAAAGATACTGTGTAGAAAAAGATAATACTTTCCCTTCCCCCCCCACCAAATTGTTTCTTCATCTCATAAAAGAATGCTTCAAAGATTTGAAAAGAACAGACTAAAAGAATTCACCTCTGATAGCTAAGGATTCCCCAAGCTTCATGCTAACCGGTCTGGAAGGACTCTGAACTTTGTTCTCCTGCACACAGGACATCTGCAACCTGACCCTGACCTGAACAGGGAAATATAAACACTGAGTTGTTTAATCACCACCCAGTAGAATCTAGAAGCTACTGCAGAGCTGGAGCAGTTCTAAACAATATCTATGAGTATCATCTTCCAGCCATATATAGGGAGTCATGAGTGGTTATTGACTGTGGTCTTAATTTTTTGTGCTTTTCTATGCTATGCTCTGGCTACCACAAACCATTTAAAAAATTTTCTAGTGGTAACAGAGCCTCCCAGTGATGAAAGTGTGAGCTAACATGTGCCATGGGCTCAAATTAATTTGTGATAAACCTTGATAATGTAGATATTTGGTGCATTTGCCAGGGGAGAGAGCTATCTTTATACTTCAAGAAGACTGACAAAAGAATCCAGTGAGTGATAAATATTCATAAGTATGGTATCTTTAGTTTAAATAATCTCTGAACAATTTCAATTGTCCACAGAGCTGGGCAAATACTGCCAGAAGTTTTTCTGAACATTTGTTCTGGTTCTGAGCAACTGCCATTCATAACTCTTATGAGAGGAAGAATGGTTCAGTGGTTAGGACAGTAGCCTAGGTTTTGAGAAACATGGCTTCAATTCCCTGCTCCATTGCTTAGCCTCTCCGTGCCTTGTTCCCCATCTGTAAAATGGGGAATAATAGCACAGCCCTACCTCACTGGGTGTTGTGAAGATAAATGCATTACAGATTGCAAAGTGTTTTGACATCTACTGATGAAAACCATAGGTGTTATTCACAATTGGTGGCCATTCATGCAAATGAGTTCTGTTCACATGCTTAATTAGTTTGAAAATCTAATAATGAAAGGCTGGGTACTGGACTAATTTCTGTTGCCTGAAATGAACTATTATGATATGGTCAGTATTCAACACAATTATTGAGATTTATTTTAAGCGGAACTGGTGACATCAAATGTGTCAGGGATGCTAAATGAGGGATGGTCTTAATAGGAATAAGCTGACTCCTTGTAGAAGGTTGTTCAATTGTTTGTAACCCCTTTTTTTCATTTTAATGATCGATGATACTGAATTTTTCTTGAAGGCAAAAGACATAAAGGGCGGGATGGGACCAAAACACAAATAACCAAAAAACATCAGGAGGGGCTAAAGTAAATATTTATATATGAAGTATACTTAATCCTGCCTCAGCATACTGGAGTAGATGAATGCTCAAAGTCCCTTCCAGCCTGTGACAGGGTATACCAAGCTCAGAGGCCTGCTACTGGAGGCCTCGTGTCTTACCACATCATGCCCCAGGAAAAGAGCAGTATAAGTGAGTCTTCCAACCTGTGTAGAACAGTTGTGGGGAAGCAGCCAATTGGAGAGAGATTGCAGACATCAGGGTGTCAATCAGGGTGCAGCAAGTTCATATAAAAGGAGCTGTTGGACAAAGCACATTCAGTTGTTGGCTGGAGCAAGAGGAGCAAAGTTGGCACTCCTGGCTGGATGTAGGGATTCAAGAAAGACTTTAGCCCTGAGATGAAGGTAAAGGTACTGGGCCTGTGGGGAAGTGGCCCAGGGAAATGCAGCAATTAGTAAAGGGACAGTAAGTGGCTGCTACTTATAGGGTCCCTGAATCAGGACCCAGAGTAGTGGGCAGGCCTAGGTTCTCCCTCTCCTCTTCTCCTTCCCCCTCTCCCTGCCCCCAAGCCACAAGGGAAATGGCTTAAGCCCTGAGAAGGGAAGTAACCGAGGGAAGGGCCTGAAGCCCCAGGAAGAGGATCAGTATTTGCAGGACTTTTGATAACACCCCAGAAGGGGACTAAACTGTCAAGAGTGACTCAGCTGGAGAGCTGGGCACAACAGATGAAGAGTCTCCAGGGAGGAAGCCCTGGGGGCACTGCTCCACACCATATAACAATATATTAAAATGTTAATCATTATTAGTAAAAAAAAAATTTCAAAAAATTTTTATTCTTGTTCATTAAAACCTATTCAATAAATATTAATCCATATTTGTCTATCTATATATTAGAAATGCAGACTTCAGTTACCAGATATGCTCAAACCCAATTCATTAAATAAAGGGGGTGCAGGGCAAATTCTGATTTTTCAGGGGAGTACTTTTTAGTTAATATGGTATTATCCATAAAGAAAATCCCAAACTCAACATAGGGATTGGTTAATGTAACAGTTACAGGGAGGAGGCATCTGGATTAACCTGCTGGATTGATTTTTTTTCTATGGCCTAGAACAAGCTATATTTCTTGGCCTTCCTCACAGCGCTCTAGCTCATATTAAATGTCTTACAGCAGGTCCAAATCTGGGCTGCTTCACAGCCATGTCCTCTCCAGTCTGTACCCCAAGTACTGCAGCTCTCAGATCACCATGTGTGTTGGTAAGCTGATTGATATTCGGGCAAGGAGGGCAGTGGGTGTTCAGCAGTGCCTGGCACCAATGAGACCACAAAAATCAGTGAGATTCATTAATCTCTGTGGCTGTAAACAAACAAATTTCCTTTGGTGCTAATTTAGGTGTAGAATATCCTCTGTATCAAAACATGTAAGGTTAGACCATTCTATTAGTAATCTGAACTTCTAAAATAGCTAAAATAAATCCAAATATGAGGTCAAGAGTATGGCTGTTGTAGCATCCATGGTATTCTGGGTTATACCCAGAGAATCTGTGGCTATCTGGAAGTAATGAACCAGCTGACTGCACACAGAAGTGATTGAGAACAATATACATGAAGACACCTACACCAGGTGAGAGAATCTAGGCATGAATGGTCAATGGACCAGCAGAACCATATCTTTTGGACTGTTCTAGGGACACAATGGAAATGGACCCAGGCTCAGCTATCCTTGATTCCATGGCTACCTCAGGCATCGCCAGCATGATGAAAATATCTCAGCTACTCTCCACCTCTTCCTTCTCCATGAGTTGCATCTGTTTATACCGGTAGTGAATTTAGCTCTAGTACTTAACCATAATACGATTAAAGTAATTAAATACCCAGAAAATACCCACATTGTATCACTAGAATTAAGATTACAACTATGTATTAATACAAGATGACAAGAACTTTGTAATTATAAAAAAAAAAAAATTGGAAACCAGGAATTTCAGAGTTAACTATAATAGAACCAAACACTGAAATACCTGGAAATACACTGTTAAGATCACTTTTATGCCATCTTTACTCTACTATTGTATATGCATAGATAAGCCTAAATCACAAGGGGTGAGATGTTGACTCCATTGAAAACAAGGGGCTCTCTCTCAGTGCAGTCAGGATTTCACCCATCATGTCTGGTTTTATTGAGGAATATCTGAACATTTCTTAGACTAAAGATTCAGCCCTTTTCAAATATGAAGCAACTGTAAGACTGCTCAGCACATACACCTCTGTTTGATTTAGGGAGCAGGTCAAATACTTCTCCCCATCTGGGCTGTGGTGAGCCTACTCTTCTGTGACTGACAGGCTTCTTATCCTAGTACTGTAGTAAGAACCCCCAAACACAGGGCTGGCCTTACCATGAGGCTAACTGAGGCAGCTGCCTCAGGTGCCAGACTGTGGGGGGCACCAATAGGCTCCAGGGTGTAGAAAATTGTTGTCTGCTGTTGGTGCATATGTATTCTCTCTGATCTAGATGCACAGAGATGGTGGAGTGATGTGCTGCAGGAAGGAGGGCACAAGAGACATAACTGGCAGGCAGGAGAAAAGATGAGCGAAAATAACAGAAAGCAGCAGGAGCTGCAGGGAGGGAGAGCAGGAGGAGCCTCTTATGTACCTCTCTAGAACCCCCAGGAGCCTGGACTGATTAACACCAGCATCTCAGGGAGCTTCCTGTTTCCTGCTGCTTCCCTGAATCCACTTGAGGAGAACTGGCAGTCAACTGAAGTAGTAGGTGCCAGTTAGGCCCTTAAGACCCTGATATCTTCCCTCACTTAGGCCCTGCTACCAGCCTGCTTTTTTGTCCCCTTCTATTGAATGTTGAGCCACTATAGCTGGCACAGAACAGCAGTCGTGAGTGAAAGAAGAAAATGCCCCTCTGGGACAGCATTCAGAAAAAAAAAGAAAGCAAAGGAAGCTTTTCTATCTAAGCAGGAAGGAGCTCTCCTGAGATACATAGACACAAATGTTCTCGGCCTTCTGGCCCCAGTGAGGATGTGAGTGGTGAGAAGATGCCTGCTTTTCCAGTTAGTCAGAGTGCAGGTGACCTGGCAGCTACTGCAACATCCATATCTCCATCTCAAATGGATGTAACCATGCACGTTCCTGAAGAAAAGTGTAGATCAGAGAAGAGTGTGGTGGAGGTGCAAGAAACAGCTTCTGCTGAGTTTAGTTCCTTAAGTCTAGATGATCCAGGACTGTGGACTCACTTGAGCAGTAGCCTGAGGGACTTCCTTGGAATGCATGGGCCACAGCAAGTGGAAAAACTTCATGTTCCCCAAAGACAATGAAAATAGAAGTTTCCATCCAACACATTACTGGCATGAAATCCCCAATGGTGACAAAGTGGAGGGGCCAGGGCTTATGTACTCAAACCCAGAATGCTACATCCTGGTTTTGTTGCAAATTCTTCCAGTCTAATGTTCCAGCCACATTGGGTTCTACAGGAACAAAGGACTGGAAAAACTGGCTAGAAATCTGGCATGCCATGAGAAGGCAGCAAATCACCAGAGAGCATTCCATAGATGGAAAGAGCTTGAGATTAGACTAAGGATAAAGGCCACCATAGATGATCAGCAACACGAGAAGATTGCATCAGAGTCTCTTAACTGGCAAAATGTTCTGAAAAGGCTCATTGCCATTGTGAGAATGCTTGCTACCCCAAACCTAGCACCGCGTGGCACTTCAGAAAAGCTATATGTGCCAAACAATGGAAACTTACTTAAAATTGTGGAGCTGATGGCTATTTGATGCTGTACTCCAGGAGCATCTAAAAAGAGTCACCGCCCAAGAAATGTACACACACCACTACCTTGGAAAAACAATTCAAAATGAGATCATACGGTTACTGGCAACAAAAGTCAAACAGATTGTGGCAGATCTGAAGTCAGCAAGATATTACTCTGTTATTCTGGACTGCACACCTGACATCAGCCATACTGAACAAATGACTTTAACGGTGAATTTTGTAAAAGAACCTAGGGAAAATGTCCCTGCAATGGTGACTGTCAGAGCATTTTCTAGAATTGATTGACATTGATATTACAGGAGCTGTATGACAAATGTGCTTCTTAAAAAGCTGGAAGATACAGGAATTGCGATAGCTGACCTAAGAGGTCAGGGCTATGATAATGGTGCCAACATGAGAGGAAAGAACAGAGGAGTGTAGACACGGATCCAAGAGTTAAACCCTCAAGCTTTTTTGTCCTCTGCAGTTGTCATTCATTGAACTTGGTGGTCAGTGATACAGCATCAGCTTCTAGTGAGGCTGCTGAATTTTTTTAATGTAACTCAAAGCATCTATAAAAAGAAAAGGAGTACCCGTGGCACCTTAGAGACTAACAAATTTATTAGAGCATAAGCTTTCGTGAGCTACAGCTCACTTCATCGGACCGAAGTGAGCTGTAGCTCACGAAAGCTTATGCTCTAATAAATTTGTTAGTCTCTAAGGTGCCACGGGTACTCCTTTTCTTTTTGCGAATACAGACTAACACGGCTGCTACTCTGAAACCTGTCAAAGCATCTATGTATTTTTCCTCTGCATAAACTCTTTGATGGCAAATTTTGAAGCAACATCTGGAGAACATCCTCTCTGACACTGAAACCACAGAGCCACACAATGGGAAAGTCAAGTGGAGGCAATAAAGCCTATCAAACACCAAATTGGGAAGGAAGATGATGCTATGACAGGAACTGTTCATGGGAGAACAGTGGCAGAGGGAAATGGAATCAGTAGAAACATACATAACTTCAAATTACTGTGTGGCTTAGTGTCATTGCATGACATACTGTCTGAAATACATGTTGTAAGCAAGAGACTCCAAGGTGTTTGACCTTGATATATCTGGAGCAATGGAACAACTGGACAAAGCAAAGTCTTACCGGTCAGATGAAGGATTTCAAAACATTCTGAATAGTGCACAGAAGTTGGCAGAGGAACTTCACACTGAAGCTATTTTCCCACCCATTCAAGTCACCTGAAGAAGACATTTTGATTGTGAGACACGGGATAATCCCATAAGAGACCCCCAAACAACAATTCAAAACTAAATTCTTTAACCAGGTGCTAGATTGTGCAATACAGTCAGTTGAACTTTCATGGAGCTCAAGGAACACAGCAGTATATTTGGGATCTTGTATGATATTCCAAAACTCCTCACTATACCTGAAGACCTACACCAGCAATGCAGGGCAGTAGAGTGACCCACGATGACATGCACAATATTGATGCGAATGATTTAGGTGATGAACTGAAAGCTCTTTCAAGATCCATTTCAGCAGGATCAACTCCAAAGGCTGTTCTGGAATATATGTGCACAAATAAGATGAACACCCTCTTTCCAAATTCTTTTGTTTCTCTGTGCATACTTCTAATACTTCCTGTAACAATTGCCGGTGGAGAACGCAGCTTCTCCAAACTGAAGTTAATAAACACATCTACGCTCCACAATGACACAGGAGCAGCTGGTCGGCCTTGCAACCATCTCAGTAGAGCATGAGCTGGTCTAGCCTGTGGAGCAGTTCAAATCTTTGCAACCAGGAAGGCATGGAAAGCACCACTCTGATTATTCAAACAGATAAAAATGCCAGTGGTTACTATGCAGACAAGAAAAGTTCAAATGCCTGAACAGCAAATGTAAAATTAAGTGTTACTTAAAATTTTTGAAGAAGGCATTTTAAGTTTAGTTCTCCTTTATTGGGGTAGGTAGCAGAGCAGTACTGTGGCAGGGTGGTCCTCCCGCCATGCCTTGAAGGGCTTAAAACAGCCATGAGAGAGGGCTGAGAGGGGAAAAAGCTAGACTGTTTGGGAAAACAGCAACAGCTGTAGCCTGTGTAGTTAGGGCCCTTATAAGAGGGCAGTGAGCTAGGAGAGACACACTCCTCTAGCTATGTGGAGAGAGGAGGACCTGGCTGCTTGGGAAGCATGAGGAAGGTACTTAGGGCAGAGTAGTGCTGGGGAGTGCCAGCCTAGCAGAGCTGCAGGCCGAAGCAGTGCTGGGGCTGGGCAGAGAGAGCTGGGGAGCTCCAGCCTAGCAGAGCTGCAGGCTGAGGCAAAGGCCCACAAAAGGGTACTAAGACCTAGACAGAGGCCATGATGAGTGGTACAGAATGCAGTCTGCCCCAGGGAGCAGGGGCTAGATGACTGACAGTAGCCACTAAGGCACAGGAGGGGTTGGGGGCTCCCCTGAGAGGGGAGACCCAGACTGAGGGGGTAATGCCAGGGGGCAGAACCCTAATCTAGAAGGGTCTGGGAGGGGCATGGGGCCAGCGGCAGGTGAGACCCCAACCAGCAGAGGGTGCTCCTGGCTGAAAAGAGCTAATTCCCTGGACAACCAGTAGGAGGTGTCGCAGCAGTGATTCATCACCGTGTGCCAAGTATCATGAGAGGAGTAGAACAGGACCAAGGCAGAATTGAGACCTTTCAAAGTTTTGGCCCAAGCAAGAGGGCATGGGGGTGTCGTTTGAGCTCCCCACCTCAGTTGCCAAAATGTTGTGGACCAGTCCTGCACAAACATGAATAACAAGATTGAGCCCAGGTTAGGGGAACCTCTGAGGTGCTGATTAACACGGTTATGAAGCATTGTTTTCATGCTGTGAAGGATCAATGCCCCCCTCCTCCCCAGCAAACATTAAATTGTTAAACTCTGGGACAATCTCCTTCAGTTTCAAATGCAGAAGTGGAACATGTACTTTCCCAGATATAGGCTGTTAGCCTATTTCGGCACAGTGAACACTGGCTGCGTTGTTACAGTTCCATAAATATGCCTGGGTCTTTACAAACAAAATTCAAAAAAGATTCCTTTCCACAGAAGTTTTCAGTATAAGGATCTGATTTTGAGTAGAGCTGGTTGAATATTTGGTGAATTTTTCAGTTTTTGGTCAAATTTATCTGAATATTATTTTTGGGCATTCAACCTATATTATTGGTAGAATAGAGGTTGGAGGTTCATGGGTACTGTAGAGATTCATGGAATTTTTTTTTTTCTATATTTGATCAGCCCTAATTCTGAACACCTATTTTTGCCAGCATCTCTTAGAATCAGGCCCTAAATGATTGGTGAAAGGAATGTTCTGTCAGGCAGAGAATTGGTTTGGAGCTGAAAAAAGGACTGAAGGGGTATAACATTTGGAAAAGGACGCCCATTAATATATCCTGTCATTAAGCTATCACTTTTTTTATTTGATGAGTCTGTTGTACAAGGCAGGCTAGGGAAGTAGACCTTTTTTAAAAAGGTGGACAAGAAACCCTAATTTCACCATTTCAATGTGTTTGAAAACCAAACACAACTCTCTCTTTTAGTAGATTTACTTGTCCACCATTTTTTTTTCACTTCCTGTTCAGTATTGAAACGAACTGGTGCATTGCATCTTATTTATTTGGATAAATAGCGTCTTCAGTTATAATCTGTTTTTTTTCCCCAGGGATTTATATCTCGGATGTTTATAGTTAACAGTAGCATGAAATCTAGCAGAGCGTGAGTAAGTCAGAGAGACAGACAGAAAAGCAGAAAGCTCTGGCAGTTTGCTACGTTCTGAAAGGATCTGAACTCAGGAGTTCTATGGAAAAAAATAGTGTATGATCATGTAATTGAAGACTTTAATAGTGCTGTATTCACAGACACCATTAATTCTGGCATTTCCTAACTTTCGAGTGTTTGACTTTGCCACCTTCTTGTTCTTTTACCCTATTTTGGGGGATATTGTCTCTTACTTCAGTATGCCTTTTAAAAATATATAACAAATTCCAACATATGGGACCATATTGACCCATAATTGGATCATCAGTATTAAGACTGTCCCCCCAAATACAGAAGTCAAACTATATACCTATGACACCCCCCACCCCTAGCCCTTAAGCTCTTGCACAGGGGCCAGCCTCAAATTATAGTCCTTGTCTTCCCTTCTAAACATTTGGAAACAGACCAGGAGAGTCTAGCATTGGCGGCAGCAGCACTACTAACCCTAAAAGGGGAAGGCGGGGCCTGGCCCATGGCTCTCTCCAGCCTTCCATATTATGGTAGAGCTGAGCTATCTCTGGGGGAATGTGCAAGGCCCCTACTAAAGAGGAAAACACTGGAAGCTGCTGTATGAGCTCCTCAGGTGCACCCCAAGCACTCCAGGGACTATCACTACAGAACCCTCCCTCCCTCCACCTATTGTATGCTGTGGCTTAAAAGCCATGCTATAGCCCATGGAATATAAAGCAATGGGGACAGCAAAGATTTAAGCAGAAGATACCCAAAGACGGTTAAGGTTCCTATTTTGAGATGCTCTACAGGCCCACATTGTCCTACCCTTACTCATATTGAGCAGTACCTTATGATACGAGTACTCCCATTGATTTCAGTGTACTCGGCCTTGGTCTACACGACAAACGTATGTCAGTATAATTACGTCGCTCAGGGGTGTGGAAAATCCACACCCCTGAGTGAGGCAGTTATACCGACTGAACTCCCATGGTCTGTCAACAGGAGGGCTTCTGTAAGGGCATCTGGCTGTAGATTAAGAATACAGTGGCATAGCATCTTTGGAAATGTATACTAGTATTTTATGCCCTTTTACAAACAGAATATGCTGAAAATATATGTTGAACTGGTCAATTTTCCAAAGGAAAAGGTTTTTTGTTGAAAAACTGACCTTTTTTTCAAAATTGGAAATTTTTGAGAATTAAACAAATTTTGGGCGATGGTGGTGGTTGTGAAACTGGAAAACAAATATTTACTGGCTTTTCATCCCCCACCCCCTCCTTTTCCTCCCTTTCTGCTCCCTCACCCCTTTTAGGAGCAAAAGTGGGGAGGGGAAGGGAAACATTTTTAGGTTCTTTATTCAAACTTTTTTATAGAAAGTTATTTTTAAAAAAACACTGTTCCTTTGTGAAACATACAGAATGAAAATTACTTTCAAAATGTTTTGAGAAATTCTGTCCAATTTTTACCCAGCACTAATATAGCTTCTGAAAACTGCTACCAGAAGCCCTGTTCTCTGTGCTGAGACAGTCCTCTCTGCTGCTTTCATCCATATGTTGGTTGATTTTTTTTGTCTCAAATCTTTAAAAACTTGGAAAGATTACATTTTTGTAAATATAGATAAATGATTTCACTGTACACGCATACAAACTGATGATTGAAATGTACAAATTGGGAACTTATTAGAATTTGGTTTAAGGCTATTTACTTTGTACATCGTGGCATATGATTTTTTTAAACGGTTATAAAGATTTATCCTCTTGAAACTGTCTATTGTCAGTAAATTACAATTGTCTGATTCCTCTCACCCCCTCAATTTCCCACAACAGTAAACATTTAAACTGATGATCAAAAAAATTGCTTAAAACCCATAATTTTACACAAGCATGTTTTCTATTTAATAGAAATTCAGTTATCAACATTGATATGTCAAAATTATTTTAAATCACATTTTGCCAAGCCTACTTATATTTCCATGAGATTTGATACTGCTTCACATTCCATATTATATACTTTGTTTTATTACACATTGCATTCAATATTCCTTATGAAAATATGACATAACAGACGTACTTTGCCAGGTGGCTCATGTGAGATCATTGGAAAGGTTATGATTTACTGAATGTGATTATCCAATTTGTATGCCTGTATCATTTCTGTATCTGAGGTTAGGAATATTGACTATGTATCTGTATTTCAACTATGCTACTTTGGGTGATGCCCACTGCTAACACTTCAGGTACAACAGAAAAACCAGACAGGATGGATGGCCCATCAGCAAGGACAATAAACTGAAAAGCTTGGTCTTCCTGTGGACGTTCCATACTGCCACTGACTCATGGACACTGTGATACTACAGGGTCATGTGGTCTTGTTGCCCGATACTAAAACATTACCTGGGACTTCTTGTTCCTTTCCATGGGAAGGGAATGGGGGGAAAGGGGGTCAAGTTTGGGGAAACAAACAATTCCCACCTCATGTAAATACTATTTAAGGGTGGGGAGGAAGACAAATGGGGCTCCTCCTCTCCATGGCCTGTCTACCCAAGAGAAAAGACTGCAAAAAGGAAGGCGGGGCAGAAGTCCAGACTCAGACAGAGGGCTAGTCTGAAAAGGAATATAACTGAACCACAGAAGCTTTGCAAACTGCCTGCAACAATATCTAGGGTAAGAAATATTATTTGTAACCAATTTCTTTATTGAAACTACTAAGCAAATGAAATCAAACATGCAAACTAAGTTAATCTGCTTTGTTCTTTATTACCCCTTTTACCACTTAAAATCTACCTTTTATAGTTAAAACTTGTTTTGTTTGTTAAGCCCAGTTTCTGTAACTTCTAACTGGGGGGCAAGAAGTGTGCACACCTCTCTCCACATTGAGGGAGGGGGCAAATTTCATAATATATCTTTGGGTCTGTACTCCAAGGGAGGTGGACATCTGAGTGCTCAAGCAAGTCCCTTAAGTGAGTCTTCCCAGAGCTGATCTGCAGCTGGGTGTGGCCCTGCCTGTGTGTGTGTGTCAGAGACGGTTTTAAGAGCCTGGCTCAGCAAGACAGTTAAAGGGGGCCCCATGCTGACAGAACAGGTAGACTCAGTGGTATCTCAGCATGTCAGATGGTTTCCCATGGGGTCCATCATAAGTGGGTGTAAATGGTCATAACTCCATTAAATTCAATGGAGCTATATGAGTTGGGAACCTGGCCTAATCTCTGTTGGTTTTGTATGGGCAAGGAATTTGCTTTTGTATATGGCAAATAGCTTGCAATAACTCCTACACATCTTTTTTTCTTTTTTGGATACTCACACTGACTTCCAATTGCTACATAATTTGACAGCTGAATGCCCTGTGGCATAGTAACTTTTCATGGTGTGTTCCTAGTGCTTGCAAATTATTAAAATTAGCAGAGCTGAGACATTTTCTGTGGGTAATACCTTCCACATGTCTGCTCTGATACCTGTATCACTGAGACAAACATTTGACATACTTTAATGTAGAAGCGACCATCACACTTAATAAACTCATCTTAGCAGTACCTATTCTAAGCTCTCTTAGTGGTGGAGCAGGTATTCTGCAAGAGTTACTGCATAAGGGCAAATATTAATTACTGGCAAGACTGTCATGACATTTTGAAGAAATTGCATTGGCAGTGTATTTCAAGTGCTCTTTCCTCCCTGCAGTATACTGACCCTAGTAACTTTCAGTGATTCCCTCTCTGCACCCTCCTGCCCCCCTTAATTATTGATGTGGCCTAGTGGATAAAGCACTGGACTGGGACTCGGAAGACCTAGGTCTATTCCTGACTCTGCCACTGATTTAGGGCAAGTTACTTCCCCTCTCTGTACCTCATTTTCCCTATCTGTAAAATGGGGATAGTGATACTGACCTATTTTGTAATGCACTTTGAGATCTACTAATGAGAAATAAGAGCTAGGTCTTATTATTAGGGATCTACTCAAAGTGTTTTGCATGGTAAGCTATAACAATTTGGGACAAGTGTCATACCATATGTGCCAATGATAAGGATTACAGAGAGTTGCCATGTTTGAACACTGAACGAGGAACTTTATTAGAATAAGGAAAAATGGTATCATCGCTATTCTGCTTCATGCATATACCTGAAACCTTCTTCAGTCCCCTCTCCTGACTGGTTTCCCACTACATATTTAAAAACACTGCGCATTCTGATATGCTGCTCTCTGAAGGAAAAGGCATATTGCCAGCTGATGTTTTAAACTAGGACATGCCATTTAGCTTTGCAGCATGCTCCAGTAGACAAGCCCTAGTGTGACACTTTCCTTAGACCTATTGCAAGACACAAAGGAAATAAGCAAAGATTACAGCATTTTTTTAATATATATTTGTATAAGCAGTGTTCTCTGTTCAGGTGTGTTCTCTCCTTAAAACTGTTACATAAAGGTAAGACTATTACTAACTTCCACAGAACTATACTTGAATGACTTAATAAATTTAAATATCACTCTAACATCTGTCACAGATGAGCAAGCTCTGTATATGGATCAGCATAATCCATTCAGTGATTTATGGACCCAGAATTCTCAGGAGCCTGGATCACATCTTCATGATGTCCCAGATTTTACATTTAGATTTCAGAGTTAGTTGGAAGATCTGCTTAAAAATCACAAGTGGGGAGCTCCACATACACTGTATCTAACGAGCATACTGTGCACTGTTTATTCCGGCAAGTATACTGTATCACACTTGCCAAATGAGGCAGAGCTCTACTTCTCTTCCATTGGGTCATGTGAATAACTAATGTGTCAGTTTGAAAATAGAAATGAAAAGGTTTGGATAAGTGGCCAAGAGTTTAAATGCTTTTCTTAACACCTAGAGTCTGCAAAAGTAGGCTGGAAGTCTCATGAGAACACATGTTACTTGCAATATTTTGGCACTTTATATTTCTGGCCAGGGCCATAAGCAGAAGTGAAGAGGGACAAAAATTGAAAAGGATTTATAAAATTATCCAACCTATTCTAAAGTTCAGAATAAGAGTTGGTTCAGGTTCACTGTAAAGTTAAGCTTTTCAAATGGAGGCTTCAGCTAACTCCCTGTTCCTGGGATGCATGTTTGTCTTGGATTCTGAATCAGAACCCTTTGGAAAAACCACTGACCACTGGGACTGCTGCAGGCTCAGTAACAGATCTGATCATTCCAGGCGGAGTCTTTGCCACAGATCCACCCGCTTCCTTCCAGTCTGCGTCACTCAGGAGTATGGAAAATCTGTCTTTCTCCCTACCTTGGAATTTTTCATAAAATGAAATTCCTTTTTTTTAAGTTTAGTCAATTGAAACATTGTTTCTATATCAGCTGTTTTATTTAAAATTTTATTTTTATATTTATATACACGTAAGGTTTGAAACAAAAAGTCACTTTTGAAATGAAAAGTTTTAACTTTTCATTCTGAAAGTGTTAAAAGAGGACATTTTCCACCATTTTGAAATGCTCTTTCCAACTGTTTCAAACAATTTTGTCTAAATCGATGCAATTTCACAAAGAATTTAAACATAAGAACAAAGAATGGCCATATTGGATCAGAGCAAAGGTCCACCCAGCCCAGTTTCCTGTCTACCGACAGTGGCTAATGCCAGGTGCCCCAGAGGGAGTGAACCTAACAGGCAGGGCCGGATTAAGACCTTTAGAGGTCCTAAGCACTGAAAAGATTATGGTTGTTCCCCACCCGCCCATATGTAATTCAAAATAAAAACAATACTATCCCATAAAATAAAATTTTATTTTTTTGAAATGACACAAAACTTATGTGTATGTTGAAATTAAAATAGCTTCTTTTTAGATTTTCTGATTGTAAAATTCTGGATAAGTTCATTGAAGCTGACTTGAAGAAGCATGTCCGCTTCTGTACACAATAGGGAAAGTGAATCAAGTCTGTCCTGACACGTTGTTCTCTGAGGGTTTTTTTTTATTCTTTTCAGCTGAGAAAAAGAGCGTTCTGCGGAGCAATTAGTAATCATCAATGTTAGAAGAATACGTAGTGCGAGCTCTACATTTGGAAATACACATTGTATTCAGTCTTTCAATATTGTGTCATGAAAATCAATGTGACTGAATTTCATTTTTCCTGTTTCATTAAACTTTGCGCACATATAACAGTGGAGCTGCCGTACTTCTCCACAGAGATTCATGTTCAAGTCAACTAGCTTTTGGAAACTTTGTGAATATTGTTCGTCAGATAAGTCCATATCATTTAGAAAAGAAAATCTACTTGATACTTCTTTGTACACTTCACCTCTCCTCTTCATATGAGCTTCAAGTGTATCAATTATACTGTAGTAAGTAGATACGTGAAATTTGTCTCTAGGATTCAGTGCTGTTTCTGTTGCACTGCTCTCATTTGCTTGTTTTTTCCTGATTCGCTTGTGGGACTGGGCTTCTTTGTAGCTAGTTTCAGAGTAGCAGCCGTGTTAAGTCTGTATTCGCAAAAAGAAAAGGAGTACTTCTGGCACCTTAGAGACTAACATTTATTTGAGCATAAGCTTTCATGAGCTACAGCTCACTTCATAGTATCAGGCAAGATATCTTTTGATATGTCTTCAAATCTTTCAAAATCATTCCTCAAAGTCGGTAAGTGGTCTGCTAATTGCCAGAGGTCTGAACATGTTTTCAAATCCAATTCTTTTTCTTGGAGAGCTTGACTTGTGTGGTAAAAGTGTTGCAAAATTTCATTCCACATGGTCAACATGAATACAAACTCTAGTTCCTGCATCTTGTTTGCAATGTTTTCTGCCTCTTGTATAGTATCTCCTTTTTGTGATTGGTCTTCAGGTATACTTTCTAATGCATCCACAATCTTTGAGTAGGACTCCAGAATTGCACCTGTTTCCACTGCATGTGCCTCCAAGTGAGTATTTAGAAACAGAGTTCAACACACGATCGTCGCCCAAATATGTTTTAAGAACTGCCCATTGGTGTGTTGAGGCAGAGAAAAATGTATAAAGTAACTGGACTGTTGAGAAAAAACTTACTGCTACCAGAAAACAATCAACAGCACTGCGGCCAACAAGATTGAGAGAGTGTGCAGCACATGGTATGAATATGGCATATATATTCTGTTCTAAAAGCTTCTTCTGTGTTCCTTGATACAACCCTGAGATGTTGGCAGCGTTGTCATAAGATTGACCTCTGCACTTTGAGAAATCTATTTTGCAAACCTGGCACAGATAATGCAGTACTTGATTTGCCATTTCTTCAACAGTGTGGCTTTTTCAAATTGAGGAATGTATAAATTGTTCAACTGGTTTTCCGTCTGTGGGAGACGCATCTTAGTACAATACTCAATTGACCAATATGTGAAAGATCAGGTGTAGAGTCGACAGATAAACTTAAGTACCCAGCAGTACTTATTTCATCCACAATAGCTGAACGAACTTTGTCACTCATTAGACCAATGAGTTAATCACATATTGTCTTGGATAAGTATGATACAAGTATGTGTAACTCAGAAGAATATATCAATAATAAAACATACATTTATTGCAATGACAGGATCTGATTTCCTCGCATTATTTTCATCTACATTAGTAGGACGCCCCCCTGGGTTAGGTGAGGATAAGTAATAAAAAGAGAACAGAAAAACGGGGGAAGAGTGTGTAGTGGAGTGTAAGGAAGTCTAACAAAGTTGTGATTTTTCCCATGATGACTACTTATATTTTTTAAAAAAAAATCACAAATTATCAATTTTTTTTTTGTGCCCCGTGCTTTGCTTGTGCCCTAAGCACGTGCTTAGTCTGCCTATTGGGTAATCCAGCCCTGCTAACAGGTAATGATCTAGTGATCTCTCTCCTGCCATCCATCTCCACCCTCCGACAAACAGAGGCTAGGGACACCATTCCTTATCCATCCTGGCTAATAACCATTAATGGACTTAACCTCCATGAATTTATTCAATTCTCTTTTAAACCCTGTAAGAGTCCTAGCCTTCGCAACCTCCTCAGGCAAGGAGTTCCACAGGTTGACTGTGCGCTGAGTGAAGAAGAACTTCCTTTTATTTGTTTTAAACCTGCTACCCATTAATTTCGTTTGCTGGCCCCTAGTTCTTATATTATGGGAATAAGTAAATACCTTTTCCTTATTCACTTTCTCCTCACCACTCATGATTTTATGTACTTCTATCATGTCCCCTCTTAGTCTCCTCTTTTCCAAGCTGAAAAGTCCTAGCCTCTTTAATCTCTCCGCATATGGGACTCGTTCCAAACTCCTCATCATTTTAGTTGCCCTTTTCTGAACCTTTTCTAATGCCAGCATATATTTTTTTGAGATGACAGGTTTCAGAGTAGCAGCCGTGTTAGTCTGTATTCGCAAAAAGAAAAGGAGTACTTGTGGCACCTTAGAGACTAACAAATTTATTTGAGCATAAGCTTTCGTGAGCTACAGCTCACTTCATCGGATGCATTTGGTGGAAAAAACAGAGGAGAGATTTATATACACACACACAGAGAACATGAAACAATGGGTTTATCATACACACTGTAAGGAGAGTGATCACTTAAGATAAGCCATCACCCACAGCAGGGGGGGGAAAGGAGGAAAACCTTCCATGGTGACAAGCAGGTAGGCTAATTCCAGCAGTTAACAAGAATATCAGAGGAACAGTGGGGGGTGGGGTGGGGGGGGAGAAATACCATGGGGAAATAGTTTTACTTTGTGTAATGACTCATCCATTCCCAGTCTCTATTCAAGCCTAAGTTAATTGTATCCAGTTTGCAAATTAATTCCAATTCAGCAGTCTCTCGTTGGAGTCTGTTTTTGAAGCTTTTTTGTTGAAGTATAGCCACTCTTAGGTCTGTGGCTATACTTCAACAAAAAAGCTTCAAAAACAGACTCCAACGAGAGACTGCTGAATTGGAATTAATTTGCAAACTGGATACAATTAACTTAGGCTTGAATAGAGACTGGGAATGGATGAGTCATTACACAAAGTAAAACTATTTCCCCATGGTATTTCTCCCCCCCCACCCCACCCCCCACTGTTCCTCTGATATTCTTGTTAACTGCTGGAATTAGCCTACCTGCTTGTCACCATGGAAGGTTTTCCTCCTTTCCCCCCCCTGCTGTGGGTGATGGCTTATCTTAAGTGATCACTCTCCTTACAGTGTGTATGATAAACCCATTGTTTCATGTTCTCTGTGTGTGTGTATATAAATCTCTCCTCTGTTTTTTCCACCAAATGCATCCGATGAAGTGAGCTGTAGCTCACGAAAGCTTATGCTCAAATAAATTTGTTAGTCTCTAAGGTGCCACAAGTACTCCTTTTCTTTTTTTGAGATGAGTGGACCACATCTGTACACAGTATTCAAGATGTGGTGTACCATGAATTTATATAACAGCAATAAGATATTCTCTGTCTTATTCTCTATCCCTTTTTAAATGATTCCTAACATCCTGTTTGCTTTTTTGACTGCCGCTGCACACTGTGTGGATGTCTTTAGAGAACTATCCACGATGACTCCAAGATCTTTCTCCTGATTAGTTGTCGCTAAATTAGCCCCCATCATATTGTATGTATAGTTGGGGTTATTTTTTCCAATGTGCATTACTTTACATTTATCCACAGTAAATTTCATTTGCCATTTTGTTGCCCAATCACTTAGTTTTGTGAGATCTTTTTGAAGTTCTTCACAGTCTGCTTTGGTCTTAACTATCTTGAGCAGTTTAGTATCATCTGCAAACTTTGTCACCTCACTGTTTACCTCCTTTCTCCAGATCATTTCTGAATAAGTTGAATAGGATTGGTCCTAGGACTGACCCTTGGGGAACACCACTAGTTACCCCTCTCCATTCTGAAAATTTACCATTTATTCCTACCCTTTGTTCCCTGACTTTTAACCAGTTCTCAATCCATGAAAGGATCTTCTCTCTTATCTCATGACAACTTAATTTACGTAAGAGCCTTTGGTGTGGGACCTTGTCAAAGGCTTTCTGGAAATCTAAGTACACTATATCTACTGGATCCCCCTTGTCCACATGTTTGTTGACCTCCTCAAAGAACTCTAATAGATCAGTAAGACATGATCTCCATTTACAGAAAACATGTTGACTTTTGCGCAACAATTTATGTTCTATGTGTCTGACAATTTTATTCTTTACTATTGTTTCAGCTAATTTGCCCAGTACTGACATTAGACTTATTGGTCTGTAATTGCCAGGATCACCTCTAGAGCCCTTCTTAAATATTGGCGTTACATTAGCTATCTTCCAGTCATTGGGTACAGTAGCTGATTTAAAGGACAGGTTACAAACCATAGTTAATAGTTCCTCAATTTCACATTTGAGTTCTTTCAGAACTCTTGGGTGAATGGGAGCAGCTGAACCTGATTAGGGGGTGGGGCTTTGTGCTGAGAGAGCAGCTGAGCCCTGCCTAGGGGGTGGGGCTTCTGACTAGGGGCCCTATAAAGGTAGCCAGCCAGTCAGGCAGCGGCACAGACAGCTGCAGCGGCACAGGAGCTAGCAAACAGAGCTGTAAACAAGGGAGTTTGAGTGGGAGTTTGTATTGTGGTGCTTGTTTGGAGTTTGCTTTTGCTGGGGGGTGGGGTGGTCTTTTTGGTGTGGCTTGTGTTTCCCAGATTAACAGGATTTAGGTGGGAAGGAGATGACAGATACAGAGGCAGCTGTGGGAGTGACTCCTGTAGTGACAGACACATTGAGGATGACTGGATGTGGAAGCTGTGGTATGTACATGATCCTGGAGGGGGGACCTGGTAAGAGTTTTTTCTGCATGAAATGCTGTCTGATAGAGCTGATGGAGGAAAAGATCCAAGGTTTGGAGATGCAGGTGGAAAGTCTGGTTGAGTTTAGGAAGGGGTTTGAGCAGATGATGGAGCAAAGATATGAGGTATCTGAAGGGAAAAGCTCAGACTCGCAGATGGAAGCAGGGCTGGGGAATTTTGAGGGGAGACTGGATGAGGAAAGTGGTCAGTGAAAACATGTGACTCAAAGAACCAGGCAGAGAAAAAGACGGGCTAGTGAAGGAGAAATAGAGCTTAGGAACAGGTTTGCAGAGTTGGAAAATGAAGAAGGGGCTCAGCAGGTAGTCGCTGAAGGTGGAAGGGTAAGGAAGAAGAGAAGAGAGGCTAGCCCTATAGAAAAAGGGGAAGAGTCAAGGGAGACTACACCAAATATGAGCCCCAGGAGGATACAGGATGGGTTGAAGAGGATTGTAAGGGAAAATAGGAATGGAAAGAACTTGCAGCCAGAGGGAACAGGGGAGAGACTGGAGAATAGCACTGTCACCAGGAAAAGGCAGGTCTATGTGATCGGGGACTCTTTATTGAGAAGAATAGACAGGCCTGTAACTAGAGCTGATCCTGAGAATAGAAGGTGTGCTGTCTTCCGGGTGCTAAGATATGGGATGTAGACCTGAGGTTGAAAAGGATCCTCAAGGGAGCGGGAAAGAATCCCCTAATTATCCTTCATGTGGGAACAAATGATACAGCCAGATTCTCGCTGGAAAGTATCAAGGGAGACTATGCTAGGCTGGGGAAGACGCTTAAGGAAATTGAGGCTCAGGTGATCTTTAGCAGGATCCTTCCTGTTCCTAGAGAAGGGCAACAGAGGTCTGACAAGATTATGACTGTCAACAGATGGCTTAGGCAGTGGTGCTATAAGGAGGGCTTTGGGATGTATGGCCACTGGGAGGCATTCACGGACAGAGGTCAGTTCTCTCGGGATGGACTTCATCTGAGTAGGGAAGGAAATAGACTTCTAGGATCGAGGCTGGCACAACTGATAAAGAGAGCTTTAAACTAGGAATTGGGGGGAGATGGATGGGAGATGTCCAGAAAATCTCCATGCCAGATTTTAGCATTGAGAGGGAAGAAGATGAAGTAAGAAAGGATACAGCCATGGGTAGGAGAATGTATATAAGGAGCGAGGGCGGTGTGGATACTAGTCTAATAGGTTATACTGGCTGTAGAATGACTGTGCCTAATAGGGTACAAAATGTGAGCGAGGCCAAACAGCAAAAATTAAGATGTTTGTACACCAATGCGAGGAGTCTAGGTAACAAAATGGAGGAACTAGAGCTACTGGTGCAGGAAGTGAAACCAGATATTATAGGGATAACAGAAACATGGTGGAATAGTAGTCATGACTGGACTACAGGTATTGAAGGGTATGTGCTGTTTAGGAAAGACAGAAACAAAGGTAAAGGGGGTGGAGTAGCATTGTATATCAATGATGAGTTAGAATGTAAAGAAATAAGAAGCGATGCAATGGATAAGACAGAGTCCGTCTGGGCAAAAATTACATTGGGGAAGAAAACTAGTAAAGCCTCTCCTACGATAGTGCTTGGGGTGTGCTATAGACCTCCGGGATCTAATTTGGATATGGATAGAGCCCTTTTTAATGTCTTTAATCAAGTAAATATTAATGGAAACTGCGTGATCATGGGAGACTTTAACTTCCCAGATATAGACTGGAGGACCAGTGCTAGTAATAATAATAGGGCTCAGATTTTCCTAGATGCGATAGCTGATAGATTCCTTCATCAAGTAGTTGCTGAACCGACTAGAGGGGATGCCATTTTAGATTTAATTTTGGTGAGTAGCGAGGACCTCATAGAAGAAATGGTTGTAAGGGACAATCTTGGCTCAAGTGATCATGAGCTAATTCAGTTCAAACTAAATGGAAGGATTAACAAAAATAAATCTGCAACTAGGGTTTTTGATTTCAAAAGGGCTGACTTTCAAAAATTAAGGAAATTAGTTAGGGAAGTGGATTGGACTGAAGAACTTATGGATCTAAAGGTAGAGGAGGCCTGGGATTACTTTAAATCAAAACTGCAGAAGCTATCGGAAGCCTGTATCCCAAGAAAGGGGAAAAAATTCATAGGAAGGAGTTGTAGACCAAGCTGGATGAGCAAGCATCTTAGAGAGATGATTATGAAGAAGCAGAAAGCATACAGGGAGTGGAAGATGGGAGGGATCAGCAAGGAAAGCTACCTAATTGAGGTCAGAAGATGTAGGGATAAAGTGAGAGAGGCTAAAAGTCGAGTAGAGTTGGACCTTGCAAAGGGAATTAAAACCAATAGTAAAAGGTTCTATAGCCATATAAATAAGAAGAAAACTAAGAAGGAAGAAGTGGGGCCGCTTAACACTGAGGATGGAGCGGAGGTTAAAGATAATCTAGGCATGGCCCAATATCTAAACAAATACTTTGCCTCAGTCTTTAATAAGGCTAAAGAGGATCTTGGGGATAATGGTAGCATGACAAATGGGAAGGAGGATATAGAGGTAGATATTACCATATCAGAGGTAGAAGCGAAACTGAAACAGCTTAATGGGACTAAATCGGGGGGCCCAGATAATCTTCATCCAAGAATATTAAAGGAATTGGCACCTGAAATTGCAAGCCCATTAGCAAGAATTTTTAATGAATCTGTAAACTCAGGAATAGTACCGAATGATTGGAGAATTGCTAATATAGTTCCTATTTTTAAGAAAGGAAAAAAAAGTGATCCGGGTAACTACAGGCCAGTTAGTTTGACATCTGTAGTATGCAAGGTCCTGGAAAAAATTTTGAAGGAGAAATTAGTTAAGGACATTGAAGTCAATGGTAAATGGGACAAAATACAACATGGTTTTACAAAAGGTAGATCGTGCCAAACCAATCTAATCTCCTTTTTTGAAAAAGTAACAGATTTTTTAGATAAAGGAAATGCAGTGGATCTAATTTACCTTGATTTCAGTAAGGCATTTGATACCGTGCCACATGGGGAATTATTAGTTAAATTGGAGAAGATGGGGATCAATATGAACATCAGAAGGTGGATAAGGAATTGGTTAAAGGGGAGATTGCAACGGGTCCTACTGAAAGGCGAACTGTCAGGTTGGAGGGAGGTTACCAGTGGAGTTCCTCAGGGATCGGTTTTGGGACCAATCTTATTTAATCTTTTTGTTACTGACCTTGGCACAAAAAGTGGGAGTGTGCTAATAAAGTTTGCAGACGATACAAAGCTGGGAGGTATTGCCAATTCGGAGAAGGATCGGGATATTATACAGGAGGATCTGGATGACCTTGTAAACTGGAGTAATAGTAATAGGATGAAATTTAATAGTGAGAAGTGTAAGGTTATGCATTCAGGGATTAATAACAAGAATTTTAGTTATAAGTTGGGGACGCATCAATTAGAAGTAACGGAAGAGGAGAAGGACCTTGGAGTATTGGTTGATCATAGGATGACTATGAGCTGCCAATGTGATATGGCTGTGAAAAAAGCTAATGCGGTTTTGGGATGCATCAGGAGAGGCATTTCCAGTAGGGATAAGGAGGTTTTAGTACCGTTATACAAGGCACTGGTGAGACCTCACCTAGAATACTGTGTGCAGTTCTGGTCTCCCATGTTTAAAAAGGATGAATTCAAACTGGAGCAGGTACAGAGAAGGGCTACTAGGATGATCCGAGGAATGGAAAACTTGTCTTATGAAAGGAGACTTAAGGAGCTTGGCTTGTTTAGCCTAACTAAAAGAAGGTTGAGGGGAGATATGATTGCTCTCTATAAATATATCAGAGGGATAAATATAGGAGAGAGAGAGGAATTATTTAAGCTCAGCACCAATGTGGACACAAGAACAAATGGGTATAAACTGGCCACCAGGAAGTTTAGACTTGAAATCAGACGAAGGTTTTTAACCATCAGAGGAGTGAAGTTTTGGAATAACCTTCCAAGGGAAGCAGTGGGGGCAAAAGATCTATCTGGTTTTAAGATTCTACTCGATAAGTTTATGGAGGAGATGGTATGATGGGATAATGGGATTTTGGTAAGTAATTGATCTTTAAATATTCAGGGTAAATAGGCCAAATCCCCTGAGATGGGATATTAGATGGATGGGATCTGATTTACTATAGAAAACTCTTTCCTGGGTATCTGGCTGGTGAATCTTGCCCATGTGCTCAGGGTTTGGCTGATTGCCATGTTTGGGGTCGGGAGGGAGTTTTCCTCCAGGGCAGATTGGAGAGGCCCTGGAGGTTTTTTTGCCTTCCTCTGTAGCATGGGGCATGGTTGACTGGAGGGAGGCTTCTCTGCTCCTTGAAGTTTTGAACCATGATTTGAGGACTTCAATAGCTCAGACATGGGTGAGGTTTTTCATAGGAGTGGTGGGTGACATTCTGTGGCCTGCGCTGTGCAGGAGGTCAGACTAGATGATCAGAGTGGTCCCTTCTGACCTTGGTATCTATGAATCTATGAATGCCATCTGTCCCGGTGACTTGTAACTGTTAAGTTTCTCAATTAATTCCAAAACCTCCTTTAGTGACACTTCAATCTGTGACAATTCCTCAGATTTGTCACCTACAAAAGACGGCTCAGGTTTGTAAATCTCCAACATCCTCAGCTGTGAAGACTGAAGCAAAGAATTCACTTAGTTTCTCTGTGATTACTTTCTTTGCAATTACTTTTTAAGTGCTCCTTTTGTATCTCAATTGTCCAGAGGCCCTACTGGTTGTTTAGCAGGCTTCCTGCTTCTGATGTACTTAAACATTTTGTTATTACCTTTTGAGTTTTTGGCTAGCTGTTCTTCAAACTCCTTTTTGGCTTTTCTTATTACATTTTTACATTTAATTTGGCAGTATTTATGCTTCTTTCTATTTACCTCACTAGGATTTGACTTCCACTTTTTAAAAGATGCCTTTTTATCCCTCTCTGCTTCTTTTACATGGTTGTTAAGCCACGGTGGCTCTTTTTTAGTTCTTTTACTGTGTTTTTTAATTTGGGGTATACATTTAAGTTGAGCCTCTATTATGGTGTCTTTGAAAAGTGTCCATGCAGCTTGCAGGGATTTCACTCTAGTCAATTTAGCTTGCATTGAGACAGCATTTTCTGAAGAAAATCCATTTTAATAAATTTTCTGATCAGCTCTATACCAGAGACAACAAAGATTCTGGTACCTGGTGAACACCTTCTTTCAATTTCTTCTGAAAATACTTCATATTATCCAAGGTGCATACATTCTGGATGTGATTTTTTTCCACTTTTCAAGAGATTCCCTTGTTAACAAGTCTTCCTGATTTTTAATTTAATCCAATTACTCTTAATTATTCACCTGATCTCAAAATGGAGCTACCAGAGAAAAGGAAGGGGAGGGGTCGGCAGCACCCAAGGAAGAGAGGAAAGGCCAGCGAAGAAGGCACCAAGATAAATAAGAATTTACTAGGGGAAACTGTACTACAGCAGACAGTGTGGGAGAGGAATAGGGAAAAATGATGTAGTAGCAACCACCCCAGAAGCAGGGTGCACATGCAACCATCAGAGGGCAATGTCCCTACTAAATGTAGGAGAATGAACTATACTGATAAAAGTACCTTTATTCTAGTATAACTGCATACACTGAATCTGTTTCTAAACAGATGTAGTTAAAGTGGTACAAAATCTGCCAATAGATCAGACTTGAGGCTTGTTGAAAAACAGTGGGACTTAGGTGCTTTTGAACATTTTAGCCCCAGTCTTGTACATTTAGCCGCAGTAAAGGCTCATTCCTTTAAATCCGAAGTCCCTGGATTAATCCCCATATTTGACCCCTCTAGGAATGTCATTACTTGAACATTTAAGCTGTTTTCTCCAAGTACCACTTCCAATCAGTTTCTTGTTCAAACCTAACTGTTCATTTTTCTCTGTACAGAAAGAGGTAACAGTTTCCATGACAATAATTAATAAAGAACAAAACATGAAAGAACAAAAGTAAAGTCCCCATGACAGAGCTCAGAGTGTCTCCTATGCACCAGTCTGAACTAAGCAGAACACAAAATGGCTACAGGGAACAGTCCTTAGAGATTTAGAGGTGTAATACACACAGGATACAAAGGAATAACGGTTATACAGCTAAACTATTACTTTGAAACATGTTTGTGATGGGGTGTACAGTCTGTACACCAGCAAGGAGGTGTTTAAAGAAGCCTTGGGGACCCAACTGGCCCTGCCCCTATACAGATGTCAAGTGTGGCGTTAAAAGGAAGGAGAGCAAAGCTCTGCTTCTCCTTTGGTGCAAGATGACTGGTTTCAGTCAAGAGTTTGAGACAGTTTGCTGCCTGGATGAGTGTCCCAGTGGATGAGACAACTAGAGAGATCAACCAAAGGACTGGCTAATCAAAGACAGGCCTGGAGTACAAGGGCAGGGTCCCACTGAAGACTCGGCAGATAACCCTATTTTGAGTTCTTAGCATTCTCTGACTTTTTGACTTTGATACCCCCGAAGGGATGGGACTTAAGTGTGCCTGAGCTGTAAGAGGTGGTGATTGACTAATGGTGACCCGGTGACAGGGTGAGTAGTGCCCTATTGGGCCATGATGGTCACCTTGGAGGCAGGCCCTATCACAGCTGGGCAAATTACTGATTAGTACAGGCAGGGTGGATTTGATTTAAATCAAATTAATTTTAATCAAGATTTAAATCATGATTTAAATCACTAATCAGGAAGACTCGATTTAGTCATGGTTTTCTACATATAAGTGCATTCTTGTTGGTTGTTATAACCTTAATACATATTCTTTACAACTCAGAGATAGATGTAGGTTTCATTTTTAGAAGGTACACACTATACATTTTTAAACAGTGATTTATTTTTAAAACTTTTCAGATTAGTTTTACAGCTATATCAGAAAATTAATGATTGGTTATTTCATTTACCAAAAGTAATTGAAGCAGATATTTATGAAGTCATTGGGAGGTGAACTGTCTCCAATTCAACAGATTAATCATTAATATTTGAAGGATTTTCTTGATATGCTGTATTAGGAGGAGAACATCACCAGACAGACATTTAAATTGTTTGTTTAACTAAAACAACAACATTAAGTATTCTGAATTTTTTTCTTCAACAGCAAACATGTAATATTTTAACAAAACAAACATATGTCCCTTACTTCTTACATTTATCTCCAGACTTCTTCTCTTTGTCCAGATCTATTACACCCCCAACAATCTTCTATTCATTGAACTTTTTGAAACTTTGCACTTTTAGAGAGAGGTAAGGGATTGACACTGTGTACGCAAATTTGCAGAGGGACAATAGAGTCGAGGTCTGTTATTTCTCACCTTTATTTATTTATTTTATTTTATTTTATTTTATTTTAAAACATTTTTTCTGTTAACAAGCATGTTACCTCTGGAGAACAAATCCACAGTCTGAGAATTGCAAAACTAAACATCTCTGATGGTATCTTCTAGACCAGTGGTGTCCAATATGTTCACCACTGGCCACATGTGGCTAATAGGCTATTGAATTGTGGCTAATGCATGTGGCTTTTTTATAATGTGGCTAATAAGAAAAATTTAAAACCACAGGTGTGGTTAGCATCAAATTTTTATTGGACACCGCTGTTCTAGATCGAGCACTGAGTCCCATTGAGTAGACAGAAAGATTAACCTAAATCTATACAGAAGCCTGTGGAACCCCATAGAATTGGGTCCCTAATCCATGAACTATTCGAACTCATTTACAAAACTTTTCTTAAACATTACATGAATATATTGTCTCATACTATAGAATTAGAATTTATAATCCCTATTCCATGATGCGATATCTTTGAGCTATAATGTATATTAATTAAAACTATCTTTAGATAGGTTTTTTCCTCAAACATTTTATCAAAAAAATCCGATTTAAATCTTAAAAAATCCAAATTTAATTTTTTTTTTAAAATCATTGATTTTTATCCACCCTGAGTTCAGGCAGATAAACTACATATCAATAACTGGCTTTATTTAGGTAAGAGGATGAGGCATATTTGGAGGTCTTATTTGCTCATATTTATCCATGAATCATGATATCATCTACTCCTGGCAGATCTCCAGAATAGCGGTGACAGAGAATCTGCAGGCGAATAGCATGCTGACACATTGTGGGGATGGGGGAAAGTGAACCCTTTATTTCTTGGTCTCTTCACAAAGAAAGTGAGATTTTGCTGGTGGAAAAACAGATTCTGTCATGCAGAATAGAAATGGTCTCACATAGAGCCCACTCTGGGGTAATTCTTATTCCTCAAATTCTTGGCACGTTCTTGGGAAGAGAGAACTGGAGACGAATGACAGGGTATTGCTGAAGACTCATTGGATGACCCTATTTTGAGTTCTTAGTGTGACAGGTTTGGTTACAGACATCCCCTTGGGACTGTCACCTGATGTGCTGAAATTACCTCTGAGCCAGTTTTCCCTGCCAGCTTGGGACTCCAGAACCCAGCCTTGTTGAGCCAGACATGCTAGCCTGCTGCAACACAGACCTGGGGTACGGACCACACCCCCAAAGCTACAGACTTCTCTAAAAACAGCTCATCAAGTTACCTCTGTCCAGCACCCAGACACCCAGCTTCCAATGGGATCAAAACCCCAGATAAATCCATTTTACTCCGTATAAGGCTTATACAAGGTAAATTCGTAAATTGTTCACCCTCCATATCACTGATAGAGAGATATGCACAGCTGTTTGCTCCCCCAGGTATTAATCACTTACTCTGGGTTTATTAATAAACAAAAGTTATTTTATTAAGTATAAAAAGCAGGATTTAAGTGGTTTAAAGTAATAACAGCCAGAACAAAGTAAGTCACAAAGCAAAATAAAACAAAGCATGCAAATCTAAGCCTAATATATTAAGAAACTGATTACAGGTAATATCTTACCCTCAAAGATGTTCCAATAAGCTTCTTTCACAGACTAGACTCCTTCCTAGTCTGAGCCCAATCCTTTCCTCTGGTACAGTCTTTGTTAGATCCAGCAGACATCTCAGGTGGTAAGCAGGGATTTTCTCATGACTGACAGCCTCCTTTGTCCTCTTCCACCCCCTTTTATAGCTTTGGCACAAGGCACAAAACTTTTGTCTATGCTTGCTCCACCCCCACCTCATCATATTAATCCTTGTACTTTCCATTGGATTCCAGTATCATGTGACATGGTCACATATCACTGTAAGACCCCTAGTCTCCATTCTTCCTGGGTTGGCCCACACGTACACAGGAAGGTTTGCAGGTAAATAAACTATTTACAACCAATTGTCCTAGTCAATGGGATCCATCAAGATTCTAAACCACCATTAGCGGCCCACACTTTTTGCATAATTACAATAGGATCTCAGAGTTATACTCCATATTTCTAGCTTCTGATACAAGAATGATACATGCATACAAATAGAAGGAATATATTCAGTAGGTTATAACCTTTGTTATGATACCTTACAAGAGACCTTTTGCATAAAGCATATTCCAGTTACATAATATTCACACTCATAAGCATATTTCCATGAAACATATGGAGTACAGTGTCACACTTAGCACACTTATTTTTGGACTTTAATACCCTGGACTGGACTCAAGTGTGCCGTACAGAAAGGGCTAAAGTACCACTGTGCTGTACCCTATGTTTGATTGTTGCCATTGATCCATGTGCCAGCATCAGTAGGGAGTTCTGCGGTGGATCATGGGTGCCATTTGGTGGATGCAGTAGGGTGAGTACTTAAAGGCATATTAGCTCATTAAAAGAAAAGTGCAAACCTCCTAAATTTCTAGTTTAATACTCTCTTCACTATGTGTTTAAAGTATTGCTGCATCCCTGAGCATCACTTTGTAAAATATTGAGGGTTATGTTCAGTTCTAGACTCTATGGAAAAAATACATTTTTTTTTGGAGGGAGGGTTTACAGGATCTTCTCTCTCCTAATCTTTGCTCTGTCTGTGGGACCATCTAGAGCTTCACCCATGGCAATAGCAAGGAGGAGACAGTCTAGCTGCTGAAAAGAAGCTTTCTGCAGTTGTGGGGATCAGAATCCCAAACCCTCCCAAATGTTCTGCCCCCTGGGGTGTAGTATTTGGAGAAATGGAGGCAGGGAGCTTCACCAGCTTCACTGCCTCTGGAACTGACCACACGGACTTTGATCTGCTATGATGTTGGATCATATTAAAGACGTTCTGTATTAAAATCACAAATGAGTTTGATTCTCCATAGTTTAAATTCCAGGGTATTACTAATTAAGAGGTCTCTTATTTTTTGGTATTGTTTCTCTCCCTCTATGTGTGAAACTTGCAAGCTGCTAATTGTGTTAGTACATTCTAAGACAGAGTCTGTTCTCAAAGCAATTCTTTGTAACAACAACTACTCACACAGAGACTCAAAGCAATACTCTGTAACAATAGAAACAGCACCCAGAGACTCCCCACCCTTTTGTTGTATTCATCTCACTTTGTTAACAATTGTGATTAAAATAGAGATAGAGGATGTATGTGGATGGATGCTTAGTGTGGATAATAACTGAATGATCAGAGGGGTGCCAGCCTAAGAATCCAGTGTTCATCGGCTGAAGAAGGCATCAAGAGGACCCCCGGAGGGCAGACTGGAATCCATCCAACAGCCTCAAGAATGGGAGAACCAAAGAACAAGATAACATCTGGCAGCACGGAGCCATCAGGAATGTGCCATCTGCTGATTGATTCAGCAACAGCATGATGAAGCAATTCCCATAGACTGGCATAGGAAGAAATTCCTATAAAAATGGACTCTAGAAAGTGAGAACTTTGGGGTCTGATTCTGCAAACCAACTTCCAGGAGCATCAGATGTGCATCTGACAAGGCCCTGCTCCCTCCTCATCTCCAGGCCACCTGGCCAGTGGCTTGGCATGAGCAACTCTAAGGCTGGTAACTATGATAACCTTGCAGAACCTGTGTGTGTGTGTGTGTGTGTGTGATTGAATGTGTGAATAAATATGAGATTGAATGGAATGTTATAGCTATAACTAACTGCTTACTATGATTCTTTCTGTATTCACAATAAATGTGGTATTTTGCCTTTTCCCCTTTAATAGGATCCTGCTGGTTTTTATTTTATTTGGTATAACAATGAGAGGCAAGAGAAATGGGTCCTGGGTCTGGCCAGCAACTCTTTCCACTCCTTCAGAGTGAGGGACTTGGCTCCCGCACAATGGAAGACGGGGGCTGCAGGAGAAAGAGGGGTGCTGCTGGCTATATGGGGTCCCCTATTTCCTTTCTCCAGGTAGGTTTTGCTCATCTCTTATTGCTCTTCACAATGTGTACCACTATACTTTCTGTAATTTGAAAGAGAGAAGAGTCCCTTCTGGTTAAGAAGTACCATGTAGAAATGTTGACAGTTGACCTCTGACCATGAGTATGTCACACCAGTCAGCTGCCACTTGGCTTCGAGTGACTACCTCTCTCCATGTGTGATAAGGATGCAGTTGCCAGCTCTAGAGAAACTTGAACTGGAGTCCCCTTGTTTTAGATAACAGGGAATTGTTGCTGGCAGGGTTTTCTCCATTAGAGCCCTAGGGTGTAAATTTTTAAAAGAGAGGGTAATTAACTATTGGAACAATTTACCAAGAGTCTTGGTGGATTCTCGACCACGGGCAACTTGTAGTTTTTCTAAAAGATCTACTCTAGGAATTATTTTGGGGAAGTTCTATGATGTTTGTAATACAGGAGGTCTGACTAGATGGTCACAATTGTTCCTTCTGGCCTTGGAATCTATGATGTTGGAATTCACTTCCTGCTAGGTCTGAAACAACCAAATCTGAGGATCTTCAGAGAGTGCTCTAAAGCAGATCTATTTGTTCACACTTTGAGTTGCCTGGATGGCTGGAGTGTATTTTGGACTTGGCTTGTTTAAGGAGTTCTTTTTTCATGATGGGGGGGGGGAGGAAGCGGGGAGGAGTTATCCACTAGATTTATTATTTCTATAGGACTGATTGAAGTTTTTAAAAGAAATTAGCAGGGTGCTTAGAGACTGCGATAATCATCTTTTTTTATGTATAAATAAATATAACTACATAACAATAAATAGTGCTGTGAAGCTATCTGAATAGTACTTATAAATGTGGCCAGAGTGCTAGAAAATAGAAATTAAGAAGAAAAGAGAATTCTTCCCAGCAATCCCAGCCTCCCTGGAAGCTTTTTTTACTACTAAGTAAAACGATCAAGCTCTGTGCATTTACTGACAACAAAATAATTAAACCATTGTTCCCATCACTTCAATGGGTATCTCACTCCTTGCCAATTCTCACAGCTGAGGTTGAGAAATACAATTCTGACATTGCGGCAAAGAGTCCTGTGGCACCTTATAGACTAACAGACCTACTGGAGCATAAGTGAATGCCCACTTCGTCGGATGCATATAGTGAAAATTTCCAGAGGCAGGTATAAATATGCAAGCAAGAATCAGATTTATACCTGCCTCTGGAAATTTCCACCCACGAAAGCTTATGCTCCAATACGTCTGTTAGTCTATAAGGTGCCACAGGACTCTGCTGCTTTTACAGATCCAGACTAACACAGCTACCCCTCTATTACTTGAATTCTGACATTGTCGATTTTTCAGTTTACACAAAAAAGTTGTATCAAAACTAGAGAACCTGATTCTCCCCTGCCTTCCCCCGTGACTGGTCACCTTATACCTGTGCAAAACGCTCCCTTTCTGGCTTATGGTAGCATTTAAAATCCCCGTTGCACTGGCATAAATGATTCTACAAGGACAAGGCAATGGAGAATCAGGTCTGTAGCGACGGCATTGATAGGAAAGATGGAGAAATTAATTTTCAAAGGAAATACAAAGCATTATGTTGATATGTTTCTGCCCTGATCGTATTCGCTGTACAACTAGTGTGTTTTTTTCCTTCATACATATTATATGAATGAAGGAGAAAAGAAAATGGACAAATTATTGAGAAAATTGTTGGGGATGGAAGGTAGCTCCTTGCAAGGAGAGGGCATAGCAAGAAGCTATCTAATCTACAGCTCTTCCTGTCAACATCTGTTCAGAAATTCAAAGCACAGAGGATGGGGGTTTGAGCAGTAATGACATAGAGAGTTTCAGTAGATGAAAACAAAGGGGAAGCGTGCAAGTTAATTAGCAGCATAACTTGGCAATGACAGCAGCTGCACATCAAAGACAACAACACAAGTCTCTGAGAATGATTAATACAACAGTGAATGAGTCAACATGGTAAGAATAGGGCATGTGAGAAGCAGCCTGTAAATATATTTGTGGCATAAATAAATGAAACCTTGCAGTGAGCTGCTCTATGTGAATTTCACCTGCTATATAAATATTGATGATTTAATTAATTTGCGCTCCTTGAAGATATATTTCCCTTTCTTGAACTCTGCTGCCTGTAACAGGCTTACCTCCATTTTCATGGTAATAAAGGTACTGTCTGTAGTTCTTAGCCCTCCCCCATACCCCAATAGACTTGTAGGTATGATTTGGGGGGGATTAATACTTAAATACAACATAATGGACTCAAGTGGGCCTATATGTTGGCCAGAAGAAGAAACATTGTTTAGACCAGAGATTTTCAATGTTTTTCTTTCTGAGCCCCCTCATCCCCACCCAATGCTATAAAAACTCCACAGCCCACCTGTGTCACAATAATTAATTTTCTGCATATAAAAGCCAGAGCAGGTGTTAGGTGATAGCAGTAGGGCAATTGTCTGGGGCCCCATGCCACAGGGACCCCTGTGAAGCTACATTGCTCAGGCTTCGGCTTCAGCCCCAGGTGGCAGGACTCAGGGCCCCGGACTTCAGATCCATGTAGTGGGGCTTTGGCTTTCTGCGCTGGGCCTCAGTGAGTCTAATGTTGCCTTTGCTTGGCAGACCCCTTGAGATCTGCTCACAGCCCCACAGGGGGCCCAAGACCCCTGGTTGAGAACCACTGGTTTAGACAAAGGTGGTATCAGAGAATAATTCTGGCCCTCCAGTCAATGCTGGTGAGTTGGCAGCATCCCAGAGAAGTAGTCATTTTGGACCAGATCTTTGAAGGCACCTAAAGATGCAGAAAGGCACCTGATGGCATTTACAAAGGCACCTAAGCAGGGTAGGGAGTGAGTTGCCTCCATCTGTGAATCTGGCCCCTTGTGTAAAGACAGACTCTCTATGTGGAAGGGGAAGAGCCTGTAACTGTGGGTGGGAACACCATACATACACAGGCCATCGTTCTCCTTTCACTTACCCTAGTTAGTCAGGAGAAACTCCTTGGGCAGTCAATGGTGTTACTGATTCCAAACCAAAGCAAGGGGAGACTGGGGCCCGTACTCTGTCTGCAGGGTCCGTCACTCAGAAATCTGTCACTTTATTGCTTTCTCCTGAGGGATTTTCAAACTTACGTGTTTTGATGCATTCTAGAGAATTTGGTTAACTGACTTGAAACCATCTGAATGTGTAGTTGGCCATGTTAATACGTGTTCATGTTATTGTTCCGCTCATGCTCCCTCCTCCTGCTCCATCCTGTTACACATACTTCTTGTATCCTGTCTTAAATTAGACTGAAAGCTCTTTGGAGCAACGGTGTCCTGTTTTTACTCTGGGTTTGTACAGTGCCTGCAAACAGTAGTAGGCATCTGAAATTAAATACATCCAGGTAATATTTTATAACTTGACTGACTTTATTGGCATTACATCAGCAATATAATTGAGCTAATATGATAGCTTTGGGGTTCAGAGAGGAGGGGGAAGAGTGATGAGGCTCTTAATGAACTTTAGTGTGTTGATAAATTGAAAGGGTAGCAATAATTTTCATAAATTTTAAGGCCAGGAAGGAACATAAGATCATCTGCTCTGACTTGCTGTATATCACAAGGTATTAACTTTCCCTCTGTTGAGCCCAAAAACATGGGTTTGACTAAAGCCCAACTTGTGTCTGGCTAAGGCATATCTTCCATGAGGGCATCCTTTAGTCTTGACTAAAGATACAAACAGATGGAGAATCTACCACTTCCCTTGGGAACTTGTTCCCATGGTTAACCCCCTTCTCTGCTAAAAACATGTGCCTTATTTCTAATTTGAATTTGTCTGGTTTCAGCTTCCAGCCATCGGTTTTTGTTATGCCTTTCTCTGCTAGATTAAAGAGCCCTTTTGTACCCAGTTTTTACTTCCCATGAAGGAACCTGTACATTTTAATCAAGTCATCTATCACTCTCTTTTCTTGGTCAACTAAACTAGTGGTGCCCAAAATTTTCCTGTTACCCCCTCCCTTACCAGAAATGGAATGTGTCCATACCTCCTCCCCCCATTACTGCACATTTGGCTCAGCAGAGGAGCTGGGGGCAGAACTGGGGATGGGGGAGGAGTTGGGGCAAGAGGCAGAGCTGGTCTGAAGGTGGAGAGGGAATGAGGGCACAGCTGGAGGGTGGGGGTGGAGCGGAGCTGCAGCTGGGGGCAGAACAGGGCTGTGTGGCGCTTCCTCCTCATCCCCCATGGTGGGGCTGGTCGGCCCCACTGTATGCCCTCCCAAGTGTTCCTTCCCAAGGTGGGCTTGCCCCACAGTTTGGGAACCACTGAGCTAAACAGATTGAACTCTTCAAAGTCTTTCATTGAGGCGCTGACTTTTATTTTTCCTGGTGGATGCTCCACCCCCTGCTCTGCCCCAAGGCCCCATCCTCACTCCGCCTCTTCCCACCCCAGCTCCTGCCCCTGCCCCTCTCCCAAGGCCCCACCTGCTGCTCACTGCTCTTTGCCCTCCCCTGAGCACCTCCCACCAGCCACCAAACAGCAGATCGGTGGTCCTGCCAAACAGCTGTAGCTGGTGGGTGCTGAACACCCCCTGTTTTTTTCCATGTGTGCTTGAGCCCCGAAGAACCCACAGAGTCAGTGCCTACGCTCTCACTATAAGGCATTTTCTCCAGCCCCCAAATCACTTGTGTGGCTTCATTCCTCTCCAATTTTTCAACATCCTTTTAAAAATGTGGATCCCAAAATTGTACTCGGTCTCCCAGGACAAGTCTCACCAGTGCTGTGTACAGCTGTAAAATCATTTCCTTAGTCCTGCTCATTATTCTGCTGTTTGCACATCGACAGATTGCATTAACCCTTTTGCCACAACATCAGACTGAGAGCCCATGTTGAGGTGCTTGTCCACTATGACCCCTAAATCTTTTTCAGAGTCATGTCTTTCCAGAATATGGTGCCCTATTCTGGAGGTATGACCTGCATCCTTCATTAGAATCATAGAACCATAGGGTTGGAAGGGACTGCCAGGGTAATTTAGTCTAACCCCCTGCCAAGACGCAGGATTTGTTATGTCTAAACTATCTAAGACAGATGGCTATCCAGCCTCCTTTTGGAAACCTCCAGTGAAGCAGCTTCCACAACCTACCTAGGCAGTTTGTTCCATTGTCTTACTGCTCGTACAGTTAGGAAGTTTTTCCTTAGATTTAATCTAAATCTGCTATGCTGTAGTTTGAATGCATTGCCTCTTGTCCTGCCATGACAAGAGAGAACAATTTTTCTCCACCTTTTTATGGCAGTCTTACAAATATTTAAAGACTGCTATCATGTCCCCGGTAATCTCTTTTTTTCCCAAACTAAACATACCCAGTGCCTTCAGCCTTTGCTCATATGGCTTGGATTTCATCCCTTTGATCATCTTTGTCACTTAGCTGTGGATCCTTTCCAGTTTCTCTATATCCTTTCTATACATTGGTGACCACAATTGGACACAATACTCCAGCTGTGGCCTAACCAGCACTGAGTAGAGCAGTTACTATCACCTCCCATGATTTGCACGCTATGTCTCTGTTACTGCAACCTAAAATTGCATTTGCCTTTTTTTGCAACAGCATCACTTTGCTGACTCAAGGTGAAGTTGTGATCCACCACAACTCCCAGATCCTTCTCAGAAATGCTGACAAGCCAATTACCCCCCATTCTGTATTTGTGCATTTGGTTTTTTTCTTTCCTAGGAGTAGCACCTTACATTTGTCTTTGTTCAATTTTAATTTTGTTGTCTATAGTCCAGTTCTCAAATTTTTCAAGATTTCTCTGAATTTTAGCTCTATCTTCCAAAGTTTTAGCAACCCCGCCAGCTAAATTTGCTCAGTATGCTCTCTATTCCTACATCCAGCTCATTATTAAAGATTTTAAACAACACTGGACCCAAAACAGATCCCTGTGAAACCCCTCTTGAGACCTCTCTCCACTCTGACATCATGCCATTAATAATTACTCATTGTTTAAAGTTTGTTAACCAATTTTGCATCCACTTAATGGTAGTTCCACTGAGCCCACATTTCTCCAGGTTACTTATCAGAATGTCATGTGGGACTGTGTCAAAAGCATTGCTGAAGTCCAGGTATATTATGTCCACTGCATTCCCCCTATCCAACAAACCAGTTACCTTGTCAAAGAAGGAAATCAAGCTGGTTTGGTATGATTTGTACTTGGTAAATCCATGCTGGCTGCTAGTGATCACCCCTTCATCCTCCAGGTATTCACTAATTGAATGTTTTATACATTGCTCTAGTCTAGTAGCTTCTCAGGTATTGAGGTTAGGCTGCCTGGTCTACAGTTCCCTGGGTCCTCCTTTTTCCCTTTTTTAAACATGGGTACTAAGTTAGCCCTTCTCCATTCTTCTGGTATCTCTCCTGTCATTCATATGTTTGCAAATATTAGATTGCAAATATCCCTCAATATGACTTTGCATTTGGCTGTATTAGAGCACATTTTGTTTGACTGGGCCTGGCTTACCAAGAGATCCAAATTGCTCTGTATGACTGACCTATCCTCATCATTATTAACCATTCCGCCAATCTGTGTGTCATTCACAATCACTGATAAAAATGTTGACTAGGCTCAGGCCTACTACTAATCCTACTAGGAATACCCAAAAGCTATGATGATTTCCCACTGACAACTACTTTTTGAGATCTATCAGTTAGCCAGTTGTTAATCCATGTGCTTTATTAATAATATTACTGTTATCAATCACATTTCTAATCTTATCAAAAAATGAAATTATATTTGGTTGACAAGACCTATTTTCCATAAAACTAAGAAAACTAATTCCTTATTAATTGAATCCCATACCAGCTTTTTCATTATTTTGCCTGTGATTTGATTACAGGCTAACTGGTCTATTAACTGGGCCATCCCACTTGCCCTTTTTGAATATTCACACTATGTTAGCACCCTTTCAGTCTTCTGGAATTTCCCCAGTTTTCCAAGATTTGTTCATTTTTAACATTAGCAAGCTAGAGAGCTCCTTGGCCACCTCTTTTAGGACTTTTGGGTGCAAGTTATTTGTGGCTACTGATTTAAAAATGTTTATTCCTATTAGATGCTGTTTAACTTCCTCTGTAGTTACTAAGGAACTGAAATGCAGTTTATCCTCATGTGATATGAGTATATCATCCTGTTTCTTTCCAAATACAGAACAGAAATATTTATAGAACACTTCTTCCTTTTCTGAATCATTATTAGATGGAGATAGTAACATTTTTAATAAAGTGATCAAAACTATTATGCTTCTTTCTGCAAAATGATGATGATGATGCTTATATCGTTGTAAAGTGCTACTGAATAGAAATGCTATATATGAGTTAAGTACTATTGTTCTATAATAGTAGGTACTATTAAAACCTCCTCCTTATTGCTCTGCCAGCCAAGAATTTTTCCCTGATGTCTTTAGCTTCCCTTCTCAATTTTCTGTACTTCATAACTTCTAATTTATATTGTTACCTACTTCTCCTTTTTTCCCATTTTTATATATGTTTTTTAAATTCTAATTGCTGCTCCCACTTCCCCACTGAATCAAGATGGGCCTTTACCCCAGTTGTCCTTTTTCACCATTGTGGAAGCATGGCTTTTTGGCCATCTAATAAGCTCTTCTTAAAGAGCTTCTATATCTCATATGTATGGAGTACAGTTAGACAGTGGATACAGAGATCCTTCTTCCTCTGCAAAAGGAGAGCAGCACAACTGTGACAGTCACATTAGGACTGATCCAAAGCCCCCCAAAGTGAATGAAAAGAATCTCATTGACTTCACTGCGGCTTTGGATCAGGGCTATTATCAACTTGAAAAAGAGAATAAAACTAAAAAGAAAACAGATCATCAAAAAAGGAAGGCTAGCATGGGTGGCAAGTATAATAGGCCAGGGTAAGCTAAGTCTCCCATGGCACAGCTGCCACTGCTCCACTGCTAACTGGTTCGTGGTGACTCTGCCTGTGCTCTGCCTCTTCCCCTCCCTGCTCCGCCCTTTCACCAAGGCGCCCATCGCTGCCTAGTGAGTCCCTCTTCTCCTCTTCTCCACTCCAGCCCCCTCTCCGGAGGTCCCCGCCGCTTGCCGCATCCCTCCTCTCCTCCACCCCACTCCCAGATGAGGCCCCCCACTGCTCACAGTGTCCCTGCTCACTACTCCCGCCCCACAGGAGGGGTAGGGGTGGAGGAGAGGAGGAACACTGCAGGTGCCTCGTGGCAGAGGAGAAGAGGGATGCTGCGAGCAGCAGCAGGGAGGGCGGAGTGAGGAGGAGGTGGGGCTTGGGGCGGAGCAGGAGTGGAGTGTGCAGGGCCACGGGCAGAAGAGGTGGGACAGGGAACTAGCCTCCCCCAGGGGAAGCCTAACCTGCTGCCCATGAAGGATAGACAAGATGAAGAAAAGTAAAAATGAGTTATGGTGAAAGGAGTATGGGCCTGATTCAGAGCCCATTGAAGTCCAATTTAAGGACTCCCATTGACCTCAGTGGGCTTTAGATTGGGCCCCACATTAGATTGGGCTCTAAATAATTTTAAAATGAATCCCACCTATCATGAAAATCATTGATTCAGATTGTATATTGAAGTTTGCAATGTTGTTTTAGCTGTGTTGGTCCCAGAATGTAAGAGACCAGGTGGGTGAGTTAACATCTTTTATAGGACCAACTTTTCTTAGTGAAAGAGACAAGCTTTTGAGCTTACACAGAGCTCTTCTTCAGGTCTACATTGAAAGTAACGCTTCTGTATTAACTGGTTTCTGAGTGGGACAGGGCCCATTCCAACCTGAAACCTTTTTGTTTAATTCAATGGGCTTTGGATCAGGTCCCAAAAAGAAGCTCCTGTTTCCTGTCTTGAACATGTAAAAAAGGTGCAACAAATGGAAGAGTGTTTTCATTGCTAGCTTAAAATGACAATGTGAAAGCCAGATTGTGTTTTTTGGCCACTGTTCCAGGAGGAGTTGGGAGCAGGACTCTGTTTTAAGCATAATTTGTTCCCCCAGCTTGGGTGCTGGGGGGTTGTTTCAGCATAAAGCCACGTGAAATGCCGTGGATTGATTTTTCACTTGGGCATTTTGCATCATCAACATGAATCTGAAATTCATGGTAAAGAACAGATCAAGAAACAGCATAGATCATATCTACAGAAAATATTTTCATGGTATTCCATGTGTCATGGCAGGAACTGCATCTGATTAGGAACTGGTCTGATTAGGTACAAATGCTCTCACAGCAAAGCCAAAGCAGGTACTTAGATACTCTGGTGATGCAGGTGTCATAAGTGCCTAGAAGGGTGTACAAATGAATTGAAACATGGGTTTCCTGAACAGAGATTCTTTACTTCTAAGTTGTCTGACCTGCTTTTGCTCTCACAGTGGTTGTCAGACTCCATTTTATAAAAGTAAAATCTGATTGAATATGGGCTGTGAATATTTTTGGCCAATGCGCTTTTCTAAGGCTCTGATTCAGTGAGGTGCTGACGCATGTGAGTAACTTTAAGCATGTGAGTAGTCCCAGTTAAGTCAATGCCTACAGTTAGCGTATGATTCATACTTTGCTGAATCAAGGCCTAAGTTATTAGATCTGAAACAGTGTTGATTCTGAGTGACCATGCACTTAAACTATGAGAGTGCATCTTTTTTTATGATGTGCCTATACTACAGTAGTAACTAGTGGCCACAACTGAGACTGAAGCTCCATTGTGTTAGGTGCTGTACAAACACATTGTAAGACAAGCAATTTTCTAAATGCTTTGCTTATTGATAACCTGGTGTGAAGTTCTCTGGAACAGAAAATTCCTGAAAAAGTTCCCCTTACTCTTTTATTACGCAGGTTAGTTGGTGCTCTGTATAAATTAATTCCTTTGAAGACATGGATGTTTATGGAATGGTATTTTGGCTGCAAACCAGGAGGTTCACCTGGAAATATTGAAACAGCTGGTAACAAAACCAAAGTGAAGCCACAAAAAGAAAAGGAGTACTTGTGGCACCTTAGAGACTAACCAATTTATTTGAGCATAAGCTTTCGTGAGCTACAGCTCACTTCATCAGATGCAGTGAAGCCACAATCATTTAAAGTTTCTGTACCTGTTTTTCCTGTTTGGATGGTTTTGAAAAACAGCTTTCAGTCTTGGAACCAATTTATCAACCTGTTTACAATAAGCAAATGGCATTTCAGCTGCTAAATGGATTTGGGAATTGGGCTGAATTAACCCTATTGTGCCTTGTCTATTTAGATTATACATTCTTGGGGGCAGGGACTGTCTCTTGCTATGTGTATGTACAGCACCTTGTACAATGGGCCTCTAGATGCTATTATAATAGGTCTTTTCATCTCTACTTTCTATTAGCTAAGATAATTGCCTTGCAAGTCAGGTAAAGAGCTCCAGTGCTCAAAAGCCTTGATCATATAGGTAGTTATTGGTAAAAACAAACAAACCTGTACATATTTTCAGAATCAATTCCCTATTTGAGAACTGCCTGGATTGTGCTTGTTAATATTCACGACTTCCTGGCATTCACTTTCTGCAGGGTAGGTACAAGTGATTATAGACTATAGTCTCAAACATTTGAATATACAAAGAACATACAACATAGATGTCTCTATCCTTTGGGGATTTGTCAATTACAGTTGGTATTGTTTGCAAGGTTTCTCACTGCATCCTAATAAAAAGGCTCTCTTCTAGTAGACATACTGGCCCAGCTTACTAACACGTGGAAAGTATCGACAGTATTTTAAAATAAAAACTTTTCAAGTTCTATGGTTTTTAGAGGGGGATGGTAGCAAATTGCAAACACTTTTAGACCTAAAAAGATAAGCAGCTAGGACTGGGTAATAGCTGCAGTCTGTGGGCCTGATCCTGTACTAACTCACCCTACTGTAAATCAGGAATGACACTTGAAATCAGTAGCTGGAGTACACTTGGTGCAAATTAGAGCAGAATCCAGCCCTATGAGAACAAATATAACAATGCCCTGCTTTTTGGCCAGTGATGGCATGGTTTCAGAACTGTAGACGCAGGTAAAACTATCCAGTCATAAGGAGGGAGATGGAAATGTGTGTGGGATGAATAATCTTCTATTTGGGCTATTTGCAAATGGCCAGATTGTGTGAAACAGCTGAGACACAATTTCTCCTTTGCATTTTCTGGGCTGTGGAGGAGAGGCATAATTTGCTCCCGGCCTGTTTCACCAGCAAACTATAGCACCCTGTGTGTGATAACTCAACTACTGTGGCTTGTGAGTGGGGTGGAGGGCAAAGAAATGTGGAACTAAGGCTCTGTCTACTCCCTCCCTTCCCTCTTCATTTGTGCTTGGACATAATTTGGCATGCAACACCTATTTACTTCCAAATAGCTGCATCTAAGTCAGGGTAGTGGAAACCGGGGCCAAAGAGGGATTCTTGCCCCTGCTTATTTCCTTGCACAGGTTTGTAATCCAAGTTCCAATCTAGCTCCAGCTGGCTTGTATGGCTGACGGCTCCATTATATAGAAACAAGTTCAGAATGTATATGTTTCAGTTTATGTTTTACACTATGTTCGTTTCACATTTGTTTCGGGAAAGGAGCCATCAGATTCCATTTTTGTTTTAAAAAAAAAATCCATAACAGCTGGGGACAGTTTGTCTGAGCCTAGCTGCCAAAAAAACAAAACAAAACACAACACAACAAAACAAAACACTGGTGTTTGCTAAGTTCTGCCCTTGGCCATAGCTCCTACTGCTTAATCAAAAGGACTGAAGAGGCTTCTGGGAGATGCAGATACTGGAGTTTGCTCTAATAAAAGGCAGAAGCAAAACAAAAACTCCCACTGTGATATGATGAATTTGAAACTATCAGAATGGTTCACAGTCAAAGGGCATCTTTGGGGGAGAGGTAAACAATAAAGAGGACAGGTCATAAGAATGGCCATCCTGGGTTAGACCAAAGGTCCATCTAGCCCAGTATCCTGTCTTCTGACCAGGTGCCCCAGAGGGAATGAACAGAACAGGCAATCATCAAGTGATCCATCCCCTGTCGCCCATTCCCAGGTGATCATCAAGTGATCCATCCCCTGTTCTGGCAAACAGGCTAGGGACACCATCCCTGCCCATCCTGGCTAATAGCCATTGATGGACCTATCTATGAATTTATCTAGTTCTTTTTTTGAACCCTGTTATAGTCTTGGCCTTCACAACATCCTCTGGCAAGGAGTTCCACAGGTTGACTACGCGTTGTGTGAAAAAGGTCACTGATACAGAGCAATCTGGATCGCAATGTAAACTAGGTGCAAGCAAACAATATGTGTTTTAACACAGTTAAATGTAAGTGTATACATGTAGGCCACGCTTACAGGATGGGGGACTCTAACCTGGGAAGCAGTGATTCTGAAAATGATTTGGGGTTCCTGGTGGATAATCAGCTGAACATGAGCTCCCAGTGTGTCTCTGTGGCCAAAAGGGCTAATGTGATCCTTGGATGCATAAATAAGGGAATCTCGAATAGGAGTATCTGTATTTGGCAATGGTGCGACCGTTGCTACAATACAGTGTCCAGTTCTGGTGTCAAAAATTCATGAAGAATGTCGATAAATTGGAGAGGATTTGGAGAAGAACCTGAGCATGATTAAAGAGTTAGAAAACATGCCTTACAGTTGGGACTGCAGATCTGTCACAATCAAAAATCATGACACTGTCACGGTAAATTTAGTAAAAGTCCTGGGTTACTACAGAACTGGGACTGTTCCTGGATTTCTGGTTAAAATATGCCAGCCTCCTTGCCCTGCTGAGGGGGCCCCAACCAGCCACAGCAACATTTTCCGCCCCAGCGACACTGGAACCCTAACCCTGCCCAATGAGGAGGGGTTGCTGGGGGAGGGAGGGAGCTTGCAGGGCGAGCATGCCCTGCACTCACCCCGGTCCATGGCAGCTCCTGAGGCTGGGCCTGGAGCCCCACTCTGGGCATTCCAAGCTAGCATGCGGGGTTGCAGGGCCACTTAGGTTTGAACAGCTGCCACCCCAGGTCTCCCCATCATGGTGTGGGGGAACAGGTGGGCCAAACCTGAGTGGAAATATGACCTCGCATGCTAGGTCACAACACCACTCACTGAAGTTTGACCCTGCTGCTCCTCTATCATGATGGGGGGGGGGCAGCAAACCTGAGCGACACTGCAAGGTGAGTACATGGGTGGGCTCACTCTCCAGCACCCTCTCCCCCACCCCCGGGCCTCCCCTCCACACTGGGCTGGTGACCCACCCTTTGAGAAAATCACAGACAGGAAAAAAGTCATGGCCAAACAGAAGAATCACGGTATCCTGGACTCTTTTCTCCCCCCCCCCCCCGTGACAAACCTGCAGCCCTTCTTATAGTGATTGAGCTCCTTGAGTCATCTATTTACCTTAACAAAGAGAAGGTTGACGGGTGATTTGATCAGTCTATACACCCAAATATTTAATAATGGGCTCTTCAATCTAGCATAGAAATGCTGGAAGTTGAAATTAGACAAATTCAAACTGGAAAAAAAGTATAAAATTTCAACCACGGAACAATGGAAATTTTAACCATTGGAACAATTTACCAATAGTCACGGTGGATTCTCTATCACTGGCAATTTTAAAATCAATATTGGACATTTTTCTCAAGGAAGTAAGAAGCCCAACTCCCATTGGCATTATCAAGCCAGTGCAAGTTGGGTGCCTAACTATCCTAGGTACTTGAGGAAAATCCCACGCCCAGTGCTTGCTGTTCTTTACAAGACTACTTGAAACTGAAATTTCCTTTCTAATATTTTTGAATAACCCTACAATAACAAACCAAAATGACAAGCATTTTTGACAGTCAGAACACGGATCAGTGGTTTATCATCATCCAAGCAGAGGCCTAGGAAGGAAGATAGACTGATAATAGGAAGTTGTATAGTGGCACAGTAGCACCAGTATAGTTAAGGTTAAATCGCAACTTCTGCTTAAGGTTGACCTTTATAAAATCGACATGCTTAGTCAGATTGCTTTGGAAATTTGGTATGTCTCAGGAGGTTGTAGGGTAGAGTTAGTCACCCAAATTTGGGTTCATCTGAACTAGGGGTTGCAGAGATAGAAGCCCCCCAGAATAGCCATTCTCCAAAAAAGATTCTAAGTGGATTCTTTTGCACGGACCTAGAGATTTCACTATTGTTGTGATGTGGGTCAAAATGGTTTCAATCTGTTAAGTTTTACCCAAGGTAGTGCATGGCACCCACTAAATCTCTGGGGGACCCAGACTGAAAATGATATTTGTTTTTACAGTGTGCATGTGCCAATGCAGAAAATGGGATAGAGGATTTCTGTTTCCTCCCTTTGATATGTTCTAAAACTTGACTCTTGTAAGTGCTCTAAAATCTAAACAGTTACTCAGATTGCTTCAAAATTTGGTGTGCCTGGTGGGGGACACAGGGTAACAACACTCGCAATCCAGATTTGGGGTCATTTGCCCAAGGTGTTCCTGAGTTACAGCCTTCCCCCATCCCAACCAGTTTCTGCTGCCTTGCACTATGGAACTGAGAAATACTAGTCAGGAGTGGATGAGTCACAGATGACAAACCTCACTGAGACTGAGGGCTGTGAGCTCACCCTTAATTAACAGATTTAAGGATAAATTAATCACAAGCCCGCACCTAAGACACAAGGAGTTTTGGACTGAGGGAATGGAGGTTGCTACAATTTGTGAATTCTGGGTGGCAATTTTATTTTGGAGGGAATGTAATCCAAGTATCTGGGGTACAAAATTAGATGTGTGAATGCTTCCTGGAGGAGAAGGGTCCTAAGGAGTGGGGGAATAGAGATGGGTTTGGGGCTGTAATGAGCAGAGGGTATTATGGGGTTGAGAGAATGGTTGTGGGGCTGAGATGGGGAAGGTGTAGAGGTTGGGGGGAGTGGAGGGGTGGGACCTTGGAAGGGGGATGTGAGGGAGAGTGGCAGGGGAACTGGTGGAGAACAGGGGCAGGGACACCTGACAGCTCCAAATTCTCCCCTCGCCTGTGTGTGCCCAGATCTAGAGGGCTCATGCCTCTCTAAGGGGGCCTGAGCACCCTTCTCTGCTCCCTCCTATGAGCTGGGATACAGGAGATCTTGCACCTCTAGAGGCATCTGAGCCCCTTTATCTATCCTCCAATGCATGTGCCAGGATCTGGTGGCTGGTTGTGCCCACCTCCGGGGTTAGATCCCCCATCTTCCTCATGTGCTGGGTTCTGTGGGAGGGCCTGAGGCCCCCGGCCCTGCGTGAGCCAGGATCTGAGGAAGTCCTGCCCCTTCCCGTGGGAAGCTGAGAGCAAGCATACTTCATACATATCACAGGCTCTAAAGCATTCAGGAGGGCAATGAGAACATCCACTGAGATAAACTGAGCAGTTCATAGGTCTCAGAATTATTGTTTCAGGTTGTCTCAAGACATCGCCCTGCCGTCCTACATACCACACAGTGGTGCCTCTGACCACACCCAGACTCTGTCAGTTCTCCTCTCTCCTTTTACCAGGACAGTCACCACTAGCCCTTCCAGCTGGAGCGTAGTCCTCACTCCTCCCCACAGGAGTCACCCACAGCCTCTCTGCTAGGGAACAACCTCATGCTCCTTGGCCCTATCATGGTCCAGCTTTCCAGCACTGGAGATGTCAGCAGGTAAACTCCTCCACTGCTCCCCTGCCTTCAGCCCTCTCTGGCCCTCAGCTCCAGCTTAGAGCCAGCAGACATCTCCATCTTCTGCTGCTGCCATCTGCTCTCTAGCTTGGGGACATCAGCCAGCAACTCATCTTGGGGCTCATCTCCTGCCTTGTTCAACCTTCCCCTACAAACACCTTCTGCTTTCTTCCAGGACCTCCTCAGGTCCCCCTGGTCTCTGGCAGCTCTCACCTAACCCTGACTGAACCACTCTGCTTGAATTCACTAGGACATTCTCCCTGCCCCCCACCTCATGATCCTTTTCAGTTCCCAGGTGCTGCCCTGCCCTCGTAATTGGCGAAACGGGAGCACCTGTCCTGGCACAGGCAATGAACCTATTTCATTTACAGGGGCCAGCCACCTTGTGACCCCTGACTACAGATAACATTCTGCAATTAGCTTTTCTGACTATCTTACAAACCAACATCACTAACAAGGAAATAGCTCTGCTGCCTGTGACCTGCGGGAGTGTCTGATAAGCATTTGGGTTCTCGTGCCAGTTTGTTTTTAATTAACATAAAATAGTCCATGCTGGCAATGAACTCTGGGCCTCTGGAAATGCTTCCTGTTTATCTCCTATCATCAGAGAGTGCAGCACTACATTGGGCAATCCTCACTGCCTGAAGGGCTGCATTGGCCTCTTGCTAGGAGCCCAAAGACTGCATTTCATTTGCATATAAATCTACCTATAATTTCAGAACTAAATGTACAGGGTAATAATTTTATTTGTAGAGCAATATAAGGTGCCCAGAGTACTCTACAAAATACAGAAGGAAAGGAAGGATAATGAGAGGAAGGATGGGTTTTGTAATTAAAGGACAGGACTGAGCATCAGACTTTCTGGCTCTGCTACAGACTTCCTGTGTGCTATTGGACAAGACACTTAATCTCTTTGCCCAGATTTTTAAAGGTATTTAGGCATTGCTCCACTCCGTGTTGCCAAGCCTAAGGGATTTAGATAGCTAAGTCCCATTTTCAAAAGTGACACACAGTTAGACTCCTAAATCCTATTGACTTTCTATAAAACTTAGGCTTCTAAATCACATTTTAAAATGTGAATTAGCCATCTAGTCTAGCATGCTGAGCAAAGCCAAGCACAAATACAATTCCCCATGTTTAAAATGGGGATAATATTCCCTTTGTCTGATCTGTTTAGATTTTAGCTCTGCAGGGCAGAGACTGTCTATGATTTGTTTATATATTGCCTGGCACGTTCCTTGTTGGGGCCTGATATTGCTGCTAAAAGGAGTCTAGAAATAAGACACAGTTTAACAGTGGAGGTAATTAACCATTGGAGCAGTTTACCGAGGGAAGTGGTGACTTTACCATCACTTGAAGTCTTTAAATCAAGATTGGATGTCTTTCTATAAGAAATGCACTGAGTCAACCAGAATTTCTGAGTTTGTTGCAGGAATCACTGTGTGAAATTCTGTGTCCTGTGTTGTGCAGGAGTTCAGACTAGAGAGTCACTTCTGACCTTAAAAATCTATGAATCTATAATATAGATGTTAGAAGAAAATGACTTTCTGTCATTCTTTACCACAGTCACATGATGTGATGTCAGAAATTGTCCCATTTTTAACCATCATAAGTAAGAGGGAAAGAAAATGCTAAACTCCAGGGCATTGGTCTCAGACCCTCCAAGACTTACCATTTGATAGAGCTATGGAAGGGAGTGCTTCATTGCTTCTGAACTACAGCACAGCTTAACAGAAAGTAATGACGTGCCAGTCAACTAACTGACATATGCAACTGGGAATGGAGTTGAAAAAATAGCTAGACAATATTTGCCTTGGCTGAGGAAGGAGATAAGAATATTTATGACATTGTTCTTGAAAAGCCTATGAGTATTTCATTCCATGCAGAAATCTAATATCAGAATGTCCAGGCTTAACCAAACAGAGCAGCCTCCTTGCTATCAAGGTTTTGGTAGGGGTGGACCTACTGCACTAATGTCCTCTACGAACCCCACTTGTCCAGGAAAGGGCTTGCTCTTTCCCCCCGCACTGCCGGCAGGAGGGCACACTTAGCTCTACACAGGTGAGCTATTTCCCGTAGGGGAACTGAGGGTAAGGGGGAGGCTGCCTGGGGAGGGGGGGCATGACTTGAGCTGTTGGGAGAAACCTTTAAATTGTGTCGTCGTCATCCCCATTAGTAGGTAAGGGTCCTCTTTGCTCCCCTGGCTTAGAAACTTTACTCGCTTGGTCCCAGGAGCTGCCTCCCCAAAATCAAGCATGCGGGTGCACAGGAGATAAATGGGTGTGAGATCAGCTCTCCCCTGAGCCTCCCACCATCTGAACAGGAGTGGGAATGGGGGCCACAGTGGATAGGGCAGTAGCATGTTAACTCACTGCGCTGTATCCTCTCCCAGGGGTGTTCCCAACACAGTGGTTCTGTAGTTTAGTTTTAATGGCAGATTAACTATTAAGCAAGTGATTCTGGCCTTCTTGAAACTCATCTACCATTCTTTCAATCCGATTGCCTATCCCCACCCTCAGGCTTTCTGTTTGTAACTGTCTCTGTTTCCGCTAGTTGTCTTTAACAGTATACTGAAATTACTTGGGGCAGGGCCTTGTCTAAGCTGGTCGGTAAAGTGCTGTGCACATTTCTATACCGCATCAAGAATAAGGAAACTCCTTTCTTTATTCCCATCTCTGACATAATCCCATATCCTGCAAACCTCATTCATCCTCTGGAAGTTGTTGTGGTTCCTGCTATTAGTGTGAGGACAATGTGTGATTGTTGTGACTTACAGTTTCAAGCCCTTAAACTGGGAGATACAGTAACTGCTCACTTAACTTTGTAGTTATGTCCCTGAAAAATGCGACTTTAAGCAAAATGATGTTAAGCGAATCCAATTTCCCCGTAAGAATTAATGTAAATGGGGGGGGGGTTAGGTTCCAGGGAATTTTTTTTCATCAGATAAAAGACATATATAACACACACACAGTATAAGTTTTAAACAAACAATTTAAAACTGTACACAGCGATGATGATTGTGAAGCTTGGTTGAGGTGGTGAAGTCAGAGGGTGGGATATTTCCCAGGGAATGCCTTACTGCTAAATGATGAACTAGCACTTGGCTGGGCCCTCGAGGGTTAACTCACTCCTGTTAATGCAGTCTCACACTCGACAAGGCAGCACGAATGGAGGGAGGGGAAACAACATGGCAGACAGAGACACACACCATGTGTGTGCTGTGTGTCAGAGAGATGCGCATTTCCCCTTTAAGTACGCTAACCCCACTCTTAAGTATACTGCCTTGTTAAGTAGATCAGCAAGCTGGGACCGCAGCTGCTGCCAGGAAACTCCCTCCGTTCTGAGCTCTGTCGTGAGTCTATGGAAGATGGGTTAAGTGGGGTGCAGGAGCAAGGGGGAGGGGGACACCCTGACATTAGTCCCCCTCTTCTCCCCCACCCCTCCGGCACAGCAAGCAGGAGGCTTGGGAGCAGCTCCAAGGCAGAGGGCAGGAGCAGCACATGGCAGTGTGGGGAGGGACAGCTGAACTGCCAGCAATTGATAGCCTGCTGGGCATCTGCTGCACAGGGAATTTAGGGGAGCGGAGAGCTGATGGGGGTCTGCCAGTCCACCCTGGTTCCGAGCCCCCACCAGCTAGCTGCAACGGGCTGCTCTTCCTGCAAGCAGTGGTCAAAGCAGGCGGCTGACAAACGATGTTCTAAGGGAGTATTGCACAACTTTAAATGAGTATGTTTCCAAATTGATCAGCAACATAACACCATTAACCGGGACGACTTTAAGTGAGGATTTACCGTAACTCTATTGGGGAGAGGCTCTGCCCTTCCCCACCCCCATGCTTCAACCCTGCCACTCTGGTGGCTTATAAATAGACTTGGTAGAATGCAATTTTTATTTTTTTTTAAACTTTGATGTATACTATCAATTGTAAGCTTTTTTGTATTTTTATAATTTTTAATTTTCACAGTTGTGGGAAATTGGAGGAGAGGTCAGATAATTTTTTAATGACACTAGAACTTGAGATTCAAAGAGTTCAAGCTTTAAAGCTGTTAAAACAAACAAAGACAAGACGGGTGAGGTAATATCTTTGTTTGGGACAAATTTGGTTAATGGAAGAGAGAAGCCTTTCAACTCCACAGACCTGGGGAAGAGCTATGTGGGGTTCGAAAACTTGTCTCTTTCACCAACCAAAGTTGGTCTAATTAAAAATATTACCTTACCCACCTTGTGGTTCTCCCCCATGAAATCTGTATAGTATAGGGCAGGGGTCTCCAAACTACGGCCCGCAGCTTTGATTTGTCCGTGCCCCACCCCCCCCCAACCAACATCACATCAGGCAGCGGGACCCCAGCTGGCAGGAGCCCGCGGTGGGAATCCCAGAAGAGCGGTGGGCTGAGCGGCTCAGCCTGCCACCGCTCTGGGGTTCCCGCCGCAGGCTTATCTGTGGGTTCCTTCACCCAGGCCAGCAGCAGGTGCTGGGTGGGGCCAGCGGTGGGACCCCGGCTGGCAAGGGGCCAGCAGCGGAAACCCCAGAGCGGCAGCAGAACTTCATGACTTCACTGCATTCCTGCCAGGGTCGCAAAGCCGATGAGCACAAAGTAGGTAGGTTAGTAGTGGCAGAAGGAACCGGATGTGTGATGAGTCATTGTTGTTTCCCTCGGTTTTTGTTTTAGCGCGTGTCAGACTAATGACGACCGTATATTCGTTGTGTTTAAGTCCGTTGCTATTGGGGCGATTATGTCAGGAAAAGGACAGAAGAGAAAGCTTGATTCTGAATGTCGCGTGTTTAAAGAACAATGGAGTGTGGACTATTTCATTATTGAATCAGGTAGTAAAGCATTGTGTTTAACATGTAACAAAACTATCGCAGTGCTAAAAGAATACAACATTTGTAGACATTATGAAACCAAGCACTTGTCGAACTACTCTCAATTTACGGGAAAGCTACGTTCAGATAAACTAGAATCCATGAAACGTGGCTTATCATCACGACAGTTTATATTTAAGAAGAAGAAAACCAAGAATGAAGCTGCAACAAGAGCCAGCTTCCAAGTGGCAAAACGAGGAAAACCAATTACTCATGGTGAGCTCGTTAAAATATGTATGATTCAAGCAGCTGAAGAAATATGCCCAGAAAAAGTAGATTTATTTAAGACAATTAGTCTTTCAGAGAACACAGTTGCTCACAGAATCGAGGACATTGGCAGTAATATAATTTTCCAGCTGAATGAAAAGGCTAAGAAGTTTGAGTGGTTTTCCCTCGCACTTGCCGAGTCAACCAATGTTTCTGATACTTCGCAGCTGCTGTTGTTTATTCGCGGGGTCAGCAGTAATTTTGAGTAGTTATGGAAGAACTAGCTTCTGTGAATAGTATGCATGGAACAACCACACAGGTGAAGAGATTTTCAAAGAAGTTGAAAAGTCACTTTCTCAATACAACCTGCAATGGAAACAACTGAAGTGTGTTACAACCGATGGAGGTAGAAACATGTGTGGTTCAAAAAAAGGTTTGGGTGGACAAATCTACAAAGCTTGTGAAAGTGCAGGCTGTCTCCATCAGCAAGCATTGTACAGAAAATATTTGGATTTGTCATGTGTTATGGAACCTGTAGTTTCAATCATGAATTTCATTCGCTCACATGGACTTAACCATTGTCAGTTCCAGGCATTTCTGGTGGAAATAGAATCAGAATATCACGATTTGCCTACCACATTTCAGTTCGATGGCTTAGTTGTGGAAAGGTTGTGTTGCGATTTTTCAACCTTAGAACTGAAATTGAAATGTTCTTAAATAAAAAAACCCGACCTCTACCTTTACTCACAAACAGTGAATGGCTTTGGAAATTAGTTTTTTTTCACAGATTTGACCAAGCACATGAATGACTTCAATCTTAGACTACAAGGGGAAGCTTATCTGTGACATGTACGCCCAGGTGAAAGCATTCAGGCAAAAACTAGTTCTTTTTGAGTCCCAACTGAGGAGGGACTGCTTTGCTCATTTTACAGGTTGTGAAAAGTTCAACCAAGACACTGAATCATGATTCCCAACTAGGTTTGCACAAGAAATCATTTCTGATCTGAAACTACAGTTCCAGAAGCGTTTCTCTGACCTTGATGTGAATGCAGGAGAAATATGGATCTTCCAAAATCCATTTGTTTGCGATCTTGAAAAACTGCCACCTGAACTTCAAATGGAAGTGATTGACCTGCAATCTAATGACTTGTTGAAGGACAAATATAAGGAAGGAAATCTGGTAGAGTTCTATAAATGCCTGCCAAGTAATCAATATGCTTATGTAAAAAACTTTGTCCGTGGATTAATGCCAGTGTTTGGCACTACTTATGTGTATGAAAAAACATTTTTGATGATGAAATATGTGAAATCCAACCACAGATCGACCTTGTCCGAGGAACATGTAAAATAGAATTTCTTTTTTTCTTTTTTACATTTTTTTCTAATATTTCTTTTTAAAATGATTTTGCATATATTTAATTTTTTCACAGTTGCTTCGGACCCCGGATCCCCTTCAAAAATCTAATATGGCCCTCGTCTCAAAGTTTGGAGACCCCAACCTAGACCTACAGTGTTGACTTTCTGAGTAATTTGGAGTGACACACAGGTAGAATTGCTCTCTTTTTTTGGAATGTGTCAATGGAATGGTCAGCCAGAGTTTGATCAACATGTTTAAAGATCTTACATTTTGAAAAGATTGAAAAAAAAAAAAACCCCAACCCTCAATATTTATTTTCTTTAGCTAAAAGTTGTTGGTTATTTTCAGTACTAATAAGGTAGGTTAAATGGGTATCATGTTAAAACACACCAATAACAACAAAGCCTTGCCTTCTAAAAATAGCTATTAACAACTCTTTGATCTGAATTTTCCAAACACAAATTATGGATCAATGAGCAAAAGCAACTGAATTCTAACATAACATTTCATAAATGGTATTGACTAGTTTTCAATACACTTTTTTTCCCCTGACCTTATGTATGTTATGAATGTAGTTTTCCACCCTTGGAAAGGACAGATTAAATGTTGTTTAAGAGACACTCAAGTAACTTAGGCCCAAGATTTAAGTTTTGTGGGATAGAATATGAATATAAACATTTTTGTGATTAAAAAGAAAAGGAGTACTTGTGGCACCTTAGAGACTAACAAATTTATTTGAGCATAAGCTTTCGTGAGCTACAGCTCACTTCATCGGATGCATTTGGTGCATCCAATGAAGTGAGCTGTAGCTCACGAAAGCTTATGCTCAAATAAATTTGTTAGTCTCTAAGGTGCCACAAGTACTCCTTTTCTTTTTGCGAATACAAACTAACACAGCTGCTACTCTGAAACCTGTCATTTTTGTGAGTGAATTACAAAATCTATTGAAACATATTTTTTGGGTGGGAAAATGCCAAGCGAGCCAGAAAGTGAGAGGGAAGCTGACCAGAAACAGGAAGTAAAACTGAAAGAGGTGAGGGGTGGGGAAGGTGTATCTACTCAGAGGACTCCCTTTGCCAAGCTCTCTTAGCCTTCTGTCTCTCTCTTTCTCTCATCTTCCTGCGCACTTCTTTATTTTGGGGCAGGCTATGTCCTAAGCCTTCATCTTTTTTTTCTTCTATGGCCTCTCGTTCTCTCCTACCAACGTATCTCAGGGTTCCTCCTCTCAAGGTAGGAACATCCTGGGGACAGCCTATCCCCCTAAGATACTTCAGGCTTCCTTTTCCTCCTAGTGTCTGCACAGCCACTTCTTTCTTTGCCCCACTTTCTCCTTGGGAATCTCCATTTCCTTCTTTTACCCCCGGCCTGTATCTTCTTGTCTAGGGCAGCGGTTCTCAAACTTTAGCCACCCAAGGACCCTCATTTTGATTTTAAAATTTTTGGGGTTCTCCATCTCTTCTACTTAAACCAGAGGTGGGCAAACTACGGCCCACAGGCCACATCCGGCCTGTGGAACTGTCCTGCCCGGCCCCTGAGCTCCCCACTGGGAAGGCTAGCCCCGGTCCCTCCCCTGCAGCCACGCCGCTGCACGGGCAGCACTTTGGGTAGCGGGGCTGCGCACTTCTGCAGGGCAGAGCAGCAGTGTGTCTGGCTCTGGTCGGGCGGTGTGGTTGCCAGACATGCTGCTCACGCTGGGCTCACCCGCCTGGGAGCGAGATGAATCGAGACACTGCCAAGGGGCAGCAGCTGTTTTGGAATCAGCCGGGATTGAAGGCACGTCTTGCCCTGCGCCACTTCGCCCTGCGATCCCCCGCTCGGGCACAGGGTTAATTCCTACTGACCTCGCCTGCAGGGGGCCAGGGCTGGGGGGTTGGATAAGGGGCAGAGGGCCCCGGGGGGCAGTCAGGAGATAGGGAGCAGGGGGCGGTTGGATGGGGCGGAGGTATGGGGGGCAGTCAGGGGATGGGGAGCAGGGGGCGGTTGGATGGGGCGGAGGTATGGGGGGGCAGTCAGGGGATGGGGAGCAGGGGGCGGTTGGATGGGGCGGAGGTATGGGGGGCAGTCGGGGGATGGGGAGCAGGGGGCGGTTGGATGGGGCGGAGGTTCGGGGAGGGGCAGGGGAACAAGGCGGTTAGATGGGGGTGGAGTCCCGAGGGGCAGGGGTCACGGGAGAAGGCAGACAGGGGACATGGAGCGGGGGGGGGGTTAGATGGGTGGGGGTTTCTGAGGGGGGCAGTCAGGAGGCAGGCAGTGGGAGGGGTCGAATAGGGGGCGGGGCCAGGCCGTTTGGGGACATGTGCACCATCTTCCCTACCCGGCCCTCCAGTTTCGTACCCTGATGTGGCCCTCAAGCCAAAAACTTTTCCCACCCCTGGTATAGGGTAAAAAGTACACAAAAGACCGGATTTCACGGTCCGTGATGTGATTTTCATGGCTGAGAATTTGGTAGGGCCTTAAGTATGATATGCGTTCGACACCTTTGTCATTGAAGAGGCTACCACAAGTGTAACCTAAACCAAATTACCTTGCTGAACCAGGCCATAAGTATGTGCCTAGGTAGCTTTAATTAGACAACTCACCTGTTTAAAAATAGGCACCTACATGCATACCTTGGTGAATGGGGCCCAAATCCACACCCCTGAGATGCCGCTCAAAGTGCTCAGAGGAAGCCAGGATGGTGAGATTGAGTTCAGAGTTCATTGAAATGGGCAACTAAATAACTTTTTTTTTTTTTTTTAAACTTAAAATGAACAGCATATGTTAAAAGAAGCCACTCCCTCTCTCTCCCTGTTCCCTAGGGCCAGGACGGAAAAAACTAAAGCCCTGCCCCACCACTCAGACACTAACTGGGAAAACGTGCAGCTGCGCAGCGTGCATCATGATCTCCAGGACATTAAACAGAAACCAGGAGAATGGCGTAGGGGGGGTTGGGGCTCCAAACACGCCCCTGCAGTATTTTTGGCGCCTGCTTCCTGGGAAAGTGACCCCCGCTCCCCGAGAGTGCTTTTGTTTCAATTGCGGGCGAAAGGACCCGTACAGCAGCACCCACCGAGCGCTCGGACTCCCCACGATCCAGCGTGGCTCCCAACACGTGCGCAGAACCCGGCCGCGCTCGCGGCCTCCTCCCCCGCCCGGAAACTACAACTCCCAGCCGCCCCGGAGCGTGCGCAGTAGGATTCGATGAGCTCACGGATCACGGGACGGGCTGACGTCAGAGAGGGGGTGATGAGCGCAGCGCGCCTCAGGAAGGAGCCCGGGGCGCCCTGCGCGGGGGGTCGCGCGTCAGTTCTGGAAGAAGCGGCAGGTGCGTAGGCGCGGGCCGCGGGGCGAGTCAGTGCGGCAGGGGCTCTGCGCGTTATCCGGGGCTGGGAACCCCTGCGCGGCTGCGGTCCCGCCTGGAGCCGTGGCAAGGCGGGCGCGAGCCTCGCCCCGCCCCGCCCGGGAGCGAGATGAATCGAGACGCTGCCAAGGGGCAGCGGCTGTTTTGGAACCAGCCGGGGTTGAAGGCGCCTCTTGCCCCGCGCCGCTTCGCCCTGCGGTCCCCCGCTCGGGCACGGGGTTAATTCCTACTGACCTCGCCCGCAGGGCGCCTGGCAGGCTTCGTTCGGCTTTGCAGCTCCCGGATGGCAGGTGCTCCGAGTGCCAGGGCTGGCCGTGGGGCAGAGCGCAGGGAGAAGAAAGCGGCGGGAGAGAAGCCCGGGAGAGGCTAAGCGTCTGCTTGAAATAAGAGAGAGAGAGCGGGGGAGGGAAGGTGTTTTACTGGGGCCAGCTTCCGTTGGGGGAGAGAGACCAGCTTTCCAGCCACACAGAGCTGCTCTTCACGTAGGTGCCTTTCCCACACCTGAAGAGCAGCTCTGTGTGGCTGGAAAGCTGGTCTCTCTCCCCCAACGGGACAAGTTGGCCAAATCAAAGATGCCTCCCCTGCCTCGTCTCTGTAATATCTTGGCACCCACCGCTGCGTACTTGCAATAAATGCAGCCAACGCCTTTTCCCGCCAGAGGAGAGACTTTTCTTCTCTCCCTTTAAATCCGAAAAAATCTCCCACTTCACTGAGGAAGTCTTAGGGTGGGTCTGGTAAGCAAACAGAACAAAAACTTTAGCTGAAGTTATTTGGCTTAACTGAAAAGAAGAGGCTGCTTGTCTCCAGCACGTTACCCATTAGGATAATATTCCCCTTGCCCATAATCTTAGCGTCGTGTTGTCACTGCCTTTTGGGGGAGAGAATCGTGTCCCTTCTGCTGAGGGTCACCCAAATGAGGTCCTAGGGTCTGAGAGGTCTGTAAAGTGTGGTATTGCCACCCATTCAAAAATCATGAGACTGAGTTAAAAACAAACACACAGCTTCATGATTTTAAATGTGAGGGTCTTTTTATTTCTCTTCTGGTTTCTGAGTCTTTAGGTTACACTTGCTTTATTTTTTTCAAGCTCGTCCTCAACCATGAGGACTAGAAATTTCCCTTTGTAATAAAACCTGAAATTCTCATGCACTTTCTGGATTCCAGCACTGGGGCTTTAAGAAAAACACCAAATATTGTGACACGTGTGATTAAACTGAAGGCATCGGTTAGAGCTGATTGAATATATGAATTTTTCAGTTTGGTGGCCCAACCAACATTTTTTTTCTTTCGTTTCAAACTGAAACTGAATTATCTGTTTTTTTGGTTTTGTTTTTGCTTTTTTTCCTCCCTCACTGAAATAAAAAAAGTAAACAATTTCATTCCGGTTTAGGTGTTTATAGTGCTGTATATAATTGGTGAGGTTAGAGAGTCCAGATGGACGTGTTTTTGGACGAATACGAAAGTGGTGCAGACTTCGAATGCTTTTGTATTCTGGATAGACTTGGGAAAGTAGTGCAAGGCATAGTCCTAGTGTAGCCAGGATGGCAGAGGTATAAGTTGTTCAATAGTGGAAAGTTATAAGCCATTTCTGATAACGGTAGAGAAACACAGCCATGTAATACAAGCAAGAATGCATAAGGGAGGGGGCGGGTTGGACAGGGAAGTAACTGGGATATTGTTTCTATGAGTCATTTGTATCTGAGCTCTGACTTGTGAGTCTCCAGTGGTTTTGAATTAGATGACTTTGGCCCTTTCTAATCTTAGCCTAGATCCCGAAAGTGGCTCTGTATGGCGCTTGTTTACTTCAGGAGGCTCGAGTCTGCCAACATGTAACCATTTGCGGGATTGGGAAGTTTAAAAGGCAAAGTATTCCCACTTGTTTCAATGGACATAGCTGATGATTGAATTTGGCTACTATAACTTTTATTCAGGGAGGTGGGATAGAAAGGGGAAGGCTTGGGGGGAAAAGAACACGTTTAGGGAGGAGAATGCTGCTAAGCCAACCCTGAAACGCTCCCCCCTCAAGATCTGGTAGGGACTATTAGCATAATTCCAAAACTGATCTTTTTGTAACCAGGTCTTTCTGGGCCTGATTTTTGGACCAGCCTCACCCTGGCTGCCCTTAATTATATTGTAGTCCTAATTCTCCATCTTCAGTCATTCACAGGAATACTTAACACTACTGAGATGTGTACGTATCTAATGGATGGGAACAATTGGGTATCTTGGCCCTAGGGCCGATTTGACTTAAAACACTAGTCAGGAAGACTTGATTTAATCATGGATTTCTACATAAAAGTGGATTCTTATTGTTTGTTATAACCTTAATACATATTTTTCACAACTCAGGGATAGATGTAGGTTTCATTTTGAGAAGGTACACACTATACATTTTTAAAGTGATTTATGGGGATTGGCCCTGCTTTGAGCAGGGGGTTGGACTAGATGACCTTCTGAGGTCCCTTCCAACTCTATTCTGTGATTTTGGAAACTTTTCAGTTTAGTTTTACAGCTATATCAGAAAATGAATGATTGTTTGTTTGGTTATTTCATTTACCAAAGGAAATTGAAGCAGGTCACCTCCCAATGACTTCATAAATGTCGATCTCCAATTCGACAGATTAACCATTAATATTTGAAGGATTTTCTTACCATGATGTATTAGGAGGAGAACATTACCAGACAGACATTTGAATTGCTTTATTTAACTATTTCTCACCTCTATATATTTATTTATTTTAAAACCATTTTTGCTGTTAACAAGCATGTTATCTCTGGAGAGACAAATCCACAGTTTGAGAACTGCAAAACTAAGCATCTCTGATAGTATCTTCTAGACTGAGCACTGAGTCCCATTGTGTAGATAGAAAGATTAACCTAAAAAATCAATACAGAAGCCCCTGGAACCCCATAAGATTGGGTCCCTAATCCATGAACTATTATAACTCGTTTACAAAACTTTTCTTAAACATTAAATGAATATATTGTCTCATACTATAGTATTAGAATTTATAATCTCTATTCCATGATGAGATATCTTTGAGCGATAATGTATCTTAATTAAAACGATCTTTAGATAAAATGCTTTTTGAGGGAAAAAATCTATCAAAAATCTGGTTTAAATAAAATTTTTTTTTTTTTTTTTAAATCATGGATTTTTTTTATCTACCATGCTGGGCCCCGATCCTGCAGTTAGGTCTGAATGGGCAGATTCCCACTGAGATCCAGTTGCAGAATTGGGACGATTGCCATCTGAATTCTATTAATTGTCCCTGCAATTTTCTTTGCCCTCCCAAAAGCAGATCTGAGTAGGGAAGGCAGGTTTTAAAAATCTGCCCCTGGGAATAGTACATATCTTACAAAAAGAGACAATTGGATATTCTGGATTATATTTACAGTTTCTGGAAATGAAAGCTGTCATGTGCAAACAGGAGGAGGAAGAATGCTGCTAATCTTCACAGTGGGGGACAGCTATAGCTCTTTTCAGTCCTGCTGCTGTTAATTCATGTCCAATGTCTGCAGAGCACCATTGTATTATTACCTTTAGATTTCAATGATTGATTCATTTATCACAGGTGTCAACAAAACTTCCCAATTTGTTCTATTTTAAATCCTGTTTTCATATATTAGTTACACTTTAACTTAAGGCAAATACTACTCGATTATAACTGATCCTATCAAGCTAGCTTTTATAATTTTGAAAATATTTTAAAATTTACTGTTGACTGCATGCATACATCATATTTCTTCTCAAAACTAAATATTTCCTTACCAGAGGTCCAGGGCAGAATATCTGTTGAGTTTCAATGCTACTCCCATCTATGTGCTGAGAGTAATACATTCTACCTGCCTGTGTGAGATTTATCCTTGTATACACTGGAAGTAAGTGTCATGCACTTAATTAAATTAATTTTAGTTTATTTTAATTTACTGCAGCACATAACTTGTCATACGTGAGATTACATGCAAAATATCGTATAAATACAAAATGTTATAACCATCATCAATTGCTGTCCAACCACTGTTTTTTTGTTTTGTTTGTTTTCCCACGGTAATGATATATCAACAGTTTTTTGTATGATACGCTTTTAGACTTTCTACAGGGCGTATCTTTTTAAAAAAGCAGTCCTCCACTAAACTTTATATGTAGCTTTTAATTGTTCAGAAGAAAAGGTTTCTTGGTCTCTCCTTAAAAAATACATAAATAAATAAATAAAAATATACAGTTGATGGAAGAAACATGTCTGCTCTGTACCACAGGGGGTAACTCTATATTATTCTAACAGTGTGGGTACGTTTCAAAGGTATCAACAACTGTCTCATTGCCTGACACTACGCTTACAACCACTGAAGTCAGTGGGATTTCATGAGAGTTCACTGTTGGGGCTCCAGTTGACTTTAATAACAACTGAGGGTACTCAGTACCACACAGGATTGTCCCTTATGTACAGCTTGGTATTTCATTTGTAAACGTTTCACATGTGGGAGAAAATTGTGTTTTTTTTTTCTTTTTTAAAGCTTAAATACAATTAGAACTTTGGAAGATCTAGAAAGGAAGGGTTGTCCAGTGGGTAGGGTGCTAGCATGGAACTTTCTGTGTGACTGTGCCAAGACATTTAGGTCCAAATCATTGGAGGTATTTAGGCTCCTATCTTCCATCGAAATCAGTGGAAGTTAGACTAAAAATTTTTGAGGATCTGGGCCTTAAGTCTCTCTGTGCCTCAATTTCCCATCTGTAAAATGGGAATAATAGCACTGCCGTACCTTATGGGTGTCATTAGGGTGTACATTAAAGATCATCAGGTGCTTGGATGCTACATTAAGTGGGGTATTTTATAGAACTGTTTTAGGTAGGAGGAAGGAAGTTGTTGGTTCTTTTTTTTTTTTTTTTAGAAAAAGAAGTGAGTAGCAAGACCAGATGATAAGCAATAAAGTGTAAATATGGAGAGCCTCTAGTAGCACTTGATCTTGTGTTTTCTGAGTGCTGTAAACTACGGTCACCTCTAGATCAGAGGTTCTCAAACTGTGGTCTGAGAGCCACCAGTGGTCCACGAACTCCATTCAGGTGGTCCGCGGATAGTTCACTCTAAGGCGCACACTTGGGCGGCCACACATGAGAAAATGAAGGGCCACCCACCTAATTAGTGGAACTGCGCAGGTTTGGGTCCACTAATTAGGTGCCTGGACCCTGGAAAAGATGCACATGTGAGGTGAGGTGGTGGGGGGAGTAGGGGGTAGGTGGGAGGGGGCAGTGGGGTGAGAAGAGAGGGGTGGGGGACATTTGGGATGTGAAGGGCTGCGGTGGCCAGAGAAGGTGGTGTCTTTCCCCAGCTCCAGGGCTGTGGCTGCCAGGGAGGGATGGCCCTCCTTCCCAGCCTCAGCTCTGTGGCAGGGGAGAGACCCAGCCCCAGTTTGGGGGCTGCTGCGGCGAGGGGGGGAGAGGGCACATCCATCGCATTAGAAAGATAAGACTACTGATATTAAAATATGAGTTGTGCTTTTATTTGTAGAACAAAAAAAAGTTAATTATTAAGGTTTTTTTATATAGCACTTTTATCCAAAGTGCTTTACAGTAGTTAGCTAACGGTACAAACAACATTTGGAAAGATCACTAAGTGGTCCACTGAGACCCTCAGCAATTTTCAAGTGGTCCATGGGGGGGGGGGGGGAGGAGTTTGAGAACCCGTGCTCTAGATTTCATGTTAACCTGATCAGTTATAATTTGTCACTTTAAATGGGGGAGGGGGAAAAAATATAAAGAGATCTACTAATACAAAACAAATCCAAAAGGTAATAATATAGAAGGGATCTAACATACATGCGAACAACTCCTAATTTTCCAATATTAGGAATTAGTGGGGAAAGAGTTTCTGTGTCCAATGGTAGCAGTTGATATCTTGCTGGAAAAGGGGTGCATTTGTGATGCTGATGGCATAGCTAAGGAGCTTTGGGACATATTGATACTGTTATCACAATTGTGAGAATTTAGGCTGTGATCCTGCAAAATCTTAAGCACATGATTGATTATCTTCACATACACTTAGTCCAATTGAAAGCAATGCATAAAAACCAGCAATTGTAAATGTGTATGAAGGTTTGGAGCCTTAGTGTGTAACGCAAGTATATTTTCTGGCTTTAAGCTCGCATTAAAGCAGGATATGAGCTGGTTTAAAGCAGGTTATGATCTTACAAAGGGTTCTAATCAAAATGGATGCTCTAGCAAGATGGCTTAAATGCCAGTTATAATTAAAAGCTTTATTTTTAATTAGACAACATAGTTTAATGCCTGTCTAGAAGCTGATCTCGCTATCCCAAATTTCCAGAATTTTGACTGTGTACAATGGGAGCAGTTTTCTTTATTAATAGTCCTGGGAGTACAATAATTAGGCTAGGATATCATCTGTTAGCAGGTTGCCTTTCTCCTTGATCACATTGTAATAAGGTAATTAACTGCAGTTGTGTTCTTTAACATCAAGCAGCTAATAAGATACATTTCAGTATACTCTATATACACCTGTAGCAGGGCTACTAAGAAATACAAGGGTATGTTCAAGCACCTCTTGTAATGTAATGTGTTGCAAGACAATGACAGTACTTTTCCTCCTCATTTTAAAAACTGAGTTCTCACTTAGGAGGAATTTCGCCAACTGTCTGGCATATGTAGCAGTGTTTCTCAAACTTTTTGATACCAGGGTCCCGCTTGCTGCCTTCCTAAATTGTGTCGGGGAGATCTCAGGGACTGGCTCCGGTCCACACACTGGTCCTTCAGAACACTCTATATAGTAAAACCTTAAATGACTCCTATTCATCTTATATTGTAACCTAGCCTGATTGTGTGATGTTCCTTTATGCATGTTTAATGTCTGAAACTGCTCTAGTATGTTCTGTTGTCTTTCCTGCCTGGATAAGAAAATATCTGGAGTCCTGCAGGTAAGATGTGCCAGCTTCCTATAGATAGAATTGTGACAGGCATGGAGCTGCTCTATAATAATTTATGAATACTCTATTGATTTGGTTATTGGACATTTACTTTATGATTATATTGGTTTAGTAGTTTAAGGGGGCTGTATGGAAAAAACAAGCAGGAAGGGAAAGAATGGCTCAAGTTAAGCTACTTCTCAGCAAACACTTGAGAGTTGTTAAGAGACAATGCCCAGATAGGAAAAGGCCTGCACGCACTAGAGATCAAAAAAATTCTGGACAGTTTAAAAGCGAACACTCTGTCAAGAGGGGAGGGAGTTGTTTGGGGGAACTAGAGATACAGATAGGGGTGTCTGAAGTGAGGCCTGCTTAGGTTACCAATTGGGGATGGTAAGCCTTTAGGTAAGAGATGCAGTGGTGTTGTAGCTGTGTCAGTCTGAGGATATTGGAGAGACAAGATGTTTGAGGTGATATCTTTTATTGGACTTGTGTGTGTTAGTGAGAGAAACAAGCTTTCAAGCTTACACAGAGCTCCTCTTCAAGTAAGAGAGACATTCATATAGACTTGGTTGGTTTAAAATTTTTTCTATAAACGCTTTTTTCCCCTACTGTTAGAATAAACAGTTTAAGAGCGCTGTGTGGTCACTGTATATGCTTCTGGGCACAGACTGCTGAAGAGATCAAGGTGTGTGAAATAGCAGTTGCTCAAACTCAGTTGGACCTGCTACTAGAATCAGAACAGTCAATACACAGGATACTGGTGCCTGGTCTGAGAGTGGCAGAGTTATACCTGGGGCTAAGTAAAGTCATGAGGCCTGACACCCACAGATCTAAATTTAGAAATTAGAAAAGGGGCAGAGGAGCAGATGTCATGCTTACAGGGCTAAGAATATTTTAGATTCTTGTTGTAAGAACTGGGTAGTAAAGCATTACCTGAGTTCTCACTAGGACTTCCATTTTAAACCTTTTTTTTTTTATGTGTGGAAAGGTTTATAATTTGATATTAATAAAGGACCTGAGCTAAAACTGAACAGATAGTCTCTGCGTAACCAAACTTTTCCCTTCTAAATTCGGAGAGTACATGGGGGCAGTTGATACTGGAGCTATTTTTGCACTTTTTAAAATCTGTAAATACAGATTATAATGACAGCACTTTGGAGCTGTTCTAATTTCTCTATCTCTGAAAGGGGATAGTTACCATAATTTGCGAGGGCATCGAGTCTCCTTTGTAAAGCTCTTTGAGATCCTCAGCTGGAAAGGGGCAGAGAACAGCAAACTTGTTAAAATATGTCAAATCAGTGAGACCTTTAATGGATATTCTTGTGTACTTTCATAACAAGCAAATGTTGAATAGTAGAGTCAAAGGGGTCTGAATCTCCTTTAAACTCCTGCATCTTTCATAGTATTAATTTACAAGTTAAAAAATTGTGCCTGAAGATTGACCTTGTTGCAAATTGAAAAACACTTTTTTGTTCTAGCTGCTCTGTCTGAGTCACAGCCATGTGAGTAAACCCCAACCCTTTAAAAATAAATAACAGTCAAAACAGCTGTGTTATAAAAACAAACCCCCTCTTCCCTACATTTCCTTTTGAGGTTTGTTCAATTTCCTTAATTGTGCAACCAAATCCAGAATGGAGCAGCCCAGCAGTTGAGTTTAATGTGCAATAGAACTTGGTTTAGTGTAGTGTCCTTTATATGCAGTATCAAGCATTTTATAGCGTCACTTGAAAGCTAAAGAGAAATAAGAACTTTTCATTTTAAATAGGTGCAAGTTCAGGAACAAGAATGCCTCTCAGAGGGAGATGGAGATAGTTTTCATATGGGACAACTCAGGTCATAAAGGAGAACTCTTCCCTTCCCCATTAACATTACATTATGTCCTCCTTTTTGTCCTGGTGAGCTTTGCTGTAGGTTGGATAGCTGGGGCAGGTGTTCAGCAAGGACCGAAAGAAGGGCACGGCTGGAAGTTCTGAGTGGATGGGGAAGTTAGGGTGGTGATGTAGCTTATGAATTCTGAGAAGCAGAATAGAGGAAATCCATGGAGTGTTATGAAAACCAGGGGAACAGTTATGAAATTGACTCGTGTTCGGGAATGAAGTCCTCATTTTTAGTCACCTGCTGACGCACACCCTCCTAGTGGCAGTTTTAGTTGGGAATGTGTTGCTTTTGTCAATTCAAGTGAAACTCAAAACTGGTCTTTAATATTGAGAACATAAGAATGGCCATGCTGGGTCAGACCAGTAGTCCACCTAGCCCAGTATGCTGTCTCCTGACAGTGGCTGGTGGTAGATGCTTCAGAGGGAATGAACAGAACAGGGAAACTCATTGAGTGACCTTTCATCCACTCCCAGCTTCTGGCAGTCAGAGGCTTGACTAATAACCATTAGTGGACATATCCTCCAGGAACGTATCTAATTCTTAATTGAAACCAGTTATTCTTCTGGCCTTCACAACATCCTCTGGCAACAAGTTCTAGAGGTTGACAGTCCATTCTGTGAAGAAGTACTTCCTTTTGTTTGTTTTTAAACCTGCTGCCTATTAATTTCATTGGGTGACCCTTGTATTATATGAAAGGATAAATAACGCTTCTTTATTCACTTTCTCCACAAAATTCATGATTTTGTAGACTTCTAACAGATCCACTCTGTCATCTCTTTTCTAAGATGAACAGTCCCAGTCTTTTTAATCTTCTCATATGGAAACTGTTCCAAAACCTTAATATCTCTTGTTGCCTTTCTCTATGCTTTTTCCAATTCAAATGTTTCTTTTTTGAGATGGGGCAACCAGAACTTCTCACAATATTCAAGGTGTTGGTGTACCATGGCTTTATGGGTGTATAGTAGCAATATATTTTGTCTTTCTCTTTCCCTTTCCTAATAGTTCATTGTTTTAACTTTTTTGACTGCTGCTGCCATGTGTCTAAGATCTTTTCTTGAGTAGTAACAGCTAACATAGACGCCATCATTTTGTATGTATAGTTGGAATTACGTTTTTCAATGAGCATTATTTTGCATTAATAATTGAATTTCATCTGCCTTTCTCTTGCCCAGTCCCCCAGTTTTGTGAGATCCCTTTATAACTCTTCACAGTCCGCTGTGGACTTAACTGTCTTGAGTAATTTCTTATCGTCTACAAACTTTACCACCATTTATCTCTTTTCTTAGATCATTTATGAATATATTGAGAAGAACCGGTCCCAGTACAGTAGAGCTTTGCGGAGTCCCACTGTTTACTTCTGTCCACTGTGAAAACTGACCATTTATTCCTACCCTTTGTTTCCTATCTGTTAACCAGTTACTGGTCCATGCAAGGATCTTCCCTCAAGCCTTGTCAAAGGCTTTCTGGAAATCCACATACACTATATCCACTTGGTCACCCCTTATCCACATACTTGTTGAGCCCCTCAGTGAAATCTAATAGATTATGAGGCATGATTTCCCAGCCGTGTTGACTCTTCTCCAACATATTGTGTGCATCTATATGTCTGATAACATGACTTAGTAAAGAACAGAAATAGGTCACTAGTAGTTAAAGTCTCTCCTAACATCACAGGATGTTTTTCATTGCATTCACTAATAGTGTAAAAGTTTGTGGAATATTAACTGATCTTTATTGGGTATCTTTCCAGCTGCCAAAAGATAATCTGGATAGTCTTCATGTAACCCTTGCAGATCACTGTGAAATAGTTCAGACTGTATCCCAGCCATGTAGTCTTTCAATGGGAATGCATTTCAGGAAGGACACACTCTTGTGCATGCATCAGCTAGATGCACCAAGGTGTTTCAACTAGCCAGGATACCTAGAGATTCCTCTCCCTGATTGATTGATTGATATTGATTTTTGTTGCAATGTATTGTAGATTATAGTTTTGATTTCCCTCCCCTTCTTTTCTCACTCTAGAGTAAACACAGATGGCATTTGTGAAGAGTGGATGGCTGCTTCGGCAAAGTGAGTACCTGGCTTTTTACCTACTTTCCCCAACATACAGTTTGGCTGTGTATATCCGTTTCTCTTATAGACCATCAGTAGGGAAAATATATTTCCTTATGTCCCATTTAAACAGTTCGATAAGGATAGCATCACCATCTGACCTTTTGGATTACAATAATGGGAAACATAGGCATTGCTATAGCTGAGCGTGCCTTATTTAGTAGTCGTCTTCTATAACTAATGCTTTGTAGAAAAAAATAAAAATGTAACCCAATGGATTATTATAAGTGGAGCTTGGAAAATTTACCGGATAACTACCAGCCTTTGCTTATTCACTTGGTCCCATGTAGTACTTGGTCACTAACATGCTGGAATCCTGAAGCATTAGTTTGTTTGCTTAAAAAAACAACCTAGCTATCATAACGCTAATCGTTAAATAAGAAATAACGCATAAGGCCTAACTATCGTGCATTATTTGTTGTGTACTGTTTGTCCCTTTGTTTTGAAGTTGAGATTTCCTGATGCAAAATGAATTAGCAATTAGCTGTTGGACCCTTGGAATACCTTGTTCAAAGGGTCAAATTGAAAAGCTGTTTTGTCTGTATTAGACATGAGCATTTTCCAATCAGTGCTCCCAGAAGTGACTTTCTCCATTCTTTTAGGCACTATTTTACGTCGTTGGAAGAAGAATTGGTTTGACCTATGGTCTGATGGCCATTTACTATTCTATGATGATCAGCAGCGTCATGACATTGAGGATAAAGTCCACATGCGAGTGCACTGCATCAACATCAGAGTGGGAAATGAATGCCGAGGTAGAACGTGCTTTTTGATTTTTAAAATTTCTTTCCTGATTCCATATCTGTAAACGAATAAAGGGAGTGGCTTCTCACGTCATTGTATCATGTGGTAATCATCTTGGCATTTGTTGCAATTCACATAGAAAACACTACTCAAGTGATGGTGAGCTTGTGGTATATTACACTGATTCTGCTGGCATAAACTATGAGTAAAGGGCTGCACTGTGGTAGAAGTGTGAGTTGGGTGTATGAATAGCAGACTGCTGATGCACCTGATGTCGTGCGCTTCTGATGGACACTGTGGAGCTGGCTCTGTCCAGAGGCTTGGGAGGAGAAAAGAGAACTAGAGGGAAGGCCCCATCCAAGTACTAGCAAGCTCATTTCTAGCGTGCCCTTTTTATTAGAGACACTTGTTCACTTGATACTTGATCGACCAGAAGGATACCAGCAGTAGAGTGTATATTTATTTGGTAAGGAAACACCCATTCAGTGGGCACAACCCAACAAGAAATACACACAGCTGGTGATGTTCAGTCTGGTGCTCTCCACAGTTTCCTGGGGAGGCTGCATCTCCTTTCATTCTGCATTCTGTCCTGCCATTGTATTCAGTGTGCAGCCAGCACACGGAACAAGGCTGGCCCTTATGCAGGGTCCTGTGCATGGGGCCTTATCCAGCTGTCTCCTTGCCTATAAATGGGATTATAGCGCTCTGGCTAGTGACTTGGAATGTGGACTCCTGGCTGATTTAGGTCCTTGCTGTATTATTCAATATAGGGCTAAGGCCTCTAGTTGAGCGGAATCAGGTTGATTAGCAATCCACTCCCATGAATATGTTTCCCCAGATTTCAGCGTGACCTTCTCTGGTAGGCAGCAAGGATAGCGGGGTGGATTTGATTTAAATCATGATTTAAATCACTGTGCAGGAAGACTCAATTTAATCATGGATATCTACATAAAAGTGCATTCTTGTTGGCTGTTATAAATTTAATACATATTCTTCACAACTCAGATGTAGGTTTCATTTTTAGAAGGTACACACTATACACCTTTAAAGTGATTTAAAAATCACTGCTGCCATTATAGGTTTTCCCTTCTAGTGAGAGAATGGTATGGTAGATCTCAAATCAATGAAGGCTACACTCAAAGACCTCAAGACTTCTGGAATATGCTGCTCAAACAGTTTCACTTTTGTTTCTACTATGTGTCCCTCCCTTCTCGCATTTATCTCTAGACTACTTCTTCTTGTCCAGATCTATTCCACCCCCAACAATTTTCTATTCATTGAACTTTCTGAAACTTTGCACTTTTAGAGAGAGGTAAGGGTTTGACTCTGTACACAAATTTTCAGAGGGAGCATAGGGTTGAGGTTTGTTTAAATAATATATAGAGGTGAGAAATAAAACATTTTTGCTGTTAATAAGCATGTTATCTGTGGAGAGACAAATCCACAGTTTTAGAACGGCAAAACTAAGCATCTCTGATGGTATCTTCTAGATTGAGCACCGAGTCCCATTGGGTAGATAGAAAGATTAACCTAAATCTATACAGAAGCCTGTGGAACCTCATAAAACTGGGTCCCTAATCCATGAACTATTGGAACTCGTTTACAAAACTTTTCTTGAACATTACATGAATATATTTTCTCATACTATAGAATTAGAATTTATAATCCCTATTTCCTGGTGAGAGATCTTTGAGCTATAATGATCTTAATTAAAACTATCTTTAGTTAGGTTTTTTCCTCAAACCATTTTATCAAAAAAAAATCAGATTTTATTTATTTATTTTATTTATTTTTTAAATTGATTTTTATCCACCCTGAAAGCTAGCATGTCTGTTTTGTTGAGGAGAGGATATACTCACTGAAATACTGTGCTCTTAGCACATAATTACTCTCTAACACTGGTGTTCTGCTTGGTCTAGTAACAGGTAAGTGATTCTTTGTCATTACAGCCTTTTAAATTCAATATGTGTATTTGTTTTAAAACTGGTTGAGGCTTCAAGTTGGAAGTGGCTTTATGGTCTGAAAAACTGTTGCATCTTTCCTAAAGCACAAAATTGCTGGGGTCTTCTGAGCTGATGCCATATATGCAGGCAGCTTCTGATTTCAGGTAGGGGAGAACTTGAAGTTTAATCTGTGTGTGTTTTGGCTGAATTTAATTTTTTTTTTTTTTTTTTTTTTTTTACCCACTTGGTCACGATGGATTTGTGTGTGCAGTTTTGTCTCTAACAGAACCTTTAGCCTAGCATTTTATATACAGTAACAACGAAATACGAGCTGGTAGGTCGGAGTCCTTCCCTAAGAGGCTTTTGACTGGCAGCCAGTCTAAGCTGAAGTAACTTTCTCCTGTCCTGATGGAGCCCCTGCCCTAGGGATATGTCTATGCTGTGATTAGCCTGGGTTAGCTGACTCTGGCTTGGAGGGCTCAGGCTGTGGAGCTATAAAATTTCAGTGTAGATGTTTGGGCTTGGGCTGGAGCTTGGGCTCTGAGACCCGCATGAGAGGGATCCCGGGCTCCAGCCTGGGCCAAAATGTCTACACTGCAATTTTTTAGCCCCACAGCCCGAGTTAGTTGACCCGCAGCTGTGCCATGGGTCTCTTATTGCAGTGTATATGCGACCTAGGAGACCAACATCTATATAACTCAAGCTCATTGCTTTACTTAAACCTGACCAGAAGGACTGAGACATTGTGAATATTAATTAGTAAAGAATTTTGTTTTCAAAAGATTTCCATTTAATATTTTGGCTTTCTTTTTCTGGAGTAGATTTCCAGCCCCCAGAGGGGAAGCCAAGAGACTCTTTGCTGCAGATTGTTTGTCGGGATGGGAAAACAATCAACCTTTGTGCAGAAAGTGCAGATGACTGCTTGTGAGTTTCCAAAGACTGTTGTTTAACATGCTGTACTTAGCTCTTTGTAGCCCAAGAAAGGGCCCCAAATATTCTGGAGTTCCTCAAGGTAGCTGTATGCAGGCGAATGCTGAGAGGAAGAATGTTCCTTTGATATGGGCTTATGTTCGTCTTCTTTTTACGTTACACCTTGGCACAGGTGCAACTTGGCTGAAGGGATGGTGGGGACACCTCTGTGTCCCTCCCTCCCTCCACTCCAAATTGTTACTTTAGTAGTGATGCCCCATCTTCTGTGTGGCTGCAGGTCTCCTGCATCTTAATGCCTGGCTCTTTGTTGCCCTTCTTTGGATTCAAACAAAAAGGACCCCCAAAACAGCAGACACTACTTCTGCCATAAGCTTATGGACTGTACAGAGGAATTAATACCTCCTTCCTGTAATCCCTCTGCATATGTCCTACCTTAACTTTAGGCTACCCTTACCCACTAGGGTGACTAGATAGCAAGGGTGAAAAATGGGGATGGGGGTGGGGGGTAATTGGCACCTATATAAGACAAAGCCCCAAGTATCAGGACTGTCCCTATAAAATCGGGACATCTGGTCACCCTGTCACCCACAGTAACTTTAATATACATTTCCCACCATATCACTTGTCTACTGAAACTTGTCTCCTGCTGTATATCTTAATGCCTAACTGTATTTTGTTCAGAACCTTACTCCACATTTCTTGTATCTCTTTATCCATTCAATAATGTTTCTTGCAGGGCATGGAAAATTGCTCTCCAGGATGCTAGAACAAATGCGGTAAGTGCCCTGTGAATGTTTCCATAGTGATGGGGGAGGGAGGGAGTGTGTGTGAGTGGCAGTCAGCCGCCTAGCAATTTTCCTTTACACTGTCTTCAAGAACCCATTTGAATTACTGTGCTTTGTCCAGCATTGCCTGGGCCAAAAAGGGGTATGAACATCATGGATCCGATGCTCACAACTGTGGTAGCAGGAGGGTTTTGTGTCTGTGCATGCTAGTTAAAAGAGAAGTGATCTTTTGGAGTGCTACAGCTACTGTGCTGTAAGGCTCATTTGAAGGAGGAGTCTCAGAAAACTGGCAGGCATTATCATGGGGAGAAGGCTGATCTGTAGACGAAGAATGAGGATTGGGGTTGTGGGCACTCATGAATTCTTTTGTAGCTGGTTAAGATGCAGTCTGACTGACTCACTGCTCATTACCTCTTCGGATCAGGCCCATCTAGATGTGGGTAGTCCACAAGGAAGCCAGATGATGGTAGCGGGTGTGTGTATGTATAGAGAAGCCTGTAGCTGAAATGAGTGGCAGCCACATTTCTGTAGATATTACACAGTTGCTAGACTCACTTGTAGAAGATGCAAAATCTGCCTTTGCAAGCTGCTTTACGTAGTTCTGTGGAAATCATACTGTATAGAACTAACTTCAGAAACTTGGGCTACAGCAAAAATGGTTCATGCATGTATTCAAACCGGATAACTGCATGCTGAAATGCATAGTTTGTGTTTGCAGTTAACATTGTGTGTGTCTTTTTTGAGTCAAATGTTCTATCTAGTATCTAAATACTACCACTGTAAACTCCCTGGAAAACAGAATTAAAAACCCTTTTGTTGGCACCTTAAAGTTTAGCTCTAATGAAAATGGCTTATTCACTCCATCATCTGTAAAGGCCAATCTGTGCTCAGTTGTAAACCCTTGCAGCTTATAATATAACTTGTGGCATTGCTCTGCTGGAAGGCTTAGCCATCCTATTTCTTCCGTTGACTCACTTTTTTTGCCTTTCTTCGAGGCTGGCTTATAGAACACTTTCTGGCAATAGCTTTCCCCAAATTGGTAAAGAACAATATTAAGGGGATATCTGCACTGCAGCTGGGAGGTGTGATTCCCAACATTAGTAGGCAGACCTGGTCTATCTCGGCTCAAGCTAGCACACTAAAAATAGCAATGTGGACTTTTTTGCACGGGGTGGCATGGGCTAGCCACCTGAGGTCAGACTTGGGGGGGTTGGGTGGGTTTGAAATTGGGTGGTGAGCCTAAACTGCTGCTAATTTGGCAACATCCATGTTGCTGTTTTTAGCATCCTTGCTCAAGCTGAGCTGGCACAAGTTTTACCTATCCCTGCTTTAGGCACACATCTCAGCTGCAAGGTAGACATATCCTTAGATACCATGTGTCTGAAATACTGCAGTTCCATTGGGAAGTACTGACCCTGCATCCAAAGGCTTATTTCATACTCTTGACACCCACGTTGCCACAATAGCTGCTATATCCAATCATGAGACACACTTTATATTTTTGGATACCTGAAGCAATATTTGTAGTGCGGTAAAAGTGCTATCTTCTTGTACCAAGTAACTGCTTTAAAGTGCAGAATGCCACATTATGTTGCATCGTGGTGTTAAACAGAGGGAAAAGGAATGAATCTCTGAAAACCAGAGGCGGTACAGAACTTCTGTTTTACTCTTGAATCAGAGTCATTGCACATTGTTTACAAAACTCCCTATATTTTTGAATTCTTTCAGTTACCTAGATGCTGAAACTAACTGGTAGCCATCAGCTTTGCAAATTATGCTCTAATGTCTTGGGCTAAGTCTATGCTTATGGTGGTGTGTGGAGTACGTACACTACACGCTTCCCTAGCATGGGTATAAATAGATGTGTAGACGCTGAGACATTGCTTCGGCAAGTAAAGACATGACAGAACCTTAGATTATGTTCCCTACATGGCTCTCTACAGGCTGAAGCAGTGCCTCCCATGTCTACACTGCTATTTTTAGCAACATAGTGTCCCAGTGCTGGAGCCTTTCTGCACTGCAGTGAAAGACTTGAGCAGGGGGGAAAGACTCCAATACCTCCTTGCTGCCAGAGCCTTTCACTGCTAATTGTAGCTACTCACTGAAGTGTGATGCTACATATATACTACAGGCTGCCACGAGTGTAGATGAGGCTTTAGAGAGTGACCTTCAGATGCTATCTACTGTTAAACCTCTAGGATAAGATTTCAGATAAAGAAGTTGAAGTATTCAGAGTCCATCTGCAGGTATCTAAGTGATCATGCTTTCAAAAGTGCTGAGCGTCTAGCAGCACCCAATGACTTCACTAGAAATATCTGGATGCGTCCCACTTTTGACAATTGGGTCACTTAGGCTCTGATCTTGCAAACTCTCATACACCTGAGTAGTCTCATGAGTTCAATGGAAGTCCTGGTGTGTATAAATCTACTTGTGTGCGTTTGCAGGGAGGGAGGAAGAGAATATTTTTAAGAGCTTATGGGAACAGTATAGATATAAAGCTAGCCTTTTTCCTTTTGGAAAGCCTTCGGTTGAATAGGAGCAGCATTGTGCATCGCCACAACTAGGGGCAAACACCCAAGGCCGTTCTGAAACATATAAACAAACCATTGGAAATCTACAGTGGTTATTGTGAGAGTTACTTCCCTGCCCCTCCTCACTGCCTTTGGAAGGGACACAGATTCAGCAGAGGGTGCTTCTAAAAATAGCTTCAGTGTAATGTTTTAAATTATGTATGTTTCTACAAACAGCTGAAGGAAGGGGATGTTTTAATATAGATCTGCTATTTTCTGGTCCTTGTCTTATTTGTAGGCAAAGTGCATGGGTTGCTGAGAAGCTTAAGTCACTGGTATGAAATGTTTGGGTGCAGCTGTGTGCTTTACCTTTGATCCTTATAGGTTAACATCTGTACTCGGTTGCACTGATGTAATTCCATAGAGCTCAGTGGAATTACTCCAGAGCGACTGAAAGCAGAGTATATAAACTTGTATGAGAAGAATCCTCCTTTTCCACCTACAAATTAATCAATTTAACCTGAACAAGAAAACAGTACGTTATCACTTGAAAACGTTAAGGTAAGGGGAATAAAATGAGTCCGAGAAAAGAAAATAGTTGATTCAAGCTGCTGATCTGCATTCCTGGCTCCTACCTGGCCTGGGGGGGAGGGGAGGGATAGCTCAGTGGCTTGGGCATTGGCTTGCTAAACCCAGGGTTGTGAGTTCAATCCTTGAGGGGGCCATTTGGGATCTGGGGCAAATATTGGGGATAATAAATAAATAAATCAGATATTACAAATAAAGTCCTGCTTTGAGTAGGGGGTTGGATTAGATGACCTCCTGAGGTCCAACCCTGATATTCTATGATGCTATGATCTGACCGAAGCTTTGCTCCCCTATTCGGTCTCCTGCTGCAGCATTATGTGATATGCTCTCTCCTCTTTCTTCCTGCTGTGGATCACCCAATGAAGTTATATTCTCTAGAAAACCTTGCAAACTTGGTGTCTGTACTGTGTGCTACTGTAATAAAGCTCCTCATTTAAAGCATAGGTATGGTGTGATATTGACACTTGTCAGTAATAAATATACTCAGGAATTCTAGGAACACTTCAGTTTACTGTTGGGTCACTTGTATGTTTAGTCCGTATTTTAGTCTGTTCTCTTATATGTAAAGAAGTGAATAACTGCTGTCTACTTTGTTAATGTTTAGGGCTGTGTTGGTTCTGAAGTGATATACGATGAGACTGCAATTTCCTCAGCTCCTCCCCCATACACCGCGTATGCTACCCCATCACCTGAGGTAGGGGTGTAATAAGGAAGCATAAAATAAGTGTGAAAAGACTGTATTGAACACTCAGACTCTGTTCCTTGGAAGTGCTATTGGTTTGACTTTTTTCTTAAACATAGCTTATTTTTAAATGGAAAAAGCTCAAGTTTTTAAAAATGAGTGGTGGTTTTGGGTGCCCAGCTTGAGGCACCTTTAAAGGGTCTTGACTTCTGAATAGTGGTTGCTCAGCACTTCTAAAATCAGGCCCCTTTAAGGAGTCTTAGATTGGGCAGAGAAAAATGGAAGCACCCCAAAATCACTAGTCACTTCTGCAAATCTTGGCCATACGTCCTTAATCTTGGGTATTCACCCTTAATACAAAGAGATGCAATAATTTTTTGGAAGGCTTTGACAATATATCTGCACTTCCAGGATAAAAATTCTATTTTATAATTCTTCCTGGTTTTACTGCTTGGAGCTGACATTTGTAAAACAGATAAGGACTTTGTGTCCAGGATTTCATAGTAACTCAGATAACTATAGTTCCCATACGTGTGTATATAAAGATAGATATAGATCCTGTTTTCGCTGGGGTTAGGATGGGGCAGCAATTGGACCAAAATATTTGCTGATCTCAGTATGTTCTGACTTGTGCTATATGATATTATCCAAATACTGGTCCTTTTCTGTGCTACTGATTGGGCTTTGAAACAGAACAACCAATCTCTTGTTTATAAATAGTTCTGATTGTGAACAGTCTCGGTGAGCAATATGCTTCATTCCTGTAGATTAGTGAAAAGACTGCCTCCGAAGAGGTGTGGCCATAGGGTGTTTATCATGAGGGATCAGGGATGTTAACATGTCATTACTGGTCCCATCTTGTCAGCTGCTGAATGGCTGTGCTTTTCTAGCATATCACAAGACAGAATTATATAGAAGCCATGGCCAGCCACACTTGTGTGTATTAAGTGACAGCATTATTATAGTTCTACAATGGCTAAATTTGGTGGTGCAGGAACTGAAGATGTTAACTTGCAAAATACTGTGGTTAACTATATGGGAAGGTCTCCTACACCCATTTCACAGCACAGTGCTGCCTTCTACATAGTGGATTTTGATTATCGCTAAACCGCACCAGGAATGGAGTGGAGAGCTAAACACTTTAAACAAATCCAAAAGATGCGAAACATCTTCTAACAGATGCATTTAATTTCCCCAGGTTTATGGCTACGAGCAGTACAATGGTGCATATCCCCCTCCTGGTCCTCAAGTCATCTATGCCTCTAATGGACAAGCCTATGCTGTTCCTTATCAGTATCCGTACCAAGGTAATGAATACCAGCTCCTTCCTCCAGCTTGGTTTATGTGCTTTCTAATCAAGACTAAAGTTACTATGAAGTGATATATTTCCTATGGAATATTGCCATCACTCTTGATGCTGAATGTAGCGGTAAGTGGTTTTTAGAAGGAACCCACCTGTTTGCCCTAACCACTGGACTAACCTTTCCCTTTTGAGAGGAAGGAGGTAATTATCACTAGACAAAGTCAGGAAGTGAAGAATTCTGTGTTCAGTTGAAGCCATTCTGGGGATTAGCAAGAGACTGTACCGACTCAAGATGGAATTTGTCCAAGAGATTTGGCTTAACATGTCTACGCTCCCAAAAAGTTCTGTGGGAACATAATCTTCCCCTTCAACTTTAATGTTCGTGTGTGGGCGTTTGTTTTTTTTGTTTTTTGTTTTTTACCAAGCCCTTAAAGACCACAAGCAGTCAGGACCTTAGCTCTGAGTCACTCAACCACCTCCTCTTGCACATAGTGCCCTCTGGCACCATGCGTGGCCCTTGGTTTACAGACTCTGAGAGAAAAGATCCTACTTAATGAATTGCTGTGAGCACTTCCTGATGCATGTAGTTTTCCCTAGAGAGCTCTTCTCCCAAGTGCCAACCTTACAGGAAGACTGAGGAGCTGCGGGGCAGACTTCTAAGTAGCTGGAGACTTAATCCAGTGCAGAGATGTGTTGGCTTCGGATATAGTAATACACCTTTGCTCTTCTATATGGCACTTGATCTGAAGATCTCAAAATACAAACGTACATGAATTAAGCCAACAACGCTCTTTTATGGTTGGGGATTTTATCTTCATCTTGAATATTGAGAAACTGAGGCACAGAGATTAAGTAACTCATCCAAGGCCATAAAAGGAATGTGTGCCAGACCTGCAAATAGAACCTACATCTCTGGTTGCCTAGCCCTATGGGCTAGCCATAGGATTATGCTTGTCCTTTTCTGTGATGTTGGGGAAGGCTGCTGTCTGTACTCTGTCCTAGCAGGTTCAAGAATTGGCATCAGCACCCAACTCCAAGGGGGAGTTGGTTTTCACCATACCAACTGCAAGGAAAAATATTTTTAGTGTTCAAGTATACAGGGTGAGAGAGTGGGTAAATGTGTAGGCTCTTCAAGCCTGCATCTAAATCAAAACATATGTACGAACTCTTTCTAATCAAACTGTTACTACTTTCTAGGACCTTATGGCCAGCCCCCTGCAAATCATGTCATCATTCGAGAACGTTACCGTGACAATGATGGAGACCTTGCACTGGGCATGCTCGCTGGAGCAGCGACTGGAATGGCCCTGGGATCATTGTTCTGGGTCTTCTAGATTCCCTGGGATCTTTGTATTTGTAGCTCCAAAAAACCTTTATTCTTCCTGTGCAATAATATATTTTGCAAAATACTGTTTACTGTAAAGTTTTTAATAAGACAAATGCAGGAATACCTTTTTTTAGTAGTGATAATTATAATTAACCCACTTTTACCTATCCCAAGGCAAAGGTTTAAAGGCACCATTTAATTGAAATATGGTTAAAGATGCACTTGAGAATTTCAAGAGAGCTTTTTTTTTATGAAGCTTGGCTATCTGATAGATTTATATTCTGCCCATTGATCAGTGATCATCATTAGTACCAATGAAATATTATAAGCAAAGGGTTAAGGGTTGTCATTTGTCACCAGTCTTAAGAATAGACTGTTAATATAAGGACTCCAGAACAAGTGGTTATTTTTAAGCCTTGAATGGTCTAGTTAGTCCAGCTGCTAACGCCAGCATGTTAGTGTAGTAGCAGCCAAGTGTATTGAAGTCGTATATTCAGGGAATTGATGCTATTGACTTCACAAAACACTCCTGAAGATAGATATGCAGGTTTCTATTAATTGTCCCCCTACGGCACTTTTCAGTGGCTGGCACTGAATTTTCATAAATGAATGTGTAAATGTGGAGGGTTTTTGCAATACATTGGCAGTGGAGTTAGCATGCCCACTTCTCAAACCCATTTTACAAGACAAAATCCTCAGCAAGGAGATTGGTAAAGTGAGGAAATGCTCCTTAATTCCTTCTCTGCTAAAAGAAATTGGAATGATTTCAGTACTCGTAAAGCGAGAGAAATGTGTGTTATCAATACAAGCCTTTTCTTTAACCTAGTCCGCAAGACTCTAAGCAGTTGGGACTCAGACTTTAAAAACAGGGTAACGAAACAGGATGGGAAGAGTCTGGGATCGAGCAGAGGTGTTATTTCCCCATGCCCAGTCACAAATACATTGGTGGGGAAGGGGTTGTGGTGTGCAAGGTCCTGCACCTGTGCTCAGCTCTTGTGTCATTGCTCTTTGTACCAAGTCCAGAGAAGATGGCTGATCACATTCATCCTTGCAGTGCTGGATCTGGCAGTACCCCTAGGGGTGTGTTAATTGGTTAAGCTGGTTTGAGGAGGGGACCAGGGGTGAATAGGAAAAGGAGGAGCAGACCAAAAACAGATCGAGGGAAATGGGAAAGAAACTCTAGTGGACCTTGTATGCAGGCTATGGTACGTGCCAGTGCGTCACAGATGAGCTGCAGATCTGCTTTCCCTGTCCGTTACCTTACCATTCCATCAGTTTCCCATTGCAAGGTCTTGCCTGGTGGTGGATATATGGATGCTGTGATGTTAGGGGAGGTTGTGTGTATATAAAACCCAATCCCTGACGGTGACCATTAACGAACCGTTTTAAAAAATACACCAAGGAGCTGTTCCCTCCTTTGACTGGCTCACTACTGCTGAGTGGTTTCTCATTCCTGACCAGTTGCAGAGTCTTGCTTTATAATTCAAATTGAACTGTACTGGGCATGGTGAAGGAACCAATGAGCAGACATGTATATACTTTCTTATTGGGGGGGAAAAGGTGTAGGGTGCCTAAGCTTTGATCTTTGTAGAAAGTTGTCTTATTTTTATACTTCCGCTATTTTTGAGCTTCCTATAATGATGCTGTCTTAATATTTTGACGCTTTTGCCTCTTTAAGCTTTCAATTGGAAGTTGATTAAAATCCTCAAGGTGTGAAAGCCAGAGTATGTCAGGGAAGATGAAAGTAGATGATCTAGCAGCCATATTAGCTTTTGATGAGAAGGAATAAACTTGGCTTAACCTAAAGCTGTATTGTCTGTCTGGGTTGTGCTGTACAACCAATACAGGACTCTTCAACGCTTCGGAAAGTTTCGTTAACAGCCATTGAGAGAGCAAAATTTTTGTGACTGTGTTGGGGCCAACTGTCATAAATGGACACATTTTAAAATCCACTGAAAAGAAATGTTCTAATGAGACTGACATTACCTTGGATGTATTACTAATTATGGGCCTGAACCAAAGCCTACTGGAATCGATGTCCTTCAGTGAACTTCAAGGGGCTTTGGAACAGACTGCATTTTACTAATTCTTCCCTTATGTGCATGTAATGGCTCCTAGTGAGCTCAACGGGCACTGCACCTGTTCATCCAAGAAAAGTGTGTTTATAAGAACATGTTGTGCAGAAACAACACCTGGCATTTCAAAAGAGGAATAATCCTATTAAAAAGAATACATTTCCCAGAAGAGAAACTGGCCCATGTACCAATCCAAAATATTTGAAATGCATCACTGAATCCTCTCTCTGAGCCCAGTCCTGCAGTGTGCTCAGTATCTCGATGTTCATGCAGATGAGGGTGCTAAGCTCTTCCCAGGATCAGGCCCTAAATGAATTTTGTTAATATTGCAAGACTGGATGTTACCGTGGAACTGGTGGTATCACAGTAGTACAGAAAGTTATTTGGAGCTCTCCAGTCTAAGTAGCGGTATAGAAAATTCATAGATTGCCTATTCCTGTGCTATGTTGTGTGTAACATGTAGAAAATAAAAACAGCTACGTATAACTCCAAATTTTGTGTTTTGTTTGTTAGATTGTAATGGTGGTGAAAGCAAAGCACACAAAAGATTGGTCTAGTAACTTAGCAGTTACTTCCAATTTTTACAGGGTGTGTTGACTGCAGCATGGGAGTTCTGTGTCTTGTGCTGAAAGCACAAAATTGTATCTAAATCCCTGATTGTAGGAGTAAAACCCATAAGGAAAAGGAACTCATTGCTGTTAGAATTTTCATGTGCACAGTTTAGTTAAACTTTAAACAGGTTTTTAAGACACTCATTTCTTTCATTATGAACTACAAATCAAAAAGCAAGATCAAACAAAAAACCCCAGACATTGTAGAGTAATGCTTTTAAAAGGAAAATCCTTAAAGAAAAGCTGAAGGGTCCAGTTGACTTCTATTACAGTAGACTGCTTTCAAACAAAATCTTGGCAGCTGATTGTCTATACTAATTAATCTAATAGCATTTGTTTATAGCTGTTAAGCGCACACATTCAAGTATATTGGAGCATATAATCAAAATATTGGTTCCTTTGGTGCTGGGAGTCAGAACTTAACAGCCTTCCTGCTTATGATGGAAGATCCAGGCAAAGTAGAATTGAGCAGTTAAGCAGAGATGTCATGCTTCAAATAGAGAAGGCTTTGGTGGATAGTCACATCAACTTAGTTGTTAATGAGATGGACCATATATAGCAGCCCAAAAATCCACATCCAAAACACTGGCTTGCATCCAGTTCCTCAGGATTAAAGTAACAGCTTTATTGTATTGTCTGGGTGGCTACACAGTAATGGCCTTTTTTTTTCTCCTCCACCACCAACTCAGATGTGCTAAACATCTGCAGTTTCCATGGACCGTAATGGGAACTGCAGGACCTCGGCACCTGTGGAAGTCTGCTCATTAATGAGCAACTTTGCTTACTGTTTCAGAAAAGCTTGATAGGGTAGCAGCAGGGATGATGTCCTAATTCGGGTTTAAATTTTCAAAGCTGGCTGAAAACTTGGTCCTAAACAGACACTGCCGTCTGAATCATGGCATTTGCTGAGGCTCCAATTCAAACTATCCCTGTTCAGCAAATCACTTAAGCACATGCCTTGATGAATCAGGGCCTGATGCTAGGTCTATGTAGATCTATTGGAGCTATACAGATGCTACTGTTCCATTGATTTCCTTCCCCCCCAGAGTAAGGTATTACACTAAGGTGGCAGAATTGGGTCCATAGTGACTAATGTATGTTCAGCTTAAACTAAAACATTTGCAGAGACCATGAGCCTATGTTGTCAAATGTGACTTGTGATTTCTTTGTTTTGGTTTATGGGGTTGTGCCCAATTTGAGAAACATAAGAGGCCTGATTTTGAGGGAAAGTGGATATTTGCCACTTTAAGATATCTCAAGTGGGGCTCCCAAAATCACAATTGAAAATGTAGACCATAGGCATTTTATTTTACATATAGAATCATAGAATATCAGGGTTGGAAGGGACCCCAGAAGGTCATCTAGTCCAACCCCCTGCTCAAAGCAGGACCAAGTCCCAGTTAAATCATCCCAGCCAGGGCTTTGTCAAGCCTGACCTTAAAAACCTCTAAGGAAGGAGATTCTACCACCTCCCTAGGTAACGCATTCCAGTGTTTCACCACCCTCTTAGTGAAAAAGTTTTTCCTAATATCCAATCTAAACCTCCCCCATTGCAACTTGAGACCATTACTCCTCGTTCTGTCATCTGCTACCATTGAGAACAGTCTAGAGCCATCCTCTTTGAAACCCCCTTTCAGGTAGTTGAAAGCAGCTATCAAATCCCCCCTCATTCTTCTCTTCTGCAGACTAAACAATCCCAGCTCCCTCAGCCTCTCCTCATAAGTCATGTGCTCTAGACCCCTAATCATTTTCGTTGCCCTTCGTTGTACTCTTTCCAATTTATCCACATCCTTCCTGTAGTGTGGGGCCCAAAACTGGACACAGTACTCCAGATGAGGCCTCACCAGTGTCGAATAGAGGGGAACGATCACGTCCCTCGATCTGCTCGCTATGCCCCTACTTATACATCCCAAAATGCCATTGGCCTTCTTGGCAACAAGGGCACACTGCTGACTCATATCCAGCTTCTCGTCCACTGTCACCCCTAGGTCCTTTTCCGCAGAACTGCTGCCGAGCCATTCGGTCCCTAGTCTGTAGCGGTGCATTGGATTCTTCCATCCTAAGTGCAGGACCCTGCACTTATCCTTATTGAACCTCATTAGATTTCTTTTGGCCCAATCTTCCAATTTGTCTAGGTCCTTCTGTATCCTATCCCTCCCCTCCAGCGTATCTACCACTCCTCCCAGTTTAGTATCATCCGCAAATTTGCTGAGAGTGCAATCCACACCATCCTCCAGATCATTTATGAAGATATTGAACAAAACGGGCCCCAGGACCGACCCCTGGGGCACTCCACTTGACACCGGCTGCCAACTAGACATGGAGCCATTGATCACTACCCGTTGAGCCCGACAATCTAGCCAGCTTTCTACCCACCTTATAGTGCATTCATCCAGCCCATACTTCCTTAACTTGCTGACAAGAATGCTGTGGGAGACCGTGTCAAAAGCTTTGCTAAAGTCAAGAAACAATACATCCACTGCTTTCCCTTCATCCACAGAACCAGTAATCTCATCATAAAAGGCGATTAGATTAGTCAGGCATGACCTTCCCTTGGTGAATCCATGCTGACTGTTCCTGATCACTTTCCTCTCCTCTAAGTGCTTCAGGATTGAAATAAATAAATAAATATATATATTTATATTTAAAAAAAGGTCTGAAAGCCAGTGTGTCAGTGAGCTGGTAGAGGTGTATATGTACGAGAGCTGGGGATTAGAATTATTATGGGAAGAGCAGTAGCATTATCTGGTTCGTTTTTGTTTTTTGGGAAGATGACGTTTCCTTTGTTGCGGAGCGTATTCTAACCAGTGCCTAGCAGGATATGGCTTCCAAAACTTTGGCACTGAATGGTCAGCTTTTTGTTGGGTCTTCACTTCTAGCACCACCTAGCAAAGTTCAACAAGGAAGCAAAAGGGAAATTTGACCAATATGTTTCTCAAGAATGTCTGGTTCTTCCCCCCCCCCCCCCCCAAATGTAGAGTACGTGATATGGATGATATAGAAGCGACCCACAAGACAATATATAGATAACAGAGGTTAGCATCTACATAAATTGCTTTCATTCTAAGGTGCTTTAGTGTTAAATGTTTTTACCCCATGCTTTGTATCTACTGCTCTTTCCCTTATGTCCTGTTCTCTCACTATGCATTTCTAAATGTATAGTGAAAATTCTTACCAATAAAATGCTTATTAAACTGCAAGCTCATGGCTTTGTTTTGCTTTTTTCTCTTAAATAAGTCTTTTGTTCTGGTAGCTTGTAAGTTGGTGTACACTTGCAGACACGTGTCCAGCTTGTACAAAACCATGTTTCACTTTACAGGGAGGTCCATGGTGTGAATACTGGAATTCTCTACACATACAAACTTTCCAGAGCAATTATCAGTGACGCTTTGCTCTGTTCTCCAGCAAAAATCAAGAACTGTAGCCTGTGAGGTTAGCATTTGACTCTCCTTTCGTTTTGATTTGTATACTTCAGGCTGAATGCAGCAGCCTGATTCTAGTCTCAGTTACATCTAGAGCAGCTCCTATGAAATCAGTGAAGTAACTTTGCATTTACATAAGGGTGCCTGAGGCTGGAGTTAGGTGCAAATAATCACATTTCCTTATTCCCTGAATATTTTTTAAGTGAGTTGAATGCATCAATTCAATACTTTTATTTGATCTATGTGGTGCTTGTTGAGATTTCTATTTTCATACAGTTGAGATTTGACAAAATTGTATACATTTCAAGATTTAGAAATAAATGGTCTATGAAGTCTGTGCTGTTGTGTTACTCCTAGCCTAAATGCAACTGGGCCCAGGAAGGTACTTTTATTTATAAATATTTACTTTACATAGAATCTTCCTAATTAGCACCACCAATCATTTTTATACAACACCGGTGATCTCTCCCTTTCAACAAAACATTTAATAGCAGAAAGAAAAGGAGTACTTGTGGCACCTTGGAGACTAACAAATTTATTTGAGCATAAGCTTTCGTGAGCTACAGCTCACTTCATGGGATGCATTTTGTGGAAAATACAGAGGGGAGGTTTATATACAGATACAGAGAACATGAAACAATGGGTTTTATCATACACCCTGTAAGGAGAGTGATCACTTAAGATAAGCCATCACCAACAGCAGGGGGGGGGAAGGAGGAAAACCTTTCATGGTGACAAGCAGGTAGGCTAATTCCAGCAGTTAACAAGAATATCAGAGGAACAGTGGGGGGTGGGGTGGGAGGGAGAAATACCATGGGGAAATAGTTTTACTTTGTGTAATGACTCATCCATTCCCAGTCTCTATTCAAGCCTAAGTTAATTGTATCCAGTTTGCAAATTAATTCCAATTCAGCAGTCTCTCGTTGGAGTCTGTTTTTGAAGCTTTTTTGTTGAAGTATAGCCACTCTTAGGTCTGTGATCGAGTGACCAGAGAGATTGAAGTGTTCTCCAGCTGGTTTTTGAATGTTATAATTCTTGACGTCTGATTTGTGTCCATTCATTCTTTTACGTAGAGACTGTCCAGTTTGGCCAATGTACATGGCAGAGGGGCATTGCTGGCACATGATGGCATATATCACATTGGTAGATGCGCAGGTGAACGAGCCTCTGATAGTGTGGCTGATGTGATTAGGCCCTATGATGGTATCCCCTGAATAGATATGTGGACAGAGTTGGCAACGGGCTTTGTTGCAAGGATAGGTTCCTGGGTTAGTGGTTCTGTTGTGTGGTGTGTGGTTGCTGGTGAGTATTTGCTTCAGATTGGGGGGCTGTCTGTAAGCAAGGACTGGTCTGTCTCCCAAGATCTGAGAGAGCGATGGCTCGTCCTTCAGGATAGGTTGTAGATCCTTAATGATGCGTTGGAGGGCTTTTAGTTGGGGGCTGAAGGTGATGGCTAGTGGCGTTCTGTTGTTTTCTTTGTTGGGCCTGTCCTGTAGTAGGTGACTTCTGGGTACTCTTCTGGCTCTGTCAATCTGTTTCTTCACTTCAGCAGGTGGGTACTGTAGTTGTAGGAATGCATGATAGAGATCTTGTAGGTGTTTGTCTCTGTCTGAGGGGTTGGAGCAAATGCGGTTATATCGTAGCGCTTGGCTGTAGACAATGGATCGAGTGGTATGATCTGGATGAAAGCTAGAGGCATGTAGGTAGGAATAGCGGTCAGTAGGTTTCCGATATAGGGTGGTGTTTATGTGACCATCGCTTATTAGCACCGTAGTGTCCAGGAAGTGGATCTCTTGTGTGGACTGGTCCAGGCTGAGGTTGATGGTGGGATGGAAATTGTTGAAATCCTGGTGGAATTCCTCAAGAGCTTCTTTTCCATGGGTCCAGATGATGATGTCATCAATGTAGCGCAAGTAGAGTAGGGGCATTAGGGAACGAGAGCTGAGGAAGCGTTGTTCTAAGTCAGCCATAAAATGTTGGCATACTGTGGGGCCATGCGGGTACCCATCGCAGTGCCGCTGATTTGAAGGTATACATTGTCACCAAATGTGAAATAGTTATGGGTCAGGACAAAGTCACAAAGTTCTGCCACCAGGTTAGCCGTGACAGTATCGGGGATACTGTTCCTGACGGCTTGTAGTCCATCTTTGTGTGGAATGTTGGTGTAGAGGGCTTCTACATCCATAGTGGCTAGGATGGTGTTTTTAGGAAGATCACCAATGGACTGTAGTTTCCTCAGGAAATCGGTGGTGTCTCGAAGATAGCTGGGAGTGCTGGTAACGAAGGGCCTGAAGAGGGAGTCTACAGAGCCAGACAATCCTGCTGTCAGGGTGCCAATGCCTGAGATGATGGGGCGTCCAGGATTTCCAGGTTTATGGATCTTGGGTAGCAGATAGAATACCCCAGGTCCTGGCTCCAGGGGTGTGTCTGTGCGGATTTGTTCTTGTGCTTTTTCAGGGAGTTTCTTGAGCAAATGCTGTAGTTTCTTTTGGTAACTCTCAGTGGGATCAGAGGGTAATGGCTTGTAGAAAGTGGTGTTGGAGAGCTGCCTAGTAGCCTCTTGTTCATACTCTGACCTATTCATGATGACGACAGCACCTCCTTTGTCAGCATTTTTGATTATGATGTCAGAGTTGTTTCTGAGGCTGTGGATGGCACTGTGTTCTGCATGGCTGAGGTTATGGGGTAAGCGATGCTGCTTTTCCACAATTTCAGCTCGTGCACGTCGGCGGAAGCAGTCTATGTAGAAATCCAGGCTGCTGTTTCGACCTTCAGGAGGAGTCCACCTAGAATCCTTCTTTTTGTAGTGTTGGCAGGAAGGTCTCTGTGGGTTAATATGTTGGTCAGAGGTGTGTTGGAAATATTCCTTGAGTCTGAGACGTCGAAAATAGGATTCTAGGTCACCACAGAACTGTATCATGTTCGTGGGGGTGGAGGGGCAAAAGGAGAGGCCCCGAGATAGGACAGATTCTTCCGCTGGGCTAAGAGTATAGTTGGATAGATTAACAATATTGCTGGGTGGGTTACGGGAACCATTGTTGTGGCCCCTTGTGGCATATAGTAGTTTAGATAGCTTAGTGTCCTTTTTCTTTTGTAGAGAATCAAAGTGTGTTTTGTAAATGGCTTGTCTAGTTTTTGTAAAGTCCAGCCACGAGGAAGTTTGTGTGGAAGGTTGGTTCTTTATGAGAGTATCCAGTTTTGAGAGCTCATTCTTAATCTTTCCCTGTTTGCTGTAGAGGATGTTGATCAGGTGGTTCCGCAGTTTCCTTGAGAGTGTGTGGCACATTTGCTCCAACCCCTCAGACAGAGACAAACACCTACAAGATCTCTATCATGCATTCCTACAACTACAGTACCCACCTGCTGAAGTGAAGAAACAGATTGACAGAGCCAGAAGAGTACCCAGAAGTCACCTACTACAGGACAGGCCCAACAAAGAAAACAGAACGCCACTAGCCGCCACCTTCAGCCCCCAACTAAAACCCCTCCAACGCATCATCAAGGATCTACAACCTATCCTGAAGGACGAGCCATCGCTCTCTCAGATCTTGGGAGACAGACCAGTCCTTGCTTACAGACAGCCCCCCAATCTGAAGCAAATACTCACCAGCAACCACACACCACACAACAGAACCACTAACCCAGGAACCTATCCTTGCAACAAAGCCCGTTGCCAACTCTGTCCACACATCTATTCAGGGGACACCATCGTAGGGCCTAATCACATCAGCCACACTATCAGAGGCTCGTTCACCTGCGCATCTACCAATGTGATATATGCCATCATGTGCCAGCAATGCCCCTCTGCCATGTACATTGGCCAAACTGGACAGTCTCTACGTAAAAGAATGAATGGACACAAATCAGACGTCAAGAATTATAACATTCAAAAACCAGTTGGAGAACACTTCAATCTCTCTGGTCACTCGATTACAGACCTGAGGGTGGCTATCCTTCAACAAAAAAGCTTCAAAAACAGACTCCAACGAGAGACTGCTGAATTGGAATTAATTTGCAAACTGGATACAATTAACTTAGGCTTGAATAGAGACTGGGAATGGATGAGTCATTACACAAAGTAAAACTATTTCCCCATGGTATTTCTCCCTCCCACCCCACCCCCCACTGTTCCTCTGATATTCTTGTTAACTGCTGGAATTAGCCTACCTGCTTGTCACCATGAAAGGTTTTCCTCCTTCCCCCCCCTGCTGTTGGTGATGGCTTATCTTAAGTGATCACTCTCCTTACAGTGTGTATGATAAACCCATTGTTTCATGTTCTCTGTGTGTGTGTATATAAATCTCTCCTCTGTTTTTTCCACCAAATGCATCCGATGAAGTGAGCTGTAGCTCACGAAAGCTTATGCTCTAATAAATTTGTTAGTCTCTAAGGTGCCACAAGTACTCCTTTTCTTTTTGCGAATACAGACTAACACGGCTGCTACTCTGAAACCTGACCTTTAATAGCAGAGTGACTGGAATATACTATCTTGAATTTACCAGTAAGCTGGGAATAAAATTTTTTTCATAAAGAATATTTTTTATTGCAAAACGCTAACCTTGCTTTCTGTCTGTGGGTGTTTTACTTTATAATTCACAACACTCAGCAGTTTGGGTCTCCATCCCAAACAGTTAATGTATGTGTTTTTGATGTACCTAATGGAGTCCAAAATAGTTGCTTCAGGATCCAGTCCTCAAGAAAACATCTGAGTTTGATTCCGCCAAGCTTTGGAGCTAGGTTCATTTAGCCAGTAATAGGCTTCCCTGTAGATACTGCACTTGCTGGAGTGTGCGCTGGATGTTAGGAGGGGCAGGATGTTAGGAGATGCACCTGCATGCCAGAGAGGCCAGCTCTGTACCACTGTGGAAGGGCAGGGCCCTCTCTACACCCTGCACAGCAGAACAGATCTGGTCTCCACAACACTTGCCTTTGCTGAGCCTTTGGCAAGGAAACAGACTTTGCCTCATCTACAGAATCTTTATATTGCATCCTATGCCTATATACAAACTACTAATCAGAGCCACAGTGTATGTGTTTGGCCATATGTCCACTTACCTCTTGTTCCTTTCTTGTTGGTGAATTCATTACCCTGGATAGAAGTCAGAACTTGTGGGCAGTTCTGTCCGTCCTTCATCCTCCTCAAACTGTAACTGAAAGCTCCCCCTGCTGGTACACTGGCTGACCCAGATACTGCTGCCTCCAGGGAGAGCAGAAGAAGCTGTTTCGCCTTTTCCTTTCTTCTCCCTTTTCCTCCAGCTTGGCCTTTGTCTGGAAGGGGGAGAAGATCTTAATGAAAATGGTCTGGGGACCTCATACCCACTGATGGATTTCCCAGCCTTTATCAGTGGTTGCAGTGTTTGAGTGGCTCTCAGACATCGAAATCCAATTGTGCCAGTCCCCATATACAGTGCCTTCCATTGCTATGTAGCTTCCATCTTCTGTTTCAGAGCAGGGACATGCCCCAGCAGTGTGAACGAATCCTGCATCCCCTCACGCTGCTCTGCACATGCAGCGATCTGACTGCTGGTAGAAGAGGGGTGCGTCAGGCAGGATTTAGGGAGGAGTGCGCTGCCTTGGTTGCATAGGAGTGCAGAGGTGGGGCAGAAACAGGTTGGTGGATATGCCATTACATAGACCCCATGGTCAGCAATACCCTATATACCAAGGGTGGGCAAACTATGGTCCTCCGGATGGATCCGGGCTACGGGATTGCCATCCCCATGGTGCCATGGGCCCGACACCACTCCCGGAAGCGCCTGGCACCACATCCCTGCGGCCCCGGGGTTGGGGCAGAGGGCTCCATGCAGCAGGGGGCTCAGGGCAGGGGGTTGGGTTCCCTGTTCCCGGCCAATGGGAGCTTCGGGGGAGGTACCCACAGGTGAGGGCTGCGTGTGGAGCCCTCCACCCCTACTCCTCACAGGGGCCACAGGGATGTGGTGCTGGCCGCTTCCGCGAGCAGCATGGGGCCAGGGCAGGCAGAAAGCCTGTCTTAGCCCCGCCACATGCTGCTGCCACCCCAGATCCACTCCAGGTAAGCAGCGCTGGGCTGGAGCCTGAACCCCTCCTGTACACAAACCCCTGCCCTGAGCCCCCTGCTGCACCCCACACCCTTCCATACCCCAATTCCGCTGCCCTGAGCCTCCTCCTACACCCTGCACCCCTCCTGTGCCCCACACCCCAACCCTACATTCATGGCCCTGCATACAATTTACCCACTCAGATGTGGCCTTCAGGCTAAAAAGTTTGCCCACCCCTGCCATAGACAGAATGACATAGGAGACAATCATTTCCCCAGTTACCAAGAAGATTTTAGCCTTTACACCTGTGTGGCTTTCCTGGTGTTCATTCAGAAATAGGAATGTCAGAAATCGCATTTGGACAGTCTTACAAAGCACTTAATTACATGCTTAACTCTTAAATATTTTCATTACATACTTATTGCTTAGTCTTTGCAGGATCAGAGCCTTTGACTGTGAGCTTTTTTGGGGCAGTGCTATATGAATAATATTACCATGATAGTAGCTGGCTCAAAATCAGAGGCAGGCTCTGTCTTCAAGCTGATGCTCCATATTCTTGTTTATATCCTTTCCTCTTGTGGAGAGAGACCAATGTTTTATTCAATATACCATCTGTCCCAGTGTATCCTAGCACTGTGCTTGAAACAGTAACAACTAAACTAGAGCTAAACCCAATGGCCCACAGGGAAGTACCCTCTCTGCTAATGGGAACTCCCTTGTTTGCTGTCTCACTCTGTTGCAACATCTTGTTTGCTTGGGTTCTGCCTAAATAGTATTTGCAAAGGCCTGTTGCTGAAAAACAGGTGGAGTTGAGGGAAGCAGATATGACCATAACCATTCACCTAGCAGGCTAATTCAGCTACAGGTAATAGGCTCTGTAAATGTCCAACTGTCAGCTGCCTTTAAAAAGCCTTTTTTTCTGGTGTTATATGGATTTCTGTGTTATCAGCTGAAGATTTCATTACAAGTTTTGTGGTGGTTGGTGTCTCTCCATAAAGCCCTGAATCTTGGAGGCATGTGTCTACCTGAGAATCTCTCCTTTCCTTTTTTTATTTAAAAAGAATTTTCCAGCTCTCATCGTTATGAAAATGCTTAAAGGCACCAAGCCCAGAGGGCAAATAAAAAAAACAATTATTTTTAAGCAATTATGTGTTTCTGAGGGCTGGCTTGTGATTTTTTTGAATGCTTGGGATTGGCAATATAGGGCTTGGCATGAATGTGAGAGATGGAATGTTTGAGATTGGGCTACAGTGTGTTCTGTACAGAGTGTTCTTAGATTTGGCTTTAGTATCCAAGGCCTATCTGCAAAATCTCAAACTTTGTGCTACTTTCCAGATATAAACTTGGTAATTCTCAAGAGCAGATGGTCAAAATGATCAAGAGTGGGTGCCTAGAGCTAGACTCCTAAAACCAAATATACCCACTGATATAAGTGATTGGATTTTTCAGAGCTGCTGAGTGCCTGTAGCTCCCCCAGAATTCGGTTGTATCTGTGGGTGTTCAGCACTCTGGAAAATCAGGGTACCAATAATTGTGTTTGGACGAGGGCTTAGGAGCCTAACTTTGGGCACTGAGGACTTTTGTGATGTCAGTGGTGCTCTGTGGGGCCCCACTGTAGCACACATCCATATGGCTCCACTGCAGCTCTTAATTCTGTTCTCACAGTGGCTTTTCAACATATTTTTAATTGCCTTGCATCTGTAATATTTGTAACCTGTCGTTTTCCTAGTCTAAAATGATGCGTTCTTTCGACTCTCATTCAGGAAATGCCTGAATTCTCTTTGCTACTGGGAAGACCCCTGCAAATGCAAAAACAAAGGTTATTCATATACAGTAATGCCTTCAGGCTCCAACTGAGGTCAAGGCTGCATTGTGTAGACCCTGTCCCATGCACAGGGTAAGATTTTCAAAGGCAAATAAATGGCCGTAGGGCCGAGCTTCCATAAAAGGCAGTGAGTTGGGTGGCTAACATCTGTGCCTTTGAAGATCTCCAGGACTTCCCCCTCCACCCCCCCAGGAACTCTCACTCCACATAGACAGGACAGTCAGGTGATGCACTATTATCCCCATTTTACAGATAGGCAACTGAGGTACAGAAAAATTAAGTGATTTACCGGGGGGGGGGGTTCAGATGAAGTCCATTAAAAGAATTATATTGATTTGTGTGCTCTCTCTCTCTCTCTCGTAAGAATGGCCCTATTGAGTCAGACCAAAGGTCCATCTAGCCCAGTATCCTGTCTTCCGACAGTGGTCAGTGCCAGGTGCCCCAGAGGGAATGAACAGAACAGGTAATCAAGTGATCCATCCCATCACTCATTCACAGCTTCTGGCAAACAGAGGTTAGCAACACCATTCCTGCCCATCCTGGCTAATAGCTATTGATGGACCTGTCCTCCATGAATTTATCTAGTTCTTTTTTGAACCCTGTTATAGTCTTGGCCTTCACAACATCCTCTGGCAAGGAGTTCCACAGGTCAACTGTGCATTGTGTGGAAAAAATACTTCCTTTTATTTGTTTTAAACCTGCTACCTATTTCATTTGGTGACCCCTAGTTCTTGTGTTATGAGAAGTAGTAAAAAACACTTTCTTAGCTACTTTCTCTACACCAGTCTTGATTTTATAGACTTCAATCATATCTCCCCTTAGCCGACTCTTTTCCAAGCTGAAAAGTCCCAGTCTTATTAATCTCTCCTCATATGGAAGCTGTTCCGTACCCCTAATCAATTTTGTTGCCCTTTTCTGAACCTTTTCCAATTCCCATATATCTTTTTTGAGACGGAGCGAACACATCTGCAGACAGTATTCAAGATGTGGGTATACCATGGATTTATATAGAGGCAACACGATATTTTCTGTCCTACTATCTATCCCTTTCTTAATTATTCCTAGCATTCTGTTTGCTTTTTTGACTGCTGCTGCACATTGAGTGGATGTTTTCAGAGATCTATCCACAATGACTCCAAGATCTCTTTCTTGAGTGGTAACAGCTAATTTAGACCCCGTCATTTTATATGTATAGTTGGGATTATGCTTTCCAACGTGCATTACCTTGCATTTATCAACATTAAATTTCATCTGCCATTTTGTTGCCCAGTCACTTAATTTTGAGAGATCCTTTTGTAGCTCTTCGCAGTCTGCCTGGGACTTAACTATTTTTGGTAATTTTGTATCATCTGCAAATTTTGTCATCTCATGCCTCTCTGTCCCATACAGGACATAGGGCCTTCACCGCTGCATTCAATCTTTGCTGCAGTCTTAGCTTCTTCCCATATCATTTTGATAGCTTTCAATTCTGCTTCAATTGTGCATTTCCACTGTATCCTTGGAAGTGGAAGAATACACTGTATCCTTCCACTCATCATCTCTTGCCCAGAGGGTTCCAGTCTAATGCCTGTCTTATGTTGTTTGGGTCTTTCATCTATGTGTGTCTTAGCCCTCTCCATTTTGATTGGCTGCATTGTTTAAATCTGATTAATACTAATATTTTATATTACTAGGGTGACCAGATGTCCCAATTTTTGGGTCTTTTTCTTATATTCTCCCATTTACCCCCCCACCCCCTCATCCTGATTTTTTACACTTGCTGTCTGGTCACCCTATATATTACTAATAGTTGTTATAAATATTAAGAATAATTAATAATGTCTCTCTGGCATGGCAGAGTGCTAGGCATTCTCCACAAAATAGCTATCATGTGAATTTTAACCAGATACCTTTTCAAGCCCACAGCTTTCTGTAGCAGCCATTTAGAAACTATTGATTTCACAAAGTAAGGCTGGTGTGGAAGTGAGCAATCCCTTTCCTTAAGAAGGTTTCAGAGTAGCAGCCGTGTTAGTCTGTATTCGCAAAAAGAAAAGGAGTACTTGTGGCACCTTAGAGACTAACAAATTTATTTTTATTTTATTTATTATTTATTTTTTCCTTAAGAAGAGTCTTGTGTCTTCCAAACTGAGCCACTAGATGGTGGAAAAACACAAGCAATGCATATAGAAAACAGAAAGTGTATTTTCTTCAGTGTGTGTTTTCTGGACTGTAATGTCTGATTAAAGCGCTTGTGTTGGTTAAGTTATTTAGCTCAAATAAAGAGAAAAAGCCCTCACAAAGCAAAACTGATATGAGCAGAACAAGCACTCAAATTTCTTTTCTTTTCTTTCTGTAGCTGCTCTTCAAGATTAAGGCAATATAAGACAATTTAATTTTCGAGTGGCTTTCATATAACATCTGTTCCAAAATGCTTTATAAAGTTAGATAGTGCAGTTAGAAAACTAAAATAACAATGAAAGCAGCAGGAGAGAGTAACAGAGAGAGTGGGCAAGCAGAAGAGATGTTTTCAAGTCAAATGGAAGGTCAACAAGGTGGAGAGATACAGCCAGGAGCTGCAAAATTGAAGATTGCAGCTACTCTTGGTACAGCATTGTGTGAAGAAACGTAGGAAGCTGATGACAAGTAGAGGGAAGATAACATTATCTTCTGGCCAAGGTGCTGGACTGGGTCTCTATTTTTGGCTCTGCTGAAGGATTCCTGTGTGACCATGGACAAGTCACTCCATGCCTCAGTTCCCTGTCTGTGAAATGGGACCAATATGACTTTTCTGTGTCTTTGTCTGTTTAGAATGGAAACTCTTTGGAGTGGCATTTTCTGAATGTTTAGTTCTTAGCTGTACAATCTTTTTGGTATGTAATAGCCTTGGATATTTAAAAAAAATATGGAAAAAAAGTTTAACATACCCATAAAAAGAAGCTTCCTTTTTTTAGGTTTTCAGGTGTCTGCTGGCTTGCAAAAACTGCTAATAATGCATTAAAATCCATCACCTAGGACTCTTTGACTAGGCAGCAGTGGACCACTTTGTCCCATGTCAGGATACGTGCAGAAGGGAGCCCATCTCATTCTCAGCTTACAAGGTCCTTTGGAAAGTGTCTTTGTCCTACAAAGTTTAGGAGATGTATAGAGATCCACCAGAATAGAGCTTACTCTTGGAAACCTTGCAGAATATAATGCTGCCCCCTCCATCCCCTCTGCACCATCCAAGATGGAGTCTTGCCTAACCCCCGAGCATATTAGTGTTATGTTTTTGGTCCCTAGTGAATTTAGTTGCAAAGCTCTTTGGGGCAGGGATTATCTTTGTTCTGTGTTTACATGGTGCCTAGCACAATGGGATCCTGTCTCTAATGGGGGCTTTGAAGCGCTATGGCAATACAAATAGGCCTGTAAGGAAGTGCAGCCTTCCTTACCTGCAGACTTTTCAAGCTTAGCAAGAAACTGCTTTCTAAATCTGTTGCTCATCACAACCAGTTTTCACTGCAACACTAAAAAGACATGTCTCTGCAATACAGGACTAGCTGCGTGCTACATTTCAAATCCCTAGCTGCTTCAGCTGTAGAGCTGTTCACAATAAAGGTCACAAGAATATTTTATAATAGGGGTAGGGGTAGTTATTCCCATTCTCCTTGTACTCCACCACTGGCCGGACGTTTTTTGATCTTTAAAAAATCTATCCTTTGGGCCAATACCAAGCCTAGAACATCTGAACCCAAAAATGAGTTCTGAGTGGCTGGAAACAGGGTTAGAAAAGAAAGTTTGGGGCAGTGCTAGTTGCTGTGTTTGCAACAGTAATGCAAGCAGTGCAGACAATAGGCTTAGCAGTTTCCCAAATAGTCCATTAACTAGAAAGAATGGGCTGAAGGTTCTGGCCTGGGACTTTAGAGTTTTAGCTTCAATTCCCAATTCTGCCACAAACTTCATGTGTAAGCTTGGACAAGTCACTTCATTTCCCTGTGCCTCAGGTCCCCCATTTGTTTAACAGGCTTGATGATAAAACTCCCTTTCTCTGTCTTGTCGATTTAGACTGTAAGCTTGTCAGGGCAGGCGCTGTCTGACTGTGTGCTTGTGCAGCACGTAGCACAGTGGGGGCCCTGATCTTGGTTGAAATGTCCAGGGGTGTCTACAATTACAAATAACAGTAAATTGGGTGTAAATGGAATGTTGTATTTGTGGCTCTGTGGGTTGGTTGGTTTGTGCACTCCAAAGGAGTGTGTTATTTGGGAACAATAATTTTAAAAGGGAGTGTTGACGTTCTACTTCCATGTTTTAAATACATTTTAACTGTGCTGATTTTTAGATGGAAGATGTTCAGTTTAGGAGCTGCTTTGCCCAAATTCATAGCAAGTATTTCTCCTGGCAGATCTGACCATCAGGACCTCTATCTTTTTTTTTTTTTTTTCTCTCAAACCTGTGTGTACAGCAGCAGATCTCTTGAGAGTGTTGTTCCTATCAGACCATGCGTGATAAGGCAGGGACTTCAATGCATGGATTTAATGTCTGGTGCCTATGTCCTCACAGATCTAGTTTTAAATATCTTCCATGTTTCATCTATTGGATAAGAGAGGGGGGAGGCTATTGGGGGATATTTGCCCTTCTATCTACTCAGAAAAAAATTAAAGGTAAATCAGTTTCATGTCTTTTGAGTGATATTCATCCTGGCACACAGGGTTCAATAATGCCCTGAGCTGGCCCTCTGCACAAGGGTGAATTTCACTCACCACAAATTGGGTCAGGAGAATTAGTCTGAGAGCTTAAAAAAAGTAAGAATCCTGCACCTAACTCAAGACTTTTTGCTCATTTCTGGAAACAAATCTGAGCTCAAGGTTCTAAATTGTTTGGTTAACTGTCCCTCCCCATCTTTCTTTTTCATTTCGATGTACCTCTCTAGTGGCTAGAAGCAGAACAACTGAAATTCCATAAGAGAGACTCTTGTTGTTGTTTGTCCAGCCAACCTTTGAAATGCCAGGATATTTGGATGAACATGTGATCTTTTGAGAACAAATCCTGAACTCTGTATCTTGCCCCCCAGAAGTTGTTCCTTTAAATCTTTAAAATGGGATACTGTGCCTAGAGCAGGTAAGAACAATATTGTTCCCACAACATGTCTGTGCCATCCCCTGAAAGTCAGCTGAGCTCCTCTGTGAAGGTGCTGAAATGTCCTTGCCCCTTGTTTGCTTTTCTTCAACCTTTCTTTTAAAGATCATCCTCAAAGGCCACAGCATATGAAAACTTCCTGACAGGTTAAGAAAGCAAAAGCAGATGCTGAAAGGACAAAACAATCCCCAAATAAATCAATAGCTATATTTCTGACTGTTTTAAAACCAATTGCTTTAGGTGCCACTATTGTGAATCGCTTCTTGTTCTGATCAATACCCCCTGGCAGCCATACAGCTATTCAGATAAGCTATCAGTGGAACTAATTGTTGTTGAAACCAGACCTGTTTGATCCGTAAGTCAGGGGTGTTTTTGTTTTTCTTATGTTAGTGGCATAGAATGGCTTCAGTTAAATTTGACTTGTGCCAGGCTTTGCTAGCTCATTTCAAGGGTGTGCCCCCAACTTAATGGAACAAAACTTTGTTGGGTCTTCACACTGTACACGAGAGAACTAGAAATACTTCCATTCAGAATTGCTCACAACATTGGCCCCAGTGCAGCAAAGCACTTATGCATGTGCTTAACATTAAGCATATAAAGTAGTTCCATTGACTTCAGTGGGGCTGCTCATGTGCTTAACTTTAAGCAAGAACCAAGTTTGTTGGAATTGGCTGAACACAGCACAAAAAAGAGCACAGGGCAGATAGTCAGCTGGTATACATCAGCATAGCTCTAATGAAGTCATATGCCAACTTACCTCATGGGTTTATTGTATATTATCACTCTCTTAAATTTTCATTTTAACTAAAGGACATTCCTACACAGTACACAATGAAGTCTGCTTTGCTTTGCAGACAGAATTATTCCCATATTCTTCAGACATGACCACAATCGAGTATTGTGCAGAGGCATCAATATACTCTTCCGTGTATGGAAGCATCTACAGATGTTGTAGCCAGCTGTACTGTATTTTAGTGCTGCATGTGGAAAGTGAGGCTCAGAGAGCAGAGTTCAGATCTTTTTATGAAACAGACAGGAGTTATACGATGGAAGAGGAGATGTAGGTGTTGCAATTTAAACAAAGCCGCAGAATTAAGGTGACAGAGGGAGCTATTGCAGAGAATGATAGCCTATCCCTGCACCCGCCCGTGAGGGTGAGATTAAACATACTGAGCCAAACTCACCAGTGGCATAAGCGATGCCATTTAGTCAAGACCTAGTTCCAAATATGTGCAGGTATTTGGTTTGCCAAACCAGCCAACGAAATTAAAACCAGGACAGGCTGAATGTTTTCCATAGAAGAGAATTGGGGGATGAGGCACTCAAAGTAGAACTCATGAAGCATTGCAAACACCTTTCCAAATGGAAATTGCCAGTTTCCTGCTGAAAAATTCTCAGAAGAAAACTGGGTTTCTAATTTTTTTACCAAAATGTCAAAGTTTTCTGTAGAAAACCACTGGTGAAAATGGGTGGTGGTGTTTTTTCCTCCATCAAAATATTCTGCAGGAAAATCCCCATTTTCTGACCATTTCTAATTAAAACACTATTGATTAAGTTCAGTGTGTTTTGAAGATGACTGTCCACTGACTGCTCTTCTTCCTTGTCCCCTGACAATCTTTGTGTCTGAGGGTTTAAGGGGTTCATTTTAAAAACAGGCTGAAGAATCTTACTGTGTTACTGCATGAGGTGCTAGATGAGGGGGATGTGAGGAAAGAGTTTTCTGTCTGTTGCATCACCTGTTGTGTCATGTCTTATATGTTGATTAACTCTTCAGGGCAGAGCCATCTCTTTGTACAGTGGTTAGCAGAGTAGAGCTCTGATCCATGATTGGGGTCCTTAGGCAATACAATAATACCAGATAAATAATGGTGAATGATTTTGTGAAATGTTTTCTGTAAATAAAATTAATTAATTTTTGAAAGTTTGACCAGCTCCACTGAAACAAGGGTCCATGCAATGATCATAATGGTCCCTGCTGGCCTTAGAATCTGAAAGCTCTTTGTTCTATTACTATTCATTAGGCTTCATTCAGCCGTGGTGTACCTGGTTCAAGCAAATACAAGAGCATTCAGTTGCTCCCATAGCTGCAAGGCCTAAGATTCAGTGTGTGACCATCTCACACCTGCCCCAAACTCCTACCGTAAGCCAGCTGGCTGAATTCATTGCAAAGACAAGGGGATGCAGATTGGAAATGTGTCCATGACTGGTGCATGTTTGTAGAGGAGGTTAAGGTAATAGCAGCAGGGGGTTTCCTGTTAAAGTGGATGGGGTGGGGAGGAGCCTACTATGACCCCCAACCAGGACTGTGATAGAGGTGAAGATCCCAGTTCTCTATAGGGTTGTTACCACAAAGCATTGTCAGCATGAATTAGTGCATTTTATGCACCATGTGACAATGAAGCATGAACAGTAAAAGCAAGATTAGCATGGATGAGATTCCATGGCAGCACTGTCTGAACTGGTTATTACAAGATGGGTGAACGTGTCCCACTCTGATTTTTTTTTTGATAGTCCCAAAAAGCTAAGTAATCATATTTGAAATGCTGACTCTCAAGCTTTGTCCTTACATCCCTTCACTGGCTTTGATTTTTCAGAAAATCCATTGAATAAGGGTAGTATTTTTCCTACCACATACTATCTCCAGAGTTATGGCTTAGTGTGAAGATTTGCTTTTCTTTCCCTATCTCTCTTCAAACCCAGATCGCTTGGGTTACTATTGCAGTGGTTTTTTATACCTGGGAATAGAATTGCAGTTCCAGTACAAAGAAGTTTTTAACACTGTAGGTGGCTCTCCTCTTTAAGGGCCGGCTTTCTGCCTTTCATGGTACTTCCAAACAAATTGCCTACTTTCATGATTTGCTCTTGCTTTTGACATCAGGTAGGTCTTACAATAATGTCATGTGAATAATACTAAGCCATTTCACTTGCTTCAGAAATGGGTGCATTGGTATGCCACCAATGTATGCAAAACTGCAATTACATCAACAATTAAAACTGAGAAAGGAAGCAAAGGAAATGCTTTACATTAAATAGTACCAATTACAGAGTAAGTATGCTAAGAAAAGTAAATGTTCTAGTTTGTTATATAACTAACAATGAGCAAACTCTTGTACTATTTGTAGATGTTTTGACTTTGTTTCAGAAACAGATAGTCTGCAGCTGTGCTACCTGCGATCTCATAAAATAAGTAGACATGCTTGGTAGACATTTGGATGGGAGACCTCCATGGAATAATCAGCATTCCTAAGACATGTGGTGTTTGTTTAGTAGATAGCTCCTTACTGCTGTGTTTCAATCAAATCCATGCCTTGTCAGTGATAGCAGTGCACCGTGTTGTTGCAGGTGAGATCCTTCAGAAAAGACACAACATTTAGGTATGGATCATTCATGGTTGTCGAAAATTCCACAACTCTCTTTCAGGAGTAGGATTTCTCTACTGGAATCACATTCTGTCTACTTAAATTCTATTGTCATTTTTAACTGCCTCAGTATTTTCTTTTCTTTTCTCCTACCATCTGTCCCTAAAACTGTATTGTTTAATTATTCTGGTGCCTTTATAAGCCAGTGATGAGTTCACTTCTCATGTGCTATTGGACAAATTATGTAACTTTTCTCTGGCTTAATGTCCCCCCATCTGTAAAATATTTCCCTCCCTTAAACAGTACTATGAGGAAAAACTCATTAAAGTTTGGGAGTTGTTCAGATCCTCTGGTAATGAGCACCACATAAAAGAATTACTAGCTGCAGCATTGACATCTTTTCCAGAGGTAGCTGCATTTTGTTGATGGCTGATCTGAAATGTGTATATAGTTTATAATTCTGTGGAGTGCTCTGCTGCTTGCAAAAGGTGCTATGTCAGTAAATAATTATGACATCTGTAAATGCTACAGTGTTACAATCTGAACACAAAGCAGCGTTTGTTACATAGGGGCTGTAGCGGAGTCTTGCTATGTGCAATAAATGGAAATAAATAGATGCTTGAGAGACTTGATCCGTTCTGGCCGGATTTGAGGCAGAAGTATTAGTTCAGCACAGAATATAATGGGCTCCGTGTTGTACAATTTCTCTCTTTCTGAATGTGTGCCCAGTTGGTCTGCTATCAGACCTCACAGTTCAGGGTTTAAGACAACCTCTAGCAGGAGGCAGGATGAGACCTTCAGGGAGCAGATCATCCCACATCTGTCTCCTGTGGGGTTCCTCATGTCTGTCTGGGAGGCATCTGCTGCTAGTCCCTGTTGAACACAGGATAAGCTGGACCACAGGTCTGATCTGGTATGGAAATTCCTATGGTTCTATAACTTTGAGAGAGAGAGAGATCTACAGTTCTCCCCGATAGTTTCCTTCATCCCCTGACCACTGCCCTCATTCTCCAACTCCTATCTCTTCTTGGCTCTGATTTCCTTACCAGAGTGCTCCTCAAGAGTGTGTGTGGATGGTAGGTTCAGACTGTGACCCATAAGGCGTGGAGTTTCTCTGCCATCTGGCCAGGTTGCAGTAAGTGGAGCGGATGCTCCAGCTGCATTTCCCAGCTCCAGTCCACACGACTGCATTGGGAAGGGAGCACATCAGCTGTCCTTCTCCCAGCTGCTCCTCAACACCTTCCACAAATCCTTGGGTGTCTCTGGCCAGTCAAAGGAATGGGAAAGGAATGGAACAGCATTTTTATTTGCATTTTCAGACACCGCAGGACATCAGTGGCCAGAAACCATTATATTTGTATGTGTCCTTGATATCCCATACAGCACGTCCAAAACTGATGCTGTACTATATTATTTGGCGTATATGGGTCTAAATCACACTGATCTACTTGGTCCTGGTCAGTTTTCATGGGTGTTATTCCCATTTTAAAGATAGCAGAGGCAAGATGACAGCAATGGGTTTGGGTGGTCCAACCTTTCCAGTGCAGCGGGATGGATGCTAGTTTTGGGCACCTTTTCAGGGCACATACAGAAGTACAGATGTGTGCTCTATGTACAGTGCATGCAAGGTCATGCCACATGGAAGACGCCATTTTGTAGAGCTGGTCCGCTGCAGCTGTGTTCAGGGGCTGGCTGGAAAATAATTCCACGGGCCGAATCCGGCCCATAGGCTGCCAGTTGGACCACCACACCAGCTCTGCTACCATGTAGAGCTTCCTTAGTCTACCACTGGCCATAACTTTTGGGTATGATAGTTTGAATTATGATGTGTATTTGAGGCAGTAGGATGGTTCAAGGAAAGGGAAAACACAACTTTACATGTGATATTGGTTGTATGATGAGGTTTGGAATATTCCCGAGCAGATGCCAGCAAATATGTAACTGATGTCAACAAGCTTTTTGTCAATTGGTGTGCAACCAATTAAAGTTACAAATGATATAGGAGATAAGCAAGAACTGTGGCACATCATCTGCAACTGCTTATGTTGTTCTTCTTTGCAAGAAGTAGCAAAGTTTCAGAATATTGCAGGGTGTTGTCTTTTGATTCCTAGTGCAAATCTGTCCCAGGATGAGGTGACAGAAAGCCCCCCTGTATTCACACCCTACGCACTATTGTAATAATCTTTGTACAAAATGTGCCTTGTAAACTTATAACTTGCTGGTCAATAATACCATGGTGAAATGTACGTAGCAACATTGTGTAAAATTATGTATTGGTGACGCATGTTCAAACCCACATAGCCCTGATTAGACACAAGTGATCAAACATGTCTTAAACAAAGGAATGTGTGTTCACCGCAATTGATATGTATATTGTGAACAGGATCCTCAGACAGTGAAAGGGTCAAGACAGGAGAAAAGAAAGCTCTGCATTTCAGCAAACAGAGGTGAGAGGAAACAGCATGGAACCTCTTTCACTGCTAGACACCATGTCACTTTCTTTACTGTTTGAATAAACTGCTTTGAGGGGTAAGCATCAGGAAAATGCATCTTAAAGGGGGACTGGACTCTAAAAGTGAGGGGCAAAAACACCCTAGCATCTCTCTCTTTTCACTAAGACGACAAAAGAAACAGCTGTTGGACTTTGGGAGCAGATCCTGGCTTGAGAGTTTGGTCAGCAATGTCACTGGAAACCTGATAAGAGACATCACCTTGAACCAAGTCTAGTTTTTTGAGTTTAGAACGTGTTTTATCTTTTTCTTGTAACCATTTCTGACTTTAATGCCTCATTACTTGTACTCACTTAAAATGTCTCTCCTTGTAAGTAAATAAACTTGTTTTATTCTTTGATTAATACAAATCCAGTGTTGTGAATTGTCTGGGTAACTCCATTTGAGGCAGCAGACTGTTGTATGTTGATCCCCTTAGACGGTCAATGGACCTAATATATCTGGACAGTCCAGGAGAGGGTTGGACAGTGCTGAATACATATTTTTTGGAGGAAGACTTGCTATGAATTAGGGTCACCCTACAAGTAGTAACCAAGGCTGCTGGAAGCCAGAGTGTGGCTGGTGTTTGCTGACAGGCTGCTGGGGTCAAAGCTGCTGGACCGGGGCTGTGGCTATATGCAGATGCTCAGGGTGTGACCTGCATGCTGTTTGTGAGCAGCCCAGGTTGGGAGCTACAGCAGCCCAGCATTGTGAGGCACTCCAGTCTTCGGAGGCAAGTGGTGACAGCCCTTCATAGGTCTGGATTGCACCCCGGAATGACATAGTTGGTAGCCGCTAAATATCCTAAGCATTTGAAGGCTGTCAGACTGTCTGCCTCAGATGAATTAGTGGCCTCAGCCTAAATCCTAGAAGACAAATCTGTCCACATCAGAAAAATCACCACCATAATATTCGCTAGCTGGTCCCATTGTCAGGAGAGGTCAAAGATTGAGCTGTCCCTTCACTCCTAGAGGGGGTCCTCCAAGTCAGGGTCATGTTCCATTGGTGGGGCCACATAGGGGAGCCTGGTTCGGTGCAGTGAATAAACAGAGAATGTGTCTCCCTGGCTCTCCCTCTGGAACCTAATGTGTGTCCAGCACTTTGCCGATGGCTGCTAAGACTGTCAGGATACCCAGGGTAGCTGCACCGCTGTTCCCTCTCTGGATCTCTCTGCATGCACCCCCAGAAGTGATGATCCTCAAGTTTTCAATTCTCTCAGGATGGAATCACGACTCTCCCTCTTACACCAGGACCTCAGTTGCAGATCGCTGTGTACTAACCAAGATTACCCCAACAGGCCTAATTACCTGCAGGTCTGCTCTTGGGGAGCTGTGTCCAATGGTCTACACAGAACGGCCATAGGGCCTTTCCAAAACAAGGTACTGTTTGTTTTTAGCGGCAGGAACACTGCATAGCACAGGAGAACAGTGTTTTTTAACCAGTAAAGCAGTCTATCTCCCTAGAGCTATCTCCCCTCATGATGATAGACAGGGAGGCCAAGCTTCTTCATACTTCCTCTGTTGAGCTTCTCTCTGCCTCAGCCTTTTCCCCCAACAGCCCCTGACAGCTGAACCCTCTCCCCCTTATAGATAGAGGCTTTTTAACCATTTTATGTCCTTTTAATCTTGGGGCTGGTCTAGACGACAAAGTTAGGTTAGCTTAACTATGTCGCTCAGAGCTGTAAAAGATTTCCCACCCTGTGCAATGTAATTAAGCCAAGCTAAGCCCTGGTATAGACTGTACTGTATCGATGGAAGAATTCTTCTATTGACCTACCTACCATTGCTATAGTAAGTGGCTACACATTTCTAGTGCTGATGTAGTCTTAGGCCTGGTCTACACTAGAGAATTAGGTCTGTTTTACTATGTTGGTCAGGTGGTGTGAAAAATCCACACGCCACTGAGTGGCATTGTTAAGCCGACCTAAGTCTTTGGTTGACCTACCCACTGCCTTTCAGGGAAGTGGATTATGTACACGTAGGTAGTGTCTACACTGAAGTGCTACAGCCGTGCCACTGTACTGTTTTAAGTGTAGACAAGTCTTTACACTCCTAGCCCAGGCAAAATAAGCTCTTTAACTTCACTGGAGCCAAGGCACACAGGCTTTTCCCAGTTAATATCCCACTCTTTCTTCTCTAAGGACCCTGAAGTATTTTACCTAGAGGTGTCTTATCTCTAGTCATTGTTTTATTTCCTGCTTGTTTTTCTTAACAGCTTCTTTTGAATTCACTTCACACAGGCAGGGTATGTCTATGATACACAGGCACAGCTACGCAGCTGCAGCTGTGTTGCTGTAGCACCATCGTGTCAATGCTTCCTCCATCGATGGAAGGGGTTTTATATACTGTAGTTAATCCATCTCTGAGAGGCAGTAGCTAGGTTAGCAGAGTCCTTCCATCGACCTAGCTGCGTCTACGCCGGGGGGGTTAAGCTGAGCTTACCAAGGCACGCAGGACATAACGTTTATCACAGCCCCAAGCAATGTAGCCAGGTCGATATAATTTTTAAGTGTAAACCAGGCCTCAGACTGAAGATATTCCTTACGGGACAACTGGACAACCATATGTAGGCTTCATAAATTAATATAGAGCAGCCCCACATCCTCACAGAAGCCACTAGCCACAATAAATGAGGTAGCATTTATTTTGACCAGCACAAAAGTAATTTGAAAATAAACGTCTCAGTGTTTGTTCATCTCCTCACACCACTATTATAGTCTGAGCACCATTTGGAGTCAGCTATTTCCTTTGCCTATCTGCAGTGCACTGGTGAACACAAAGAAAGAGAAAGACGACTCCAGAAACAGAGCCTTACACATTTGCTTCAAATCTATTTTCATTACAAGCCTGGTTAACAGGCAATTAATTATGGATTAGCCTTTCCATGCTGGGAAATCTGGCTGGCGTTTGTCCATTTAAAAAAACAAAACCAAACCAGTGCAGATGTTCTGGTGGGATTTGCTCAGGAAAGTTTCTGGAGTAGAATAGCAGTGGTGGTGCAGGTTCAGGCTGAGGCTAATTTAAGTGCAGCCCCCACTATATCTGGCCCTGAGTTTGCAAATTAATATTTGGCTTAGGTTTACTGTAAGTTAAGCCTTCCGCTTCTCAGTGAATATTATTTGCTTGCTTGAATATTTCATCTTTACAGCACTGTAGATGATCACCCAAGTAGCCTTTCCTTCCCCTCTCCCAGGATGCCTTCATACAGTCATCTGTGATTAGCCTAAAAGGTTTGGTTTTTGTTTGTACCACCCAGGGATGCTTTTCTTTATATATGAAATACTCCTTGCAAGGGTCACTGCTGAATAAGCCAGGAACAATGGGAGAAGGGATTTCTTAATTAACATAAGGCTATGGAAAAACTCTGTAAAAGGCAAGAAAAACTTTCCTGAACAATTCTCTGAGCTCATCTTGCAGAAAACAAGCTCTTGCTGCATTTCTTCCTTTGGTTTCCATATGCACACACCTCATTAAAAATAAGCAAATACTGGGCTTGACTGTGGTGGGTAAAGGCAAGTCTCTTCTGATCCAGAATGTGTTCATGGTGGGAGAGCGACATAATTGCAGATACTGATATAGTATTTTAATGAAGACAACCCCATGCAACATCTGACTGTGCGTGAATATCTGTATTTAATGTTTACATGCACTGGCAACTCTTGCTTAAAATCCCACCCACAGTTGTCATTATACTGAAAACTTAATATTGGATTTATTTTTTAAACAAAAGAAACTAAAAATAAAATAATTCCGGTGGGTAGAGAAGCTGGTATGAAGCGATCGGATTCTTCATCTAAGGAAAATAACAGTCTGTGCATTTGGGCCCAGATTCAGGAAAGCATAGCTATTCAGGATAACACTTAAGCACAGCTCATATTCACAAAGGTACTTAGGTACCTGACTTCCATTGAATTGAAAGGGAGTTAGTGAATCTGGGTCCATGTATTTTACTTTAAGCAGGTGCTTATCTGCTGTTCTAAACAGGGATGAAAATAAGCATGTGCTTAAGTGCTTTCCCAAACTGAGGCCTTAGATCTGGAGTTATAATTTAACCAATCTGTGACTGACAAAGAGCCTGATCAAAAGCCTATTGAAATCAATGAAAAATTTCCCATTGACTTTGATGGGCTGTTAACCATGCCCTAAAAACAAACCACGTATATGAGGAATTATAGATGGAGCACACAAATATGGAACAAACAGTTAATATAAAAGAGCTTCCCTCTCTCAGTGTCACTATCGGAGTGTAATGTCACTGTCCAAGAGTGACCAGCTCTCTGATGAGCTGTGGATCTCAAAAAGGAAGTCTGACACTTTACTTCTGAGTGACTATCATCAGAATTCAGCACATCTATGAACCAACTGACTCATCACATTGGGAACATGCTAGTCAGTACACGCTGTTTGAACTAGTGAATACAAAGATATTTCTTTATCCAGTTAAAATAGGTGTGTATTTCCAGCAGAAGATGAACAAATGATGCAGGAAGTCAAGCTCCCATTTAGGACTTATTTCACAGGTTGAGCTGCCCATTCAGGACTACTCTATTTTGTAATTTTGACACTCATAATTATGAACAAGAGCAGTGTGTAGGAGTCAGTGATCCATGGGAAGGATACAAGGATTTCAAAGCAATATCGGCATGCAAAATAGAGCAAAATGAAGCAAAATCAACCTTGATATAATTGCAAGTTGTTATACCAAGGATGAATAGTATTTTTCAGAATGTGCGCTATAGCATTAGAATCATGCATGCAGGAACTGGATGTTGTCCAGAGCTATATTTGCCACTGGGATACTCATTTCTATAACATTCTTTAATATATTGTATTAAAATATAGCTCATATTAGATGTTCCCCTATAACAGTTTTCATACATAATATAACAACAGCCATACTGGGTCAGACCAAAGGTCCATCTAGCCCAGTATGCTGTCTTCTGACAGTGGCCAATGCCAGGTACTTCAGAGTCTGCTACTGCTGCTCACTAATAGACCCTAAGTCTTGGAGCTCAACTGGTAGAGGCTCATGTTCTTAGTGCTGAAGCTGTCGGGATTAAATTCTTTGGGGGTCAGTTACAAAAACAAAATTTTATTAATATCAGATCTGCTAAGAACGTAGTAGAAAATGCGAAACAGCTTCATACTAGAAACCATTTTAATAGGCTGAGCAGGTTTGAGGAAAACTGGGTCTCTCTGAGCACAGAAGTGATGGGACGCCTTGGAGCAGAGTGGGTATTTTGGTTCTACCAACACCTTTCTGAACAGTGGTAGATGCTGCAGCGTTTGTTTCCTTGAAAATGTTGTCCATAATAGGATGGCTTGCCTTTGGACTGGAGAGCCTGGGGTTAAGCCAGCCCTGACTACAGGATGAGCCCCACTTGTGAGAACCAGGCAATTCCTTCATAAAAGGAGTCAGGTTTCAAGGCTGATAGGGTCCAGATAGGGAAGGAGTTGGAGGGAAGAGAGTGTAAGGATCAAGAAGACTTTTGTAGGACTTGAGTCAGAAGGAGAATTAGAGCAGGAAAGAAAGCTCAGAGGAGGAATGCAAGCTCTCCAGGCAGGGAGGCCTGTGTGGGACCTTGATCGACATGGGAGAGATTGGGAGACCCAGAGGGGAAGTAAAGATGTGAGATAGGAAGTGTCCCAAGGCAAACTGCACTACAGGTAAAGGAGTTGACCTAGCTGTGCAGCCCTGAGCTGGAACCCAGAGCTGAGTGTGGGACTTCCCCTACCAGCCCCAGTGAAGGGGACTGAACCTTGAAGAGAGGCTGAGGAATAGCTCCTTAGAGGGCAGAAGGATCTGTTTGGCATTGACATTTTGGGGACTTCTTAGGTTGGATGGCTATGACCACTGAAAGGGGTGGACTTAAGATGGTGACCTGGCTGGAGGGCTCTGTGAACAGATAGAGGAAACTGCCACAGCACTGGAGCAACCATCAGCAGGAGGCGCTAGCCATGCAAGAGAGCTGCAATGCTGCCCACAAGGTGGGTGCCTGGGGTAAGAGGACTCATTTATGTTGCCCTTGAAAATGCAATTTCCTGTTGTGTCACTCAAAACATGGACTGGTTGGTGCTAACGTCGCTGCTGGGATCTGATGATAGCGGCCTGTGTCGGAATTATGAGGTTATTTGGCACACCTCCCTAGTCAGGCATCCCATTAACAGCAGATAATTCAGTGATGACCCCCTATATGAGGCTCATTTTAGCATTGACTAAAGGAGGAACTAGACAATCTAATTTCTATGATTAGAACGAGAGGCAAAAAGATCAAGATTTATACACTTCACTTCATTTTCTGTATGAGGCTGAAATCAGTGCTTGAGTTTGCATGCAGACAAGCACACAGACAAACCCAAGCCTTCTGGTATGTTTTGTCTGAGCTCAGAACTCTGAGCTCGCCTGTAAAATAAATGAACTAGAAAAGCATTTTGGGTACTGGCATGGAAAAAAGCATACCAAGCATTCTACTTTGCTTGCAGCAATTTTTTCAATACCATATTGTAGATAATCTACGTCAATTACATTTCTGTGTGGCAGAGAAACGGAGGTAGTTCTGGAGCTCATTCAGTGTTGGCTTGGGGATTTCTGGAACTGTGCTTCCCAGTAGCTCTTCAACTGCTTACAAAACATTGCTCAGTGTAACTATCAACAGATACACAAGTTCCACAGGGAAATGGGAAGGGAGTTTAGCAGCTCTGAGAAAATTGCTTTTCTTGTGATCGCAATTTTAACATTTTACAGACAGGAGGAAACTATTTGTTATTCAATGCATAGGTGCTGGAACTAGAGGTGCCGGGGGTGTTGCCGCACCCGCTGACTTGAAGTGATTTCCATTATAAACAGCGTTTTCAGTTTGGTTCAATGTCTCTCAGCACCGCCACTGTAAAAATTGTTCCAGCATGCTTGATTCAATATGACATCAGAGTTGTTCAGATGTTTTTGAAGAGGTGTTCGCTTCAGGTCAAGTCTTCTTTGAAAATTCCATTGCTCCAGTAGAATTCCAGGCATCTGGCAAAATTCTTGGTCCACACTGGCCAAAAGAGGATTCTCCTGGTCTGAGGGGATCCCCAAGTGGCTGGCTGATACATCAAACCCTCCTGGTGACCACTTGTAAATCACCACCTCCTGATCACTGGCAATCCCCAGATGCCAGAACTGCCAGGGGCAAGCTATAGGCTGCTCTAAGTTGTGCCAGGGACTGCACTAGCCCTCCCGGATGGTCCCTGTAAAGCCACCTTTGGCCCTGAACCCAACGCTCAGCTGGACCATTGTATGTTTATTCTAGCCCTAGGTCACATACCTCCAAGCTACACAGTGTGCTTTAAAAATATTAAATGGTTAGTTTTAACAAATCCAACATCAGTAAATCACCTTATGAAATCAGATTTAAGAGAAAAATCAGCTCCTGTTTCCCAGCCTTTCTTTGCAACTCATTGGCTTATGGCAGGGACAAAGTGACTTCTTTTAGGAGTCTCTGTATTTCACAAATGGTTCATCATGTGTTCCTTCTTGCTGCCAGAAGGGGGCGTGCAGTGGGTCATCTCAGGGTTCTTTTACTAATTTTTTTGCAGATAATTAGGTACATTAATACAAGGGTAATTTTTTACCTGCTCACTTGGTTTCTGCGAGTTCCTTATCTATGAAATTTCTGGAGGATGAGATATTGAAAACTAAATGTTGTACCTAACAGAAGCCTTCCAGCTGCAATGCATGCAATAATTAATTAATATTTAAAGATATATACTGAACAGAGTCTTAGGCCCCAATTCAGCAAAGCATATAAATCTGCAAATAATCCCAAGGAAGTCAACAAAGCACATAAGCAAGGGCTTCAGTTAAGGAAGTGCTTTGCTGAACTGAGGCCTCAATAAATATCCAATGCAATCAACCCTTCTATACAGAAATCTTACATTTTATTTTACCTAGTTAGATTGTAGAAGTATGTTATATAAGATCCTTCACATTGAGGACTACAAAATTTTCACACTGTTGAATTATAAGATAAAGAGCTTAGGAAAGTTTTAAAGCCAAAGAAGAAGCATCTTAGAGGGAAGGGAAAAGAGTTCCATATAAATGGAGCAATAGAAATGAAAGAATGACCCTTACTGCTCTCACCAGAGCTAAACTTGCTCCCATCTCAAACTTTTGGCTCATTTTTTTCTTTATCCTTTCTATAGTCTGGCTGGGACCAGGAGCAAAGGGACCAAGTTACCACTAGAAAAGCTGTCCTAGTATTTCCAGCCTGGCTGAAAGCAGGAAGTCATTTGTTCCCATGAGATCCCTCCTTTGGTTTTGCAGATGTAAGAAGTCTGGATATGTATCCAAGTGTTGGAGCCCCTAATGGAACCAAACCCAGACTCCAAACCATCTGAGGTTAAAAATGTCCCAGGCGACCACCCTGTAGGAAGTTAACAGAGGAGGCCAAGGTTTGATCAAGAATTGAGCAAGTCCATGGGGTAGAATAATAGGTCCTCTAATGACTTGGTTGGATTGCACTGACCATCCACTTATTGTTTTGATTTGAGATCATCTTTTTTTCTTACATAAGCCAGTTTTGATTGGCACAAAACTGTACTCCAAAACACATATCTACAGCCAAGTCTTTTGTCTATGTCCTACCCTCAAGTCTCTTTCCATAGGAAGTAGGTGAGCTAGACCATGTAACAGCTACCTACATAAAGCAGTGCTTTTTTGAAATCATGAGATGTAAGCGGGGAAGTCTGGATGGCCAGGACAACCATGGAGAATTGGAGGATGCAGCTTTACTGTAGTTTCATTCATTAAATGAAAATCGTGGGGCCACTGATGGTCTTACTGAAAGTGGTCATAATGAGCGTGAATAAGTAGAGTAGCCATTCTATGCCTCTAGCACACAGATCATGGGGAACCCAGAACTACTCAAGACTAAGGCCTGGTCTACACTATGAGTTTATGTTGGATTTAGCAGCGTTAAATCGAATTAACCCTGCACCCGTCCACACAACGAAGCCATTTTTTCGACATAAAGGGCTCTTAAAACCGATTTCTGTACTCCTCCCCAACGAGGGGATTAGCGCTGAAATCAACATTGCCATTTCGAATTAGGGTTAGTGTGAATGCAATTCGAAGGTATTGGCCTCCGGGAGCTATCCCACAGTGCGCCATTGTGACCGCTCTAGACAGCACTCTCCATTCGGATGCACTGGCCAGGTGTACAGGAAAAGCCCCGGGAACTTTTGAATCTCATTTCCTGTTTGTCCAGGTGAGCTCATCAACACAGGTGACCATGAAGAGCTCATCAGCACAGGTAACCATGCAGTCCCAGAATCTAAAGAGCTCCAGCATGGACTGAATGGGAGGTACTGGATCTGATCGCTGTATGTGGAGAGGAATCCGTGCTATCAGAACTACGTTCCAAAAGATGAAATGCCAAAACATTTCAAAAAATCTCTGAGGCCATGAGGGACAGTGGCTACAGCAGGGACACAACACAGTGCCGCGTGAAATTTAAGGAGCTCAGACAAGCGTACCAGAAAACCAAAGGATCAAACAGACGTTCCGGGACAGAGCCCAAGATATGCTGCTTCTACACTGAGCTGCATGCAATTCTTGGGGGGGCCGCCACCACGACCCCACTCCTGTCTGTGGACTCCGATGATGGGGGTACTCTCTGCCATGCCTGACGATTTTGCGGATGGGGAAGATGAGGAGGAAGAGGAGGATGAGCTTGTGGAGAGCACACAGCACATCATTCTCCCTGACAGCCAGGATCTTTTTATCACCCTGACTGAAATACCCTCCCAACCCAACGAAGCCGGAGAAGGGACCTCTGGTGAGTGTACCTTTTTAAGTATAATACATGTTATAAAAGCAAGTGTTTTTTAATGATTAAGTAGCCCTGAGGACTTGGGATGCATTCGTGGCCAGTACAGCTACTGAAAAATTCTGTTAATGTGTCTGGGGATGGAGCAGAAATCCTCCAGGAACATCTCCATGAAGCTCTCCTCGAGGTACTCTAAAAGCCTTTGTAGAAGATTTCTGGGGAGAGCAGCCTTATTCCGTCCTCCGTGGTAGGACACTTTTACCACACCATGCTAGTAGCAAGTTATCTGGTATCATTGCATGACAAAGCCTGGCAGCGTATAGTCCCGTTGTTTGCTGGCATTCAAGCAACATCCATTCTTTATCTCTCTGAGTTATCCTCAGGAGAGTGATATCGTTCATGGTAACCTGGTTGAAATAGGAGAATTTAATTATGGGGACATTCAGAGGTGGCTGTTCCTACTGGGTTGTTTGCCTGGGGCTGAAAAGAAATCCTCCCCGCAGTTAGCCACGTGGTGGGAGAGGGGGCCATTGGTGCTGAGCTGTTCATGTTTGGCTAGCAGGGATCTTCCTTGATACCAGCCATGCGGTGGGGTGAGGGGTAAAGCGATCATCCCAGAGAATTGGATGGGAGGTCGGGGGTTAGTTTGGTTTCTGCTGCTGAACGTTAACAGAAAAACCGCAGCACTAAATGGCCAACTCAATGGGCTTTGCTTGGCATGGGAGAGGAGGGCGATGCTCTTATGAAGGCTGCAGCAGCCGAAAGACTATGCTTACCATGGCCGCCTGCAAGCCAAATTCTGTTGCCTGGCACTGCGTGTGTGATCTCTAACACCAAAGCCGCAGGCACTCAATATAAGATGCAAAATGCAACCTTGGACCTAAATCACATGTGCTATGTAATGTGAATAGTGTTGTTCACCGTGAAAGAATATAGCCATTGTTCTGTAAAATGTATCTTTTTAAATACTTCACTCCCTTTTTTTCCTCCAGCAGCTGCAAATGTTTCAAGCCTCCCTCCTCCGTCCCAAAGGCTATCTCAGATAAGGCAGCAAAAAAAACGCATGCGAGATGAAATGTTCTCTGAGCTCATGCAGTCGTCCGGCACTGACAGAGCTGTGTGGAGAGACACAATAGCAGAGTATCATAGAATCATAGAATCATAGAATATCAGGGTTGGAAGGGACCCCAGAAGGTCATCTAGTCCAACCCCCTGCTCAAAGCAGGACCAAGTCCCAGTTAAATCATCCTAGCCAGGGCTTTGTCAAGCCTGACCTTAAAAACCTCTAAGGAAGGAGATTCTACCACCTCCCTAGGTAACGCATTCCAGTGTTTCACCACCCTCTTAGTGAAAAAGTTTTTCCTAATATCCAATCTAAACCTCCCCCATTGCAACTTGAGACCATTACTCCTCGTTCTGTCATCTGCTACCATTGAGAACAGTCTAGAGCCATCCTCTTTGAAACCCCCTTTCAGGTAGTTGAAAGCAGCTATCAAATCCCCCCTCATTCTTCTCTTCTGCAGACTAAACAATCCCAGCTCCCTCAGCCTCTCCTCATAAGTCATGTGCTCTAGACCCCTAATCATTTTCGTTGCCCTTCGCTGTACTCTTTCCAATTTATCCACATCCTTCTTGTAGTGTGGGGCCCAAAACTGGACACAGTACTCCAGATGAGGCCTCACCAGTGTCGAATAGAGGGGAACGATCACGTCCCTCGATCTGCTCGCTATGCCCCTACTTATACATCCCAAAATGCCATTGGCCTTCTTGGCAACAAGGGCACACTGCTGACTCATATCCAGCTTCTCGTCCACTGTCACCCCTAGGTCCTTTTCCGCAGAACTGCTGCCGAGCCATTCGGTCCCTAGTCTGTAGCGGTGCATTGGATTCTTCCATCCTAAGTGCAGGACCCTGCACTTATCCTTATTGAACCTCATTAGATTTCTTTTGGCCCAATCTTCCAATTTGTCTAGGTCCTTCTGTATCCTATCCCTCCCCTCCAGCGTATCTACCACTCCTCCCAGTTTAGTATCATCCGCAAATTTGCTGAGAGTGCAATCCACACCATCCTCCAGATCATTTATGAAGATATTGAACAAAACGGGCCCCAGGACCGACCCCTGGGGCACTCCACTTGACACCGGCTGCCAACTAGACATGGAGCCATTGATCACTACCCGTTGAGCCCGACAATCTAGCCAGCTTTCTACCCACCTTATAGTGCATTCATCCAGCCCATACTTCCTTAACTTGCTGACAAGAATGCTGTGGGAGACCGTGTCAAAAGCTTTGCTAAAGTCAAGAAACAATACATCCACTGCTTTCCCTTCATCCACAGAACCAGTAATCTCATCATAAAAGGCGATTAGATTAGTCAGGCATGACCTTCCCTTGGTGAATCCATGCTGACTGTTCCTGATCACTTTCCTCTCCTCTAAGTGCTTCAGGATTGATTCTTTGAGGACCTGCTCCATGATTTTTCCAGGGACTGAGGTGAGGCTGACCGGCCTGTAGTTCCCAGGATCCTCCTTCTTCCCTTTTTTAAAGATGGGCACTACATTAGCCTTTTTCCAGTCATCCGGGACTTCCCCCGTTCGCCACGAGTTTTCAAAGATAATGGCCAAGGGCTCTGCAATCACAGCCGCCAATTCCCTCAGCACTCTCGGATGCAATTCGTCCGGCCCCATGGACTTGTGCACGTCCAGCTTTTCTAAATAGTCCCTAACCACCTCTATCTCTACAGAGGGCTGGCCATCTCTTCCCCATTTTGTGATGCCCAGCACAGCAGTCTGGGAGCTGACCTTGTTAGTGAAAACAGAGGCAAAAAAAGCATTGAGTACATTAGCTTTTTCCACATCCTCTGTCACTAGCTTGCCTCCCTCATTCAGTAAGGGGCCCACACTTTCCTTGGCTTTCTTCTTGTTGCCAACATACCTGAAGAAACCCTTCTTGTTACTCTTGACATCTCTTGCTAGCTGCAGCTCCAGGTGCGATTTGGCCCTCCTGATATCTTTCCTACATGCCCGAGCAATATTTTTATACTCTTCCCTGGTCATATGTCCAACCTTCCACTTCTTGTAAGCTTCTTTTTTATGTTTAAGATCCGCTAAGATTTCACCATTAAGCCAAGCTGGTCGCCTGCCATATTTACTATTCTTTCGACTCATCGGGATGGTTTGTCCCTGTAACCTCAACAGGGATTCCTTGAAATACAGCCAGCTCTCCTGGACTCCCTTCCCTTTCATGTTAGTCCCCCAGGGGATCCTGGCCATCTGTTCCCTGAGGGAGTCAAAGTCTGCTTTCCTGAAGTCCAGGGTCCGTATCCTGCTGCTTACCTTTCTTCCCTGCGTCAGGATCCTGAACTCAACCAACTCATGGTCACTGCCTCCCAGATTCCCATCCACTTTTGCTTCCCCCACTAATTCTACCCGGTTTGTGAGCAGCAGGTCAAGAAAAGCGCTCCCCCTAGTTGGCTCCCCTAGCACTTGCACCAGGAAATTGTCCCCTACGCTTTCCAAAAACTTCCTGGATTGTCTATGCACCGCTGTATTGCTCTCCCAGCAGATATCAGGAAAATTAAAGTCACCCATGAGAATCAGGGCATGCGATCTAGTAGCTTCCGTGAGTTGCCGGAAGAAAGCCTCATCCACCTCATCCCCCTGGTCCGGTGGTCTATAGCAGACTCCCACCATGACATCACTCTTGTTGCACACACTTCTAACAGGATAGTGACTGATGAACGTGAGGAGAGGTGGTGGCAGGAAGATCAGAGGAGACATGAAGCAACGCTGGGGCTACTGCGGGATCAAACGGACATGCTCTGGCATCTGGTGGAGGTTCATGAACAGCAGCAGGATCACAGACTGCTGCTACAGCCCCTGCTTAACTGCCCTCCCTCCTCCCCAAGTTCCATAGCCTCCTCACACAGACGCCCAAGAACGTGGGGTGGGAGGCTCCGGGCACCCAACTACTCCACCCCAGTGGACAGCCCAAGCAACAGAAGGCTGTCATTCAAGAAGTTTTAAAGTGGCCTTTTCCTTCCCTCCTCCGACACCCCACCCTGGCTACCTTGTGAGTTATCTTCCTATTTTTATAATTAATTAATAAAGAATACATGGTTTTAAATGATAGTGACTTTATTTCCTTTGCAAGTAAGCTGTGATTGAAGGGGGGAGGGCAGGTGGCTTACAGGGAATTTAGAGGCAACCAAGGGGCTGGTTTTCATCAAGGAGAAACAAACAGAAGTGTCACACAGTACCCTGGCCAGTCATGAAACTGGTTTTCAAAGCTTCTCTGATGCGCACTGCGCCCTACTGTGCTCTTCTAATCACCCTGGTGTCTGGCTGCATGTATTCAGGGGCCAGGTGATTTGCATCAACCTCCCACCCCGCCATAAACGTCTCCCCCTTACTCTCACAGAGATTGTGGAGCACACAGTAAGCAGCAATAACAATGGGAATATTGACAGGTTTCAGAGTAGCAGCCGTGTTAGTCTGTATTCGCAAAAAGAAAAGGAGTACTTGTGGTACCTTAGAGACTAACAAATTTATTAGAGCATAAGCTTTCGTGAGCTACAGCTCACTTCATCGGATGCATTGGTTTCGCTGAGGTCTGAACGAGTCAGTAAACTGTGCCAGTTACCCTTTAAACATCCGAATTCACATTCTACCACCATTCTGCACTTGCTCAGCCTATAGTTGAACAGCTCCTTACTACTGTGCAGGGTGTCTGTGTACGGCTTCATGAGCCAGGGCATTAAGGGGTAGGCTGTGTCCCCAAGGATAATTTTAACATCCCCAACAGTTATTTTCTGGTCTGGGAAGTAAATCTCTTCCTGCAGCTGTTTAAACAGACCAGAGTTCCTGAAGACACGAGCGTCATAAACCTTTCCTGTCCATCCCACATTGATGTTGGTGAAATGTCCCTTGTGATCCACCAGTGCTTGCAGCACCATTGAAAAGTACCCCTTGTGGTTTATGTACTGGCTGCCCTCGTGGTCCAGTCCCAAGACAGGGATATGCGTCCCATCTATAGCCCCACCACAGTTAGGGAATCCCATTGCAGCAAAGCCATCTAGTATGACCTGCACATTTCCCAGAGTCACTACCTTTGATAGCAGCAGTTCAATGATAGCATTGGCTACTTGCATCACAGCAGCCCCCACAGTAGATTTGCCCACTCCAAATTGATTCCTGACTGACTGGTAGCTGTCTGGCATTGCAAGCTTCCACAGGGCTATTGCCACTCGCTTGTGAACTGTGAGGGCTGCTCTCATCTTGGTATTCTTGCGCTTTAGGGCAGGAGAAAGCAAGTCACAAAGTTCCATGAAAGTGCCCTTACGCATGCAAAAGTTTCAGAGCCACTGGGAATTGTCCCAAAACTGCAACACTGTGAGGTCCCACCACTCTGTGCTTGTTTCTCGTGGCCAGAATCGGCATTCCACGGCATGAACCTGCCCCAGTAACACCACGATCTCCAAATTACTGGGGACCGCAGTTTTAGAGAAATCTGTGTTCATGTCCTCATCACCGCGCTGCTGTCGCCCCCTCACCTGGTTTTTCAGGTGCTGTTTCTGCATAAACTGCACAATAATGCACGAGATGTTTACAATGGTCATAACTGCTGCGGTGAGCTGAATGGGCTCCATGCTTGCTGTGCTATGGTGTCTGCTCGGGCAATCCAGGGAAAAGGGCGCAAAATGATTGTCTGCTGTTGCTTTCATGGAGCGAGGGAGGGTTGACTGATGACATTTACCCATAACCACCCGTGACAAATTTTTGGCCCCATCAGGCATTGGGAGCTCCGCCCAAATTCCAGTGGGCAGCGGGGACTGTGGGAACTGTGGGATAGCTACCCACAGTGCACTGCTTGGAATGTCAACGCTTGCCACAGTACTGTGGACGCACACCGCAATATGCTTAGTGTGGATGCATACACTCGACTTTATACAATCTGTTCCCAGAAATCGACTTCTGTAAAATCGGAGTACTTTCGTAGTGTAGACATGCACTAAGTTTCAAACACAACCTGAAAATCTCTGCAGCAATTGAAGCCCTTGCTATTGCAGTATTTGTGACTATTCCCATAATACTAAAATTCCCAACTTGTGATGTTTGCAGGAAGTGTTCCATTTCCATACACAATTTTTTTGTCTTTAATGGATTTCTATCATCTCGATTGACTGAAAGGGTCTCATGGGAAACTCCCCTGACTACAACTGAACACTCCCATCTACATGCAGACATCTTACTATTAATTATTTGTATTATTTGTATCATGCCATAGCACCTAGAAACCCTACTCATTGACCAGAACCCCATTGTGCTAGGTGCCGTACAGACGCAGAATAAGATGATGGTCCCTGTCCCAAGTATGAGACTGTTGTCCAATTATAGATTCAATCACACAATAGGAAAATTAAATGTAATCCTTCTGCCAGGTGTTGTCAGCAGCAAAAAGGGCCAGGTTCAATTTTCTAGGGGTTCCTTCTAATGACTCAACTAACACTGACTTAGGCCCTGCTCCAGAAACCAGCTATACAGCACCCTGAGCACCCTTGATGGGCAATACTTCCCCATTCGCAAGCACTGCGTCCAGGAGATAAAACAAACAGAATGAATTTGGGAAAAACAGCTAATTAATCTGTAAAACCCCCACCCCCACAGGGTGTTTTATCTGTAATCCGAACCTCAGTCCTCCTTTGGCAGTTGCTGTCCTGGGTTGTAGAAGGCCAAGGATGCCGGCAGGCCAATATTGTCTGGGCTGCTATGGGGGCTCTACCACCTGACCTACTTGGGGTGACTTCTGCTTTAATTGCTGGACAGGGTGGCTCATGCCTTAGGTGGGCTGTGGCTTCAGCCCACACTGCCTCAGCTCTGCTTCTGCCACCCCCACACTGTGCTTCCCGTCACCTCAAAACTTTTGCTCTGCACCATCCGTCACCTCAACGCTGTCCTCAGCTCTTAGGAGAGGCTCACTGATACCTAGGACTCTTAGTTTTCCTCACCCCAGAGGTGCTCCCAGCAGAATATGGGAACCATTCCCCTCTGTCTCTTTCTTTAGCCTCTCTCACCCAATGGTGCCTGATATCAGCCATGGTTTGGGTGCCCTCAGGCATATCTGAAGTAAGTTTCTAGTCCTTGTATTTCCCAACTGCCTGCCCCAAACTCAAAAATTAACTGTGCTTTACCCAATATGCCCCAAACCAGCATATAACTAAAATGCAAATGAGGCCGGCCCGTTCAGTCAGTTCCTTTTGTTGTCTAACAGATGCTGGCAAAGAGTTTATAAGCATGGAGTTTATAAGCATTTCTCAAGCAGCTCTGGGCCAATGTTCTACCAACGCATCAACAGGTGGCAACAGAGAGCTCTTTACTCTCTGAACCACAGGGCTTACATAAATGAGAACTGTTATGATGTTTTCCTTAAATTCTTTGCATAGGATGTCGGTCTGCTGTGCTAGACCAAAACAAGTTTGACCTGATCTCCTAAAGAGATCTGTGGGAGTCTTTAAAACAGACATTGGGGTGTTGATGCACCTGCCTCCGGTTGATAAGGTTTGGGGTTTTCAGGAAAAAATAGAATGAAAAATTAGAAAACTAATCAAGGAACATGAGTCAAGGATACCTTGGAAAGTAACTTTTCTGAGTACGAGGTCAAATGAACTCCCTGCATCTTGCAAACTGCTCCCAACACTGACAATTAAAATTGTATTTGTGTGCAACCACTTCCTGAGAAGAGTTCTTCAGTAAAAAATAAAATAAAAACCAGTCCTTGCTCTCAAAATCTGAGGAGGCCATATGGGAGAATCACGTAACTGGGGCGGGTGTGGAAGGTCATCCAGAAACACTTGCTAAGTGGTTGGGACAGGAAGTGGGAAAGTCGGCGAATGAGAGGTGACTCTTGAGGCCAAATGCTTTGGGATTGTAACTTAAAGAGGTTTCAATGTGCTCTGAATTACACTCCATTACTAGACAGGCTGGTGCTAAGTCACAATGATTGTTTGGGGCCATTAATTCCATACTCTACCCTTCAAAGGGTTTGTTCTGTTTTTTTAGAAGACTGAAAAAAATACTGCCTCATACCCAGAATCCTCATTACCTCTTGACTGACTTGTAACCATCTCCCCCCATCACCTCTTCCTCTTCCCGAGAAACAGCCCCATAAAGCCACCAACAGCTGTAACTTTGCTATGAAGACCCACTTCAATGTCCTGCCTGCCAATCTTTCTTCTCCCTAGACTTGTTCTTTATCTCTGCCATCATCATCATCATCATCCAGTCCATTCCTAATTAAACTTTCCCAGTATCATTCCAAACTGCTGCTATCAACCTCCTAGCTTTTGAAAAACCCTTACTTGCCCCCTTCACTCACTTTCTAATGTTCCCATGTTCACCCTTTCCTGTTTCCCCTTTCTGCCTGTTTTTTACAGCACAATATCCTTGACGTCTTTTGCTTGGTTTTGGGCCCTTTCACAATGCTGATTTTGCTCCTTTGATTACTTAATGACCGATCTGTAAGTTTATTCCATGTCGTTGATCCCCCTAACACGGCATTTTTTTAATCCTTAATATTGCACCCAAGGTCAGGGATAGTGCTGTCATCCTTGACCCCAACCTTCCCAGTTTCCTCTCCTATTTCCTTTGTCTGCTTGGCCATGACCCTCTAGAAACTTCATAAACTTCTTGTCCATCCAAAGTGTGACAGGTTGCCCCACTTTAAGGTGCCACCAGATGTTCTGCTAGCCTGGGCCCCCTTTACCCTATCTTGCTGAGCTCTAGCACACACAGAGGCATGGCCACACCTAGCTGCAGAAAGACACAGACACTGAGATCACCTCTGGGAAGACTTTAAGGGACTTGCCCCAGCACTCAGGTGGCACCTTAAAGGGGAGCAACCCGTCACATATAGAATCAAAATTATTCTGGTTTTTACAACTCAGTGGACTTGCTCCATGCTACATCTCCAATCAGCGACCCATACCTACCATTAATACACTTACTGACTTAGACCTTCCTGTGCTGGTATCTTAGGGGTGTTGTTGCTAGATATACTACTACTTTTGGAGAATAATATTATGGCCTTGCTGCTGATGCTTTGTCCATCTGTGCCGGACCATGAGTTTGCAATCTTTTCTATCGGATGCAGACCTTACCACCATCACCCATGCCTTTGTCATATCAAGGTTGGGCTCCTGCATTATGCCGTAAATAGAGCTACAGTTTCCATCTATTCAGAAATAGAAGCTGGTTCAAGAAAGTAGCTGCCCCTTAATAAGGTAGTGTACATAGTGCAGTGTAATTACTCTGAGATTTGTCATGGATGCTCATTGGTTTCCATGGGGAGTTTAAATGATTGGTTTGGGCTGTAAAGCCTTAAATGGTCTGCAACCTGCCTACTTGAGGGGACGCCTCTTTCCCTTTGTGACAGTGCCACAAATTCTGATCAGTTGAGGGGCTCAAGCTGGAGCTTCTTGATATGAAAGAGAAGAGGCTGCCAGCATGGTGTCCTCTGGCAGAGCACTACAGGTCTAGAGGTTGCTTTCCTCTTTGGTCCAAAATAGTCTAGATTGTTGCCCTTCAGGACACTCTGCAAAGATCACCTATTTGCTAGGGCTTGAGGGACAACTGAGGTTTGCATGTAGGAATTCTGAGGGCGGTGTTGTTTAGTTACTGGTTGGGAAGTTTTATTTTAATTTTGTGGTATGCTGTGGGGTGATTATTTTGGATTGTTTATTTAATAATTGCAGGGTGAGACAGATATTTTTTTTTTGTCCTTCAGTTGACATTAGGAAGGATCAGGACCTGCAGCAGAGCCAGTTGCCGGACAACCTAGTGAGCACATCTGGCCTATAGCAGTCTGCCTGATTGATTGGCTACACCGCCTGATTGGTTGGAAAAGTCAGCAGACAGGCTCTTAAGCCCAGCAGCAGTTCAGTGGTCACTCCAAAGCATTCGCCCACAGCTGCAATAGCTCCTGTGCGTGCTTACACCCAGCCTTGCTTCACGTAGCCTGGTTCTGACCCTCAGCTCCAATTCTTGACCGTTGGCTCTGGTGCCTGGCCTCTGAATCTGGGTCTGACCCTGAACTCGGATTCCTGACTACCAGCTCCTGCTCTAACTAATAGACCTGACTCTTTCTCTCACCACTGGCCAAGACAGCTGACCTCCCAGGCACTGGCAGAAATAAATAATGCCCCTTTTTTTAGTCTGTCACCGCATTAGTTTATGAAGACAGGTTTACAAAGGCGAAAGGTCACTACATTTACCTCTAAATATTTTTCAGCAATAGTGAATAAGGCATCGATTGAGAAGTCACAAAACCTTTCTTATACAATCAATATCAAATGCGGTCCCACCTAGAATAGAGACAGAGTGTGTATTACAAGGAGTATGTACTGCAGATCTCAGAGACGGTACTTATGCGTACACACCTTTGCTTTTTGTGAACATGTGCCAGCTGCTTTTCAGAATAAGCATTCTGGGTCCACAGCCAAAATGTGTCAAATCAAGAAACAAAACTGAAAAGGGGACCCCAATTTTGAGAGTGCCTGTGGCAGTGCCAGCCATAGAGAATGCAGAAACCCAGCAGAGAGGAATTTATACAAGGGTTAATTTAAAAAATGTATGTTTGTAGAAAACCCCCTGATTGAGTAATGTGTAAAGTCTCGAGAGGTAGGAAAAGAGGAATCAACCATACAGCTGGGTGCTTTGTTCCATTTTTAATTTTCACTGCATTACGAAGTATAGAGCTGGGAATTCTTCACCTGGAACAATGCTTTTGGCTGAGTTATTTATGGACTGGGAGAAACAAAACTGTAGGCTCTATTCTGGGTCATGTGAGAGGGCCTGGCAGGGCGGCTATTTATAGCCTTATGCAGCACCACCTGCTGTTAAGAATGCAGTACTGCAAGGGAGGCAGTCCTGCAGCTTCCAATTGAAATTACCTGGAGAAGTGGAGATGGCTGGCTGGCTCTACCCCTTATTGGTTAAAACCAATGGACTCTAAAACTCACCCCTAGGTTCACTAACTTGCCTTAACCTGGCAGTTTAGCCTAGTGTCTGGTGGGCATAGCAGTCTGGTGTAGCCTCCATGTTTGCTCTAGTCCTAGAAAGGATCTCAGGCTTAGAAAAACCCAACCAGAGAACAATTGTCAATATCAAGCACTTGTTTCCTCCATTTCCTTCTGGCATGAGAGAATGGCACTGGGAAGTGATAGGTAAGACTATGATTTAATCATGGATATTTTTAATAAAAATCATGGACAGGTCATAGGCAAGAAACAAAAAATCACGGCCCGTGACCTGTCCATGTCCTGTACCATAAATACCCCTGATTGAATCTTAGGGGTGGAGGCACCAGCAGCTGGGAGGGGGAGCCCCAGGGCCCCTGGCACTATCTGCTGCTGGGGGAAACCCCAGGGGGGGGCAGCAGCTGTTCCAGCCGCCACTGCGGGGAGCCGGGGGGGGGGGAATGGGAGCCCCAGGGCCAAGCGCTGCTCAGGAGCTTCCCGGGGCTGCCCGAGCAGTGGCCAGTGCAGCTGGCCCTGGGGCTCCTCCAGCCGCAGCTAATGCAACTGGCTGTGGGGTGGTCTGAGCAGCTGGCTCCTGGGGCCAGCTGCTTGGGCGGCCCTGGGGTCAGCTACACTGGCCACTGCAGAAGTCATGGAGGTCGCAAGAAGTCATGGAATCCGTGACTTCTGTGACCTCCATGACAAACATGGAGCCCTAGTGATATGCAATATAGTGTTAACAATTCCCTTGAACAGCACCATTTACTGAATGAAGGAAAAAAGATTGTATAAAGGAAGTGGTGCTTTAAGAAGTAGAGCAAGGCTATTGCTTCTCAAGAATGGCTCCTTGTGTGTCAGGAAGGTGTGGTTTTGGTTTGTTATTTAATCCAGATATTGGGGTTGAGCAGTGAACTGTCAAACAAAGACTGGTGGGTATGGACATTTCCCCATTGGTACCTGAAGGTGTAGCTTGATCTGACTGTAGAAGTAGTGTCTTGTTTTGTTTTTTAAAGTATAGGTTGGGTGTTGAACACTTGTACCTCTCTGGTAAAGACTGTTGGGGTGTTTCATATGTAACTCACTGTTCAGCATGTTACCTGTCCCACTTCATATTTGATCCATAGAAGTTTAGTGTTACAGCTTCCAGCAACAGGACTTGACTCTCTAGCTAAATATGCAGTGGCTCATGTTTTCAGCTCTGGAGATCCTTGGTAGAGTAGGTCAGGAATTTTACAGTGAAATGTGTTTTGTCTGAACATGTCGATTCATCAAAACCATATCTGTTGGCTGGAAAGGGTCGGTTTTGATGAATCTCCCAATTTGAAAAAAGTTTCAAAATCATCTAAATGTCCCATTTTGATATTTTCTAAATGAGTTTTCATTTTTTATTCAAAATGACTTGTGAAATTTTAGTTAATTTATACTTAAAGCTTATTTTTTTTAAAAAAAGTTTAAAGCAAAATCAAATGTTTGACTTGATTTTTTAATTTATTTATGAAAATTTTCAAGTTTTCCTCTTCCTTCCCCCTCCCCCTCACCCAATTTCAGGATGGAGAAAAACTTCTAAGGCTGTGCCTACACTACAGGTCTTACAGACGCACAGCTGCACCACTGCAGCTGCGCCACTGTAAGGTCTCCTGTATATCCACTCTATGCCGGCGGGATAGAGCTCTCCTGCTGCCATAATTAAACTATCCCCAATGAATGGTGGTAGCTATGTCAGTGTGAGAGCATCTCCCACCGACATAGCGCTGTCCACACCAGCGCTTATGTCAGTGAAATTTATGTCCCTCAGGGTGGCGGGGGGATGTTTTCATATCCCTTACAGACAGAAGTTTTGCTGACAAAAGTACTAGTGCAGACAAAGACTCAGTCTCAAACTCACAGGACAGGAAAATGTTTCCTGCCAAGCCCTCACCTCTCATTCAATCCCTAAGCAAGAGGGTGGTTGTTGCAACAATAGCTAAACAGTGACTTACACATGCCTGCAGCAGCACGGAGAGTCCTCTCCCATCGTTATCTCTCAGCTTCCATAGAACACATCTCCCGGTGCTGGGAACTTATCTATGTAGCCTGCACCAGCCAACCTCCCAGCCCAGGTCAACAGACTTGGGCTAGCGTGGCTCGGGCTAGCGGTCTAAAAAGAGCTGACATTGCGGCTCAGACTGGAACTTGGGCTCTGAAGCAACTTAAGCTTCAGAGGCCGAGCTCTAGCCCAAGCTGCAATTTCAAAATGCATTGATACATGTTTTTTTGTTTTTTTTTAACTGCTAAGGAGAGCCCTGCTAGCCTGTTGACCTGGACTGGGAGGCTTGCTGCTGCAGGCATACCTAAGAGGCTCTTGGCTGTCCTAGATACCCTTGAAGGGGAGCAGGGCTGAAAGCCGGCACAGTATGGGTAGAGCTAAATGCTGCTGCCTGAACAGACACAAAGGTCCAAACACAGCCTGAACATGTGGCTGAGGAGAGAACCAGCCAAGCAGTCCATACCAGGCTGGGTTGAAATAGCTTTGGTCCTACAAGTCTTAGCTACACTCATGGGAATAGATAGTAGATAGTTAAAGCAGCTGGGGGCAAAGGGAGATGTGCAGGAGAAGGTGGCTTGTGGGGAAATGTCTTAATCTGGTGTCAGCCAAAAGCTAGAAGGGTGAATGCAGGGTAAAAAAAAACTTAGCCTGTCAACAGGAATTGACTGATTGTGGCTAAAGAGCATCTGCACAAGATGCTGGACCCATGAGCAGCTGCATATATTTGTTCCAGCCAGTCCAGCTGAGATGTGCAGCCTTTGGAGCAGGAAGGGCTGAGCAGCACTTTGAGTGCAAGGACAGATGCCTGATGACCTGGTGGAGGCTGCAGTTTGCATTGCATACAGGCCTTGGCCACACCACTATCACCTTTACCTGGAATTAAGGGGATGAGGCTGCAGGAGCAGCTGGGGCTGCTTGTTCACAGGCTGTGTTGAAATTCTCCTACTTGGTGACTAACCAAACATCTCTGAGCTATGGCCAGGAATAGAGGTGACTCCCACTGCCATGCTGTTCAGCTGAGAGGCACCTGGCATATAGGACACCAGATGAGCTGCTCAGAGATAGCCGGAAGCTAGAGGTCTTCCTATGTGAAACATGGAACTGAGTAATGATATGAAGGGGTTTCACTCACTGCAGGCTCCCCTTGCAGCTTCCCTTCCCTCAGCCTAGCTATCGCCTCTGGGGGAGATGGGTTTACTCCCCTCCTGTTGCAGTAATGAGCATCTACACTGTAGCATTTTAAGTGTAGACATAGCCTAAGAGTGTAGGGCTGTTCACCTCCACTGGTTGCCTGCTACTGAGCTGTTCTATTCCCCTTTGAAGCTCCTTCCCCAGCCCATGCATGTGTTGCCTGGGCTCAAAGAAGCTCTTTAACCACTTCCCTTCTGGTGCAGGGTTTGTACACTCCCCCTCCCCCCACCAGAACTGCAGGAAAAACATAGGAAGCCAATGGACAAAGTGGACATCACAAGATTCCACTGGAACCAGAGCACTTGTGGTTTGAATGAGACCAGCAGAGATAATGGGATCATTCCTCAAACTCAGGACAATCCTGGTACAGTCTGACAGCTGTTGACTCACTAAGCAAAAATGGACACGGGCTGATAAGGAGAGAGTTGTTTTTAAAAACTAGTAAATGTAAGAAGGGGGGAAAGTAAATGATTAAGTCCAACAGGTTTGAAAGTTTCCTCCTGCATGAAAGTTGCTCTTTAATATGCAATGCTTCTAAATAAGCTGTACTGCTAGAGGGAAGGGATAACTAAACAGAGGAGAGAAATGCTTTGGCTGACAATGACAGAGAGAGGGAGAATAGAAAGGTAACATGCAATCCATCAACAGGGCAAGTTTCATTATTCACTGCTCCGTCATTTTGCTCTGAAGTTTAAATGTCGTGCAGGATGCCATATGGGATTTATCATTTTTAAAAAGTTTTTTCCTTATTGAGAAAGGGAGCAAAATATTTTCACTATTACTCAGTAACAAAGCGGGCCTCTCAGCAGCTAGAACATCCAATCTTATCATGAAGAAAGCTGGGACCTTGCTCTCCAGTTTAGATGATCAAATACATGACTTATGTTTGTTTTTCATAACTGGCCATTCAGTGGCATTGGTGGCAGGTCCTTGAAACTTACTATATATGTATCTTTATCATCTGCTCATCCCTTTAAAAAAATTCATGATGACTTAAATCAAGCATAGAAGGGCCAAGCATAGAAGCAAAATGTTTCATTTGCTGAAACCAGTGCTTCATACCTCTTCCTCCCAGGGCTGCCTAATATCATCGCTCTTCAGCAACCTGTCAAATTGGGAGCACACACTCATACTCTGCCGGATACTCACGTATATAATATTTAATGGCCTGGACTTTCTAATGGACTAAGGAATGCCCAGTTCCTTTAGGCAGCCGTGATGGGCCATACAAACCCTGTACCAGACGGGAAGGGGTTCAGGAGCTGCAATGGGCTTGAGTAGCCAGGCCCCACCACACCTGCAAGACATGTCAGGACTGGAGAAAGAGTTCAAAAGGGGGAAGCCCAGCAGGAGGCAGCCTGGGAGGAGGGCAGATCTCTAGGCCCCTCAGGTCTCAGAGTGTGGCTGATGGAGGGCAGAGCCTACTCCCATGCCTACAGAGTATCAAAGCACCCTGAGAGAAAGTTGGGCTTTTTATTATAAGAACCACTTACCAAGACACTTTCAGGTGGCTGACCAGAGAATGTTGAGCTGGATAAAGACATACCCATGGTCTCTTGAGGGAAGAAAGGCTGATGGCTTATTTGGGACTGGCTCTTCATTCCTTTCTTATTTTATGTATTTTTTTCTTTTCTTTTTTGTGTTTCCTCTATATCCTAGAAGGGATAAACTCCAAAGTTGTGATGTTCAATGAACCCTTAAAAGTCAGGGTCTGTGAGAAGACACAGGACTCTTTCTTCCCACTACAACTCAGTCTTGAGTCAGCACAGGCTTCTGGAAACATCTGTGTCACCTAGATGTGCTCAGAAGCTTACACAGAGACATTAGTGTATATTCATATCAGAGATGATCATGCTATTTGCATAGTTATTCCTTTACTTCTTGTGGTACCTATATTTAAACCACACCCATGTGATGGTACCACGTGGTGATTTTCATTTAGCATGCACTTTAAACTCCTTCACCTGCACTCTGTCCATTAATCTGTCTCTGCTGGATCAGCTTCTGATGGCCACTAATGTTTCTGACCTCTGTGCCATTTCAAACAGGCACTAACAAAATAAAAGCCTTACAAGCAAAACCTTCAGACTCTGACAGGTTTAATCGGGTTTAGTGATGGAAGAACTTCAACAAATTGAGCTCCAGTTTGGGTTGAATCAAACCTCAAGGTTTGGATGCTTATCCCAATAGCTTAGACTGGCTCTCTTGGAAGAGCTATCTGTCGTGAGCCTCCCATCTGTTATCAGCCAGAAACAGGAATAGCACAGATGATCCAAAATGAATGAGATTTAACCAGATTTTGCCTTTATTGAACCGCCGCTGGTTTGAGTAAAGAACTCTAGTTATTCTTATTCCATCTAGCCTGGGTCACACATCTCTACTGCATATACCACAGTCCTGAGCCAAAGCCCATGACAATGGAAATGGAAAGACTCCGCTGGACTTGAATTGACTTTGGACCAGTTCTCCAATAAATAGCCTTTGCTGGGATTCTCCTGCTACCATTAGCCAAAGTAGAAAATCTATAGCCACTTAAAACCAAACAAATCACTTCCTTTTCTGAACTTCACAGCTGTTCTGAATGTGGGAGTTTCACTTTGAGTGTCAGTTTGGGTGAAAGTTTGGGACGCTTCCTATTTTGTTGAAAACAGTTCAGAATGATAAAATTATAGTGACTCCAGGTAAGACTAATGTTTAGCACTGTACAAAAATTACCTTCCCAAATGGGAGATTGGTATTAAATATTATGCCCATTTTCCAGAAGGGGATGCTGAAGCAGAGAGATGAAGTGACCTACTCAAGGCCACAGTGGGAATCACTATTTGGAATTCAAGGCTTCCAGGCCACCTCTTCCTTCAGACCACACTGCTTCTCTGTTACTTCAAGCAATGTTCTAGTGACTTACTCCAGATGGGGCCAGGCTGGTGTCACATTGTGCAATCCACAACAAGGAGGGCTGTGTGTCACCACCTGCCCTGTGACCCTAACAGCATCCCCATGCAAGAGACTCACTGGTGTCAGGTAGTGGGTTTCAGCAGGCCCAACCAGTTCAGTGAACCCTAACTCATTAATGTCATATTCTGCATCTGCTATGTGTAATGTAAGGTATCACTGGAAAACTAACACACTGATCATGAATATTCTTGCATAGTGTGTGTATGATAAACAACCAAGGAACCATACAAATATGAAGGAAATGTGGGACTAAAATGTGTTTACCAGACAAACTGTGTGTGTGTGTGGGGGGGGGGGGGGAAGGGATAAACAGGGTCCTCCCAGACAAAGGACAAGCCAATGTTCCCACCCTCCCCCAGCCAGATATCAGAGTTGATTAGCAATCACATGGCCATTCGTTTGAAGCAGAAACAGATCAATTTGAATTTTAGCAAACAACAGCGAGTGAAGAAATCAGCATGAGATTCCTTTGCCCACCCCACTCCATGTCTTCTTCCTCAGGGCTTGAATGAACTTCAGAAGAATCCATTTTAAAGGTCCACTGGACTGTAGAAGAAAGGGGTTAAGAACTACACATTATCTTTCACCTAGGAAGACAAGGGGAACCAGCATTCTGTACTTTTGCAGAAGGTCCTGAGAGAGAGAGAGAGAGAGTCAACCAGGCCAGCCAAAGAGCAATTGGTGAGGGAAACCATCTTCAACAAGATAAAATTTTGGATGGTGTTCTTCACTTTTATTTGCTTGCAGCCATCTCTATCTTTGTTTCTTTTACTTGGCATCACTTAGCCTAGTTCCTGTTGTTAATAAACTTGTTATATTTTAATCTAAACCAACTCAGTGTTGTTTGAATTGAAGTAATTGTTAACTCCAGTTAATGTGGCAAGCTGCTGGGTGATGACTCTTTAAAGGAGCAAAGGGACCTTATTATTCCTCTGAATGACCCAGAAAAGGGCTGGACATCGCAGAGATCATGGTTTTGGGGCAATTCGGGACAGGGAGTGTGTTGGGGTCACTTGGCCAGTAGTAACCAAGGCTGGTGGATACCAGAGTGTGGCTGGGGTGTAACAAGCCAGCTGCTGGAACCAGAGTGTTGAGCCAGAGCTGCTTACTACACAGATACTGCATGCATTCTTGTCTGCTAGCTCCAGGCTGTGAACCACATCAGCAGAACACTGAAGGCACAGTTTTTAATGTAACATTGCAGTTGTGTATTGCATTAGATTCTGGAAAATACTTGGGCTGTAGATTCAGGGAAATTTATCTCTCCTTGTTCCCACCCTACACAGCCACTTATCCTAAAGCTCTTCTATTTCAGAAAGTGTTTAGCCAGAGCTTTTAAAAACCCTGAGAAGATATGAAGAAAATGTTAAATATCCATACTAGGCGGACGTAGTTGCTCTCTCTGAGCTGAACCCATCTCAGAGACTATTATTATTGTGTTCCACAAGTGCTTAGATGCCTCAAATGAGATCAGGGTCCCATTGTGCTCCACGCTGTACTTACATTGTACAGTCTTTGCCCTAAAGACTCACAGTATAAACAAACCAAGGGTGGGCACCATGAGCTCCATTTTACAGATGATGCTGTGAGGCACTGTGCCGGGAAGGAGTCAAGGGGAGGGGAAGGGGCTAAGGAGCTGTTTGGGCCCAGGCAGCTTTGCCTTGCCATACCTGCCAGGCACAATCAGGCTGGAGGAGGAGCCAAAAAAGGGAGCAGAGTAGCTCACTTGCAGGCTGCCAGTGGAGTCTTGGGCCCCTAACTGTTCATGGTCTACTCGAAATACTGAGGGAAAAGGACTCAAGACTTTTGCAAGTGTGAGACAGTTTATTTATTTACTTAGTTTACATGCCTTTGCTTCTCCCTCTTGTGTGAGGAGGCTGCTAGGCAGTGATCCAGGGAGGCAGTTGCATTGCACTCTAGGGTGCATGGCTCAGCCATCTATGGTCTGGGCTCTGGTTTGGAACCCAATGCAGATGGGTCCGGGTTCCCCTACCTGCCCTTCATGAGGCTGGAGGGAAAGAGTCTATCCCTGATACCAGAGATTCAGGACTAGGAAGGTCCCATATCTCAGAGACTTGGCTGGGTAAAGCCTGAAGCCCCTTGCTGGGCAGCAGAACTAACCTTTGTTGGACTCTTGACCTACCCCGGAAGGAATGGACACAACTTGTGGCCCAGCTGGAGTGCCGAGTTACAAAAGGGGACAGACTACAACGGGCCGGGGAGGCAATCAACAGGGGCTGTCAAGACAGAAGAGTGCCTGTCATGCCTTTGCCTATTCACTATGTGGCACATGTGGGGAGCAGACACCTTCACAGGGACACAAAGATCAAGTGACATCCTGAAGGCCACATGGAAAGCCTGTGGTAGAGCTGGGGTGTGACCTTTGATCTCAAGTCCCAGCCCAATGTTTTACCAACAAGACTATCCCTTTGCTTGCTAGTTTAATGTATGGGTGTTTAATATAAATGTTTTGCCATTGCAGAGTGTCGGTGATTTAGTAAGCTATGCAAACAATGATCAGTGTGCTGTTACTTTTTCCGCTTTAATACCAAGCCCTGTACTCTATAGAGCTGGAGCGGTGGATATATGCAGCACTGCTGAAGCCAATTAATCAGTAGCAATACTAAGGAACGAGGGAAGAAATTAAAACTGGACACATTGCTGGATTGATTCCCTTATGTGCTAAACTTGAACAAATATGTTCCAGTCAGTAGAAGCAATGGAAGCCAGTATTCAACCATACAAAACCAACTGCTCTAAGGCAGATAAAAAGAAAAATAGCAAAATGCCAGACACGGGCTACAGTGGCTGGAGATCATCTGTAGAGGATGGAAATATTCTTTAAATGATGAAGGAGACAATAACTCACAAGAGGCAGATTCTCCAGTGAATCATGGGATGCTGCCTCCAATAAGTCAGCAGAAATATGGTTCTGGAATTTAAAGGCACTCATCCATCAGTGATTCTGTTTATACAGATTTATGGATAAATCTGTATAATTTTTTATACTGTTTTTATATATGTTTATAGATCTGATGTTTTAGCTTACCTGTGGGTGGCACTCTAATTTTAGAAGCAGTGGTGATTATGAAACAGAGCAATTAACCCTGTGACACCAGGACATTTTTTCCTCCTGGCATGTATCCTAGGATCAGAAAACATTAAACTTTTTCAAGCTTGAGAGCCACTGGGGCTGCTAAAAACATAAGATGTGTGAAATCAGAGGGCTCTGAGTGAGCTTGTTTTAAAAGTGATGTGTTTTGGGAGATTTAGGCTGGAGCTCTAAAAGAACCCTCTGGGTCCATGTCCAAATTACAGTTTTTAATATCAGAGAGATGAGGAGGGTGAGGTAATATATTTTATTGGACCAACTTCTGTTCGTGAGAGAGACAAAGATGTTACCTCACCTACCTCTTCTCTCTCTAATATCCTGGGAACAACACAGCAACAAAACCACTGTATGCAATTTCTAATACTGTCAAGGGAAATTGTTGTATGAGCCCCAGTGCAGCCAGGTACTTAAAACATTTATTTAACTTTAAGCATTTGTGCAGTGTCATGAATTCCAGTGGGGCTGCTTGTGCTTAAAGTTACAATGGTTTCCTAGAACATGTTTGTGACCAGGATCCCAATGAGAGCAAGCTGAGGTCACTCAGTTAAGGTGAACTGCAAAGAATAGGGTAGATAATCCCCAAAGCTGGTGGATATTTTCAATATTTAGATTTACTAAGCCAGCATAAAAAAGCTTCTTTATTACCTCACTGGTTGCCCAGAAGCCAACAACACAGTTCCCTTAAAGTGATCCAGCCTCAGGCCTCCATCCAGGTACCCAAGTCAAATATGATGAAGATTTCTGAAAATCTTATTTCATCATCTAAAATGAAAGATTCTACCAATCCTAAAGGATCAGACACATTATCTCCCAGGTAACTGAATATTCCAAATCTTACCCAAATACACGCATACAGCCAATTCTTATTAACTAAACTAAAATTTATTAAAAAACAAAATAGAGAGAGAGTATGGTTAAAAGATCAATTATATATACAGACATGAGTTCAATTCTTGAGGTTCAGATTCATAGCAGAGATGGTGAGCTTTGTAGTTGCAAAGAGTTCCTTTAGAATTTAGTCCATAGGTTATAGTCCAGTGTCCAATATCACATTCAAGGAGTACCAGCATAACTGGGATCTCAATCTGGCAACTCAAACTTCCTCTGATGAAGCTTAAGCTGATCTGAGATAAGAAGGATTGGGAACCAAACATCTTTTATACATTTCAGGCCTTCCTGGACAAGTTGGGGGTCCCTCATTTCTTAAGCATCATCATTAATTATGTACACAGATTAACATAAGGCAATTTATCCATTAGGCAGTCTATCACTGGTACTTAGCTACATGAATTAACATAAGGCAACTGCCTGTTTTTCCACCATTCACAGATGATTTGCTATACATTTCAAAGAGAGATTAATACAGCGATATCCCGAGTTTACAATTCATTTAAATGCTAGGATGTTCTTTTGGTCTCTGAATTATCAGAATATAGCATAGCCAGGGACACAAAATACACAAAACCACAAACTTAATCTCCCCACATGTCTGTAAGAGTTGAATTTGACTTATTTATTTTGCAGGATGTTTAACACTTTCTGGCCATGCATCACAATATTATGAACCAACTTAGCATGTACAGGTTCCTACAGATGATGGGCGATCCTCACCAGCATTGGAAGTTTGCCTGGGTTTAGATAAAGCATCAACAAGTTAAATGCTTATTTGGCTGTCCTAAACTGCTATGAGCATCCTATTATTTTTATTACTTGTCTCCCCCTGACTTGTTTGCTCACCTCATCTACTTGTTATATCTTAACTCCAGGAATATGAATATCATTTTCTACGTATTTGTACAGGAGTGAGCACAATGGGACTCTGGCCTAGTTGTTTTTTGGGTACTACAACATTCCGAGTGTTAATTAATTGCATATTTTTATGTTTAAAGAATATTAAAGTTGCAAGTCAAGAACTCAAAAGTTAGGAAATGCCAGAATTAAGGTTGCCTGCATGTGATGGGGCTTGACCTCATCACCTGCAAGGCAATGGAAAGGCCCAGTGAGTCATGGTCTGCACTTGTAGGGAGTAACTAATTGCCTCCTAGATAGAGGAGGTGGAGCTAAGCCCTATAATCGGAGTAAAGGAGCTCACTGGGGAAGACAGCAAAGAAGACTGGTTCCTTTGATGGAGAGAAGCCCTGGCCTAGGGCTTAACAGGTAGTGAACTAGAGTGAAGCCTGAGAGGGGTGGAAGGGCTGTTAATTTGAAGATTTGTTTGTATCTTTATTTGAAATTGTTTATGCTACCCTGGAAAGGGCCGAGACTTTTATAGATGTTGACTGAGAATGGCCTAGGAACTGGCCAGTAGAGGGGGTGTAAAGGTTAAGTCCCGGGCAGTGCCGCATCCAGGCACGAGGGGTGCCCTAGAAGTGAGGATGCACACTGAGACATGGTACCCAAAGTGGGGTTTGGAGACCCCGCTCTGAGGAAGGTGGGAGATACCAACTGCCTTTAAGGTGAGGGGTAGACTGATTCTGTTTTAGGGAGGGGTAAGATGGATGATGTATTCCTTATGCTGTGGCAGCCCAACAGGAACAGACACATGCTCTTTTGTTGCACCTACTACGAGGGCAGCAACAAGCTCGGACAACAATGCTTCCTGCAATGCCTAGAAAATGGAGACCAGGGACCCAGGTAGTCTGTCTAATGGAGAGAAAGCCTGGGCTAAGGCTTAACAAACAGGATACAACAGAGGTGAAGCCTGAGAGGGATGGAAGGGCTGTTAATTTGGACTTGTTCATGCTACCCTGAAAGGGATTTGGAATTTTATAGACACAGACTGAGAAAGGTCCTTGCAGGCCAAGGAACTGGCTGCTAGTGGGGGTGCAAAGGTGAAGTCCCCTGCAATGCTGCATCCAGGCACAAGGGAGAACCCTAGAGGTGAGGACACATGCTTCCAATGAACAACATCAATATGGCCCCCTTGTGTGTACGTATTATGATAGTCTTTAATCACATGACCACATACTGTATTTTCCACTGGAATGAGGCAGCGGTCCTGTAGAAATAATAGTATGTGATCATGTAATTAAAGACTGTATCATACTGCATATCTTACCGGGGCTGAATTAAAGTTACACAAGCTATCTTAATTCTGACATGCCCTAACTTTTGAGTGCTTGACTTTGCAACCTTAATGTAGTGGGTTTTTTTAAATTTAATATGTAATTTGTAAAGTTCTTTGAATGTCCTTTGGGATGAAAGGTGCCCTACAAATTATGATTATTAGTTTAGTGAATATGCATAAGTGTGAGTTCCCTTGTGCAGCATCAATAAGTTGTGGCTAGGGCATGACATCCTATAAGGGCTATCGTAAATAGCAGTTCTTTGGGAACATGTAAATATGTAGATTTCCAAACAAAAAAAATTACTGAAAAAGAACTAATATGAAATGGTGTTTCAGCAGAGCACAGCTAACACCCTCTGGCCCTTCCCAATTATAGCTCCCACTCAACTGTAACTTTGCCTGCAAACTATGCAAATATACAGGCAAAGGTCAAATCTGTATAAATGGACTAGTCTGGGAAGCCATATTCTTCACAGGTATGTTTGTCCATTTGAATTCAAAGCTAGCATGCTGGTTTGTCGGGGTGTATGTAATGATGTTCATGAGGTAGTATAAAATAGACAGAGATACTAAATCTATTACCTGTAAGTGTTTTATTCTATATTGAATAGTTACTGGTGATATAAGCTGATAGGCGAATACTCTGCAGAAGAGGAAAAAAGATTTCTTAATGTTAAATCAATGATTCATTCACTCTTTTCATGATTAATTGCAAAGTATTTGGACCTGTAATGACTCCTATGGCTGCAACATAGTTTAATCAAAGTGTTGGTGGTGGGGAAATCCACTTCACAGGGAGATATTGACACTTCTTTCCATGTCTGTAAAACAAGGACCGTTTTGCTTCCAAGTCTTTGGGAAAGCTACCAGAATCACTGGGAGCACTGGACACTTCACTACAGAAAAATGGATGCTATTTCTCCTTCAGGAACACATATGGAGGCAGATAAACCTACACAAGTAACAAATGATGACCACAGCAGACTGGCTCATAGCGATTAAACTGGCTGTAGGCAGCCCTGATCTGCAGCCCATTGAAGTAGATGAGACTCTTTCCTTTGACTTCAATGCCCTTTGGATCAAGCGCTTAATGATTACCTATAGTTTGATTAGCTGTACCCCAGTAGGTACCAGTAGGGTATCCAACTAGTTTGCAGTCTCTAAGTTCAGGCATCCATCTAGCTAAAATAAGCCACAGCTGCTGGTGTCCCTGGCTGGGTTAGAACCTTGACCTCAAGCCCAAATAAGAAGCAGTACCCCCAGATGCACAGTCTAGTCTCTGCTTCCCCCTTGCTTCCAGTTGGAAGCAAACTGTGCCAGCTTTTTCCTTAGGCTGGATTACTTCCTCCTCTGCAGTGACTTGGCAGTGGGGGCTGGTGCGGAAGAGTAGCAGCCCACTGGCAACTGATCTCTTCACCACCCTGCAGGGTCCATCAATGTGCATAGCCCATGGAGGTGAGTCTTGCTTCCCTGCATCAGCATTCAGTCAGGCTCACAACAAGCTCCAGGTAGCCTCTTTGGATGGGGGAGTCTGGATAGGAAAAGACTTATAAAGGGAATGTTATCCGTGTAAATGGAGAAGTTATTTGTACAGGTATTGGAGCCCACAGGTCCCAAGGGTAACTTTCTATACTTACAACAAAAGTTTAATTTGTCTCGGTACTTGGGGATGCGTGAACCAAGACTTGAGCAGCAGAAAGACCGAAGTCTCTGCTCTCCTAGAATCCTGCGGTGGTAGGGAGGTGTAGGAGGGGGAATGTTGACCCTATGAATAGGTGGAGATAAGGAAGAAGTATTTGCAGTGCAGCATCCTTTTTCCTGCATGAGGCCTCCTGAAATGTATGAGAGTCTGATTTGTGCTGCTCAGGTCCTGAAGCTGTGCAACTCCCATCCTTGAACCCTTGGGTCCCTGTCCAGACCACCACCCCCACACCTCTCTGCTGCATCCATCAATGGCAGCATGACTGGTTCCTGGGCCTGAGCTGCCATTATCCTCACTCTGTGACCCGTCTGAGGGGGTAATGGACGGCAGAGGGACAGCTGAGGCTAGGCCTAGCTGTGTTAGCCAAGCTGTCATTTTTATGTGGACTTCAGCTCATGAAGGAGGGGCAGGTGCTGGCTGCACAACAAGGAAAAGCAAAGAAAGCAGAAAGTATGGCCTGAATCCCTAAATGACACAAAGATCACTGTTTAACCTTTAAAATGCCCAATTATTTAAAGGAAATTCATTAATTTACACTTTACATTTGGGGTTTGATCCCACCCCAATGAAGGCTATGGGGGATTTTTCGTGGATGTCATTGGGAGCAGGAACAGGATCTTGCGGAAACAGGATATATACAAAAAACCCCCCCCATGACACCACATTATCCTATCAGGTAAAAATGAGTTTCTTGTCTGCCAGTTGTTTGATAGCCTCTCTGAAATGAGCTGAGGGTCACAGCCCAGTTCCTAGAGGACAGGATCTTAGTGGCCAGCGCAGCTGGGACTAATTGGCTTCCTTGCTGGCAGCCTTGGCTGAGGATTGAATGGTCCATGAATTTTTCTTCAGCTGTAAAGGTGGGAGATGTTTCTTCCCACAGAGACCTATTGGCAGAGCAGTGTGGGGCAGCTTGCACTAATGCTGCCAGTGTCTTTCTAAGAGATGGCTTCAGTATTCTATTCTCTTTTAATGATACCTTACACAGAATATAATTGACTGTAAAACATCAAGGAAATGCTGCTGGTATCTTCAATATCCAGGGTCAGATTGTGGGTAGCTTGTGTACAGGTGCACAAGGGAGGGGAAGAGGGTTGGGAAATTATTTATTTGTAAAATTAGAGGAATAATGCAGGACCCGTCTCACTCTCCTCTCTCCTGCACTCCTTTCTGTCAGTACCTATAATCTCTTCCCCGCCCCCTTGTGTTCCTTCCTTCTAAGATTCCCTTAGGAGACTGACTGCATAAGATAAGGGCACAAGTAGGAGAGAGAGGGAGGACTAAGTGCAGTGTATATGAATTGGGTAGCATCCCTTTAAATGGTTAGGGACCCTGATAAAATAAACTCCTTTCCTTGCACAACATAGCCAGACCCTGGGTACAAGCCTGGTGTGGTGCACAGGCCCTTCTCTGTGGATACTCCTCCTGTGCACAACTCTCTTACTCACTGCCCAGAGTAGCTGGGGGTGAAGAGAGAAAGCTGAACCCTTTCAAGAGCTGCAGTAACTTTCTTCCCTCTGGAGCAAGGGGAAAATTGTGAGTTGGGGTCACAGTTCCTTCCTGGAGCAGGGCAATTACAAGCCACGCCTTAGTCAGGCCTAAAAAGTAGCTAGCCCAAAAGGAGGAATGGAGACCAAGTACCGGTGGCAGGGAAGTAGCATCATATTTCCCATGTATGACAGTTCCAAACTTTCCATGAAGAAAAGGAGTACCCGTGGCACCTTAGAGACTAACAAATTTATTAGAGCATAAGCTTTCGTGAGCTACAGCTCACTTCATCAGACGCATTTGGTGGAAAAAGCAGAGGAGAGATTTATACACACACACACACAGAGAACATGAAACAATGGGTTTATCATACACACTGTAAGGAGAGTGATCACTTAAGATAAGCCATCACCAGCAGCGGGGGGGGGGGGGGAGGGAGGGGGGAAGGAGGAAAACCTTTCATGGTGACAAGCAAGGTAGGCTAATTCCAGCAGTTAACAAGAATATCAGAGGAACAGTGGGAGGGGTGGGGGGTGGGAGGGAGAAATACCATGGGGAAATAGTTTTACTTTGTGTAATGACTCATCCATTCCCAGTCTCTATTCAAGCCTAAATTAATTGTATCCAGTTTGCAAATTAATTCCAATTCAGCAGTCTCTCGTTGGAGTCTGTTTCTGAAGCTTTTTTGTTGAAGTATAGCCACTCTTTCCATGCTGTACATGCAACTTCCCATGCTGTACATGCTGTGGGCTGAAGTGTCCCTTTGCTTCCACTTCCGTTGCAGCTTCCTTGCAGTCTCTACTTACCACCCCAGCGCCGTGAGTGCTTACCACATGTGGTGCTTTCTTACCGTCACGCCACAAAGCAGGGCTTGTGCAGTGGAATCCACATTAGTACCAAGGAGGCAAAGAGAACTTCCAGAAAAGACAACCCTCTACGCCTGCAGGGTGTAGTGAACGCAAGGGGCCAAACTTGCAGTCTGCCTTCCAACCCAGGCCTAACGTCTCCCAAACGTCATTAGGCTTGCACAGGAGAAGACTTTGGATTTATATATTTCAGTAGGAACTCAAGGTCCATCACATGCTTCAGTTGTGCGTGTAGAAGAAAGGCATCAAGGGTGTTTTTTTAAAATAGGATCGTTGGATTAAGCTAATTTGGCAAAAGGCACCCTTATTCGGGAATAAGAGCATTTACACAATGTGCTAATCACTACTATCTGTTCTGCTTTAAATTCATATCCTGCCTTAATCTGAACTAACTTCCCTGTGTAGACAAGCCCTAATTCAAGTTCTTAAACTGCAAAGTTGGGGAGAGGGGCAAATTGTGGCAGTTGAAAGAGAAAGAACCCCTTAAATCCCAACTAATTTACCAGCAGCAGTTTTTTCCTGTTGGTTTCAATGTTTTTTCCTATCTGTACATTTTAGGAAAATAGAGGAAAAAAATTACAAGTCTTGCAATAAATAAATAAAATAAAATAAAGCAAGAAGAAATTCTAAACATCTTCTTACTCAATCATCCAACCAGGACTATCTATAAACAAGATTATCAACTGTCAGTCCCTTAAAACCAACATGCCTCCCCTTCCAATCAACTCCCTACTCAAAACCCTAGGGAAACAAGCCTTGCAGCATGGCCTGAAGCTTGTGATCTAATGTCCACTTTTAACTCCCTCTTCTGAAGAACTAAATTGGGATACAAAGGCTCTGATAGTGCAATGTGTAGAATTGAACAAATGATGGATTTTTCAATTCGGTGGCAAATCCAAAAAACTGTGTGATGGGGGGGGTGACTTTTTGAAATGTTTTTGGCAAATCAAATAGGTCAAAAAATGAAAACTGTATTTTTCAGTGAATAAACTAGTCTCCAAAAATTTGCCCAGCTTTCTTAATGAGTTCTGTGCATGTAGACACCCTTGCCTACATTTCATTGAAGGGCTTGGGCCTTTAGAACTTTTAACAGAGAATCAGAGGTGAGTGTGGTCTTTGGGCCACAAACTGGTGCTCAAAGGACAGCCGGGAGATAGATATAATATATAACAAAATAAAGTCAACATAAAAAAATTTAAATTGATGTGAAACAATGTAGGAAAAATATTTTGTGTGGAGAATTTCAAAAATTTCAAGTTTCATTTTGAATCAGAAGGAAAACAAATTTTTAAATCTCAAAATCCTTCACAAAATGGAATTTCCATCCTCCACATAGCTCTAACAACACTCTGGCTGGGATACGGTAACCAGATTTATGTTTACTGAAGGTATTTAAAATGAAAACACTATGAATGTCTTCATTGTATAGACAATCCAGCAATGATACTCCTTTGTTTTTAGTTGGCAGGAAATATACTTGCATTTGACTACACGAGTGATCTAAAGGAATGTTAGCGAGAACAAATAAATGAAACAATGTTTATGTTAGTATTCAGTGATGTCCTGAGGATGACTTACTTTAAAAGTATTCCCATTAATTTTGGAGACGGTCTAGCAAAGATTAATTGAAATACTAAATCAGTGTTATGGATGTAGAGGAGAATGCAGTTCATTCTCTTGTCACTGTATTCACTAAAGCACTGCAGTTTAAGGTCTTGATTTACAAATAATGGGAGAAATGAGTTGAAAGGCAGAATATAGTAGTGTGTCACAAAATTAAAAGATTTGTGTAGAAAGAAGCATTTCTTATCTATTGCTGGATTTATGTTAAATAATAATAATAAAAAAGACAGAGTGGGATTTTCAAGAGCTCTCAGGATTGGCTTGACTCTGTTTTCACTACCACCTGTGGTAAACTTCCAGTGATTTCAGTGAGAGCGGAGTTAAGTCATGCTCAGCACTTCTGAAAAGTCCATCCTTTATCACTGTGTTTCCCTTCCCTTTTCATCCATTGCCTTGTGAAATGTCCTACAAAATGATTAAATGACATTAAATGATGCTTCACCTTGATGAGGTGAAGAATCACTTCCTCATTCCAGACATGAAAACAAGACTATCAAGTTCATTGGATCACCAACTGCAGTAGAAAAACTGCAAAACAATGGTTGCACTGCGGAGCTTTGGGCCGTCATGATGTTTTGTCATCTTGGCTCATCACCATGTACTGATGTTTCATTACAATGAAAATTCTGTAAACCAAAGATCTGGGACGACATGAGATGAGTCTTTTTGTAGTTCTCCGTGAGCCTGATCCAAAGTTCTTTGAAGACCATTGAAAGATTCCCATTGACTTCAAAAAGTTTTGGAGCAAGCCCTATCGCTTTAATTTCATATTCCCCCTGTCCCCTTTCACTTTTCTTGGATGTTGAGAGGACTTCCCCCGCCACGTTTCCCTTTTTCACTTGAAAAACAATAAAAAGTTGCACACTTAGCAGCTATGAGTTAGTCATATTTCAGTGTAGACTGGTGGTTATGAATGCTACTGCCAGATAATGCTGAAGTGGCTGCTATGGAAATCATGGATTCAGCTCCAAAGTCAAGAGCACATAAATCAGGGTCAATGATGCTTGTGCTTTTACGCACAGCTAACAGATAACTTTTCAATATGTTAAACTGGTCAAACAATATGCAAAAAGGAAACAGTTTCCTGTGTCACTATTTATTAATAAATATTTTAATGTTTATATAGAATGTTTAATTAGAAATATTCCTGGAGATAATAACCTTTTTCACTCACTTCCTGGAGTGAAGTTCTTGGTGCAACAACAAATGACCCAAGTCAAGCTCTGGGAAGAGTTCAGATCAGAAAAAAAGCTGTGGAACTCAAAGCTTGTCTGCTTTACCAACAGAAGTTGGTTCAATAAAATATATTACCTCATCCACTGTGTCTCCATAATATCCTAGGACCAACATGGCTACAACAACACTGTAAACATACAATTATGCATATGTGAGAGTATATTACTAAGGCTATGAGTCTGTCATGGAGGTTACAGAAGTCATGGATTTTCCGGGACCTCCGGGACTTCTGTGGTGGCTGGTGCAGCTGACCCCAGGGTTGCCTGAGCAGTTAGCCTGGGGTCAGCCGCTCCAGCCGCATGGGCAGCCCAGGGAAAATGACTCCAGAATCATCCCAGCAGCTGGCCCAAGGGCTTCTCCAGCAGCGGCCAGTATGGCTGACCTCAGTGGCCGCCAGAGCAGCAGCAGTTCCAGGGTGGCCCTGGAGCAGCAGCAGTTCTGGGGTAGCCCTGGAGCAGCAGGTGGCCAGGATCAGTCAGCCCTTACTGCTGAAGCAGGGGCCAGCCATTGGACCCCAGGTCTCCTCATAGCAGTGGCACCTGGATCCCCTCCAGAGCAGTGGCATGCTGGGGCCTCCCGAGAGCGCCTAAGATTTAGTGACGGGTTTTTATAGTTGTAGTCATGGACAGGTCAAAGGCCGTGAATTTTTGTTTATTGCCTGTGACCTGTCCATGACTTTTACTAAAAATATCTGTGACTAAATCTTAGACTTATATATTATTACATCTGGTATAAGCACAGACAAGTTGTCTGCTTGCCATATGCCAGTGCCAATGTGGTGTTGTGTCCACCTCTAGAGTATGTCATTTTTACATTTTTGCTCTGTACAACTGTGGGTTCTGCAAGTCTCACACACTGTAAACTTGACTTTGCAAATGACATGTATAGCAGTTTATTCTTCTGCAAATCATCTCCATTTGTATGCTAAAAGGTAACATTCAGATCTGTGCTTTCTTTGTAAATCAGAATTAAAAGCTTTGGAGTAATGCTGATGACCAATTTAATCTGTCAGTTATTCTTGAAGAGAACATGCTTCCACGTTTCTTAATTGCTGATTGCAATAAATGACTACTTGAAAAGCAAGTGTTCTAACACCTGGTGATGTTTCTAAATACAGCAATTTTGGAGGAATATTTGTAAATTTAATCTTTGGTTATGTGACTCATAACAGCCATTTCCATTCCTAACTCTGGTGTGTTCTATTCAGCATCAATTTTAAATTAGGAGATGATGCAAATTGTTGGCTGACAATTCATGGTTTTAAAAAAAATATCTATTTGATTAATTTCACCTATTTCTCTTTGAATTGCCCACCAACAAATTATGATTTTCTTTAATTTATTTTTTGAAGTTATTCACTAAATTGCTGTTGGTTTGTTGCATGTTCATATTCAAAATTTGAGCCGTGTTGATTGGATACAGAGGTCCTGAGATATATTTGTTTCCAGATCTGATAAGCATGACTTTTGGAATCAGGTTCCTGGTGTGACTATGTGCAATTACAAACTAGAAATTTGTTTTCTATTAATACTTTCTAATATTCACTGATAATGTGTTGCATTGTGGCATATTCCAGTAAATGCATTCACAAGGCTATTCCTAGAAAGTCAACACAGTTGTGATGCAAAGTTAATTTAAGCCAATTTGTTTTAGAACTTTGACTATTTGCAGATTTTTTTGTATACAGTATTTGCACAGCTCTAGTGGCAACCTGACATATATATTCTGCATGTAAATAGTGTTGTAAACAAAGTTACTATATTTCTAAAACAAGAATTCTCCTTCTGTATATGCTGCTGTTTAGAATTTTCAACAGCCATGGTATATGTACTCCCCCCGCAAAAAAAGACATAGTTCTAACATGAGTTGCTGATTATATAGTTGTGATATTATTGACATATGCTGGGATCATATAGATCATTGTTGCAATCAAGGTCCTGTAGTGGCATCAAATCTTGTATAAAGGGGGTCAAATGAACTGTCTAAGACAAGGTTATGGCTTGCTGGTTATGATTATGCTGTCTATGTGTGTGAATCATTTTTGTAGTTAAAGTTATGAATATTGGCTCTATACTGTCTGTATTTCAAACTTGTGCTATGCTTCTGGGAAATAGTCCAGACAAGTTGGTGTCAGCTCTTCCTAGTCTGCTTGATGGCCCATTAAGGACCACCAGCTATACAATTGACCCATTGAGAGAAGGCAGACACACCTTGCAACTCAGCAAAGTATGCAGGGACTTGCCCATGTGACTGCAAACTCCATTTTGCTGTAATTTTCCACAGTAAGAACAAAGAGGTGTTCTTACACCTGGAAAAGACTATAAAAGGCTAATGCCTCATCTCCATCTTGTCTTCAATCCTGCTTCTTACCTCTGGAGGGACTTTGCTACACTGAAGCTCTGAACCAAGGACTGATGACCCATCCCAGCTGTGGATGTACTCCAGAGACTTGATTTGAACCTGCAGTTTATTCTACCACTGCTACAAACCTGAACCAAGAACATTGCCATTACTGTATGTAATTGATTCCATTTAACCAATTCTAGCTCTCATCTATATCTTTTTCCTTTTATGAATAAATCTTTAGATTTTAGATTCTAAGGGATTGGGAACAGAGTGATTTGTGGATAAGATCTGATTTGTATATTAACCTGGGTCTTGAGCTTGGCCCTTTGAGATCAAGAGAACCTTTTTTTCTTTTACTTGGGTATTGGTTTTCATAACCATTTGTCCCCATAATGAGTGGCACTGGTGGTGATACTGGGAAACTGGAGTGTCTAAGAGAATTGTTTGTGTGACTTGTGGTTAGCCAGTGGGATAAAACTAAAGTCTTCTCTGTTTGGCTGGTTTGGTTTGCCTTGGTGTGCATAGAAACCCCAGCCTTGGGCTGTAACTGCCCTGCTTTAAGCAGTTTGTCCTGAATTGGCACTCTCAGTTGAGTCCCACCAGAACCAGCATTGTTACAATAGTAATAGACTTTTGCACCATTAACCCATCCCTGGGGGTACTCTATTCCAGTGGTTTTCAAACTTTTTTTTCTAGTGACCCAGTTGATGCCCATGACCCAACGGAACTGGGGATGAGGGGTTTGGGTTGTGGGAGGGGTTCAGGGATGGGGCAGAGCACTGGGGTTCAGGCGTGAGGGCTGCAGAGTGGGGCCAGGACTGAGGGGTTCAGAGTGTGGGAGAGGGCTCTGGGCTGGGGCAGAGGGTTGGGGTGCAGGAGGTGGGTCAGTGCTCTGGGCTGGGGGTGCAAGCTCTGGGGTGGGGCCAGGGATGAGAGATTTGGGGTACAGGAGGGGGCTCTGGATTTGAGGGGACTCAGGAGAGGGGTTGGGGTGTGGGATGGGTCAGGACTCTGGGCTGGGGCTGGGGATGAGAGGTTTGGGGTGTAGGAAGGGGCTTCGGGTTGGGGGGGCTCAGGGCTGGGGCAGGGGATTGGGGCACAGGGTTGGGGCATAGGCTTACCTTGGGCGGCTCCCGGTCAGCAGCATAGTGGGGATACTAAGGCAGGCTTCCTGCCTGTCCTGGCACCACGGACCATGCCTCCAACCCTCAGACAATTCCATGACATTAAAATGTATCTACCAAACCAGTGTCTTTTCAAAACTGTTTCCACTAAATAGACCATTGGCTACCAGACAAAAAGGGGGAGCAATGGATTGTGGATACTGCTCTGAAGAGAAAGGAAAGCCCTATGCACTGGAGCCAACCACCCCAGAGAACAGAGCAATGGTTTTCAAAGTGTGACACAGCATGTCAGGCACTGGGTCATGGCAGCTCTGGTCAGCACCGCCAACCAGGCCATTAAAAGTCCTGTTGGTGGTGCTGCCAAACTAAGGAGGCAATTAAAGCTTTTCCCTTTTGAGTGCTAGAGCATGCAACCTTACAGTTTTCTCTTCATAAGAACAGTTCCTCAGTTGGTATACATCGGTATATCTCCATCTAAGTCAGAGGAGCTGTGTCTATTTACACCAGTTAAGGATTTGGCCCATAGTGTTCAGGATGGAGTAAGTGACTGTAACAAGAATAGACCATTTTTTTCTTGTAGGCACCGGTAATGCTCGGCCTGTGGATTGATATTTACATAAGTGAAATCACCTCAAAAAGCTGTGAATATTTAGCTTACCAGTGGGTTTGACTCCTCAGTGAAAGTATACCCATGATCCTTCAGTATCAAATGCAAAGAAGAATGAAGAGCTTTGCACATCATTTACATTTAAAAAGTTCCAACTACATTTTGAAATAAGCTGAGAGGCACTGCATGTAGTACATGATAAATGTACCCGCATAGTATGATCTATCAAAAAAGAAGAAAAACAATAAATCCAAAGAATAAATATTGAAAGAGGAGAAAGGAGAAAAGTGTCATTTGTATTTCATCATCTGATGTCATGGACACAGACAGAAGAAGATTTCTTTATTTATGTTTCCCATCGGGGATGATGTGGTAAAGAGCTGAAGCAGGGGTTGCCCAATCCCAACACTGAATAGAAATGATCAAGACATAATAGGCTTATATTTTTAAAGCAACACCATAGCTGAAGTTGGATTTGATTCCTCATTAGATGTTTTTATTCACAGATTTATAGGTAAACTGTACAAATTCCCTCTGGGTTGAAAATCTCCATATGTTACTTTAGCCTTGCAGCAAGTGTTCTCATGCCATTGTCATGGTAGTGATGCTATAAGTCTGAGATCATGGCACTTTGATTTGAAAACCCTACTTTCAGCCACGTAAAGACTTCTCAAGAGATTAAATTTTCCAGGCTTGTTCTCAAACCAGAAATCTGGACATTTAAATTGAAAAGAAAAACAAACAAAACTGTTAATCTAATTTCTGAAATATAAAGTCCTTGTTTTCACAACACCTACATTTGGGGCTTAAAATTGAGCTATCAATATTTGTTTAAAGTTAAATGCTAATATTTTACTTTTAGAGATCCTTGTTTTCATCAAACTGTGCCATGGTTTAGGGACCAATTCCTAGATTTATGCCAAAGAGCTCTTTGAAATCACACTAATAAGGATTATTCAGATAAAAGTTGCTAGATTGGGCTCCTTGTATTACCCCTCAAAAACGTTTTTAAATTATGATTATTATAATTTGTATTGCAGCAGCATCTAAAATCTGCAGTCAGGTATCGGGATCCCATTGTGCTAGGCATTGTAACCACAAGCAATGAAAAGATGGTCCCTGTCTTAAAGATGGCTTGAGGTGGACCCATCTGGGTGCCCATTTTACCACCCTCTTGTCCCTCGTTCCTCAGTGCAGCAGTGCCTGTTTGAGGTGCTTCCTGTAGTTGCTGAGCCAGCTTCAGTCTTTGGCAGGCTCTGCCTTTTCCCTGCCCTTTGTCTGTCTTGTCTCTTTTTTTTAGATTCCAAACTGGTTGTAGGAGGGACAGTCTCCGAGTTTGTACAGTGTCTAGCACAGAGAGACTGCAACTCGATTGGCTGCTATGCATTACCATAATAAACAAGATAAATAATAAGAGCTTATATTCAAAGTCCCCAATTCAGCAACAATTTATTGCATGTGCTTCAATTACACACTGTAAGTAATCCCCATGGACTTCAATGCAAGGATGTACAGCACGTAAAGTTAAGCCTGTGCGTAAGACTTTGCATGAGTGGAGCTGAAGTAAAAATATCCATTACCTCAGCTTGTGATGCGATGGACCCTTCTCCTGTTTCACAGCCAAATCCATAGAGAATCTACATGGACAAAGTAAAAGCTCTTACTAATAGATATCTACTCTGATTATCAACAGCATGCCATGGAGCAGCATCATAGGAAATGTTTAGTCTCTCCCTGTGTTATTGATGATGCCTGTCAGTCAGCACGTGCTGGAATTTTAAGTTTACATTGCCATTGTTTACAGATCCGTTCAACAATTATATTTCTGTCAGTGTATAGAATTATTTTTTGTGAACTTCCATTCTAATTAGTTAGGTAGTGAAGCAAACCGTTTGCTGTGGGGTAGCCCAATAGTAAAATGGTGCCACACAGGCGTACCAGACGCAATTCACTATCCTACCTCATGTGCTCTGGGTTCAAAGGCATATGCCCATTCTGATGGGAAAGGGAGGACGTGGCACGTGTGTAACTCTCAACAGTAATCACCTGGGTCAGGAATTCCTTTTTTAGTTGAGGCAGCTGCTATTTTGTGCCCTGATCCTGAATTGAGAACTGTCCAGGAAGACCACTGTCCCCATTAACTATGTCCCGTGCCTCCGGCTGTCTCCATGCAAGACTGAGGCCTTAGGCAGTAAGGCTATGCTTGGTATATATGTGTTCTCTGGTCTGTTTCAGTAAGGGTTTGGTTTTGCTGGCCATAAATCTCTTTTGGATACTGCATAAGCAGGCTATATGAGAACAATTTGTCTTGTTTTAACCTGCATATGGTCAGGAAGCAAAAATCACTGAGGGCTAATTAAATATTGTGGGCTAGAGATCATTTAGAAGAGAATAAATTGAATCTGAAGACAGTTGCTTTCTAAATGATGGGGAGGGGAAGAAGACATAAAAGCAACCGAGAAATGATCTTGAAGGTAGAGCTTTTCCAGAATGCTTATGGATAATTATCTTGTTTTGTTTTCTCAAGTGTATTCTAAGTTCTGCACAAGCTTCCATGAAGTTCTCCTTTGGGCACAGACCTTTGAGGCTTGGTCTACACTTAAAACTTAAGTTGATCTAGGTACATCTCTCAAGGCTGTGAAAAATGTCACTCCGGTGTGATGTAGTTAGATCAAGTTAGCCTCCACTGTAGACACAGCTAGGTTGACAGAAGGATTCTTCAGTCAACCTAACTAGTGCATCTTGGAGAGGTGGATTAATTACAGTGACAGAAAAAAAAACCAATTTGTTGCTGTAGTAAGTATATATGCTGCAGCCGCGCAGCTGCATCGGAGCAGCTGTGCCACTGTAGCACTTGTAGTGTAGACATAACTTAACAGTCTGTTTGTTTGGTAGGTCTAGTCTTTAGATGGGAAAGTATTCTAGGGTCTAATCCAAAGCCTACTGTACTCCACTGGAGTGTTTCCATTGACACCAGTGGGCTTTGGATCAGGCCCTAAATGACTGAAGGCTATTTATAAAAAGGAGGCAGTATTTGCTATTGCTATACTGATCACATTGCAGTGGATCATCTTTCACTGTTCTGTCAGGTAAAGTTAAATGCTTCTCAGGGAGATTAGGGATTAATTAAAGTCTCCTTGAGCTCAGGGATACATTTCTGAATTAATCCAGGAATTATTGGTCAAATATCCAAGATTTCTGCTATGATTTGTAGGATATATTCTGAAAGTCAGCATTTAGAAGCAGGCAAGCAATTTTTTTTACACAACATTTTATCCAAAATCAGGCACTATTTTAGTGGATGAAGAGCTACCCTTTCACTCGGGAATCGTGTTTACACTGGTCTGTAGTGAATGAAGCTGGGAATCTGGAAGACTGGGGCAGGTGTTCCTGAAGGCAATTCCATAAACCATAATGTCTACTTAGAAAAGAGACAGGACTAAGCTATCCTGGAAAGTTCATGTTGTCAAGCCCTAGAACGTCTTGGCAGGCTAGTGAAGAGATGACATTCCACCTGTACATCTCTTGCCCAGCACTGTAGATCAGTAGATTCTTTTCAGTTCAGATTTTCAGAAGTGCTAGCAATTTTGGGTGCATCAATTTTTGGGTGCCCAATTAGGATACCTTAAAAAGGAGCCTGATTTTTCAGAAGATGCTCTGCATTCAATCCACTGAAACTTAGGCCCCTTGAAGGAGTCCTGAGGTCACTAGCCATGCTGAGAGAATTGATATATATTTTTTTTCAGTTAGGAGGCTGAATCAAAAAACAAATTTGGTTTGATTTGAACCGAAACTGAATTGTTTTTGGGGTTTTTTTCTCACTGAAATTATATATATATATATATATACACTTTCAGGTTCACCCAGGCAGTTCATTCAATCCAAATCTAAATATTTTCATTTAGGGGTAATTTTGGGGGTGTTTTTACTCTTTTAAACCTGTAGCTAAATTTCTAACCAATATGTCACTATGATTCTATGATTGCCTGGGGAGTCTGGCTTTTGTGTCAGACATATTTGACTCTAGAAGTACTGATACATTAGTACTCTGTGGTGAATTACTCAGCCATAGATTTTAAGGGCTGCAATGATGATTTACTTTGACCTTCTGGGTAATAACATAAGCTGTAGAAGTTCACCCAGTAAATTAAAGAGCCCAGTTCCACACTTTTTTTTTTTTTTTGCTCACCTAAACTGAGTGGACCAGTGGGTAGCACACTGATATAGGACCTAGGAGATCTGGGTTCTGTTTCCCATTCAGCCATTAAACTGCTGTATGTTAGGAAAGCCTCTTTCCACTCATATCCTTGGCCGGCCTTGTCGATTTAGGCTGTATGCTCTTATGATGTGTATGTTCAGTGCCCTGCACAATTGAGCCCTGATCTCAGTTGGTGCCTATAAGCATTACTGTAATACAAATGTTCCATAACAAAGGCAGAATCTGACTGTAATTCAGTATCTGTAGACCAACATGCTACTGAAGAGTATAAATAATACAATTAAAGATATGAATTTTCATAGATTTTTATTAGCACTGTGAAAATAGATACATCATGAAACAGGAAGAAAAATGTGCCAATATCATTTGATCACCAGCCCACATCCAGTATAAACTTGATTAAGACAGTCAAGTTTAGATCTTTCCATGGTGACAGAAGAGTCCTTCCGAGTATACAGGGCAGCATGGAGTGGCTTGCTCTAATGGATTGAGCTGGTGATGCTGTAATTTGATTGCTGGCAAAATGTTAATTGCCCTATGGTACAAGTTAACAACAAAAATAATGCCCCAAAGTGTTTTGAAAAATGACTCCAGTTATCATGTATTTAGGCTTGCCAGCTGACTTGGGCTCTCCGGGCTTGGGCTAAGGGGCTGTTTAATTGCAGTGTAGACCTTTGGGCTCAGGCTGCAGGCCAAGTTCTGGGATCCCCCCATCCTGCAGGGTCCTAGAACTGGGGCTCATATGTCTACATTGCAATTAAACAGCCCCGCGAGCTCGAGTCAACTGGCATGGGCCAGCAGTAGGTTTTTAATTGCAGTGTAGACATACCGTTAGACTTGGAAATGAAGAAGCCATTAGTGATTTCTTGTGAGGGCAATTTCCATAGGCTGGAGAAGAAGGGAGACAGATTGGAAGGGCCTGAGGAAGGAGGTGGAAGAGAGAACTGGGAATAGAAACTTGCTCAAAAGGCTGTAGGCAAATGCAAGAAAGGGATGATGCAATAAGTACAGAGAATAGGATTGTATAAAGGGTATCTCTGGCCTAGGGAAAAATGGCATCTGTGAAAGCACAGAGGATGGAGCCAGAGGATAGAGAATGATAGATGATCAGAGACAGGGCAGGGATGAAGGAGCCGTGAGAAGATGGGGGTTGAGCTGACATGTTCTCCTGTACTATAGGGTTAGACTTTTAGGGCTGTTAATCTGGCACTCTTCAAGCACTAGAGACACACATGGATGTTAAATTTGGTAAATTTATTAAGGGTCAAGTCATCCTTGTCGTGAGGAACAGTCTATGAAAGGGCCACAGAATCAGATTCTCCACTCAGACTAGCACACTCACTGGAGTGTGAAATGCTGCTAAATCAGAAAGTCATGATTTTTACATACTCTCACTGGTGTGAATGACTGCATGAGGGGCAGACCCACAGTAACATGCCTCTCTCTTAGCCCTGCCCCGCATTCTCCTAGTATCACAGTGTCTCTCAATCGTTAATGTATTTATCTCACCACAGGCCTTCGAGGGAGGGAAGGGCTGTTATCCCATGTTACAGATGGGAACTGTGGCCTGGTTTGCTCAAGGCCTCACCACAAGAAGGCTGTTGTAGAGCAGGAAACTGAAGCTGGGTTGCTCAGGTCCCCTGCTGGGCTCAAACTGCTGGACTCTATCTCTCCTCACTGCTTTCCCCCGGATGCTTCCAGAGGGCGGGAGAATTCCAATAGCTTTACTGCTCATGATTAATGTAGCAACCTCAGGCCCATGTATATCAAGCCACAAATATTCTCTCTGCCCATACTGTTTGCATAGCATTGTAAATTAAATACATCATGGGATTTTGCAAGCTATTAAAGTGCAATGACAGTAGCCAACCCACTTCTCAGAATAGAATAAGACTTCACAGCTGTTACAGCCTGTATTGATAAAACTTATACCCTAAGATTATTATTACGATTAATTTGTATTGAGGTGATAGGATCGGGGCCTCGTTATGCTAGGTGCTGTACAAATATTGACTTCAGTGACATTATGCCAGTAGAGAATTTGACCCATGTATTGTTTTATCAGATGGAAAAAGAGAGGTACTTTTTCCAAGCACTGTGCAGTGACTTAGCCACATGAGATCCCATTAATGTCAGTTGCATTCATTGTACGGCTAAATCCCTGTGCATTGCTTTGAAAATGTATCCTTGTGGAGGTTTTTCCTATTAATTTACTGTATGAAAACAAATGACTTCAAACTGCTGCTTTGCTCTCACCATGACTACTGCCAGGGTAATCAGGAACAGCACAGAAAATGATTCATGGCTGATTGTGTCAGGCAATGTGATCAACAGATAACAGGTGGTTCACAAAAACATATGGTAGAATAAACACATGGGGCCAAATTTATCCCAGGGTAGAGCTCCACTGAATTCAGTGATGTTACACTAGGGATGGATCGGAACTCTTTGATCATCACACCAAGCTGGTCTTTATAGTTTCAGACTGAGCTGAACTATGTCAGCATAGCAGAATTAGAAGTGCTACATCATTTAGGCAGCTGCTTAGCACTGTGCATACCATTGCTATTAGATGGCTATAATTAGGAATTTGATTTTGAATTCATTTCACCACCGTTCATTCACATATACAGGTCCCTGAGCAAGGGTTGCTGAGTAACCCCAGAGACATTAGAGAGGAGGAGCCTATAACAGCAGCAAATAACCACACTCCCTGTGTTGGCTTAGCTGTGCTGGCTGGTGCATTGGGAGGACCCAGCAAAGGCATTGCCTGTTACCTACACTGCTTGCCTGCTCCCTGCCCATCTGCTCCAAAGGGAGTAACGGGGTGCAAGGTCCAGGTAGCCCGTGCAGGGCTGTTAGGGGGTTGTCTTTGCCCTGTGTGGGTGTGCAGTCCCAGTTGCTGTCTCACCCTTAGGCTCTGGAGTGTAAATAAACCCTATGGTGGCATAGCTATGTCAGCGGAGACACCTAGTGGAGATGTAGCATATGCTGACAGAAGGAGTTTTTCTGTCTGTGTAGTAACGCCACCTCCTCAAACAACGTGCTGACAAAAGTACTCTTCTGTTGGCATAGCTGTGTCTACAAAGGTAGTTCAGTCAGCATAGCTATGTCTGTTAAGAGGGTGAGGTTATTTTCACACTCCTATCTGACATAGCTATGCTGGCAAAACTTTGTAGTGCAGACCAGGCCTCAGCATCTACTCATTCCGTACTCAAAGTCCCAGAGAAGTTAGTGCTGGGGCAAGAAGTGAGCTAACACTGAGTAAAGATGCCCCCTCTCCCCCCCCAGTATTCTCTGGGATTATCTGAATAATTCAGCAATGGAAAGGAACCCAATTCTATTATGCCTTTGCCACTGTCTTATTTTTATTGTCTATGGGTAAGCTTTGCATCGCTTATAATTGATATTTTATTGTTTACTTTGGAGATTTGTGTTTTTTCAATGACATGTTCTGAGCGAAACGGCTGGAATGCTTCTATCTCCCTTTCCATACCCAGGGGCAAGTTGCGGTGATAAATGAGCCCTGACAAGGGATGATTTACAGCTCCATTGCCTGAAGGCACACTGCAGATCCTTTTGTACAAATTAAAACCTGCTTCAAAGTCCTTAAATTTTTCAGGGTAACCTTACTACTTCTTCCCTGTCAGAGCTCTCCTCACAAATCACTGCCTTCTAAGCTCTTTTAAAAACATTATTTTAACAAAACGTCTTCGCTGTCCATTTATTTTCCCTTTAAAGTTACTTGGGCTTCAGTCAACATTGGCTCCATGTGGCATGGCAACTCTGGGCCAACTGTCTGCTACTGTGCAGCTCAGGAGGCTGTTTTATCTCAATGGTATGTGCACCTTCAGAGAGACTGAATATGCAGAAGGATGACAGCTGCTTCTTTCTCTTACTGTCCCTCTCCTAAGAGCAGCTGCCAGTTACGAATCACAGCTGGAAATGTGTTTTAAGCTGCCTAGTATAAAAGAAAGTGAATTGTCAGAGCAAGATATCTTAGGTGCCTATGTCGCAAAATGCTGATCATCGTACTGCATGGATCACGCGTCCGTTGCGTACTTTGAATGCTATCAGTAAATAGAGCTTTGTTTTCAAGCTCTCAAACCTTTCTTCAAACCTCAGGCCATGTTGTTGGGAGGGAGTGCTGTCTAGTGATTAGAGCTGTAGATTCTATTTCCTCCTCTAACCTTGATTTCCCATGTGACCGTGGCAAGTTGCTTAATCTATCAGTGCCTCAGCTTTCCCATCTGTAAATTATTTACTTTTACCTTTTGTTTTTCATGAATTCACGTTTGTAAAAGTGCTTTGAAATTCTCAGATGGAAGGTACCATAGAGTGTAAACTCTCATTATTTAGGCGATAGTAGGAAAAGATATATAGATGGCAAACCCTCCTCTGCAGCAATGGAAAGCTTGCTATGTCAATCTTGTGCTACCTGGGAGTTAAGGAGCCTGTAAGGTGAGAGCTATCAAGATGTTGTGAGTGACATTTTGTAATGAGTTGGAACTGAGTCTGTTTTGTCTTCAAAAACATGTTGATGCCAGAAACAGTGATGCTGAATTTCTTCCTGTTGTAGTCCTATGATATCAGTCCAAATAGTTCACAAATGCCCTGAGTTAAATGCACTTGGTTTATGAGCATTCAGGAACATATGATGCATGGAGACATTGCCAATAACATAATTACTGAAATATTAATGTTAAATCAAGCATGGATCAATCCTTTTGCCAGTGTGTCATGGGGAGGGGACAACAGAAGGCTAGAGAGTAAATGTTTTCATGGGTAGACTCAATAAACACATGATCATCAGTGCTCACACTCCCAGCAAGGAGAGATCTTAGGGGAAGGGAAAGCAAAGAGACAGGATGCAGCTGTTGTAAAGGTAATCCCCAGGTGAGTGTGTATTACAGGTTCCCCTTTGGGCCAATCCACAGAGAGTGAGTTGTTACAGCTCTGGTTACAGTCTTAGGCTTGGTCTACGCTGGGGGTGGGGGGGGGATTGATTTAAGTTACGCAACTTCAGCTACATGAATAACGTAGCTGAAGTCAACGTACTTAGATCTATTCACCGCAGTGTCTTCACTGTGGTAAGTCGACTGCTGACGCTCCCCCATTCACTCTGCCTGCACCTCTCGATCCGGGGGAGTACCGGAGTCGATGGGAGAGTTGGCGGTCAATTTATCACATCTAGGCTAGAAGCAATAAATCAACCCTGGCTGGATCGATCGCTGCCCGTTGATCCAGTGGCTAATGTACACAAGCCCTTGGGTGTTTCACTTTAGAGGTCCCTGGTTCAACCCCCAATGTGCTGCCAAGAGGGTGGCTGTCACATAAACACAGAGTGTTTCACTGGGAGCAGGATTTGGCTGGTTGGTCACTTTCTTGCACCTCTGGAGTCAGTGCTCAAAAATGTGGGACCAATCCCAGAAACAATGGGAGCAAGTTCTGCCCTTGGATATAAAAGTGGGACATAGCTTTGACTGGAGAGCACCCAATATAAAGCTTTATCATAGGAAATAAGGCTTTGGAGAGAAATTCATATGTGATCTCACAGACCACTGACAAACATAATGGATTGAAAATGATCCCTTCCAGACCTCAAGTTGTGTAATACACTGTATAGATTTTCTCCAAGCAAGTCTAAAGGATTCCCATGTGTAGCATGCTGATTAAGAAGTATATAAAGTATTAAAATCAAGGATTAGGATTGGCCTGAATCTCGAATAAATGAAGCCAATAATGTATGGAGTGAGAGATTCCATCTCCTTTCCAAGAAGAGCTCATAGAAAGAGAATGAACCAAACACACACACTGAGGAAATATGCAGTAATTGGTATGTAGAAATGAGTTAATGAAAAATCAATGACCTGGCAACATATACCTTGTTTTTCCCAGAGAAGAAACTTCATTTTTCCCTGGGTGAAAATCAGGGTTACTCCTGACAGGACATAGAGGTAAGGGGACTGTTTCAAAATTAAAGTGAAAGTGATCTCCTCTCTAGGCATTTAATGGGATATGTAACACAGGTTTAGCTTAATTATGACCATCAGTAATACATAAATGTGGTGTGGTGGGAAAGTCAGGAAATCTCTCTAAAGATAAGTTGTTGATTGCAACACACTCCCATATTATAATAATTAATACCATTTACTAAATGAGAAAAGCCAGATATGCTGTAACTAATCACAATTAGGCAAATTCTTGCTTATACTGTGTACATCTGGTGTAACTCCACTGATGTTTTTATAGCTACTCCAGATTTACACTGCAGTGACAGCAGACCCAGGCCTAATATTCTAGCCTAAGCTCAGAGAAACTGATCCCCCAGATCAAGAAGGACACCATCTTTTTAAAGTACCATTCTTGGACCTTTCCCAGACCAACTCAGGTAATAATAACAAGAGCTTGACAAACACAGAATTGGACCAGAGAACCTAAGGGGAATGGAAGCAGGTTGGTGTAGTTGTCCATCGCACCACCAGGGGGCACTAACAGACAATGGCCCCATTATCCCAACCTCATATCAGCATTATGTTTGGAACTTCAATGTATTATTTATTTAAATTGTGGTACCACCTAGGAGCTCCAGTTGTGGACCAGAGCCCCAGGGTGCTAGGAGCTGTATAGTCACAGAATCAAAAGACAGTCCCTGCCCCAAAGCGCTTACAGTCTAAGAAATATAATATGAAATATAATATACTTTCAAAAATCAACAGTGCTGTATTTTTCTTATAATATTGAATTTAGGATGTAAAATATTATACATCAAAGATTCTCAAGCCATGTTTTGGGGCCCAGTAACATGATACTGCTACCACTGCCGCGGCCTCCTCCTCATTTCTAGCACTTAAACTACATTAAAATCCAATTAACAATATTATAAATACCTTCCCGCTATTACTTTTGCCTTTAATCCACCATTGCAGATGCAGTGGAATGCAATTGCCAGTGTGAAGGGAGGTATGGATGAGGTATATTCTCCATTAAGAGGTAGTCCATCCTGGCAAAGTATTTGCAATCCCATATTAATTGTGGGCCAGATTCTGCTGCCCTTGCATTCAGAAGCACCTTATTCTGCAATTAGTACTATTAAGATCTGTGCATTGCTCAGCATGAGCAAGGGCAGCAGAATATATGGCCTTATATGAGACATTAGATTGGAATCCTTCCTGAAATTAACAATTGGGTGTGCAAAGGCACATTTGGGAAAGCAGGCATCAGAAGAAAAAAGCAATAAGAATTTAAATGTCTCCTCCTGTCTTTCAGTATTCTTTGTAACAACACCCATCAAAATGAATTTATTTGGTATTTATGTTTGTGTCATATGGACTTTCATTGGAACCCCACCACAAATTGGCTTTAGTTAAATGTACCATTAACATGAAGTGTTATCTTAAAAAGCTCCTAAGTAGCTTTCCACCCTTGAAAGCATTTGCTGAACTATATTATGTTCTTGATTGCCTGCACTATATTTTCTCTAGTATTGGTTCCTTAGCTGATTGAAATTCTGAGGTGAAACAAAGCGTTAAATTTTGTTTAAAAAAATAAAAACGATGTTTTGCCTTCTTTGGCATGTGATGTTAAGAGTTGAGCTGTTGTCATAAATAATGAAAAGACAGATACATAGCCTAAAAGCGTAAGGAAAGGATTTTATATGATTTTTCAATAGCTGTAAGTCCAAGCAGAGCCGACATCTAGCAGAGGTGGCTATATAAACAGTCTTGTAATGAGGAAGAGCATATAAAACCCAAGATAGATTTCTTGCCTTTTAATGAGATGGGAAAATTATATTACTTTAGAATATGCAGGCTATTTTTCTTTTAAAAATTCTGGCCTGGCTTTATGCATATTTTGGTTAATGAGTTTGCTAAAGGGGGAAAAACTTTCCCCACCCTAAAATAAAAAAATACATTGTTTGCAAAGACACATTTGCTAGACAATCAGGTCAGTTACTAAGATTCGTGTTCTCTTACTGAATTCAGTCTCAGCCCATCTACTGGCTTTTGCAATGTAGCAGCTTCCTGCCACTTTATGAAATTACAATAGAAATAATTTTACTCAGTCTAGCAGGAATAAATGTTTGTAGAACCCACAGTGGTGATTTTTTAAATTGATAACCTTGTTGCAGAAAAATTGTATTGTTTGCACAGGGTTTCATCTGAGTTGGTGCTATAGTTTCTGAAAGAGGGAAAGAAGTGCATTCATTTAGCAGATCTTTCTGTTACTGAGCTAACAGTTTATTGCACTGTCGAATGAGTTTTGCACTGCAAAATTATTCTTTTAATTATAGTGGTGCATGCACTAGCACCACTATAGTTAAGATTGCATCACGACTTCTGTTTAAAGGATGACCTTTCTAAGTCCTCTAAAATTGATGTGCTTAGTCAGATCCCTTTCAAACTTGGTGTGCCGAAGGAGGGTGTAGGGTGAGGGTTTTTTTGTATAAACCTTGTGCATGGTAGATCGCCAGGCTGCTACTAGTAGATCAGGCTTCCGTACCAGATATGGACTGGCTACAAAGCTTTTTTCATATAGAGAGAGATATTAGAGATACAAAGTAAGCAGCCCTGGGATAAGAGGGAAGATCCTCTCATGGATCAGTGCCTGGTTAAAAGACAGGAAACAAAGAGTAGGAATAAATGGTCAGTTTTCACAATGGAGAGAGGTAAAATAGCGGTCCCCAAGGATCTGTACTGGGACCATGGCTGTTCAACATATTCATAAATGATCTGGATAACGGGATAAAGAGTGAGGTGGTACAAAATTACTCAAGGTAATTTTGAGTTACAAAGGGATCTCACAAAACTGGGTGTCTGGGCAACAAAATGGCAGATGAAATTCAGTGTTGATAAATGCAAAGTAATGCACATTGGAAAACATAATCCCAACTATATATACAAAATATTGGGGTCTAAAGTAGCTGTTACCACTCAAGAAAGAGATCTTGGAGTCATTGTGGATAGTTCTCTGAAAACATCCACTCAGTGTGCAGTATCAGTCAAAAGAGCTAACAATGCTGAGCAACTGAATAATTGCTAAAGTAACACTATAGAAACTATTCAGTGTTGGAATCACATTAATGGGGAAATTGGAGGGTACATGAGTGACCCCAAGATGTGCACTGTAAAGTATAGAAACAAGACAAGTAGGGCTGTTAAGCAATTAAAAAAATTAATTGCACCATTAAAAAAATTAATTGCGCGATTAATCATGCTCTTAAACAATAATAGAATACCATTTGTTTAAATATTTTTGGATGTTTTCTACATTTTCAAATATATTGATTTCAATTACAACACAGAATACAAAGTACACGGTGCTCACTTTATTTTTGATGAAAAATATTTTCACAGTAAAAAACAAAAGAAATAGTATTTTTCAATTCATCTAATACAAGTACTGTAGTGCAAACTCTTTATCATGAAAGTTGAACTTACAAATGTAGAATTATGTACAAAAAACCCTGCATTCAAAAATAAAAAATCTAAAACTTTAGAGCCTACAAGTCCTCTCAGTCCTACTTCAACCAGTCACTCAGACAAACAAGGTTGGTTACAATTTGCAGGAGATAATGTTGTCTGCTTCTTGTTTACAATGTCACCTGAAAGTGAGAACAGGAGTTCTCATGGTGCTGTTGTAGCCGGCATCACAAGACATTTATGTGCCAGATGTGCTGAAGATTTATATGTCCCTTCATGCTTCAACCACTATTCCAGAGGACCTGCTTCCACGCTGATGACGGATTTTGCTCAATAATGATCCAAAGCAGAGTGGACCGATGTATGTTCATTTTCATCCTCTAAGTGAGATGCCACCAGCAGTTCGATTTTTCTTCTTTTTGGTGTTTTGTGTTCTGTAGTTTCCTCATCGGAGTGTTGCTCTTTTAAGACTTCTGAAAGCATGCTCCACACCTCGTCCCAATCAGATTTTGGAAGGCATTTCAGATTCTTAAATCTTGGGTCAAGTGCTGTAGCTATTTTTAAAAAGAAAAGGAGTACTTGTGGCACCTTAGAGACTAACAAATTTATTAGAGCATAAGCTTTCGTGAGCTACAGCTCACTTCATCGGATGCATTTGGTGGAAAAAACAGAGGAGAGATTTATATACACACACACACAGAGAACATGAAACAATGGGTTTATCATACACACTGTAAGGAGAGTGATCACTTAAGATAAGCCATCACCAGCAGCAGGGGGGGGGAAAGGAGGAAAACCTTTCATGGTGACAAGCAAGGTAGGCTAATTCCAGCAGTTAACAAGAATATCAGAGGAACAGTGGGGGGTGGGGTGGGGGGGAGAAATACCATGGGGAAATATCCGATGAAGTGAGCTGTAGCTCACGAAAGCTTATGCTCTAATAAATTTGTTAGTCTCTAAGGTGCCACAAGTACTCCTTTTCTTCATGGGGAAATAGTTTTACTTTGTGTAATGACTCATCCATTCCCAGTCTCTATTCAAGCCTAAATTAATTGTATCCAGTTTGCAAATTAATTCCAATTCAGCAGTCTCTCGTTGGAGTCTGTTTTTGAAGCTTTTTTGTTGAAGTATAGCCACTCTTAGGTCTGTGATCGAGTGACCAGAGAGATTGAAGTGTTCTCCAACTGGTTTTTGAATGTTATAATTCTTGACGTCTGATTTGTGTCCATTCATTCTTTTACGTAGAGACTGTCCAGTTTGGCCAATGTACATGGCAGAGGGGCATTGCTGGCACATGATGGCATATATCACATTGGTAGATGCGCAGGTGAACGAGCCTCTGATAGTGTGGCTGATGTGATTAGGCCCTATGATGGTATCCCCTGAATAGATATGTGGACAGAGTTGGCAACGGGCTTTGTTGCAAGGATAGGTCCTGGGTTAGTGGTTCTGTTGTGTGGTGTGTGGTTGCTGGTGAGTATTTGCTTCAGATTGGGGGGCTGTCTGTAAGCAAGGACTGGTCTGTCTCCCAAGATCTGTGAGAGTGATGGGTCGTCCTTCAGGATAGGTTGTAGATCCTTGATGATGCGTTGGAGAGGTTTTAGTTGGGGGCTGAAGGTGATGGCTAGTGGCGTTCTGTTGTTTTCTTTGTTGGGCCTGTCCTGTAGTAGGTGACTTCTGGGTACTTTTCTGGCTCTGTCAATCTGTTTCTTCACTTCAGCAGGTGGGTATTGTAGTTGTAGGAATGCATGATAGAGATCTTGTAGGTGTTTGTCTCTGTCTGAGGGGTTGGAGCAAATGCGGTTATATCGTAGCACTTGGCTGTAGACAATGGTTCGAGTGGTATGATCTGGATGAAAGCTAGAGGCATGTAGGTAGGAATAGCGGTCAGTAGGTTTCCGATATAGGGTGGTGTTTATGTGACCATCGCTTATTAGCACCGTAGTGTCCAGGAAGTGGATCTCTTGTGTGGACTGGTCCAGGCTGAGGTTGATGGTGGGATGGAAATTGTTGAAATCATGGTGGAATTCCTCAAGAGCTTCTTTTCCATGGGTCCAGATGATGAAGATGTCATCAATGTAGCGCAAGTGGAGTAGGGGCATTAGGGGATGAGAGCTGAGGAAGCGTTGTTCTAAGTCAGCCATAAAATGTTGGCATACTGTGGGGCCATGCGGGTACCCATCGCAGTGCCGCTGATTTGAAGGTATACATTGTCACCAAATGTGAAATAGTTATGGGTGAGGACAAAGTCACAAAGTTCAGCCACCAGGTTAGCCGTGACAGTATCGGGGATAGTGTTCCTGATGGCTTGTAGTCCATCTTTGTGTGGAATGTTGGTGTAGAGGGCTTCTACATCCATAGTGGCTAGGATGGTGTTTTTAGGAAGATCACCAATGGACTGTAGTTTCCTCAGGAAGTCAGTGGTGTCTCGAAGATAGCTGGGAGTGCTGGTAACGAAGGGCCTGAGGAGGGAGTCTACATAGCCAGACAATCCTGCTGTCAGGGTGCCAATGCCTGAGATGATGGGGCGTCCAGGATTTCCAGGTTTATGGATCTTGGGTAGCAGATAGAATACCCCAGGTCGGGGTTCTAGGGGTGTGTCTGTGCGGATTTGTTCTTGTGCTTTTTCAGGGAGTTTCTTGAGCAAATGCTGTAGTTTCTTTTGGTAACTCTCAGTGGGATCAGAGGGTAATGGCTTGTAGAAAGTGGTGTTGGAGAGCTGCCTAGTAGCCTCTTGTTCATACTCCGACCTATTCATGATGACGACAGCACCTCCTTTGTCAGCCTTTTTGATTATGATGTCAGAGTTGTTTCTCAAAAAGAAAAGGAGTACTTGTGGCACCTTAGAGACTAATACATTTATTAGAGCATAAGCTTTCGTGAGCTACAGCTCACTTCATCGGATGCATTTGGTGGAAAAAACAGAGGAGAAATTTATATACACACACACAGAGAACATGAAACAATGGGTTTATCATACACACTGTAAGGAGAGTGCAAATTTAATTAATGCACCTATCCTGAAGGACGACCCATCACTCTCACAGATCTTGGGAGACAGACCAATCCTTGCTTACAGACAGCCCCCCAATCTGAAGCAAATACTCACCAGCAACCACACACCACACAACAGAACCACTAACCCAGGAACCTATCCTTGCAACAAAGCCCATTGGCAACTCTGTCCACATATCTATTCAGGGGATACCATCATAGGGCCTAATCACATCAGCCACACTATCAGAGGCTCGTTCACCTGCGCATCTACCAATGTGATATATGCCATCATGTGCCAGCAATGCCCCTCTGCCATGTACATTGGCCAAACTGGACAGTCTCTACGTAAAAGAATGAATGGACACAAATCAGACGTCAAGAATTATAACATTCAAAAACCAATTGGAGAACACTTCAATCTCTCTGGTCACTCGATCACAGACCTTAGAGTGGCTATCCTTCAACAAAAAAGCTTCAAAAACAGACTCCAACGAGAGACTGCTGAATTGGAATTAATTTGCAAACTGGATACAATTAACTTAGGCTTGAATAGAGACTGGGAATGGATGAGTCATTACACAAAGTAAAACTATTTCCCCATGGTATTTCTCCCTCCCACCCCACCCCTCACTGTTCCTCTGATATTCTTCAGGTTTCAGAGTAGCAGCCGTGTTAGTCTGTATTCACAAAAAGAAAAGGAGTACTTGTGGCACCTTAGAGACTAACAAATTTATTAGAGCATAAGCTTTTGTGAGCTACAGGAATGCATCTGATGAAGTGAGCTGTAGCTCACGAAAGCTTATGCTCTAATAAATTTGTTAGTCTCTAAGGTGCCACAAGTACTCCTTTTCTTTTTTCTGATATTCTTGTTAACTGCTGGAATTAGCCTACCTTGCTTGTCACCATGAAAGGTTTTCCTCCTTTCCCCCCCCTGCTGCTGGTGATGGCTTATCTTAAGTGATCACTCTCCTTACAGTGTGTATGATAAACCCATTGTTTCATGTTCTCTGTGTGTGTGTGTATATAAATCTCTCCTCTGTTTTTTCCACCAAATGCATCCGATGAAGTGAGCTGTAGCTCACGAAAGCTTATGCTCTAATAAATTTGTTAGTCTCTAAGGTGCCACAAGTAGTCCTTTTCTTTTTGTGAATACAGACTAACATGGCTGCTACTCTGAAGCCTAGCTATTTTTAGAAATCTCACATTGGGACCTTCTTTGAGTTTTGTCAAATCTTCTGTGAAAGTGTTCTTAAAATGAGCAATGTGTGCTGGGTCATCATCCATGACTGCTATAACATGAAATATATGGCAGAACATGGGTAAAACAGAACAGGAGACATACAATTCTCCTGCAAGGAATTCAGTCACAAATTTAATTAATGCACTATTTTTTTAATGAGCATCATCAGCATGGAAGCATGTCCTCTGGAATGGTAGCCGAAGCATGAGGGGCATACGAATGTTTAGCATATCTGGCACATAAATACCTTGCACTGCCGGCTACAAAAGTGCCATGCGAACGCCTGTTATCACTTTCAGGTGACATTGTAAATAAGAAACAGGCAGCAGTATTTCACATAAATGTAAACAAACTTGTTTGTCTTAGTGATTGGCTGAACAAGAAGTAGGACTGAGTGGACTTGTTGGCTCTAAAGTTTTATTAAAGTTGTTTTGTTTTTGAGTGCAGTTATGTAACAAAAAAAAATCTACATTTTCAAGTTACACTTTCACAATAAAGAAATTGCACTAAAGTACTTCATATGAGATGAATTAAAAATACTATTTCTTTTGTTTATCATTTTTTCAGTGCAAATATTTGTAATAAAATAATATAAAGTGAGCACTGTACACTTTGTATTCTGTGTTGTAATAGAAATCAATATTTTAAAAAATGTAAAAATCCAAAAATATTTAATAAATTTCAGTTGGTATTCTATTTAACAGTGCGATTAATCTGTTTGAGTTTATCATGTGAGTTAACTGTGACTAATCGACAGCCCTAATTACAAGCAGACAGCTCACTGTTCCCCAGTATACCTATTGGACAGGGCTTAGAAGATCTTTCTCTCAAACATAAAAATCAGTATTTTGAAATAGAAACCTTGTTTGTGACTTCTTTTGCTGGCCCAGCCACAGCCCCTACCCTCCAACCATTCTGAAACATGACCAGAAACACTGTTCTATTTTGCAACAGAGTTGTCCTTTGCTCTTTATACTGTGTGTGAGGCAGGTTGTAGGAGGAAAGGATGTAATAGCACTAGAAATGCTTGTATACCAGTGAGTGAATACTTCAGGGAAGTGCATTCTCTGCTTGTAGTGGGGTGGCCTAGTGACTATAGTGGGGTTGGGGCCAGGTTGGAGTGGAGAACACAGTGAATGGGTCAGGGGCATGTCTGTAGAGGTAGGCCGAAGCAGAGCTAGTGGTGCCAGGTGATGTGTGGGGAGAGGGTGGGCTGTCTGGCTGGGTATGCGAATTGCAGGACATGATATGTACAGCTTCCTAAATGACTGTTAGCTACTACCAATAACATATCTCTTCCCTTTTTTGGTTTTGTTTTTAAAAACTAGGAAATTCAATGGCACAAATCTACATGAATGCAGAGTTTCAGGCTGCGTGGTGTCATGTCGTCCCATGGCAGAATGCTGAGTTGAGCAAACCTCAAGTTTTTGAACCCAGGAAATGCACAGTTAAAGTTGCCTATGTAACTTTAACTCTGCCCTCTTTCAGCGATGCCCCAATCTGTGCCTTTAACACATATATCTTTACTTTGCCAATCCCACAGTACAAGCTCTTCACCTCTTTTTACAACCTATTCACCTTCACCCACACGATTCCAGCAAACACTCTTAAAGGACAAAAAAGCGGGGAGGGGAAGAGAGGATGCCCACACCACCTTCCCTCTACACTCTTTGAGCAGTGCCTCAAAATGCACATACTCACACGGGCCCTTGGCACTATAAGATTTAAGAGATTCCAGACCCTGGTGTACACTCACACACTTAGCAATCTTCTCAGAAAGAATAGCACAGGTACAATTTAACCATGTCACAGCTGTTTACAGATCTCCTTCACTTACTCACTGATTGCCATGCTAAACTACACTTTCACTTAACCATCATTAAAGTATTAGAATCCTCTCATATTCCACCTCACTGCTAGGGTTGCCTGGCGGCTCTGGCCAGCACCACTGACCAGGCCGTTAAAAGTCCGGTTGGTGGCCCAGCGGCTCCCTGCCTGCTGTGGCTCCGTGTGGCTCCTGGAAGCAGCGGTACAATCCCCCTCTGGCTCCTACGCCTAGGGGCAGCCCGGGGACTTCTCACACTGCCTCCACTCCAAGCACCAGCTCTGCAGCTCCAATTGTCCGGGAACTGTGGCCAATGGGAGTTGAAGGGTGGCGCTTGCAGATGGGGCAGCGTGCAGAGCAGCCTAGCCACACCTCCACATAGGAGCCAGAGGGGGGACATGTTGCTGCTTCCGGGAGCTGCTTGAGGTAAGGGCTGTCTGTAGCCTGCACCCCTGACCTCCGAACCCCTAAATCCCAGCCTAGAGCGCCCTCCTGAACCCCAAACCCCTCATCCCCAGAACCTGCACCTCCAGCCAGAGCCCTGACACCCCCCCGCCCCACAACCCCCTGCCCCAGTCCAGAGCCCCCTCCCACACTCCAAATCCCTCAGTCCCAGCCCAGAGCCCCCTCCTGCATCACAAGTCCCACACCAGAGCCCACACCCTCAGCCAGAGCCCTCACCCCCTGGCATCCCAATCTTCTGCCCCAGCCCGATGAAAATGAGCGGGTGAGTGAGACAACCCTACTCACTGCTGACAATGTGCTTTGTAACAAAAGCCCCATGCCCTGCTACGGACATAACCTACACAGTTCTGTGCAGAAATGATGCATGCTGCATCCTGAAGGCACACATGCACCTCCTCCCTTTGCTCACACACACACACTGTGAAACGATCTCCTCATATCACAATCACAGCTCTGTCACACACATCAAAGTAATCCACATGTGCCTTCATATCACAAACACACTTTTACCAAGCAGACCCAATAACGTCCTCGACCAGTTAGTGTCAGTACATCCGACACCCTGACAGCACCTGGAGTGTATCCAAATAACTTCCACTGGTTACTACCAATTCCCAGGGAATGTGGCATGAGCAGTCTTTCTTGTCTTTTTTTTTTTCTTTTTCTCCTTTTATAGTATAACCTGGAATCCTGTGGGTAAGAGTTAATGGGCTGTAAGAGGAAGTGAAGAGCTTGTACATTTCAGCAACACTTGGGTTGGCAGTGCAAAGGTATGTATGTTAATGGGGTGTACTGGGGCATTGCTGAAAGAGCGCAGAGTTAAGGTTGCATGGGCAACCTTAACTGTGCATTTCCTGGTTTTCAGAAGTTTGAGTTTTGCTCAACTCGCCATTCTTCCAGGGGACGACAAACCACCAAGCTACCTGACATTTGTGTTAACATAGTCTTTGCCACTGAAAATGTTTTATTGCTTTATTGGGAATTCATACAAGAGTTTCACTGTATATGACCAGGTCAATAAATGCAGTTTAGAGAATACAAAGATTTTCTTTTGGAGATTGCCTTGAGACATTAAATTCAGTGGCAGGATGGTCTAGTGGGTGGGGTACAGCACTCAGCTGGGAGACCTGGGCTCAATCCCTGGCTCAGACACAGACTCCCCATGTGCCATTGCGCAAGTCACTTAATCTGCCTTGTGCCTCAGTGTCCCATCTGTAAAAACAGGGGAAATACTTCTCTCCCTGCCAAGGGTTCTGTGAGGACAAAATCCATTAGATGATGGTGAGGTGCTCAGGTTATGCTGATGAGGGCCCACCTGTGCAACCTGCTTTTCCTTTCCTCCCCTCCGAGAAACAAGAGTCACAGTTAAACTAAAATTGTCCCTGAAGGCTGTAAAACATGGTACAATACACATTATGGGGCAGGTTGAGACTGTACATCTTGCCCTGAGGAAGAGTCAGCGAGGGACAGTGCAGTTGCAGAAGCAGCCCAGGGAAGTTGCTGTGATGTATATCTTATTATAGAATAGTAATATAATCCGCTTCTGGCTGACCTCAGATGCAGCAAACGCCATAAGGAGGGCTGCTTTCATAAGAGCTGCATCCAGTTTTGCAGATTCAAGAGGATTGGGACATCTTAGACAAGATCTGGAGCAGCATTCAAACTTTAGGGTCATTGGATCAGGCCTAGTTTTATCCCCTTCTGAATGAATTATTCCTGTTCTTCTAGACATACATTATAGATATCTCAACTTTACTATTATTCAAAATAGATATTTATAGTTATAGCAGGTGTCACTTGGCCAGAGGTGGGCAAACTGTGGGCCGCAGGCCATATCCAGCCCATGGGCCCCTCCTGCCTGGCCCTTGAGCTCCCAGCTGGGGAGGCTAGCCCCCAGCGCCTCCCCTGTTGCCCCACCTCCCCCGCAGCCTCAGCTCTCTGTGCCACCAGCGCGCTGGGTGGCGAGGCTGTGAGCTCCTGCCAGGCAGTGTGGCTACAAGAGCTGCTGGCCTGTCCTGGTGCTCTAGATTGCACGGCAGAGCGGCTGCCAGTCCTGGTGCTCTGAGTGGCATGGTAAAAGAGCAGGGATATTGGATAAGGGGCAGGGGATCCCGGGGAGCTGTCAGGGGACAGGGAGCAGGGGGTGGTTGGATGAGGCGGAGGTTCTGGGGGTGGGGTCAGGGGATGGAGAACGGGAGGGGGTTGGATAGGTGTGGGAGTCCCTGGGGGCCTGTCAAGGGCAGGGGTGTGGATAGGGGTCGGGGCAGTCAGGGGACAGTGAGCATGGGGGGTTGGATGGGGTTGGGGTCCCTTGGGGGTGGTTAAGGGTGGAGGGTCTCTGAAGGGAGCAGTCAGCAGATAAGGAGCAGGGGGCGGGTTGGGTCAGGGATTCTGAGGTGGGCAGTCTTCCCTACCTGATCCTCCATACATTTCGGAACCCCGATGTGGCCCTCAGGCCAAAAAGTTTGCCCACCCCTACACTAGGCAGTACACTTACAAATAGTTATCTAAGTCCTTTTTCTTAATGTGCAAGCAAGTATTGACTCCTGGGGAGACGTGCTGTGTGGTTGCTGGCTCTGGGTTATGCAAGTTTTCTGTACAGAGGCACCTTTGGGAGAGAAGGAGTGATGTGAGCAGCAGGAGAGCTTGCTTTCTGCCTTAGGCTCTGATTAGTCAATTCTGGAGGCAGAGTTGCTCTGTAGAAACTGGACATTGGTAGTAGACTGCGATTCCTTGGAGAAAAGAATACTCTGCATGCTGTTTGATCATCTCATTCCAGGACTGGGGTGTGTGTGTGTGTGTGTGTGTGTGTGTGTGTAAATAAAGCAGGGTTACACTTAGAATAAACACAGATTCTTTGTCACTGATTCCTCCTCCAATGAGACACCAACCTGCAAGGCCCCAGACATTTGCCACCACTCAATGGAGGTGCAAAATTGATGCCAGAATGGGACAGAAAAAGGGAAAACAATATTGTCATTTGGTGCACAGACACTGGTTTATAGAATTGCTATTCTAACTCATGAATACATACTCAGCGGGATTATCAGAAGTGCCTAGGGAATTTGGATGTCCAGTTGCTACTTAAATGAACTGGTGTCGGGTGTCCAGATTGCTTAGGCAGCTTTGAAGATCTCATCCCAGTTTATTAAGCAATCACATATGAAACACTACCAGAAATTGGAAACGGCAGGCTCTGTACACCTTCTTGGCTTGCTAACAGCAACAAAATACTTCCCTTCAGGATACACAGGGCACTTCACAATCAGTCATATTCAAAATAATATTTAAGAACCATTAAAACTTCAGTAGAATAATGGTTCTTCATTGGGCATTTTGAACAGCAACAGGAAGTAAATTCCACAATCCAAGTGCATAATTACAGAATGCTGTAGCTCCCAATGTCAAACTTAGGGCAAACTAAGTAACCAGCTCATTCTGACCTCTGAATGACTGAAAAAACCCTTTGACGGCAGATCAGTCAAGTATGCTGGACCCACAACCTTTACATGCCTGATGGGTAAGTAAGAACTTTAAAATCAATACAAAATTTAATAGGAGGCGAATGTAAAGGTTTTAAATGGAAGATGATGAAGGGGCAACTCTACCAGCTTGGAGGAAGAATAATTACTTCTAATCAGGTCTGACATGCCTGCACAGGGCACTCCTACATGAACATCAGTTCATCAGTTCACTATGTGACATCAGAAGAGAAGATGGCTCTGGTACTGAAGAATTCAGGTGATGCGTGTTACATTTTTGACTGAAATCAAAACCTTAACTCCTACCTCAGCAGTGTCAATATGTGTCTCTCTGACATCGGAGCACTTGCAGACTATATGATGTGTCCTTTTCCCATAGAGAAGTGAAAGTTCAGAGTGAAAGTTTTGTGTTGTAGCAAGTATTGTGCTACAGTAAAGGCTGGAGGGGTAAAGGGATGACTTATAGAAGGGTGGGGACCACCAGTGAAAGTGGGGTGCTGTGTGGGGCTAAGAAACCTGATCTATTTTGTAACAAATTTACTTCTCTCTGGGGAATTTTTCACTTTTTAAGCTCATTTTCCTGAGAGAGGTAAAAAACCCAGAACACATGCATCATAGAAAAGATCAGCCTCTGAAAAATTAAGTATATATCAGGAACATCAAAAACCTAACCAATGACTTAAAAGTATTTATTCACATATTCCAACTGTCAAAATGTTAATTACTGTTAATTACTCTTCTGCAATTCATTTTCTTTTTTTTTAGCTTAATTTAAGGCTCATTTAAAAAACAAACAAACCACAACATCTTGTCTTTGAATGATAGCAAAAATTACAAAAATAAGTAAAGAGCATAACAATTAGTGGCCACTTCTGAAAACTTTGGTTTAGCTGATGCAAATTCATTGCTGTATTATAGAGAGAACTCCATGGAGGAGGAAAACTGGAAGTTGGAGGAAACAAAAAGGACCCTGTCTTTTAGGTTTTATCATTTTTAGCTAGAGTAATTCAATGCACAAGTCACATTCTGTATCTCTACAGCCACCTCACTAGCACTTCATACTGTGCTTCAGATTAAGAGAGATGTGCTTGATAAGATTTCCACCGAGGGGGAGCCAAGAATGGTGAGCTACCTCTTTCTGAAAAGAAGTCTTCTTTCTTTGAGGATGTGATACGATGCAATGTGTGCTTCCATTGTGTGTCAGGGTGTTTAATTACGTTACATGATGCCTTTCGGGACTGAGTCAAAGTGAGACTCTTACCCCATCTCTATAGACATTCTTACAATTGACTTGCTCGAGAAGGATGCCATCTAATAGCTTTTTGAATGACCTCAATTGGCATTCTTCTGCCTCAACAACCTTGCCTGAAGTCAACCCATTAATGATTCTCTGCATGAAGAAGTGCTTAATGACATCTGTTCTAAGTCTGTTGTTCTTTAATTTCCACTGTGCTCGTGGTCCTATCATCTGGTAGGCATTATCTACAGCAAACTAAGAATTTATGTACTTCAAGAAAATTTTGACTGGAGGCTCATCACAAGGAGGGCTGAATGGGGAACTTTTTCATTTCATTTAAAGCTTGAAATATGTATGTAACTTGGCTTCTTTAGGGAAGATGAAATTTCTAACTCTTTAATAAGCCCTATGTATCAAAGCTTGACGATGAGAATAGTCTAACTCATATAGAGGAGATGGCCTGGAAGTTCTCACACACAAAGTAAGCCTGAAGTATAGCATCTCCCTCTATGTGTATCTTATGTCAACTAGGTTCAACTCTCTCTGACAATAGAATTTGATAAAGCAAGATGAGCTAAGGCAATATTATTCATGTGGTCCCACTGCTTTCTGGTGCATATAGGGCACAGCCCCTAAGTGTGGGGTTCAAGAGCACAGAACCCCAATTTTCTTGAGGCTGTGTGGGAGCATAGGCCAGATTAGCTCCTGCTATCCCTCTTTTTACATGTTTCAGAAAGCTGGTCTGTGCCCATCAAGCTAGACCCACTATTGGTACCTCCCTAAACCATTCTTGGGGCCCAATCCATTCAAATAAACATAAAGACACACTCAATGAAAGTTGGGTTAGGACCTTAGAGCACTTAAATAAGCAGGCATGACTCTGAATTACAGCTGGCTGGAAATGATTATTTTCATTGAAATATTTATATCAACTATACGCAGAATGCACACACACAGCACATCTGCTAAGGAGGAATATACCTTTCCTTCAAGGTCATTATATACAATATAACTTATAAAAGCTTGTTTTAGTCTCCAAGATGGTAGCCATGATGTGACGAAAAGGTCCCTCTATTGTTGTTGCATTTCAATTGACTGATCCATCTCATTTATTAAGCATATCAAAGTTGACACTTGCAACATGAAAGAACACTTATATAGACATTTCTGAGTTACTGGGGTGGATTTCCTGTCTCCTACTTCCCCATTGTTCCTTTAATTTTGGAAAGAGAAACCATCAGCTACTGAATATTTGTATTACACAAATTGCTAACACAGTAAAATGTGCTATGAGGCGTATTCACTTTTACACATGCCAATGTCTTTCCTGATATTGATGTTGGTAAATGGAATAATTATTTTTGCATTAGCAAGTTGTAATGTCAAATTTCCTCTGCACTTTCTTACTGTTGTAGCAAAATGAATCATTAGCATCTTATTAAGGTGCCCCTGCTATCGCATAACAGTTATAAACTGTAAATGTATCCCAATTATTAATTTACTGACTTCATGAATATTCAATAAATATTAAGAGGCACCGAATGTGCTTACTGGGGTAATTGATAAGGACATAGATGAGTGTCCCTTCTTCCTGATGTGTGTCTCAGGATTTATGGGACATTCCAGCACCCAGAAATACTAACTCATTATGAGAATACCCTTTCTTTAATGGGCACAACTCTATGTATATGTGTGTGTGTCCCCCTCTGTATAGTCTCATGGGGAAAGGCCTGGCTCAGTGATGACAATGCATATCAGAGAGAAGAAGGCCAACTTCTCTTTCAGAGAGAGACTGGGCCAGAATGACAGGAATTGGAACCAGCATCTTTATAAATCTTTGTAGTGCCTTTCATCCAGACTCCCAAAGCACTTAGACTATGGACCAAATGTTGTCCTTGTTTATCTCCTGAATAAGCTCTTTGGGCATTAGCTTTTGCTTTTGGCAATGAGCTGAATACTTTTGTGGTGCTATATGATATTATTTAGTCACTAAGGCTAGATTGTGCCATCCCTTACTCACAGTAATGAGATATGACGTACATGAGTAGTCACGTTGCATTTAATGGGACTACTTGGAGTTGAGTTTTGGGGTTTGAGCCGGGAGACAAGGATGCCAAGCAACCTTTAACTTGCAGTAAAGGGTTCTTCTGTGATTGATTTTTCCTTGTCTGAGGAAAGAAGAGGAATTTAAAGAGAAGAGGAATCTGTCATTGCGTGACTTGTGACTCTCAAGGATTTGATTTTCTTTGCCAGTCATGCAGACTGGTTTGCTTTGCCTTGCCATCAGATTGCTTCAGCAAAAAGCAACCCCCTTCCATACATATAAGATGGCTGTTCTGTGAAACTGGTGGCGGGGTTTAGCATTTTTATGCTAGGCCATTGTTCGGTTAAGGCGCCAGCTCCATTTGTTTTTCTGTTTTTTAGTTAATTGGGCAAAACATCATGGCTACCGGGAAAGTTCCCACACCTATGCACAAAGGAGTTGTAAATGCGGACGATGTGGATATATGTGCACAGTGTGACTGTAATGGCTTATGCAGTCTTGTCTGGAGAGTGGCGTACAATTTGAGATGAGCCCAGCAAAGTTGCAAAGAAACTTTGTTTCTTTTTACTTAAGTTTGTGAAAGAGAAATTGTTGTTCTCCGAACCACTCTCAAATTCAGAGCATGTATGGGTCAATTTCTACTGTTAATTAAACGAGCCTGTTTGGGTGCTAGACGGGTGAAAAGGTCCTGTCATTCTGAAGGTTGTGGCACGACACTAATTATCAATTCCCTTGCATGTCTCCTTGGTGATCTCATTCTAGCAGGATGTTGTTTTTTCCAAATGTCCCCATCACCTCTTTCAGTGACCAAACCTTTGCTTTTAGGGCCAGATTTTTTTTTTCCTTCAAAAGTGCTCAACATCCATAACTGGGGCTAGATTCCCAAGAAAGCTCAGTTCCTGTTTAGGCACCTAAATGAAGCCTGGTCAGATTGTCATATGAACTTAGCTGTCCAGCAGCGTTTCTGTGAGAACAAGTGAGGCTTCTGGGTTCCAAGTAACTTTGAAAATCTGGCAACTTCATTTAGGTGGTGAAATGGGAGCTGGGCTCTCTTGGAAATCTTGCTCTTAGTAGATATGCAGGCTCTTTTGCTTAGGACCTTTAGGATCAATTTGAAAACACACATTGTATGAGAAATCTCTGTAGGCAGTTTTATTTATAAAATCCATGTATTGGCCTTGGCGGTTTCATTAAAGAAGCTATAAAAAGATGGTGGTTATTATGATTTAAATTAACTGCTAGGGTGAATGCTGAGATCTAACGAGAATCAGAAGAGTGTTCATTTCATTTGTGGCATCTTTGTCTCTTTAAATTATTATGAAGCCTGTTCTCTGAGGATGTGCTCCAGTTTTTAACGTAGCTGGGGTGTTTGTCATGAGCAAGCTTAAAAGTCAAAGGTTTTACTTAAAATATTTTACACTTCTGTAAGTTTTTTTTTCCCTCTGTAATTTATGTACAAGTAGCTACAAATATGCAACTGAGATGCCATATGGGAATGAACTGAAATGTTCTTTCTGGGATGCAGCATCAATGACTTGAGAGTCAACCTATGGGAAAAGGATTGAAGAACTAGCATGATAAAAATGATCATTATAATCAGTTTATAGATTCTAAATTCATATTGAAGAAAGAGACTTTTTTTTAAGCAGTAATGTTGTGTTTCATTCTACAGTATATTTGTGCACAACTTCAGGCAGCAGCATGAAAGCTCTATTCAGATGAAAAATCCCCTAATTAATGTTCCATCCCAATAATAAATATGTATGCCTGGCTCCTGAGCAAGGAGGCAGGCAGATACCCTGGGAAAAAGATGTGGTGCAGAAATCAGATGTATTTATTATTGAACTTGATCCTAAAATGAAGGAGTGCAGTGGTGTGTAGAAATCTTTAGCAAGTGGAGATTTATTGCCCAGCAGTCACTCCTGAGAATAGGGATTTCACTGACCCTATACATTGTAAGGACAATGGAAGGAGATCGCCCAGTAAGGGCTGCTGACTTTCTGTTACAAAGCACGCTGGAATTAGTTACTGGAGAACCAGATCCAGCAAAGAATTGATGCACATGCTTATTAAGCACATATATATATGGAGTCATATGGAAGTGAATGGAACTACTCCCATGTTTCAGTTAAGCAGGTGTAAGTTAGATTTACATTAAGCTCTTTGCTGGGTGAGAACCACTTTTTTGCAGGTTTGGTTCAGAGAAGCATCCAGAAATTTGGATACTTTTTCAGTCCTTCTCTGAACCTCCTTGTTCTAGAAATAGGATAGATATTTCTGGAGAACAAACATTCCCCTGAAGATTTCCAGTAATTCCTGGTTTCTCTGGTTCTCACTAGCCATTTTGCTACCTACGGTGTGGCCTGAGAGGCGCAATTCCTTCCTTGCTTCCCCTTCTTGATCCAGAGTTGCAGTAATTTGCTACCACCACTTACTAGTACAGTTTCCTATTTCCCCTCTGCTGGCTCAGATGCCCTGGCTGGCACACAGGGGCAGGTGGGAAGCCAAGACTACACCCACTGCCATCTGACCCGCTGTCCAGTTACTCTAGGAGATGGGGAAGTAGCAGTACACACTACCTATTCAGCCATGTGCACCCAGTACCAAAGTGTGGAGAGGCTGAGAAAGGGGATAGTGGGTTGACTGATTTACTCCCTTTATGCTCCTGAACAGCCACTTAGACAGCCATGACCAACTGCATAGCGTACACCAGGGGTGGGCAATAATTTTCTCAGGGGAGCCACTCCACAAATTTTGGTACATTGTCACAGGTTGTACATTTCTACTATATTAATGGAGGGGATGCGGGGTCTGGAAGGGAGTTTGGGTGTAGGAGGGAGCTCCGGGCTGGTGCAGAGTGTTGGGGTGCAAGAGAAGATGAGGGGTGTGGGCTCTGGGAGGGAGTTTGGTGTGTGTGGGGGGCCTCCAGGCTGGGGCAGGGGATTGGGGTGTGGGAGGGGGGTGCAAGGTTCAGGCTCTGGCCTGGAGGCGCTTACCACAGATGGCTCCCGGCCGGCAGCACAGCAGGGCTCAGGCAGGCTGCCTGCATGCTGTGGCCCCATGTTCCTCCCAGAAGTGACTGTGGCTGGCTGTTGCTAGCATGTCTCTGTGCGCCCCTTGAAGGGTGGGGGGGCAGCAGGTCTCCGTGCGCTGCCTGCGCCCACAAGCACCGCCCCCACAGCTCCCATTGGCTGGAAAGATGGATTCCAGTATCATATGACATGTTCACATATCCTGTGAAACTTCATTTCTTATTGACTGGCACACACACATAAACATGTGACATTGCACTCCATATGTTTATGGAAATATGCTTATGAGTGTGAATATGATGTAACTGGAATATGCTTTATGCAAAAGGTCTCTGGTAAGGTATCATTACAGAGCTTATAATCTACTGAGTGTGTTCATCCTATTTGAATAAGTTTATCATTCTTGTATCTGAAGCTAGAAATATAAAGTATTACTCTGAAGCCCTATTGTAACTATGCAAAGTGTGGGCCATTAATGGTGGCTTGGAATCTTGATGGCTCCCATTAACTAGGACAATTGGTTGTAAATGGCTCTGTTTACTTGTAAGCCTTCCTGTATATGTGTGTGTGCCAGCAGTGAGTAATGAAGTCTCACAGGACATGTGAACATGTCACATGATACTGGAATCCATCTTAAACCTGGTGCTTTTCCATTTAGAAGGAAGGATGGGAACCCAGAGAGAGAGAGAAAGGATTCCCGCCTTGTGCCAAAGATATAAAAGGGGATGGAACAGAACAAAGGGGCTGCCAGTCATGAGAAATCCCCTAGTTACCACCTGAGCTGGAACCAACAAGAACTGTTCCAGGGGAAAAGATTGGGACCAGACTAAGAAGGAATCCAGTCTGTGAAAGATCTTATTTGAACATCTCTAAGGGTGAGATTTACCTTTATTCAGTTTCTTAAATGTATTAGGTTTAGACTTTGTGACTTACTTTCTTCTGTCCGTTATTACTTGAAACCACTTAAATCCTACTTTTTATACTTAATTAAATCACTTTTGTTTATTAATTAACCCAGCGTAAGTGATTAATAGCTGGGGGAGCAAACAGCTGTGCGTATCTCTCTATCAGTATTATAGAGGGTGGACAATTTATGAGTTTACCCTGTATATGCTTTATACAGAGTAAAACAAATTTATTTGGGGTTTGAATCCCATTGGGAGCTGGGTGTTTGGGTGCTGGAGATAGGAAACCTGCTGAGCAGTTTTAGTTAAAGTCTGCAGCTTTGGGGGCGTGGTTCAGACCCTGGGTCTGTGGTGCAGTGGTCTAGCGTTTCTGGCTCAACAGGGCAGTTTTCTGGAGTCCCAAGCTGGCAGGGAAAACAGGCTCGGAGGTAGGCTCAGCACATCAGGTGATCGTTCCAAGGGGGTCTCTGTGACTGAACCTGTCACACTTCTATGTGCCCCAAGTACCCCAGGCAGGAGTTTCTTAAGGTATTTCAGCAACTTTCAGAAAAATCCATCATTTTGAACTCTTCTGATTCTTTCCAGCCAAGTGCCTGTAACCTCAGGGGAAAAAAAAAAAGTTATCAGGCAGGGTATTGATCTGGTCAGTAAATACTATTACGTCTTCAGTAAGCCAGAACCCTCCTGGGCATAAAACCAAAATCTTAAAGGCGACTAGTTATCTGACCTATGATTTTAATTAGGAATTATTGATTATGGATTTTTTAAAAAGCAAATGGGCTTCCTTGATAAAAGGCCTAACACTAGGATTCAGAAAAGTCAAATAAATTGCAACTTGTTGTATAAAAACCTGTGACCCACACTTTGTGACTTCCCTGAGGGAGTTTGGCTGTTGTTTCAGCAGTACAAAGCAGGCAACATTTGTTATAAACACCGTGAATGTTTGATGTGGAGGGAGAAGGACTCAATTTGTGAAGGGAGATGTGAAATGTACATGGAGGTGATTCCCAGTGCCCAGGTCTGTGTCATCCATCACTCCCATTAAAAAGAGGGCGGTGGGGGGATGGAGGGAAGCATGTGATCTGTTTACATTTCTCCCAGAGGTCCGTGATTCAGGAAAGCATCTAGGCACACATTTAACTTTAAACTCTCCTTCAAATCAATCGTTCTAAAGCACATGCTTAAAGCTGAGCATGCGCTCACACTGTTTTGCCGATTGGGGATAGATTTCAGCACATGCTTAAATACTTTCCTTAACTGGGACTGAGATTTATATGTAGCCCAAGGCACAAGCTGCCCTCATGTAGGGTGAAACTGTGCGGAAGCCTAGCACAAGACCTTTGCATCTCTTTTGTCCCACAAAAGCTCTGTGCTGAAGGTGGAGGTGATGTGTTAGCCTAGGACTGACTCACTGAACAAGGGGGCTCAATCTCACCCATTGTGTGGGTCCATTTTACAAAGAGACATAGTAGATCTTATAGGTGACAACCAGACCTTCCTAGGAACAGAGTCCCCCTCCACAGGAAGCTCCAGTCCCTTTACTTTATTGATAAATGTATAGTTTGCGAAAAGCATCAGATGGAGGCTAACTGAATGGAGTTTGGGGCTGCCAACCCTCCAGGGTTGTCCTAGAGTCTCCAGGAATCAAAGATTAATCTTTTAAAAAAAAATTAATGTCACGTGATGAAGCCTCCAGGAATACATCCAACCAAACTTGGCAACTCTAATGGAGTCACATTCTGCGTGGGTGTAAATTGGAGCTGCATCAAACCTACACCAACAGAGTTTGGCCCAACACTTCTAGTTTACAGTCTTCTCCATAGAAGAGGTATCCTATTTGTGACGTTGCACCCATAAGGCTTTATGAAAATATGCTTATGAATGTATATATGACATAACTAGAATGTTTTATGCTACATATGCCATGTAAAATATCTCTGTAAAGGTTATGATCTACTGAATCTATTCATCCTATTTGTATGCATGTATCATTTTTGTTTTTGAATTTATGAATATTGGCTGTGTACTTGTGTGATTTTTAAGTAGCCTTAGTAAGGCATTTGGTCAACTTCTTTAGAAAGGGATGTGCACGTTAAGTGCCCAATCAAGAAACACTTAAGCTGACACTAAACCTTGATGGACACCAATCCACATATGAGCTTTCCTGGCTATGTGGCTTGGCCTGGGTCATGCAAGGACATGTGGCTTGCCCATGTGACTCCAAAACTCCATTTTGTAGCTGCAATTCTGCACAGGTGGAGGGAGGGGTTTAGACCCACAAGGAGAAACTATATAAATCCTTGGGAGACCCCTCTATTTTGTCTTCAGCTGGCTCAAGAGAGAGCCTCTCCACCCCAAAGTATACCTGAAAGAAACTGGAACAAAGAACAGTAACTACAGGGGGTGTGAGTGATTGCTGGACCCAGACTAGAAGGAGGCTAGTCTGTAAAAGAGGCTTCTTGGAACATCTCCGAGCGTGCGATTTTATTTGTATTCAGCTTCTTACTGTATCAGGCATAGATATACGTGTTTTATTTTATTTTGCTTGGTAATTCACTTTGTTCTGTCTTACTACTTGGAACCACTTAAATCCTACTTTCTGAATTTAATAAAATCACTTTTTACTTATTATTTAATCCGGAGTATGCATTAATACCTAGGGAGCAAACAGCTGTTCATATCTCTCGATCAGTGTTATAGAGGGCGAACAATTTATGAGTTTACCTTGCATAAGCTTTATACAGGGTAAAACAGATTTATTTGGGGTTTGGACCCCATTGGGAGTTGGGCATCTGAGTGTTAGAGACAAGAACACTTCTTAAGCTGTTTTCAGTTAAGCTTGCAGTTTGTGCGATGTGGTTCAGACCTGGGTCTGTGTTTGTGGCCGTCAAGTGTGTCTGGCCCAACCAGTCAGGGTTCTGGAGTCCCAAGCTGGCAGGGAAAGCAGGGGCAGAAGTAGTCTTGGCACATCAGTTGGCATCCCCAAGGGGGTTTCTGTGATCCAATCCGTCACACGTCTTGGCACATCAGTTGGCAGCCCCAAGGGGGTTTCTGTGATCCAATCCGTCACACTATCCATCTACCTAGGGGAATTATGTGGTGCCCATTCCTGGAGCATCACAGCATCTCCCAGGCTTTCATGTAGTGATCCTCATGACACCCTGTGGGGTAGGGCAACACTATTATCCTCAGGTTGCAGGTGAGGCATGAAGAAGGTAAGTGATTTGCCCAGGTTACACAGGGAATCTGTTGCAGAGAAAGGACTTGAACCCAGGTTTCACAAGCCCTAGGCTAATGCCCTAACCAGTGGACAACTTTCCCCAGACCTAGTTGATTGGCTCACCATACAATAGGACTGATTCATCCAGACCCATCTTAATCTTGGTAACCGATTATACCAAATGATTACAAAAATAAATATATATGTTGGGTTGCAGGCGTTTCCTTTTTAAATGAATCACTCCAGTTATAATACCCTGGTTTTATAGTGGTTCTACTTTCCTGGAGCAGAAAGTCTTAGCACTTCTCGATGTGTCTTTGGGGACCTTCAAAGCTTCTGTCTTCCAGGTAAATTTAAACCTATCTCTTAGTCACAGGAAGAAAGTTTAAGACCATCCAAATCTCTGTGCAGCTCCATTTAAACTATTTACTTGGGAAAATGCCAATGCCAATCAATTTTTGCAGCATTTAAAACACTTCTTTGAGGACTTTTGGTGCTTGAGCAACATAAATGCTCACTAGACCATAGAAGAGTCTAGTCTAGTTTGTCTAAATTCAATTATGACATTGTCTGCAAGATAATTCACTAGGGTCTAATAAAATGGATGACACACCTGTATTGGGGAGAAGAGAGGCAAACTGGCCCACTGGCCTTGTTCTGATAATATAGGGGGTTGTAGATCTGTACAGAAACTGATATTTGGGTGACTAGTTTGTCATGAGTACCTCATCTCTAAGTTAACCTAGGGCTTGAGCATCTACACTCGTTCGTAACCCCAAGTTAGGAATTGTTGTACCCTGGGTCCTAACCTGGGGCTCCAGCATTTATACTGCATTATGCAGACCTGAGTCCAACTACCCATGTCTCATACTTTCTAGAGCCCCCCAAAATGTGGCTGCACTAGCCCTTTTGTTTGTGGTACAATATGGGAAAACCTGATGTCCACCAAACTTGATTGTCCAGAAGACAAAGGAAGTAGGCCTGTGGAGTTGTGGGATACTTTTGGTGGATTCCCAGAGCACAAGTCCAGTGGGGCTGCATCTGCACTGCAAAACAATGGGCCTTGAACCCTGGGTCCTGGCTTGACTCAAGCTCGGACCCTTCACTCCTATGGGGTCCTGGGACCCTCGGTCAGTGTGATTTGTGTGTAGATGGAAGGAGGCCTGAGTTCAAACCTTGGGCTTACACTGTAGGGTAGACATACCCTTAGCAGTGAGCCTCTGCCCCATGGTTTGCTCTGTGCCTTGGGTGAGATGGAATAAGGCTGAACTGACGGTGAGAGCCCTGGGGCTCTCCATCCCAACAAACAAAGCAAATAGTAAAAGGAAAGCTAACAGCTAGCCTTAGGAGTGAGGCATTGTGGGAAGGGAGACACTGAGCAGTAACAGTCTGCACAAGGAAGTGTAGCTGATGGGAACCAGGTGGGAGACGTGCTCTTCTTCCAAAGAGGAGCAGGTCATGCTCCTCTTAGTGCCCATGTGCTCACAGTTGCATGAATCCAGGCAGGCTCCAACCTTAACCGGGGGGGGGGAAGGGGGGCTTAGAGGCAGTACTGACAATACCCATAATGATGATGGGCCACTGTGAGATAAAAAGGGAGTTTAGAGAAACCAAAAGAAGCAAAAAAGAAACCATCAGAATGTACCAGTGGACAACTTGTAACTTACATCAGAGCCTCCTGGACTCGAACGATGGTGATTAGCCGTCTTTCCTGGAGAGCATTGTAATAACCATTAGCCACTGCAGAGGATGAAATGACGATAATCTTGTTGATGCCAGTACTATCTTCCTAATTGCTAAAAGCTGGTGTCTGGGTGTCTATTAGCTTTTCTATCACACAGGTTTGCCCTTTTAACAGTTTATATCTATTTGCTGAAGAGAAAAAACAAACAAGTTCTGATGCTGCGGGTAATTCATGCTAATTACTAAAGCTGATGAAATACACCTTTTAACAGTAGGGACTTCCTGGCCTGTTCTATAAACCAGTGGCTAAGTTTGTCAGCTGCTAAAAGGAGCTATGCACTGAAACATGATGAGTATTCACTTTAATTCTTGGGGACCCCCGCTGTGCAGTTCCTGGAAGACAATCAGTGTATTACTGAATTACAGATGGGCAATAGGCCTTGGGGTAGAGGGAACAAAATATGCCTGAAGTTCTGCCCAAATCTCAAGCCACTTAGCCCCAATAATTCATTAGTTTAATAAAGTTTGCATAAGTATCTCTTCAGCTTTCTTCAAAAAGCAACAGGTCCCTTTGCTAAAATGCATCTGTAGGAAGGGTTGGAGCTTTGCAATTCTAACAGTCCACTGGGCCAGGTGTTGTCAAATCATATTAGTTCTGGAGCTTGCTTAGGGTCAGCAGGAAAGAAGTGCATTCTGGGGCACATCGGCTGAGGCAACCAGAGCAACTGGTCCTGGTGCTAATAGAGGAAGCACTAGAACTGAAAGTCAGGAACGTGTGTATCACCAAAGACAGAGTCTGAGCTTCACACAGCATGGTGGCTGTGGAGAGAAGAGAAGGAAGAGGAAGGATAATTGGAGAGAATTGTGTGGGAGCAGTGAGCGGGGGATAAAGGAAACTTTGTGGGGCTCAGTGGAATAGATGGAGTTGGGGAAAGGAGACGGTTGTGAGGTAGACCTGGTGGTGGTGGGGAAAATGAAGGGTATTCAAGAGGCTGGGATGTGGTTGGGTAAACTACCACATTTTTCTGGGTTTATATTAAACAAATCCCTTGAGATTCACCTATCAGTGCATTGTAGTATGCATATTACAGTCCTTTGTTTTCAACCCCCTATTTGGTATTCTGTAATTTTGAATGGAATAGAAAGTGTACTTGTATATTTCAGTGGTACTGAAGAGAAGCCCATAATAAAAGGGTATGTTTTCGAATAGCACCTTTAGGAGCTGCTACAGTGGAGTAGCCTTTTTAAGGTGAATGACATTTTTGATAAGACTTAGACTATTTTTGTGCGGTTTATTCTTCAAGGACCAGATGCTTATTTCCTTATTCCCATTGACTTCTGTAAGGCTGTTCCTGAAGTAAGGTAACATTCAACAGAAGCAAGGGAGGCACAACCTGTTATTTTTTTTGGGGGGGTGTCATTTTTAAAAAGTCAGAGTTGACATTATTGAAATGAGTTTGCTAACATTTCATTTTTAAGAGTTCTTGAGAGGAAAAGAGAGAAACTAACGCAGAGATGCCACAGAAGTGAGATTCCACTGGAAGTAAAAATATGAACAAATACACAAACCTAGCCGCTCTCAGTCACGTTATTTAATGCAGTCCTGGAAGATGTTCTCTTACTATGTTAATGGGCATGGTATAACAACTAGAATGGAACTGTACTGAACTCTTTTGGACTTAGTCAATATTTGAATGCAAGTATATCATCTGGCTTTAAAGACTAATTGGATTCATCACAGTGGCTTTTCTTCTGTATTTCAGTTTTGGATTCTGGTTTGATTTCTACCTGTGGCTTAAAGCAGACTAGTAGATATTTCGATTTACTATCGCTAAGGATTCTGTTCAACCAAATATCTGAGTTTACAAGCTGGCGTTAAACCAAAGTGTGATTCAATAGCTAATAGTCTCTATTTGCTGCTATCATGGACAATAGATTTTGGCAACAAAACCAAGACAACAGAAATAACCATTTTCAGGTTTCCCTTCCAAGGGTTCAAGCCACTTGTATGGGAAATGGCATGAGTTTTTCAGAATGTATCAGAATAGAAACTTACAAGGCTTCCATAACTCTGCTTCTATTAGACTGATAGAAAAACAATGGCAAGCAGTAAAACAGAAAATGACTCCAATCAGGAGCCTCAAGGTGCTACTAGGAGGATACCAAGTGGAGAACTACGTGAAAGCCAAAAGGCTTAACCCGATCTTCATCAATGTTATGATAGCAACAGGGAAATAATTAGAATCCATCTAACACGGGCTCCCATTTTCTAGTGTGGGAGTTACCTGTGGTAGTCAGAGGTGTGAAAGATAACCTACAGGGAAAGAATAAATTGGGCTTGATATTCTTTGTATTTCCAAGGCAAAAAACCAAGCAGGACAACTTGGGAGTGGGGGTGGTTGTGGGAGGGGGGATGGGAAGAGGGAAGAAGGAGAGGGGATCGTAGGTTGAGGAAAACAACCAACAACAAAATGTCTCACTCCCCTGGGAGATGTAATTAAAGTGACCTAAGCCCTGGAGTAGACACACCTAGGTCAACAGAAGAATTCTTCCGTCATCCCAGCTACCACCTCTCAAGGGCAGGGTGGGGGGGGGAGAGATTTACCACAGCAATGGAAAACCCCTTCTGTTCCTGTAGCAAGTGCCTCTGCTACAGCATTACAGCAGTGTAGCTGTCTTGCTGTAGTGTTTGTAGTGTAGACAGGTTATTTTCTCAGGTGATAAGATATTTTGCAAGTTAAGGGTAATTAAGGGCTAGACTGTGCCTTTAGGCACAGCTCTGAGGAAAGTGGAGGTGCATTAGCTCCATCACCACAGGACCTGTTCTGGGAAGTCATATGCCCCACAGACACCTCTGTGTTGCAGAATTCCCTCTCTGCTTCCTCTTTGCTTGGAGGAAGGGAACAATAATTTGCTGCTGGCCCAGATTGGAGGCAACATTGTGATGCTCTATGCCGATGCTGGCTCAGCTGTGAAGTACAGATACCTTAGTGGGTGGAGGTGTCCATGTTATTTCCATGTCATGTACAAGGCCCAAGGTCCACGCAGCCTACAGGAGCTGTAGGGGGGGGTTCTTACTCCCCTGTGCAGGGATGTTTGGCAGGGTACATCACATCAGCAGTTGTGATCAGGAAAGAGGATTATAGTGTGTTCCTTGATTATGAAATAAGAATAAATAGCTCTTTGGTTATTACTAGTGCTGTGATTTCTGTTTGAATGATTTCCCTCGCCACTGCTACAAGGAGGGAAAAATCTGAACAAACAAAATAAAGGAAATACAGCCATCTCCAAGCACTGAGGAATCAGATGGCAATCTTCTCAGATGGCTGTGATCAGTGGTGGGAATCTAATGTGTCTCTTTATGTTTCTTCTTTTTACGGTGAATTTTTCCCCCAGTACATTTTATGAGTTTTTTGCTTAAATTGCGTATTTATAGGTTTGTCCCAATAGCTAAAAGGCGCAGACTTAAAAATGAAGCTTGGATACTCAGGATGGTGAATAACACATGGTTTTACTGGCTTTGCTACAGAACATTTACATTATGAGAAGCTATAAAATCCAAGGGGCCATTAATTGATTTACTTTTCCCTGAAGCAATGAAGCATTTTTTTTAAACGTTTATGCCATCAGCTCAGTTGCTAAAACCACACAGCATCTTCACCAGATTTTCCCATCAACCCTCAGTGGATTTAACAATCAGGTGTGTGCTGGGTTAAAAAGACTTTGATAGTATTGAAAGAAACCACACAAAGACTGACAGGTATAGCATCAAAGGGAAGACTCACTGATGATAAACATACAGTACAGGAGTTTTTCCTCTTGTCTGTATTACAATGGGGTAATGAGACATCTCTGTGGTGGCTTATAAATATTGTCAAAGTCTTGAGTGATTGCCGTGTAGGTCTTTTCCCATGTAGTAGAGTACTAGTGGGATTTAAGATTAGGGTACAATTCACCTCCATGCAGAGGGACAGTGCAAGGTCTGTGAACGATTAAAGTCCTGTTTTGAGGGTTTCAGTGGCACTTGAGTGACGCCTATCTGTCCATGCTAGCCCTCTGAATGGGGTGAATTTTTCATCCTTTGACTTTAAGACATTTGGTTCTTATATCACACTTATCACCACAATAGTGGATGCCTTGCGGTGGTGCTTTAAGCAATGCGACTAACATTGGTCAGTACTTCAGGAAGTCCTTGCATTGTGTTCTAGGCCAGTGGTTCTCAACAAGGATTCCAGGGCCCCGAGCAGGTTTCAGGGGGTCTGCCAAACAGGGCCGGCATTAGACTTGCTGGGGCCCAAGGCAGAAAGCTGAAACCCTACCGCATGGGGCTGAAGCCCAGGGACCCGAGCCCTGCCACCCAGGGCTGAAGCTGGAGCTTGAGCAACTTAGCTTCATGGGGCCCCCTGTGGCATGAGGCCCTGGGCAGTTGTCCTACTTGCTACCCCCACTGGTCCTGGCTTTTATATGCAGAAAAATAGTTGTGGCACAGGCGGGCCATGGAGTTTTTATAGCATGTTAGGGAGCCTCAGAAAGAAAAAGGTTGAGAACCCCTGTGCTAGGCTGTTGCCTTCCAGTGAATGTGGTGGACTGATTCTTCACTGCTGTACACCTTACACAGGGTCTGCACTAGGTGAAGTCTTCTGTGCGAAGCAAGTCCTCTAGTGGAGCTAGAGGAAAAACTTTTTGATGAATAACAAATTCCAAGGAAAAAACATTTTTGGGGAGGCACTGAAATGGTGTGTGAGTTTGGGTGGAATTTGATGAATAGTTTCAGCCCCCAAAAAACTGGAAAAAAAATTTAAACGTCAAAACGTTTTATTTTGAAAAAAATCAGAATGAATCTTTTTTGAAAATGTCATATCAGAAGGACATTTTTGAAATGAAACATGTTGAAAATATCATTTCGAACCGACCTGAAGCAAGGTTGTCATTGATGCTGATGAGAAACTGAATGAACCTCAGTTTCAGCTGGAAACAAATTGAATATTTTTTGCCCTTTTTGTTTGTTTTTTTGTTTTGTTAAGCCACTGAACTGAAAAACCAATTATTTGCTCAGCTCTACTCTCAACTCCCCTGGTCTCTTACTTGCAAGCATGCAGGGTTACAAAAAGGGGGTGAGTGGGGGCATGACATGAGTGGAGAAATGGTGGATAAGAGGAGACACAGAGTTCAGTACATTCCTCATCACGTTTCCCTATGGGATATTAGTAATGCTATCAGACAACTGTGATTTGGTGATTGCACCAGACTTCAGATTAGGGTGAAGTTTGCCTGCTCCCTAAGAGTATGTCTACATTGCAAACAAACATCTGCAGCAGTGAGCCTGGGTCTAAAGATTGGCGCTTGTGCTACGATGCTAAAAACAGCAGTGTAGATGTTCCCGCTCAGGCTCTGAGGCACCCCTCCCGCCCCATGCCTGGTTTCAGAGCCTGAGCTATATATCTACACCACTATTTTTAGCACCGTGGCATGAGCCTCCTGTCTGAAGATCTGGGCTCTGAGACTCGCAGCTGTGTTTGGTGTTTTTTGCAGTGTAGACCTACCCAGGGCGTCAACACAAATCTTATGCTCAACTTCAGTTCCCCCAATAGAGCTGGAGTGGGACTAAGGTTGAGCAAGGAGGTGAATGGCCCCATCAAGGTAGGAGCCCCTTTGCACTCGTCCCTGCTGATTGTTCTTCACCATGCACTTATACACACAACCCCCTGCACCTGTGCTGTGGATCTAGCCCTGAGATTTCCTTTGTCTAACAAAAATCAAATCACGCTTAGAAGCTGAACGTTTTAACTTTTCATTAGAATTTTTTAGCTTATCTAATTTTTTTCTGGTAGCTGTTTGTTAACCAATAGCAGGGCCAGCCTTTGCTGGAGCTGTCATCCAAACGAGGCTTAATAAGTACCTGCCACTGTTCTGTCCTCGCTTCAGATGCCATTCATTATCAGGAATGCTCTTTCATCATGAGCATTATTGTCTGAAAATGACAACAAATTTACTGAACGGCCTGTTTTGTACAAAATAAATGTCCTTTTTTAATGAATGAAAACCTCCATCTGTCTGTCATAAATTGATGTCGCCTTTTTTTCCTGCCGATCTCCTGCCTTCTTATCACACAAGCCTGCCTGTCGGTCTGTATTGTCCAAATAGAATGTGTGGGTCAGTATCTGGGCAATATACATGCCTGATACACACATTCTGTTTAAAAGTCATTCTGCTGAAGGGCTGAGGGCTCAAATATGGGCCATTGCAGAGAATGTTGCAGCCTGGGGTGCAAGGTGCTGAACTGCAGAGATAAGCTTACAGAACTGGGATGAGCCTATGCAGTTAAGACTTCCATCCTTGAAAACCGGGGGGGCTGATGCTCATTTTCACTGTCCCCTTTCCATTGCTTGGGCAGTGTAACATTTGCATCCACCTTTAATGTCATAGCAATGCTAAAGGGGACTTAGTGCTAATGAGAATCAAGCCCTGGCCTTCCTATGGCATTGACTTTTTGTCCGACAAGGAACATTTAAAGAAAATGAGGGATGGCTGGCTGGATGTTTGGAGCGAATAATGTTATGGCAGGGTCCCCAAGTGGCACTGCTGCATATCCTCTCACAAGTTCTTTTTCTTAGCGTGTAAACAGAGTACAGGCTTTGGAGATATGCTGTACTGTCGTTTGGTGATCCAGGACTTTTTGTGGGAGCAGTGGCAAAAAGCAAGAGAGTTTGCTCTCAGCATTCATCTCTTTAACTAGAGTCAGTTCTTGGGGCATAGTTGCTCCCTGATGTTTGGGCTGCAGATGCAGAAAAAGGGGTTTCCCTGCATGCTGTTTGTGACCACCTCTGTTTCAGGACTGGTGTATAGAGTGTAATTTAAATAAAACACATTGCACTAACTGCCATGTCATTGACTTTGCCTTCAACAGGAACCCAACCTTCAAGGCCCCAGTGTTGGCTACTCTTCAGCAGAGAGGTGACGATAAGAACTAGACGAGGCCTGAAGTAAAACTTCCCAGTTCATTGAGGAGATTTGGATTTAAGCTGGGATCTGAAATACCCTGGTTAGGATTCTAGGAAGGCTAATCGAAGAAGCAAATGTTGTTAAGGGCTACGTATAGGGAAAGTGAGGCACTTGATTGATTGTTGTCTTGCCTGGCTATTTAGTAGCCTGATGTGGTTTATTATTATTATTATTATTTATTATTTATTAACAGTTTGTAAGGATTTGTGGGAGGCACATAGAATGTTCAGATTGTCACCTCCCATTACTTTATAAATCTAAATAAATAAAAAATTCTAAAGAGAACTGTACCCCGACCCTGCTGCTGTCAATCAGTTTTAAAAACCAACTCAAATGGAACCTTTGTCTGGGGTTCTGAATTGTTTAGGGCTAACCTCAGCATGCCTGAGTTGTGTCCCCCACTGTGACTGTTACTTTTTACACCAATCATAACTAAGGCTATGGTTTAGTCACAGAAATCACGGAATCAGTCGTCCAAAGACCTCCATGACTTCAGTCCTGGTGGCTGGGAGCTGCAGTGTCCTGTAGCCTCCTGCAGCATCAGGGAGCTGTGAGGTACCCCCCAAGCCTAAGGCAGTGGTGCCCCCAAGCTCCCAGCCACCATGGACTGGGGGGGACCCCGCAGCTCTCTGGCTGCCGGCGGCGGCACAGGAGACCCCCGCAGCACCCCACAGCTGGCGGTGGCACGGGAGACCCCCACAGCATTCCTCATAGTGGCGCACGGGGACCCCAGCAATTCCCTGCCATGGAGGGGCCTGGAGCTCCCAGCCACCTGGTATCTGCCCAACCCCTTCCCATTTTATCATGGATATTTTTAGTAAAAGACAGCGACATTTCGCGGGCTTCCATGAATTTTTCTTTATTGCCTGTGACTTGTCTGTGACTTTTACTCACAATATCTGTGATACAATCTTAGCCTTAATCATAACTGTCACACTGTTACCTGGTGCTCCCCCCTCATCTCTTTGTTGCATTCGCTTGTCTGTGCTCTTATTAGATTGTAAGCTCCTTAGGAAAGGGACCATCTTTTTGTTATGGGAAGACAATATTTACCACAATGGGCCCTAACTTGTGATTGTGGCATCTAGATGCTACCGCAATACAAAGAATAATTAGTAATTGACACTGCCAGGCATTGACCGGGAGCCAAAGTGTCAAAATGCAACGAGAAAGGGTCTAGTATTTTTGGCTGGGATTGAAAATCCTACACAACAGCCTCTTTGGCAAGTTTTCAACCAATTTTGCAGGCTACCGGAGTTTGAGGAATAAGCAACTAAGTTTCTGGATGTTTATCAAGCTCACCCAGAAGCTTTCTGGATGTTTTGAGGTTTGCCCCATCACTAATGAAAGATGTTCTCTGTTTCTTCAAAAAACTTCAGCTTTTTCTTAGCCTCAAATCATAAAACCTCTGTGATGTCCCTGTGATTTCTACAGCAGGCAGCTGTAATGTCACTGAAAAAAAATGATGGCCTTATTAGTCAGAGAAAGAAATGAAAAGAAAGTTGGCGTCTCAACTGTGCATCTCTGTGGTGCCACAGGACTCTGGATCATTTGATTAGTTTGTAAATTCATTATGGCTGAACCCAAGTTGCTAAAATGAGAACCTGCAGCACAGCCCATGCAGGTTTCAACCTCTTTGCTATAGCAAATATAGCACAAAGCATGTTTAAATCAAAGAACTTAAGCACAAAGGCATCTAAGGGAGTTAGGATCTCAAATCCTAAAATTAAAGGAGTACTTGTGGCACCTTAGAGACTAACAAATTTATTAGAGCATAAGCTTTCGTGAGCTACAGCTCACTTCATCGGATGCATTTGGTGGAAAAAACAGAGGAGAGATTTATATACACACACAGAGAACATGAAACAATGGGTTTATCACACACACTGTAAGGAGAGTGATCACTTAAGATAAGCCATCACCAGCAGCAGGGTGGGGAAAGGAGGAAAACCTTTCATGGTGACAAGCAAGGTAGGCTAATTCCAGCAGTTAACAAGAATATCAGAGGAACAGTGGGGGGGGGGGGAATACTATGGGGAAGTAGTTTTACTTTGTGTAATGACTCATCCATTCCCAGTCTCTATTCAAGCCTAAGTTAATTGTATCCAGTTTGCAAATTAATTCCAATTCAGCAGTCTCTCGTTGGAGTCTGTTTTTGAAGCTTTTTTGTTGAAGGATAGCCACCCTCAGGTCTGTAATCGAGTGATCAGAGAGATTGAAGTGTTCTCCAACTGGTTTTTGAATGTTATAATTCTTGACGTCTGATTTGTGTCCATTCATTCTTTTACGTAGAGACTGCCCAGTTTGGCCAATGTACATGGCAGAGGGGCATTGCTGGCACATGATGGCACATATCACATTGGTAGATGCGCAGGTGAACGAGCCTCTGATAGTGTGGCTGATGTGATTAGGCCCTATGATGGTATCCCCTGAATAGATATGTGGACAGAGTTGGCAATGGGCTTTGTTGCAAGGATAGGTTCCTGGGTTAGTGGTTCTGTTGTGTGGTGTGTGGTTGCTGGTAAGTATTTGCTTCAGATTGGGGGGCTGTCTGTAAGCAAGGACTGGCCTGTCTCCCAAGATCTGTGAGAGTGATGGGTCGTCCTTCAGGATAGGTTGTAGATCCTTGATGATGCGTTGGAGAGGTTTTAGTTGGGTGCTGAAGGTGATGGCTAGTGGCGTTCTGTTATTTTCTTTGTTGGGCCTGTCCTGTAGTAGGTGACTTCTGGGTACTCTTCTGGCTCTGTCAATCTGTTTCTTCACTTCAGCAGGTGGGTATTGTAGTTGTAGGAATGCATGATAGAGATCTTGTAGGTGTTTGTCTCTGTCTGAAGGGTTGGAGCAAATGCGGTTATATCGTAGAGCTTGGCTGTAGACAATGGATCGATTGGTATGATCTGGATGAAAGCTAGAGGCATGTAGGTAGGAATAGCGGTCAGTAGGTTTCCGATATAGGGTGGTGTTTATGTGACCATCGCTTATTAGCACCGTAGCGTCCAGGAAGTGGACGTCTTGTGTGGACTTCGTCCAGGCTGAGGTTGATGGTGGGATGGAAATTGTTGAAATCATGGTGGAATTCCTCAAGAGCTTCTTTTCCATGGGTCCAGATGATGAAGATGTCATCAATGTAGCGCAAGTAGAGTAGGGGCATTAGGAGACGAGAGCTGAGGAAGCGTCAAGCTGTCAAGGTTAGAATTTATTTTCAGAGACAGCTATTGATGTTGATCAAAACCAGAAGCAAATTTCTGTTCTTGTTGCATAGCTTCTGCAATAAAGGTTTGTTATGAAGAGGAAACACACATGATGGAACAATGGCCTTTGTCTCATTGTGAAGTTTGCAACTAAGTTTCTGTTATAAGTTTGGTTTTTTTGTTTTTGTTTTTTGTTTTTCACATGAAGTGGACAAGCTGTTACCAGATATAGTGGTCTCCAGAATTCAAAAATCTTCTTTTTCTCTCCCCACTTTGTAGCAAAAGGACAGAAAGTAGGAGAGAAATTAAACTTTCCTAGCTGAGATCTGGTGCATAGTACCAGGGCCAATCAGAGAGCGGGCCAGGAGGGCCATTTGGTTGGGCCTCAAGCTCAAAGGGGGCCAAAAATTTAGACACCTGTTAATTTTTTGCCATTTGATAAGTTTCACAACTTATTTTTATGCGCATCCCGATCGGACAAAAATGTGACACATACTCTCAGCTTAGAGCTGCAAATTTAAGCAAATAGGAGATGTAATTTGGTAAAAGACATAATTTTTGATGAGTTAAAGAGTTCATAAATATTAATAAAAATATATCGGTTCTGATGGCACAAGATTAGACCGTGATGAACATGTCCTTTCAGTTCAGCTGATTATATAAACAAACCACTACTAGCGGCTGGTGCTGGATCAAGTGCATGTTGAAAGGTAGAGAGTTGTTACATTTTAGTGTCTTTATAGTTTTACGTCTAGTTGATCAAGGAATTATTTATGTGTGAGAATTCCTCATTATTATCTTCATATGGTAGCTAAAAGAGGTGACTGGTTGGTTGGTTGAGCCCTAGCTTGGTAGCTTGACCATCATCATAGGCTTTTGTAGTCTATAGGCCCAGACTCAAGGTGAAAATTTGTGAGGACAATCTTGTACAGTGAGTTTCGTGAGGACACACGTTTGAAATTTTTGGATATTATCCCTCTGTATCCCGGTCTGTGTTTACTATGTATATGTCATCCCTTTGTCTTCAGCTCAGCCTGTTATATTATACCTTGAGTACTTGAATTTTGAATCAGTGATAAGGATAATAACCTGTCTGACTGTTTCATTTTGTGTTAATTCGTATTCCTTTAAGTCTTTTCAGCATTTGTGTATCATTCAGCATTTGTGTACATGTTTACAGTAGAAGATTTCAAGTGTAGATAAGCTACTTACAGCAGAATATTTCAAGTGTGGATAGGCTACATATTGACTAGATAGATCACTATGAAGAGGAGATTTTAAAGTGGTGCAAGCAAGAGACGGTGAAAACTACTGAGTGAAGCAGCAGCTAAGAGCTCAAAGCCAATAACTTCATTTCTCAAACCACTGGAAAACATACCTGTCAAGAAAAATTCCACACTCTGGCACTTCGAGTGCAGAAGGTGGGGGGCCACAAGGATTCTAAAAATTAATACTGGCCACTCCCGGCTTGTATTAAACTTCCAAGGTTACAGCTTCTCTCTGTCCTTGGATTGGTAAATACTGCCACCACCCAAGTGCAGAACCCCTTTGAGAGCCCAGGAAGGTGCACTTGGGAATTCCTTCCTGTGGGGTACCCTCAAGCCCTTTCACCCCACCTCTGGGGAAGAGCTGAGAAAGAAAAAAAAAAGGAAATCAGCTGTTACCACCAGCTAATTAAACATGTGCACAAACCTCTTAAGTCACAAATATCCAATTCTGTTCTTAAAAAAAAGATAAATTTTATTATTAATAATAATAAAAAAGAAAATACATTTGGGAACTCAGGCTATTTCTAGATTTTAAAAGAGCAACTACAAGGATTAAGCACCAAGAATAGCTTTCCTGAGGTCCAACTTAAAGGTTACAAGCAAAACAAAAGCACCTGGGGTTAGCACAGAGGAATCTACAAGCCATAACGAAATAAAAGGGATACACCTAATCACGTCTTCCTAGACATTTCCTGATCTACTTACATAACTGGGGTTTTAAATGAGTAGTTTCTAGCTATGATTCTGATGATATTTCATACCTGGCCCAAGTGTCTTACAGCATAGCATAGCTGCTACCTTGTCTGCCTCTCAGACAGACAAAAGGGGAGTCTTCTTTCAATTTTAAAAAGTTCTAGCTTTCCCATTGGCTCTTTTGGCCAGGTGCCCATTCACTTCCTTTTATCTATGCATAGCAGTGAGTCTTTTTAACCCTTTACAGGTAGAGCAATTAGAGAACAGCTACTAAGAGAGATTTTATAGCGATTGGCTGGCTGGGTGTCCATAAAAGGGAGCTTACCCTGCCTTCATTTATCACAACACCTTACCCAACAAACAATGCTATAGATAATGAAAACTCTGGAACTGCCCCAGGTGATATTTCAATGCCAATACCTGAACATGAGGACATTAATCAAGAAAGAGATATGCCAACTGTAACAGGTGCAGAAGAAAATCCTGTGTATGATCAAGAAACTCAACAGCAACAGAAAGATGTAGATGTTATGCAGCAAGAGCAATTCATGAATACTACAGGTTTGACTACGACTGACATTGGAATTATGGACAAGAGCAATGCTGCCCAAATACAAACTTTTCTTCAAATTAGTTGTTTTGAAATTCCAAGTAACATTTCACGAGATGCTGATAATCATGCTTTCCCTACTCGTCTGCTGACAAAAACTCTTCCAAATGGTGAGACCTGCACAAGAGACTGATTATGCTGGAGTACAGAAAAACAATCTATGTACTGTGCACCCTCCTTAATTTTGAACAAAAGTGCTGCAAATGCATCAGTTCTCTCTGATCAATCAGGATGGAGCATCAACAGAGGTCAGAGGAAGTTGCAAGACAGAATACCATCACTTGATGTTGAGAGGGATAACACTGAAAGTCTTCCCAAAAAGAAAAGGAGAACTTGTGGCACCTTAAGACTAACAAATTTATTTGAGCATAAGCTTTCGTGAGCTACACCTCACTTCATCAGATGCATTTGGTGGAAAATACAGAGGGGAGATTTATATACACACACAGAGAACATGAAACAATGGGTTTTATCATACACACTGTAAGGAGAGTGATCACTTAAGATGAGCCATCACCAGCGGGGGGGGGGGGGGGGGGGAGGAGGAAAACCTTTCATGGTGACAAGCAAGGTAGGCTATTTCCAGCAGTTAACAAGAACATCTGAGGAACAGTGGGGGGTGGGGGGAGAAATAACATGGGGAAATAGTTTTACTTTCTGTAATGACTCATCCATTCCCAGTCTCTATTCAAGCCTAAGTTAATTGTATCCAGTTTGCAAATTAATTCCAATTCAGCAGTCTCTCTTTGGAGTCTGTTTTTGAAGTTTTTTTTGTTGAAGGATAGCCACCCTCAGGTCTGTAATCGAGTGACCAGAGAGATTGAAGTGTTCTCTGACTGGTTTTTGAATGTTATAATTCTTGACGTCTGATTTGTGTCCATTCATTCTTTTACGTAGAGACTGCCCAGTTTGGCCAATGTACATGGCAGAGGGGCATTGCTGGCACATGATGGCACATATCACATTGGTAGATGCGCAGGTGAACGAGCCTCTGATAGTGTGGCTGATGTGATTAGGCCCTATGATGGTATCCCCTGAATAGATATGTGGACAGAGTTGGCAATGGGCTTTGTTGCAAGGATAGGTTCCTGGGTTAGTGGTTCTGTTGTGTGGTGTGTGGTTGCTGGTAAGTATTTGCTTCAGATTGGGGGGCTGTCTGTAAGCAAGGACTGGCCTGTCTCCCAAGATCTGTGAGAGTGATGGGTCGTCCTTCAGGATAGGTTGTAGATCCTTGATGATGCGTTGGAGAGGTTTTAGTTGGGTGCTGAAGGTGATGGCTAGTGGCGTTCTGTTATTTTCTTTGTTGGGCCTGTCCTGTAGTAGGTGACTTCTGGGTACTCTTCTGGCTCTGTCAATCTGTTTCTTCACTTCAGCAGGTGGGTATTGTAGTTGTAGGAATGCATGATAGAGATCTTGTAGGTGTTTGTCTCTGTCTGAAGGGTTGGAGCAAATGCGGTTATATCGTAGAGCTTGGCTGTAGACAATGGATCGATTGGTATGATCTGGATGAAAGCTAGAGGCATGTAGGTAGGAATAGCGGTCAGTAGGTTTCCGATATAGGGTGGTGTTTATGTGACCATCGCTTATTAGCACCGTAGCGTCCAGGAAGTGGACGTCTTGTGTGGACTTCGTCCAGGCTGAGGTTGATGGTGGGATGGAAATTGTTGAAATCATGGTGGAATTCCTCAAGAGCTTCTTTTCCATGGGTCCAGATGATGAAGATGTCATCAATGTAGCGCAAGTAGAGTAGGGGCATTAGGAGACGAGAGCTGAGGAAGCGTCAAGCTGTCAAGGTTAGAATTTATTTTCAGAGACAGCTATTGATGTTGATCAAAACCAGAAGCAAATTTCTGTTCTTGTTGCATAGCTTCTGCAATAAAGGTTTGTTATGAAGAGGAAACACACATGATGGAACAATGGCCTTTGTCTCATTGTGAAGTTTGCAACTAAGTTTCTGTTATAAGTTTGGTTTTTTTGTTTTTGTTTTTTGTTTTTTCACATGAAGTGGACAAGCTGTTACCAGATATAGTGGTCTCCAGAATTCAAAAATCTTCTTTTTCTCTCCCACTTTGTAGCAAAAGGACAGAAAGTAGGAGAGAAATTAAACTTTCCTAGCTGAGATCTGGTGCATAGTACCAGGGCCAATCAGAGAGCGGGCCAGGAGGGCCATTTGGTTGGGCCTCAAGCTCAAAGGGGGCCAAAAATTTAGACACCTGTTAATTTTTTGCCATTTGATAAGTTTCACAACTTATTTTATGCGCATCCCGATCGGACAAAAATGTGACACATACTCTCAGCTTAGAGCTGCAAATTTAAGCAAATAGGAGATGTAATTTGGTAAAAGACATAATTTTTGATGAGTTAAAGAGTTCATAAATATTAATAAAAATATATCGGTTCTGATGGCACAAGATTAGACCGTGATGAACATGTCCTTTCAGTTCAGCTGATTATATAAACAAACCACTACTAGCGGCTGGTGCTGGATCAAGTGCATGTTGAAAGGTAGAGAGTTGTTACATTTTAGTGTCTTTATAGTTTTACGTCTAGTTGATCAAGGAATTATTTATGTGTGAGAATTCCTCATTATTATCTTCATATGGTAGCTAAAAGAGGTGACTGGTTGGTTGGTTGAGCCCTAGCTTGGTAGCTTGACCATCATCATAGGCTTTTGTAGTCTATAGGCCCAGACTCAAGGTGAAAATTTGTGAGGACAATCTTGTACAGTGAGTTTCGTGAGGACACACGTTTGAAATTTTTGGATATTATCCCTCTGTATCCCGGTCTGTGTTTACTATGTATATGTCATCCCTTTGTCTTCAGCTCAGCCTGTTATATTATACCTTGAGTACTTGAATTTTGAATCAGTGATAAGGATAATAACCTGTCTGACTGTTTCATTTTGTGTTAATTCGTATTCCTTTAAGTCTTTTCAGCATTTGTGTATCATTCAGCATTTGTGTACATGTTTACAGTAGAAGATTTCAAGTGTAGATAAGCTACTTACAGCAGAATATTTCAAGTGTGGATAGGCTACATATTGACTAGATAGATCACTATGAAGAGGAGATTTTAAAGTGGTGCAAGCAAGAGACGGTGAAAACTACTGAGTGAAGCAGCAGCTAAGAGCTCAAAGCCAATAACTTCATTTCTCAAACCACTGGAAAACATACCTGTCAAGAAAAATTCCACACTCTGGCACTTCGAGTGCAGAAGGTGGGGGGCCACAAGGATTCTAAAAATTAATACTGGCCACTCCCGGCTTGTATTAAACTTCCAAGGTTACAGCTTCTCTCTGTCCTTGGATTGGTAAATACTGCCACCACCCAAGTGCAGAACCCCTTTGAGAGCCCAGGAAGGTGCACTTGGGAATTCCTTCCTGTGGGGTACCCTCAAGCCCTTTCACCCCACCTCTGGGGAAGAGCTGAGAAAGAAAAAAAAAAGGAAATCAGCTGTTACCACCAGCTAATTAAACATGTGCACAAACCTCTTAAGTCACAAATATCCAATTCTGTTCTTAAAAAAAGATAAATTTTATTATTAATAATAATAAAAAAGAAAATACATTTGGGAACTCAGGCTATTTCTAGATTTTAAAGAGCAACTACAAGGATTAAGCACCAAGAATAGCTTTCCTGAGGTCCAACTTAAAGGTTACAAGCAAAACAAAAGCACCTGGGGTTAGCACAGAGGAATCTACAAGCCATAACGAAATAAAAGGGATACACCTAATCACGTCTTCCTAGACATTTCCTGATCTACTTACATAACTGGGGTTTTAAATGAGTAGTTTCTAGCTATGATTCTGATGATATTTCATACCTGGCCCAAGTGTCTTACAGCATAGCATAGCTGCTACCTTGTCTGCCTCTCAGACAGACAAAAGGGGAGTCTTCTTTCAATTTTAAAAAGTTCTAGCTTTCCCATTGGCTCTTTTGGCCAGGTGCCCATTCACTTCCTTTTATCTATGCATAGCAGTGAGTCTTTTTAACCCTTTACAGGTAGAGCAATTAGAGAACAGCTACTAAGAGAGATTTTATAGCGATTGGCTGGCTGGGTGTCCATAAAAGGGAGCTTACCCTGCCTTCATTTATCACAACACCTTACCCAACAAACAATGCTATAGATAATGAAAACTCTGGAACTGCCCCAGGTGATATTTCAATGCCAATACCTGAACATGAGGACATTAATCAAGAAAGAGATATGCCAACTGTAACAGGTGCAGAAGAAAATCCTGTGTATGATCAAGAAACTCAACAGCAACAGAAAGATGTAGATGTTATGCAGCAAGAGCAATTCATGAATACTACAGGTTTGACTACGACTGACATTGGAATTATGGACAAGAGCAATGCTGCCCAAATACAAACTTTTCTTCAAATTAGTTGTTTTGAAATTCCAAGTAACATTTCACGAGATGCTGATAATCATGCTTTCCCTACTCGTCTGCTGACAAAAACTCTTCCAAATGGTGAGACCTGCACAAGAGACTGATTATGCTGGAGTACAGAAAAACAATCTATGTACTGTGCACCCTCCTTAATTTTGAACAAAAGTGCTGCAAATGCATCAGTTCTCTCTGATCAATCAGGATGGAGCATCAACAGAGGTCAGAGGAAGTTGCAAGACAGAATACCATCACTTGATGTTGAGAGGGATAACACTGAAAGTCTTCCCAAAAAGAAAAGGAGAACTTGTGGCACCTTAAGACTAACAAATTTATTTGAGCATAAGCTTTCGTGAGCTACACCTCACTTCATCAGATGCATTTGGTGGAAAATACAGAGGGGAGATTTATATACACACACAGAGAACATGAAACAATGGGTTTTATCATACACACTGTAAGGAGAGTGATCACTTAAGATGAGCCATCACCAGCGGGGGGGGGGGGGGGGAGGAGGAAAACCTTTCATGGTGACAAGCAAGGTAGGCTATTTCCAGCAGTTAACAAGAACATCTGAGGAACAGTGGGGGGTGGGGGAGAAATAACATGGGGAAATAGTTTTACTTTCTGTAATGACTCATCCATTCCCAGTCTCTATTCAAGCCTAAGTTAATTGTATCCAGTTTGCAAATTAATTCCAATTCAGCAGTCTCTCTTTGGAGTCTGTTTTTGAAGTTTTTTTTGTTGAAGGATAGCCACCCTCAGGTCTGTAATCGAGTGACCAGAGAGATTGAAGTGTTCTCTGACTGGTTTTTGAATGTTATAATTCTTGACGTCTGATTTGTGTCCATTCATTCTTTTACGTAGAGACTGTCCAGTTTGACCAATGTACATGGCAGAAGGGCATTGCTGGCACATGATGGCATATATCACATTGGTAGATGCGCAGGTGAACGAGCCTCTGATAGTGTGGCTGATGTGATTAGGCCCTACGATGGTGTCCCCTGAATAGATATGTGGACAAAGTTGGCAATGGGCTTTGTTGCAAGGATAGGTTCCTGGGTTAGTGGTTCTGTTGTGTGATGTGTGGTTGCTGGTGAGTATTTGCTTCAGGTTGGGGGGCTGTCTGTAAGCAAGGACTGGCCTGTCTCCCAAAATCTGTGAGAATGATGGGTCGTCCTTCAGGATAGGTTGTAGATCCTTGATGATGCGTTGGAGAGGTTTTAGTTGGAGGCTGAAGGTGATGGCTAGTGGCGTTCTGTTATTTTCTTTGTTGGACCTGTCCTGTAGTAGGTGACTTCTGGGTACTCTTCTGGCTCTGTCAGTCTGTCTCTTCACTTCAGCAGGTGGGTATTATAGTTGTGAGAATGCATGATAGAGATCTTGTAGGTGTTTGTCTCTGTCTGAGGGGATGGAGCAAATGCGGTTATATCATAGAGCTTGGCTGTAGACAATGGATCGATTGGTATGATCTGGATGAAAGCTAGAGGCATGTAGGTAGGAATAGCGGTCAGTAGGTTTCCGATATAGGGTGGTGTTTATGTGACCATCGCGTATTAGCACCATAGTGTCCAGGAAGTGGATCTCTTGTGTGGACTGGTCCAGGCTGAGGTTGATGGTGGGATGGAAATTGTTGAAATCATGGTGGAATTCTTCAAGGGCTTCTTTTCCATGGGTCCAGATGATGAAGTTGTCATCAATGTAGCACAAGTAGAGTAGGGGCATTAGGGGACGAGAGCTGAGGAAACGTTGTTCTAAGTCAGCCATAAAAATGTTGGCATACTGTGGGGGCATGCGGGTACCCATCACAGTGCCGCTGACTTGAAGGTATACATTGTCCCCAAATGTGAAATAGTTATGGGTGAGGACAAAGTCACAAAGTTCAGCCACCAGGTTAGCCGTGACATTATCGGGGATAATGTTCCTGACGGCTTGTAGTCCATCTTTGTGTGGAATGTTGGTGTAGAGGGCTTCTACATCCATAGTGGCTAGGATGGTGTTTTTAGGAAGATCACCAATGGATTGTAGTTTCCTCAGGAAGTCAATGGTGTCTCGAAGATAGCTGGGAGTGCTGGTAACGTAGGGCCTGAGGAGGGAGTCTACATAGCCAGACAATCCTGCTGTCAGGGTGCCAATGCCTGAGATGATGGGGCGTCCAGGATTTCCAGGTTTATGGATCTTGGGTAGCAGATAGAATACCCCAGGTCGGGGTTCTAGGGGTGTGTCTGCGCGGATTTGTTCTTGTGCTTTTTCAGGGAGTTTCTTAAGCAAATGCTGTAGTTTCTTTTGGTAACTCTCAGTGGGATCAGAGGGTAATGGCTTGTAGAAAGTGATGTTGGAGAGCTGCCTAGTAGCCTCTTGTTCATATTCCAACTATTCATGATGACGACAGCACCTCCTTTGTCAGCCTTTTTGATTATGATGTCAGAATTGTTTCTGAGGCTGTGGATGGCATTGTTTTCTGCACGGCTGAGGTTATGGGGCAAGTGATGCTGCTTTTCCACAATTTCAGCCCGTGCACGTTGGCGGAAGCACTCTATGTAGAAGTCCAATCTGCTGTTTCGACCTTCAGGACTCCTGAAACAGCAGATTGGACTTCTACATAGAGTGTTTTCCCCAATGTGCACTGGCTGAAATTGTGGAAAAGCAGCATCACTTGCCCCATAACAAATCCGCACAGACACACCCAACCCCATCCCCCACTGTTCCTCAGATGTTCTTGTTAACTGCTGGAAATAGCCTACCTTGCTTGTCACCATGAAAGGTTTTCCTCCTCCCCCCCCCCCCCGCTGGTGATGGCTCATCTTAAGTGATCACTCTCCTTACAGTGTGTATGATAAAACCCATTGTTTCATGTTCTCTGTGTGTGTATATAAATCTCCCCTCTGTATTTTCCACCAAATGCATCTGATGAAGTGAGGTGTAGCTCACGAAAGCTTATGCTCAAATAAATTTGTGAGTCTCTAAGATGCCACAAGTTCTCCTTTTCTTTTTGCGAATACAGACTAACACGGCTGCTACTCTGAAAACTGAAAGTCTTATCAATGACATCTAATAGATTTGTGAACAATGGGATGCAATCCTGGAGTAAGTCCAAATTAGTAGCACAGAATATTGGCCTTTCATCTGCGTTCTCCACCAATCGCAACTTACCTACTGAATCCGATGCCGAGCAGCATTATAGGGTCAATGTCTTCCCTGTTCTCATTGGCTCTATTCAGTCAGGTCTTACACGTCGATTTGAGTCACTGTAACTAATTTTTACCCTTTTTGGGTTTCTTTGGCAGTTCAACAGACTGCGTAATGAAAATCTACTTTCTGCAGCTGAACAATTTCAGCAACAGTACAACAAAGAAATCTCAAAAGATCTCAGTTCTGAGGTCATCTTCCTCAAATGAATATATTCCATGAACTTTAAATTGGATTGCAAGCCAAAGGAATTGCTTCAAGAAATATTTGAATTTGGAGTCTCTGGGGTGTTTCCTAATATCACGATTGCATTGCATATTTTTGTCAGTTTGCCTGCATCAGTGGTTTAAGGTGAACGCACCTTCAACATGTTGAAACAAGTCACCGTTCAACTATGGGACAAGAGCATTTGAATGGGCTCACCAGGCTTAATATCAGTTGTGACATGGCACGAAAGCTAGATTTTCCCTCAATAATTAGTGCATTTGCATAGAAAAAGGCTAGAAAAGCATTTGTTAAATAAAAAATATTCAAATTATGTCTCACTCTTTTTTTGGTGCCTTATTTTTTTTCATTTGTTGTCATTTTTTACTTTTATTATGGCTTGGGGCTTCAAAAGCTGAAAGTTGCCTGGGCCTCTCTGGACCTCTGAGAGGGCCTGCATAGAACCAGATTTTTGATGGTTAATGTCTCATTTAAAAAGTTACTGACTTTGTAACTGGGCACTTTGCAGGGGTTTGCTAGACCTGCCCTGAGGCCCTGTTGAAGTCAGTGGGAGTTCTAGTGCTGTGTTCAATGGGACCTGGATTTCATCCTAAGTTTCTAGCCCTTTTCCTTGCAGAGGGAGGACACCTAATCAAACCTAATTGCTAGAAAGGCTTATGAAGAGAATATTTCCATCAGGAGGCTCATTCCACCTAGGCACTGAGGACATCCTCTGGGTAATAGGAAGTAACAGATTGCCCAGTGCCGGTGGTATCCACTGTGGCTCTTTGCACCAGGGCAGTTAGTGACTTTGATGGGGACTAACAGAGTATGGCTCTTTTGTGTTATCTTCTCTTCCTCCTTTTGCATTCCTTACTTATCAGAGGTGCATGGTGTCTTGTAGGTTGAAACTAGTCCTTTGGATGACCTGTGCTTCACAGAGAAGATCCTCCTTGGCTCATCAAAAATGCTTGGAAGGTAAGGGCTTCTCCTTCCTCTCTGAGCCAGGACCAGCGTTTCCAATGGTTTCCTCATAATATAGTGCCCAAAGGGTATGTCTACACTACGAAATTAGGTCGAATGTATAGAAGTTGATTTTTTAGAAAGCGATTTTATACAGTGGATTGTGCGTGTCCCCACTAAGCGCATTACGTCGGTGGAGTGTATCCACAGTGCCAAGGCTAGCATTCACTTTCGGAGCGTTGCACTGTGGGTAGCTATCCCACAGTTCCCGCAGTCTCTGCCACCCATTGGAATTCTGGGTTAAGCTCCCATTGCCGGATGGGGCAAAAACATTGTCGCGGGTGGTTTTGGGTACATGTCGCCAGATGTCCCTCCCTCTGTGAAAGCAAAGGCAGACAATCATTTTGTGCCTTTTTTTTGTGAGGGCGCCATACTGCTTTCAGCAGACAGTGCAGTAGGTCTGCAAACCATCGTCATCGAACGACCGCTTCCGCTGCCACTCTGCTCTCCTGCTGCTATGAATCCACCTCGCAGGTCCTCTATATGACTGTCGTCATCCACCGCTTCCATTGCCAGTCTGCTCTCCTGCTCTCCTAGTGGTCTCGCAGTGTCGCTTCTGCTGCAACTCTGCTCAGCTGCTCTTGTCTCGCCATAACATGGCAAGCATGCAGCCCACTCAGCTGTTGTGTCTTGGCAGCAGACAGTGCAGTAGGTCTGCAAAATTGGTCATCCAACCACCACTTCCCCTGCAACTCTGCTCTCCTGCAGACGCCATACCACGGCAAGCATGGAGCCCGCTCAGATCACCGCGGCAGTTATGAGCATTGTAAACACTTCACACATTATGCAGTATGTGCAGAACCAGAACTTGCAAAAGCAGACGAGGAGGCAATGGCAGCGCAGTAACGAGAGTGATGAGGACATGGACACAGACTTCTCTCAAAGCACGGGCCTGGCAATTTGGCCATCCTGGTGGCAATGGGGCAGGCTCATGCCATGGAACACCGATTCTGGGCACGGGAAACAAGCACAGATTGGTGGGACCACATAGCGTTGCAAGTCTGGGATGATTCCCAGTGGCTCTGAAACTTTCACATGCATAAGGGCACTTTCATGGAACTTTGTGACTTGCTTTCCCCTGCCCTGAAGTGCAGGAATACCAAGATGAGAGCAGCCCTCACAGTTCCCATGTGAGTGGCGATAGCCCTCTGGAAGCTTGTAATGCCAGACAGCTACCAGTCAGTCGGGAATCATTTTGGAGAAGGCAAATCTACTGTGGGGGCTGCTGTGATCCAAGTAGCCAACGCAATCACTGAGCTGCTGCTATCGAGGGTAGTGAGTCTGGAAAATGTGCAGGTCATACTAGATGACTTGTTGCAATGGGATTCCCTAACTGTGGTGGGGCTATAGACGGGACACATATCCCTATCTTGGGACCGGACCACCAGGGCAGACAATTCATAAACCGCAAGGGGTACTTTTCAATGGTGCTGCAAGCACTGGTGGATCACAAGGGACGTTTCACCAACATCAACGTGAGATGACCGGAAAAGGTACATGATGCTCGCATCTTCAGGAACTCTGGTCTGTTTAAACGGCTGCAGCAAGGGACTTACTTTCCAGACTGGAAAATAACTGTTGGGGATGTTGAAATGCCTATAGTTATGCTTGGGGACCCAGCCTACCCCTCAATGCCATGGCTCATGAAGCCATACACAGGCAGCCTGGACAGTAGTCAGGAGATGTTCAACTATAGGCTGAGCAAGTGCAGAATGGTGGTAGAATGTACATTCGGATGTTTAAAAGCTCACTGGCGCAGTTTACTGACTCGGTTAGACGTCAGCAAAACCAATATTCCCATTGTTATTACTGCTTTCTGTGTGCTCCATAATATTTGTGAGAGTAAGTGGGAGATGTTTATGGCGGGGTGAGATCACCGCTTGCAGAGGCAATAAAGTCATTGTTGTTTCAAATTCATGCATTCTTTATTAATTCGTCACACAAATAGGGGGATAACTGCCAAGGTAGCCCGGGAGAAGTGTGGGAGGAGGGAAGGATAAGGTCACACTGCTGAAGAGAATATTTCCATCAGGAGGCTCATTCCACCATGGCACTGAGGACATCCTCCCGGTAATAGGAAGTAACAGATTGCCCAGTGCCGGTGGTATCCACTGTGGCTCTCTGCACCAGGACAGTTAGTGACTTTGATGGGGACTAACAGGGTATGGCTCCTTTGTCTTATCTTATTGAATGTCAGCCTCTGTTGCTTGGGCAGTCCTCTGGGGTGGAGTGGTTGGGTGTCCTCCCCTCTCCCCCCCGCATTCTTGGGCATCTGGGTGAGGAGTCTATGGAACTTGGGGAGGAGGGTGGTTGGTTACACAGGGGCTGCAGTGGTGGTCATTACGCAGGGGCTGCAGTGGTGGTCTGTGCCTTTCCTGCACCTCAACCATATGCTGGAGCATATCAGTTAGATCCTCCAGTAGCCTGAGCATTGCATCCTGCCTCCTTTCATCATGCTGTCACCAGCTTTCCTCTTGATCCTGCCACCTCTCCTGTTTCTCTTGCCACTTGACCTTGCGTTCATTTTGTGCTTTCCTGGACTCTGCCATTGTCTGCCTCCACGCATTCTGCTGGGCTCTTTCAGTTTGGGTGGACTGCATGAGCTCAGAGAACATTTCATTGTGAGTGCGTTTTTTTCACCTTCTTATCTGTGCTAGCATCTGGGATGGAGATGCTAGTCGCGGCGTTGAAACATTTGCAGCTGCGGGAGGAAAAAACGGGAGACTAAAATTGAAAAAGACACATTGGCCATTTAAAAAGAGGGGTTGATGTTTTTGGTTTACTGTGCAGCACAAACCCAACTAACCCCTCACCCAATTCTCTGGGATGATCACTTCATCCTTCCTAGCACCACCACCACCACATGGCTAACAGCAGGGATGATTTCTTTTTAGCCACAGGCAAACAGCCCAGCAGAAAAGGACACCTCTGAATGTTCCCTTAATAAAATTCCCCTATTTCAACCAGGTGACCATGAATGATATCACTCTCCTGAGGATAACACAGAGAGATAAAGAACGGATGTTGCTTGAATTTCAGCAAACACCGGGACCATACGCTGCCATGCTTTCTTATGCAATGATTCCAGACTACGTGCTACTGGCCTGCTGTGGTACAGTGTCCTACCATGGAGGACGCAATAAGGCTGCCCTCCCAAGAAACCTTTTGCAAAGGCTTTGGGAGTACCTCCAGGACAGGTTCATTGAGATGTCCCTGGAGGATTTCCACTCCATCCCCAGACACATTAACAGACTTTTCCAGTAGCTGTACTGGCCGCGAATGCATCCCAAGTCTTCAGGGCAAATTATTCATTAAACACGCTTGCTTTTAAACTGTGTATTATATTTACAAAGGTACACTCACCAGAGGTGCCTTCAAGGTCTGGGAGCCCGGGTTGGGAAGGTACTGTCTACAGGGTGATAAACGGTTCCTGGCTGATGGGGAGAACAGTTTCTCCACTTTCCTGGTGTGTGCTATCTTCAACCTCCCCCTCCTCATCATCTTCCTCATCGCCAAAATCCTCATCCCTGTTCCGTGAGTCTCCCTTGCAGGAATCCACGTACAGGTGTGGGGTAGTTGTAGGGGTACCTCCTAGGTTTCATGCAGCTCATCATAGAAGAGGCATGTCTGGGGCTCTGACCCCAAGCAGGCGTTTGCCTCTTGGGTTTTTTGGTAGGCTTGCCTGAGCTCCTTAAATTGCTGTGGGTCCCTGTTATAGCCTCTGTCCTTCATGCCCTGGGAGATTTTTTCAAATATTTTGGCATTTCATCTTTTGGAATGGAATTCTGATAGCACAGATTCATCTCCCCATACAGCGATCAGATCCAGTACCTCCCATTTGATCCATGGTGGAGCTCTTTTGTGATACTGTGACTCCATGGTCACCTCTGCTGATGAGATCTGCACGGTCACCTGTGCTGATCAGCTTGCCATGCTGGCCAAACAGGAAATGAAATTCAAAAGTTTGTGGGGCTTTTCCTGTCCACCTGGCCAGTGCATCCGAGTTGAGAGTGCTGTCCAGAGCAGTCACAATGGAGCACTGTGGGATAGCTCCTGGAGGCCAATACCATCAAATTGTGTCCACACTAATTCAAATTCGACCCAGTGATGTCGATTTCAGTGCTAATCCCCTCGTCGGGGAGGAGTACAGAAATTGATTTTAAGAGCCCATTAAGTCGACAAAAATGGCTTCGTTGTGTGGACAGGTGTAGGGTTAAATTGATCTAACGCTACTAAATTCAACCTAAACTTGTAGTGTAGACCAGGGCTAAGATAGTGCTCCAGTCAATGTGGGTGTAGCCTCCAGGGTGAACAGCAGTAACCTCGATGCCTCTCCCTCTGTATGTGCAATGTAACTCTCCAGCCCTGTCTTGGCTTCCATTCCTGTTAACTACAACTTGCTCCTGCTGGATGGTTGAGTCCACAGAGATATGCACACTCTCTCCCCCTTGTTTTTAACAATCATTCTGGAGTGGGTTTTCCAGATGTGTGCTGAACAGAGCAAGCAAAAAGCAGCTGGTATCAATGTACATCTCCTGGCCTAACTGTGCTTATGACAGGACTAAATCAGCTACACCTAGCTTAGCATGTGGCAGATTTTAGTTCTTGAATGTCCTTTGAGAACCCAACTCCTTTACTGTACCCTAGCCCCACATCCCCCATGTGCTTTGTTTCCATAGGTGACTTGGATATGACCCAACACCTCTTTTAAATGTTCCTTTGACACCCAAATAAGTGGTGGCCCTGTTAGAGCACCCATACAGCCAGTTGGGCGAGTGTGGCTTTTTGAAAATTCTGAACTCAAACTCTTTCTATGGAGAGTTTTGGATTGAGTACTTGTATCCATAATCCATGAACTCAGGAAAACTCCAGGACTGCAACCTTGGCCTTGTACTAAACACACAAGTTATACTGCATTAACCATAGGGATATAGTGAGAATGGTAAAACTACTAGTGTGGGTGCAGTTGTACCATATAAATACGGTTTCAGAGTAGCAGACGTGTTAGTCTGTATTCGCAAAAAGAAAAGGAGTACTTGTGGCATCTTAGAGACTAACAGATTTATTTGAGCATAAGCTTTTGTGAGCTACAGCTCACTTCATCGGATCCACTGAATGCATCTGATGAAGTGAGCTGTAGCTCACGAAAGCTTATGCTCAAATAAATTTGTTAGTCTCTAAGGTGCCAAAAGTACTCCTTTTCTTTTTGCATATAAATATGCTTATCCTGATATAGTTTATTCCTGTCTGAGGAGAATAAGATATATAGAGTCATAGTTTAAGGCCAGAAGGGATCATTTGATCATCCAGTCTGATCCCCTGTATATCACAGGCCATTAAATTTCGTCCAGTTACCCCTGTACTGAGCCTAATAACCTGTGTTTGGCTAAAGCACATCTTCGAGAAAGGCATCCAGTCTTGATTTGAAGACACCAAGCGACGGAGAAATCACTTGCTACTTTGTTTCAATTGCTAATCACCCTCATTATAAAAAATTTGTATTTTATTTCTAACTTCAATTTGTTTGGCTTCTGCTTCCTGCCATTGGTTCTTGTTATGACTTTCTCTGCTAGATTAGAGCTCTTTAATACCTGGTATTTTCTTCCTCTGATTGTACTTTGTACAGTGTAAACAAATCACCACTCAGTATTCTTTTTTGATGCGCTGAAAAGATTGAGCTGTTTAAGTCTTTCCCTGCAAGGCATTTTCTCCAGCTTTTTGGAACCTTTATACCGGTATAACTGTGTCCACACAAGGAGTTGTCTGGTTTAACTGCAATGGTAAAAAAAAAAATCACACCCCTAAACAACACCTATACCAGCATAAAAACAGTGTTGACCAGCCCTGTGTGTGAACCCATGTTGGAATTTCATTGGGTTTGTTAAACTAGCAAAGAGATTTGCTATCTTTTGCTAGATCATTTTAGCTGAAGAAAAGGATCCTTGGATTCTCTTTTCACCCATATAATCCTTACCTCATAAATTGTTTGAGTTGAAAAGAAATCTGCGATAACTTTCAGTTGCAGGCTTTAGTAGCAGTTCTTCTATCTTGTACAGTGGTATTAAAAGGGAAAAGCATGAAAAATCATTTTGGAGCCATTTTATCATCTTTATTCAGAAGAATCCAAAATATATTTACAGCTCTCTGGAAGCATTTGCTGCTGGTTCCCCAGACTTGGTAAAATTACTTGCTAATAAAAATGTGTTTTAATATTCTGGCAGAAAATTGATACCATTTCCAATCTCTGACTTGAAACAAATGAAATGTGGGGAGAAATTGAGCTCTCTCATTTCTGAAATGGAAAATGGATTTTTTTAAAGTTCAGATCATTACCAAGTGCAATATTCTTATAATAAGTTTATCACAGACCTTGTACTATTACTGCTCTGGTTCTAACTTTCTGTAGGAACATATTACTTTTAAAAACAACAAAAAATGGAATAGCCTTTCAATTATCCAGACAAACAATATTGCTTAGTAGTTGTTACAAAATTAATTTGTGAGAAAACAGTGCATTGTGTCTGTTGCAATATAAGGTAATATGAACCTAATGGGCTGACTTAGGTGATTTCTGTTTAACTAGCTAAGTTGAAAAAATGCTGAACCCCCATCCCTGCTGCTGGAGTGTTTGGCATTCCTTCTTCATTAACACCCACATTTATCTGGGTGTAATGGCATCAAGCAGGCAACAAATGAGCAAAATCACAATCGTCCTGGTCGGTTCTTTTTCATCTGCTGATAGGAAAGGAAACTCCTAGAGAGGAGGATGGCCTTTCACTTAATGCACTGGATGAATAAGACCATAAGAATGGCCATACTGGATCTGACCAAAGGTCCATCTAGCCCAGTATCCTGTCTTCCGACAGTGGCCAATACCAGGTGCCCCAGAGGGAATGAACAGGTAATCATCAAGTGATCCATCCCATTTTGCCCATTCCCAGCTTCTGGCAAACAGAGACTAGGGACACCATCCCTGCCCGTACTGGCTAATAGCCATTGATGGACCTATCATCCATAAATTTATCTAGTTCTTTTTTAAACCCTATTATAGTCTTGGCCTTCACCACATCCTCTGGCAAGGAGTTCCACAGGTTGACTGTGTGTTGTATGAAAAAATACTTCTGTTTGTTTATTTTAAACCTGCCTATTAATATAAACAAAACCTGGGTATTGTTCCGAGCTGTGCCACTGGATTCCCATCTGACCTTAAGCAAATCATTTAGGGAGAGATTTTCAAGTGTCCAGCACCCATAATTGAGGCCAGATTTTTCAAAAGAGCTTGGCTCTCAGACACACCTGAATAAGAGCCAGATTCTTCAGAAGTCCTCAGCCCTGTGCAGCTCCCAGTTTGACTCTGATAGCTAGATTTTCATAAGAGCTCAGTCAATACCCAATGTGCTGAACTGTTTTGAAGATCTGGCCCCTTACTCTGGAGCTTAAATGGGAGCTGATCTCTTTTAAAAATCTGGCTCATCTCTCGGTGCCTCAGTTATTGAGCTGGAAAATGGGGACACCAACACGTCCTTTGGCTGTTTGTCTATTTAGATTGTAAGCGCTTTGGGGGCAGGGACACTCTTATTCCCTGTATGTACAGCACCTGACACACTGGGCCTTGATCTCCATCTTGACCTCTAGTACTACTGTAAGAATAGAATTTTTTCCTTTCTTAGATAATCCTTTCATAGAGACATACTCCTTGTGGCACTGTAATATCAATACAGTTAAAAACACTATTAAAACATACTGTGTAAGAAACAGAGGAGGTGATGAGCAGCATTGTTGAGTGGGGAATAAATGGTGGCGTTCTCATTTCATGTTCACCTCTAGCTGTTGTGTTAATATTGTAATACTAGTGCAATAGCATTGGACAATATAGTCTTCAGCTACTATGAGAAAATAGCACTATGTGAGGCTAGCAGAATCCTAGCTACGGAGATTAAAATATTTTCCTATTATGACAGGTTTCAGAGTAGCAGCCGTGTTAGTCTGTATTCGCAAAAAGAAAAGGAGTACTTGTGGCACCTTAGAGATTTAACAAATTTATTAGAGCATAAGCTTTCGTGAGCTACAGCTCACTTCATCGGATGCAGTCCACCAAATGCATCCGATGAAGTGAGCTGTAGCTCACGAAAGCTTATGCTCTAATAAATTTGTTAGTCTCTAAGGTGCCACAAGTACTCCTTTTCTTTTTTCCTATTATGGTGTCCAAATACAGAGTCTCTCTTACCATCTATGCAAGACTATCTATGGAAGGTTATTACGAGCTATGAAAAATCGATACCATCTGTCTTATCATCTACACAAAAGCTTATCAACAGAATTGTTGAGGAACTGGAATTTCCATTCCATGGGGCATTCTGACATTTTGGGGAAAAAAGTTATTTCAAATCAGAACGAAAAACCTGAAATTTCACAAAATGAAAATTTTGGAAAAAAATTCATTTGGGGTCAATCAAACTGCTTTATTTTGATTTCAACTTTTTTCAAAATTTTTTTAATACATTTTGAAATGAAAAATAGTTTTGAAATGAAAGTTTGAAACGTTCCATTCTGAAAATGTTGAATGGGCACTTTTAAAACAGTTTTGATTTTTTTTAAACCGAATTTTTGTCAAATACAACATGTTGCTGCAGCAAGTTTTGATTTTGATGAAATGGCATTTTTCGAACAGAGAAACATTCCATTTGCAAAATATTTGACCAACTCTACTTAATAATTTGTAGAGGTTAAATTAAATAACATCTGTTAATATTTAAGTACTTTCTGGAAAGAATAGATAAAAATTGCAGCACTTGATGTGAATAGTGCAGAACAGAAGAAATTAACCAAGTCAGTAAGCATCAAAGGAAGGATTCATTTTTAAGGAATCCACTCCAGCATAGAATGAGCGGGGAGGGGGGCTTTGCAGCTGTGATGAGAGAGATTATTTATTGAGCTAGAGGAAAAGCTGGTTTTTCTGTTGGTAGGCTTACAGTCTTACATGAGACAAATATTTGGCTAAAGGTTGTAAAAAGCAAAGGTTTGGGCTGAAGGTTGAAACATCTCTAAATAACATCAACCCCTTTCCTGACTGAGAGAGAAGTGGGAAGGATAGGGATTTGGCTAAGTATTGCAGGAAGATACTTGAAGAAAGAGGATTTTGAGTTTGGCTGACATTGGTTTGGATTAAAACAAGTACTGCATTTGGAAAGTGGCTCAGGAGAAGAACCACTATGAACATTGCCTGCTTCTGTACTGATATTTCTATCAGTTCATCTCTAAGCAGGGACAAAAGCCGGGCCTGGATCCATCAGGAGCTCAGCCCACATTGAATTCCTTACAGGGTTGGGGCTCAAGACTCCCCTGCCTGGCAGCCATGATTGCTCTTCAATAAGGGCCTGATCCAACAGCCATCGAACAGGATTCCCATTGACCTCAGCAGGCCCTGGATTGGCTTTAAGGGCCCAATCCTGTACCCACTTACTACTGTGGGTATAATGAAGTCAATGGGCGTACTCACAGCTGTAAGCACCAAGGGCTTGATTCAAATTCTATTGAGGGCAATGGGAGCTGGTGGGCTTTGGCTCAGACCCTAAGTCTTGTGGTGTTTGTAGTACGGCATGCTAACGCATCATGCAGCAGCCTGCACATTTGCTTCTGCAACCAAATGGATGTATAGGTGACACATCTAGGATACAAGTGGGAGACCAAAATGTTTTGCGTCAACCTCAGCTGCATTTGACTGATAATCTGAGGGAAGGGCATGGAGAAGGGAGGTTTCTTTTTAGGCTGAAACACTTAATTTACGGATTTTTTGACATTTGATTTTCATACTTAAGATTAGTGAAGTGCAAAAATTCCGAATTAAAATAAATGAATTTATTATTAAAATATTAGTCAATATTAAGACTGATGCCCGTGTTCTCTTTACCCTATGAATCTGTTTGTGACATGACTTGGGGGCAGTATGTAGGGCCCATTAAAACTTAGACTGATGCTATCTTCCTTAAGACCCTGCATGAATTGACTATTGCCTTAGTCCATTCTTGCAATGGCAGCCACTGTAGTGCTGAATGTAATAGCAACAGGCAGGTGGACTTTGGTGTTCTGCAATAATATTATAATTATTAATTTTTTCTGTGTGAAATCGTAATGTGTTTGGTTTCCATTTTAAATGAGAAAACATCAATAAATCAATCCTGGAACATTCTACTCCAGTCAAGAGGACAGTGCTGATATTTAGAGACAGGGGAAATGTAAGGTAAGTGAGCTCTGTTTTTTTCTTCATGTGTTAAGCTGAATGAAAAGAAAAAGTAATAATTGCAAGCTTTATATTAACTATGTCAAGTGTTTTCCAGGTTTCAGAGTAGCAGCCGTGTTAGTCTGTATTCGCAAAAAGAAAAGGAGTACCCGTGGCACCTTAGAGACTAACAAATTTATTAGAGCATAAGCTTTCGTGAGCTACAGCTCACTTCATCGGATGCATTTGGTGGAAAAAGCAGAGGAGAGATTTATATACACACACACAGAGAACATGAAACAATGGGTTTATCATACACACTGTAAGGAGAGTGATCACTTAAGATAAGCCATCACCAACAGCAGGGGGGGAAGGAAGAAAACCTTTCATGGTGACAAGCAAGGTAGGCTAATTCCAGCAGTTAACAAGAATATCAGAGGAACAGTGGGGGGTGGGGTGGGAGGGAGAAATACCATGGGGAAATAGTTTTACTTTGTGTAATGACTCATCCATTCCCAGTCTCTATTCAAGCCTAAGTTAATTGTATCCAGTTTGCAAATTAATTCCAATTCAGCAGTCTCTCGTTGGAGTCTGTTTTTGAAGCTTTTTTGTTGAAGGATAGCCACCCTCAGGTCTGTAATTGAGTGATCAGAGAGATTGAAGTGTTCTCCAACTGGTTTTTGAATGTTATAATTCTTGACGTCTGATTTGTGTCCATTCATTCTTTTACGTAGAGACTGTCCAGTTTGGCCAATGTACATGGCAGAGGGGCATTGCTGGCACATGATGGCATACATCACATTGGTAGATGCGCAGGTGAACGAGCCTCTGATAGTGTGGCTGATGTGATTAGGCCCTATGATGGTATCCCCTGAATAGATATGTGGACAGAGTTGGCAACGGGCTTTGTTGCAAGGATAGGTTCCTGGGTTAGTGGTTCTGTTGTGTGGTGTGTGGTTGCTGGTGAGTATTTGCTTCAGATTGGGGGGCTGTCTATAAGCAAGGACTGGTCTGTCTCCCAAGATCTGTGAGAGTGATGGGTCGTCCTTCAGGATAGGTTGTAGATCCTTGATGATGCGTTGGAGAGGTTTTAGTTGGGGGCTGAAGGTGATGGCTAGTGGCGTTCTGTTGTTTTCTTTGTTGGGCCTGTCCTGTAGTAGGTGACTTCTGGGTACTCTTCTGGCTCTGTCAATCTGTTTCTTCACTTCAGCAGGTGGGTATTGTAGTTGTAGGAATGCATGATAGAGATCTTGTAGGTGTTTGTCTCTGTCTGAGGGGTTGGAGCAAATGCGGTTATATCGTAGCGCTTGGCTGTAGACAATGGATCGAGTGGTATGATCTGGATGAAAGCTAGAGGCATGTAGGTAGGAATAGCGGTCAGTAGGTTTCCGATATAGGGTGGTGTTTATGTGACCATCGCTTATTAGCACCGTAGTGTCCAGGAAGTGGATCTCTTGTGTGGACTGGTCCAGGCTGAGGTTGATGGTGGGATGGAAATTGTTGAAATCATGGTGGAATTCCTCAAGACCTTCTTTTCCATGGGTCCAGATGATGAAGATGTCATCAATGTAGTGCAAATAGAGTAGGGGCATTAGGGGACGAGAGCTGAGGAAGCGTTGTTCTAAGTCAGCCATAAAAATGTTGGCATACTGTGGGGGCATGCGGGTACCCATCGCAGTGCCGCTGATTTGAAGGTATACATTGTCATCAAATGTGAAATAGTTATGTGTCAGGACAAAGTCACAAAGTTCAGCCACCAGGTTAGCCTTGACAGTATCGGGGATACTGTTCCTGACGGCTTGTAGTCCATCTTTGTGTGGAATGTTGGTGTAGAGGGCTTCTACATCCATAGTGGCTAGGATGGTGTTTTTAGGAAGATCACCAATGGACTGTAGTTTCCTCAGGAAGTCAGTGGTGTCTCGAATATAGCTGGGAGTGCTGGTAACGAAGGGCCTGAGGAGGGAGTCTACATAGCCAGACAATCCTGCTGTCAGGGTGCCAATGCCTGAGATGATGGGGCGTCCAGGATTTCCAGGTTTATGGATCTTGGGTAGCAGATAGAATACCCCAGGTCGGGGCTCCAAGTGTTTTCCAGTGCACCTATTGGAAACACTGATCTTCCAGTTGACTGGAAGCATTTCAGCACAGGATCACAATGTTATGCTCTAGCACAGAGGGTGTGTTCACCTTCCAGAGGATGGATTGTGATTTAACAATCTGCGTGGGTAAGAGGCATTGCCTCCTGAGCAGCCCAGGCAATCAGTCGTGACTGTGAGGGTCACAATTCCTTTTCTAGTAGCCCCACTTGCTCCAGGAAGGAAGTAACTCGCTAATCATCGCAGGTTATTTCTCCCACTTCTCTGGCCAGAGTGGTGTGGAGTCAAGGCTTTACTCACTCCCTGCATGGGAGTAGGGGCCCTGCAGAGGCTGTTTTCCCTGTGGAAGCTACTGGGTACCTGGCCTGTGCAAGGAAATGAGTGAATGTCTTACACCTGCTTACTCTGCCATGTGGGTACAGGAGACAAGCTGAGAATTCTACCTTAACTGCTTCAGTTGCTTACATGCCATGTTGCTGACTGTGGTATAGTAGCTAGAAAGAGGGTGACATTTGCCATGGCAGTGTGTATCTGTGGATGACTGCAAACCTATGGCCTAGCAGGAATGCATGATGATGGCATTTGTCTGGCCAAAAGGCTGCCTCCACTAGAAGTCCCAGAGATCCTGACCCAGAGTCCACTGAAGTCAATGGGAATCTTTTTTCTGACTTCAGATGGCCTTTCATCAGGTGCAGAGAGAGAGAGAGATTGTTCACTCTACAGGTTGTCTGTGACTTCCTGGAGAGGAGCATGGACCAGGAGGAAACAGGGAAGTGTACTGACATGTGCATAAGCAGCTGCATGGACCAAGCAATGATGATGGCTACCTTGTTTGCCCTGTCCCTCATCCATACCTATTTATTTGTTTCATCTACATGTTGCATCTTCTCCTTAACTCAGCATGTAAGCAGGGACTGTCTCTTGTCTGATGTCGACCCAGTGCCCAGCACACTGGGGTCCTGATCCTTAACTAGGGCCTCTAGGTGCTAATGGAGTCCTACATAGCAGCCCCCTGTGCAAGTTCTTGTCCTTCTTTCCAGGAACAGACCACATGTGGCCCTGCATGGTGACAGCTTCAGGCAGAGCACAGTGCAGATTAACTGTGATTTGGGTTTTTGCAGCTGATATTTATTCATTTAATATTTGTAGAAATCAAAAGAAATTATAATTAAAGGGCACCTGTTCTAAGTGCTAGGTGCCCAATGTCCTAGTTTATGTAAAGAAACAAACAAAGTTAATCCCCCAGCTCAACCCCAGCCTCACAGTATTCTCTGAAGGGCAACAAGCCAAAGTGCTGGAGCTTGTTCCAGAACTGAAGGCCTCTCATGAGGGAACACTCTACTGCCAGTTCCCCCTCTGCTTTAAATTCATGGGGATCCCACTCCAATGCCTCTGCCGATAGCAGCTGTGGCTGTGTGGCAGGGGAAGACATGGTCCCTTGTGAGTCTATTTATGGGGAGAAGGGTGAAAGCTAGTGGAATCGGTCAGCGAATTCACCAACACTAACCCTCTTTAACCATTGGTTAAAATAAGAAGGGAAATTGTTTTAAATAACCAGTCAATGATCCAGAACTCTAACCAGGGAGTACTGAGCACTCCAAGGAGGAAAGTAATGTCGAGTTAGGCAAGAAAGAGCAGTGCAAAGCAGAAGGGGCTCCCCCTCCTGCCCCTTGTTTGGGTAAACAGTGGTATGTTCTATACTTAGATTTCACTAATGGGAACTCCTGGATCTCTGTAGCAGTCTTACCATGGAGTCACAGACAGTGCCCTGAGACCCTCTAGCCTATTTTGCTGCCTGGACAAATTGGACTTTGTGATCATGGTCACTTAAACTAAAATTCACACTGCATCAGGGTTTCTCCCAGTCCCAAGAGAGAAGTCACTTACCCCAGATCAGGTGGTACTCCAGATCTTACACCAAAAACAATGCTGACATCCAATTCTATAGTAAACTAACTAAATGTTTATTAGCTAAGAAAAAGAATGAGAGTTATTGAGAGGTTAAAACAGGTAAAATATATGCACAGGTGAATCACAGTTTGTAATTCCAAGTGGCGGCAGTGAGGTAATAAACTGCTAGTTTCCCAAAAGTCTTTCAGGATACCCAGATTGTCTCTGGGGATCTCTGCTTTGCATCTGGTACACTTCCCTGGAAGAGTCCAAACAGTTCAGAGATAAAGGATCTTTCTTTGAATCCATATTGATAGATTTTTCACACATAAAGCAGGCTGACAGTGTCTCTACCCATGGGGGTTTTCCTTTAACGCTGGATGAGGAATGCACTTAGTCTTTTGACCTATGATCATCATATATAATGGCCACTTGCTTTGAAATTAGAATTTTTTGTTTAAGTCCTTCATTAGCATTTCACAGGTTTTCTTTGTCTGATGAGTTATTTAGTTACAGGAGTATTTGCAATATAAGTGTTTGCCCTTACATCATGGCAGGACCCAGATAAGTAAAAACAATGCATGTAACATCTCATTAATTATATAAACTTTAAATACCCAGTACACTCTTAGATCATTACTTTGATCTATACCAGTGTTTCCCAAACTTACAACAGCTGCATACCCCTTTTGAGAAATTTGTCTTACCAGTGTACCCCTTCTCCGGTGAAAATAATTTGGGGGCAGTGGGTGGTGGTAGCCACATTTTTATAACACACTCCTACTTTGTTTCATTCTGGATTAAATGTTTATTAGAAATAAATACCAAATTATATTACATACAGTTGAAACAAAAATTTTAATAGAAATAATAGTTACATATAGAAATAGTACTAGAAATAATTAAAATAATAGAAATGAATCAACAGTCTGGCAGAACAGCCTATACATATATATATATATGTTGAATTTGTATCATTCTGGAATTAAAATACGCTGGTTTGGTTACGTTAGTGAAGAAAGCACTAATTTTAATATTTACTATTTTGGTATTGAAAAATTTTCAATACCAACCAAACTATTCAGTGCAAGGGACCAGACACTATCAAGGGGATATCTGGCTTGATGTCTGTGATCTTAAGACAAAGATGGGGTTCCACGTCAATAAGACGATTTTGTTTTTTTGTTATGATGCCAACCAGCACAGAGAATCCGATCTCACATAAATACGAGGTGGGAAAAGGCAGAAAATACTTGACAGCTTTGTCCAATAAAGCTGGATATTCAGAGCTAACCCCCAGCCAAAATGACGTCAGTGTATTTTGCTCAAATTTTGTTTTCAGGAAACTATCTGAAGCCAGCTCCAAGACCTGTTCTTCTTCTGAAGCGGAGAGGTTATTTGGCAATGTTTGAACATTGATGATAAAAGGGTTCCTTATCCTTTCAAAGGTGCCGTCCGGTTCAGGGAAATACATATGAAGATCTCTCTGCACGCTTTCCAAATGCTGCTTCATAGTTTGCAACATATCACTATCAAGTTCGTTAGTCGAGTTTATTAGTAAGTCATGAAGAGATGTAAAGGAATCTAGTTCACGACGACTATGACGTTTATGTCACAGTTTCAATTTTGCGACCATGGCGCTCACTTTGTCTTGAACATGGAATATGGATAGGAGTTTCCCTTGCAAGGATAGATTGAGGTTGTTTAAATGAGCAAAGATATCTGCAATATATGCTAATTTGCATAGCCATTTCCAGTCGTGTATACGGTCTCGCAGGTTAAAGGTTTCATCTAAAAAAACTTGCAGTTCTTCTCACAGCTCAAACAGGCAATTCAGAACTTTTCCACCCGAAAGCCAACGCACTTCAGTGTGAAATAGGAGTTGTGTGTAATCACTGCCCATCTCATCACAAAGCTGAGAAAACAGCCAGACGTTCAGAGGGTGGCCTTTCACAAAATTGATTATTTTCACAGCTTCATCCAGTACTTGCTTTAGATCTGCCTGCATGTTCTGGGTGGCAAGTGCTTCCCTGTGAATGCAACAATGATTCGATTTTGCTTCTGGCGCAACAGCTTGAATACGTGCAACAACTCCTTTTCTTCGAACCAATCATGGCTCTGGTGCCATCTGTGCTTATTCCAACACAACAACTCCAATCCAAGTCATTTTTTTGATAAAATCATCAATAACTTTAAAAATTGCTTCTCCAGTTGTTTGTGTTGGCATAGGTTGGCAGAACAAAATATCATCGTGGATGTCATTATTCAGCTCGTATCTGACAAACAACAAAAGATTAGCTAAATTCACAATATCAGTGGCTACTATGCACTGCAAGTGGATGAATCGACTCTTTTGTACTCTTGACAATAATTGCTGCTTTATGTTTTCGGCCATATCTGTGATTCTATGATGAACAGTGTTATTTGAGAGGGGGACACAATCTATAGCTTTGCTAGCCTTGTCTCCAATCATCACTTGCACCATTACTTTGGCTGCAGGTTTTACTAATGTCTCACCAATCACTTCAGCAGCTCCGGACGTTGCAATTAAGTACATCACACTATATGAAGCTTCCAAAGCTTTCATATTTTGCCCTCCGTCACATTACAAATTGTTTTCTGGGACTTTTGGAGATCTTTGCGCCTATTTTTGAAGAATTCTACAGGTTTTCCCTTTGTTTGCTATCAAAATGGTGTTTTAGGTTGGATGGTTTCATACTTTCATTTGTGAGAGTCGCATAACAAATCACACATAGTGGAACAGACTCCACCTCATCGCCAGTCCACAAAAATCCCAGTTTAAGATATTCTTCAACATATTTGCAGGCTTTTTTTGTTTTCTTTGCAGCTGATACATTCAATAAACTTACAGATGGTTCACACGGTTCACTAATTTTGTCGTCACAATTGTCTGATGTAGCCATATCACTGCATTTTTTGGCATAATTATCACTAACATTCGTATTTCCTTCATAATTTTCTTTTGTACATTTCAAATTTCCTGTTTTTAGCCAGCGACCCATTGTAAATGGGTTTACCAAAAACTAAAAAGAGAGAAATTTTGTATATTAATACACACCAAGTATGTACTTGCTACGATCTTTAGATTACTACAAGCAGTTATTCACTTTTATCTTTTATCCGTCAGTTTGACTTCTGTGCATGTCACAAAGGCAAGTGCATTGCTCGAGGCGCGGTAACGTGCACTCATGGTTTGCGTTGGCTCTGCTGTGCTATTAGATGTTACTGAACTCGTTATCATATTAGTTACAATGTAAATCTGTGTGTATTTCTACTGTACAAGTGTACATCATTCTTATATATTAAATTTTAGTGAATTGTTTTCTACTGCTAAAAAATACCTATGATAAAGTAAAATAAAAAATTCTGCCACGTACCCCTTGAAACCCTTTTACGTACCACCAGGGGTACGCGTACCACACTTTGGGAAACACTTATCTATACTAATACACAAGTGAATTGACCTGAATACACTCTAGCACGACTTGGTCTGCCAGTGTCACAACTTCGCCCTCTCACCCAGGTCAGGTGTAAACAAGGAGTTAATGCCTTTCTGGCTGGCAGAAGTAGTACCCTGGCCACAGGGAAGTATGCCACTTTCCCTGCATTAGCCATAATTTACCCAGTAGTTAGGGGATTAGTTTAGAATGGGTTAATTTCCAAGTATCATTTCTATTCTAAACAAGCTAGCCAAATGTAGAAATAATCCCTGGCAGAACCCTGTGCAAACTTGTAATGCATGACATTTAAATAAAGAAATTTCCCTTAAAATATCCCTTGAGCTGAGAGAGGTCATGCCTTGAAGTGATAACTAATGTAGCCGACTGGAAGAGCTTGGGGTTGGGGCGGGGGGAGACTGAGCCTTGGTAGCAGTATAATAGTGCTTGTATGTCTCTGCTCTCAAGGCTGACCAGCACTGATTGTGTTCATGATGAATCATTCCTCCTGGTCTCTCATGACTCAGCCTGCAAAAGATCTCATTGTGATTCAGCCACCAGCTCCCACAACCTAGATGGGAACGTTACATTCTGTTTAAAATATTCAGCCTAAGCAGCAAAGATAATTTTTGAGGTGACATTCTTTCCTTTTTGAATCAAAGTCACCCAGAGAAGTGGAAGGATAATTGCATTTTCTGACATGCAGACGCAGAATGTGATTTAATTAAATATGTAACGTCAGGCAGAGACTAGCAGCCAAAATAGGATTTAAAAGGAAAGCTGTCACCTTTCCCACAGTGGCACCAATCTTGCTGGCCACACTTGGTGTAAATTCCCATTGATGTGCTGGGTAGCCGGACTTGACCTATGTGTAGCAGTTGTAAGTGCCCAGAGGCAACATGTATGGGATTAATTTAGTTGGTGTCTTTCATAATGTAGCAAACTTTTATTTTTATCTTTACACTTTCCTTTGACCTATGTATCTGGCTAATCTACAGTATTTCTAAGGCACCTATGCCCTTGAGTTCTAAGCCTTGGTCCTGTGAACAGTTACTGTATATGCTTAATTTTAAGCACCTGAGACTACTCTTGAGTTTAAAGCTGAACATGTGTGTGAACATGTCCTGAATCAAGGCCTACGTATGTCTAGCATTAGAATAAAAGAAAAGGAGTACTTGTGGCACCTTAGAGACTAACAAATTTATCTGAGCATAAGCTTTCATGAGCTACAGCTCACTTCATCGGATGCATCACGAAATGCATCACAAGATGCTGTAGCTCACGAAAGCTTATGCTCAAATAAATTTGTTAGTCTCTAAGGTGCCACAAGTACTCCTTTTCTTTTTTGAGAATACAGACTAACACGGCTGCTACTCTGAAACCTAGCATTAGAATGTTTCCTTTCCTGGGTTACTAAAGGTATTTGAGAAACAAATGAGATTTTTAATGCTTAGTGCTCTTTGTTAGCTCTTTGCACTTCCCTAGGTGGGGAGAACGGGAGCTAAGCAGTCCAGTGTCCTTACTGGGCTGTGCTCACTAGGGATCAAGGCTCCAAGACATCAGGGAATGTTTGTATTTCTTTTCTTTTCAATCATGGACCCCTTCCCAGCCAATCTATGTTATAACAACGTGATGGGCTGAATTGCTGGGAGCATTGAAGCAGCATTGCTGAACTTAAGCAGGGAGCAGGCGGCCAGCCACCATCTTTCCCCTTGCCTCCAAATTCTGAGGGTAACTGATAGGCCACTTCAGCAGCCAGTGCAAGTTACAGCCAGTTCAGAGCTATCCAAGCTATCCTTTGAAGACGCCTGTCTTCAGCAACTGCTACTCATAAAGTTTAGCAAATAGTTTAGTTTAATAAAGAGTTGCTGGTAGCCAGCTATCCAAAAAATAATGCAGGTGTGATAAATAACGTGGGTGGGGGAGGAGGGGAGAGCTCCTTTTTATGGAAGCCCAGCCAGCCAGTTAGCTATAAAGTCCCTCTTGGTGGCTGTTCCCTGCTTGCTTTACCTGTAAAGGGTTAAAAAGTCTCCGTGGCTAGATAAAAGAAAGGGAGTGGGCACCTGACCAAAAGAGCCAACGGTACGACTAGAACTTTTTCAAATTAGAAAAAACTTCCCTTTTATCTGTTGTTGTACTCTGGGGAAGAGGGGTACAGGGCAGCAGTTATGCTATGAGAGGTTTTAAGCCACTTGTGAAAAATCATCAGCTCATACCTAGAACTACTTATTTGAAACCCCCAGATGTGTAAGTAGATGAGGAATGTCTAGAAAGATGCAATTAGGTTTATTTCTTTTATTTTGTAAGGCTTGTGGACTCCTCTGTGCTAACCCCAGATGCTTTTGTTTTACTTGTAACCTTTAAGTTGGACCTTAAGAATCTATCTTGATGCTTAATCCTTGTATTGTTTTAATAAAATTTACCTTTTTAAAGAACAGGATTGAATTTTTGTGTCCCTAATTGGTTTGTGCATATGTTGTTTAATTAGCTGGTGACAACAGTTAATTTCCTTTGTTTTCTTTCTAAGCTCTTCCCCGGAGGGGGTGTGAAAGGACTTGTGGGTATCCCACAGGAAGGAATTCCCAATCTTCCTGGGTTTCAAAAAGGGGGTGTTTGTACTTGGGTGGTGGCAGCATCTACCCATCCAAGGTCAGAGAGAAGCTGTAACCTTGGGAATTTAATACAAGCCTGGAGTGGCCAGTATTAATTTTTAAAATCCTTGCAGGCCCCCACCTTCTGCACTCGAAGTGCCAGAATGGGGAATCAGCCCAGATAGCAGGGGACAGAAACAACCTACATGGCAGGGGCACAAACCCGCTCAAGCAAGAGCAGTGTGAGAGGCAGCTGTGTTGGTGTTAATATTTCCATTTCGTTTTGAAAGGATGATCTTCAAAGGTGTTGAACAAATGTATATTAATAAAAAAAAGATCATAAGGTTTAAAAAAGACAGAGTTGCCAGTTACATCTTCTGTTCCTGAGAGCAAAGTTTCTTTCAAAGGTTGTGAGGAAAGTTATTGAAGAAACATTTAAAGTCAGTGAACTAACAGTTAAAGAAATCAAATTGACTTGCTGTAAGAAATAGGTAAGTGAGAATCAGAGCAGCTTTTCATTTTGACTGGGATGATGGCAAGCACTTTTTTTAATTCAAGCTCTTTGGATAAATTCGAAGTCTGTATGCAAATCAGGCTTTTTTGTCAGTTTTTGAGTCCCATACTTTGCTTTTTGAATGGGAACCTACCTTGAGCCATCTGTGCAAGGACTTTTGCCACTAGGCATGCTGTATGAATACCGTGCTCATCACTGTAATATTTGTGTGCCCCCCGGCAGTGCAATGACTGCTAAATGTTATCTGATCTTACAAGTGGCTGAGTATCCTTATCTTCTACTGACTTCAATAGAAATGGTGAGTGCTCATCATCTTACAGGACTGGGCCTTTTGGTCCTGATCCAGCATAACTTTAAGCATCAGATTAGTCCCAATGTGGGTATGTTACACCTGCGTGGATGTGCATTGCTGGAGTGGGGCCATAGGTTGTTGTCTGTTTGAAGCAAAGACCTTGTCCTTATGTTGGTTTCTGAAGCACACAGTTGGTGCTATATATGCAATTAATAAATACAAATAGTGGTTTGTGTCATTAAACTCAGGGGTAGCTGAGTCATGTTCTAATGTGTGCTAATGCCTGTGAGGATGGCCAATTGTGTTAGAACACAATTTGCCCAAAGCTGTGTTTACCTGGATTGAAAAAATCTGCCTGAAAAAAATAGAACTTCTTTTTGTTTTTTAACCCGCTTATAACAGTTTGGCCTCATCCACACAGATTAAGCCATTTTAGAACATAGACTTGCTGCAAATGACTTGAGCAAATCACTGTGTAGTTTGCAATGGGCGTCTTAAGTTTTTATTACTGGAAATGACTTCCAGACGGTTAGGGTCTTCACTTCTTCTGAGTCTGCTCCTCATTTTGTAGGAGGCAGTGGTAAACCTTCTGGGGCTCAGATCCTCAGATGGCATAAATTACAATGATACCATTGATGTCAAAGGAACTGCCCCAGTTATCTTCTGTTGAGAATTTGGTCCCCACAGCCTTCAATGGGGGCAGATTAAATCATACTAGTATGTCTACCTGTGTCTCAGTCCCACACCTGCTGCTTCAGTAGTGCTGCTTTCTGGAAGAGCTGGTGGAACCTCTTTCCTTTACTCTTTGAAATGGAAGTATTCTCTCTTGTTTCCATAGTTGAAAAGCATGCCAGAGTGGGGCCGGGGTGGCAGAGTCCCTGGACTGTAGTTGCATTCTAAACTAGTGGGGCAGTAGTCATTTATAAATGAGATGTGCACAGAGTTGGTATCTGACCTAAAGAAAAATAAGGATATTTGTAATGTATCCACTTTGATGACCTAATAATCAGCAGCAGCCATCTGTATTTTGTCGATGTGTTTGATGATGAGCACAGGATTCAAACTCAGATTCTTGTTGCAGACTGGAGATGCATGTATTATAGTGGTCATGATGAACAGGGTAGCAAGCTATATATTGTTACTGAAGTCCTACTGATAGCTCCACAAGATGGCTCTATAAGATGGATGGCTCACAAGAGTACTGGGATATCTGGAATATGAAAAATCTGAGAGATATAGCATGTCCAAATGATTTTGATATAATACACTGGAAATACCATGTTTGTATACATTTAGAAACTTCTATTAGCTCTTCTAATTCAGAAATAATGTACCATGAAGTCATCATTTCTTTGTCTGAGTTCTTAGGAAGTCACGTATTAGTTTATGCATCATTACAGCTGAATTACTGTGACTTATAAAGTTTACAAAAATATATTTTAATAGAGTTACTGATAGCCAGCTATCCAGCAAATAATCAGATGCAAGAGCTTTGGGCAGCTTGAGTATCATTTAGAGACGTTTCAGATGATACCATGTCAGTTCAGGTAGCTCTGAATGCAGGATTGTTGATTAACATGCGGGTAAGGTAGATATTTTGGTATGGTAACTATCGTTTAAACTTACACGTGGCTTGATGGATTTTTACAATGAGGGTAGCTCTTGGTATTAGGGAATATTTTAAACTATGTGAATATATTTGCACTGAGCTTAGTGAAATGTTTGGCTAGTCTGGGATTTTAAAAGGGATTCCGTGCACAATTCCCACTGAATTCCCCACTGCTTTTGTGCAGGATGGTGCTGAATGTATCTAGTTATTAATTACCATAGTGATGCTTAGAGCCCCCTCTTAGGGACCAGGGCCCCATTTTGCTCAATACTGTACATAAATATTTTAAAGAAGGAGCCAGTCCCACAATCTATCCTGCAATTGGGATGGGCTTCAGTGGGAGCTCTGGGGGGGGGGGGAGGGTCTGACTTTGTGGAGTCTAGGCCCATGGTGAGATACAACAGACTAGATGGAGAAAAATGTAACAGGTGGAAGGAAGAGGACAGGGTAACAGTGACACGAGCATGTTCAATATACTCAGCAGCCGTGTCAGCAGACCCGCTGTCTCACCATTGTGCCAGGTGTATGTAGGCATCCTAGCCTATAACCTGGTCTGAAGCCATCAGCCCATGAAGGTTCTTAGAAAACAAAGAACAAATTAAGGTATTAATATAGGTGGTAGTGAGTTTTGTTTAATTAGTGGTCCAACAAAAACGGTTTCAACCACCTAGTCTGGAAGTATTGATACTTTTGACTGCCATCTACTGATGCCCTTAGGAGTTCTCTTCAAAGCCTATGTGATTTAATTAGGACTAGGTCAGTTAAAGCAGAGCTGGGTAGTAGTTACCAATTCCCGATTTGTCTTTGTTCCCTCTAGTATTCCTGCACTCATCGCTTATTTCCCCCATTGCTCTAATGGAGCCACAGCGCTGTTGTTCTCTGTTGCTTTCTCTTTTCCATTCACAAGGCATGCACGCTCTCTGTAATATAATCAATAGCCTAAGAGCGGAATGCCCTCCGCAGTCTCGGTTTGAGTTGTTGATCCATACTGCCATCACAGCACTGGTTCATCTCAAGAAAGACATTGGTTCTGATCCACCTGAATATACCCTGTCCTCTTCCTACTCTTGTGTTTTTATTCATGGCTCCTGGCAAGGAACTAATATGCTATTTCACTCAGCGGAGTTATTTATATACAAATAGATGGTAAGATTGAAAGCAAGTCTGAATTCATCAAAATGGAAGATAACAAATTTTCAGCAAAATAACACTGACATTTATGTTAAAAGGGGAAAAAAACACCAGTATCTGACATTTAAAAATAATGCCCCATGTAAACACTAAGCACCTTTTTAAGGTCACCAAGAAGCTTTGACTACAGTTCTCTTTCTTTTTCTTAATTATATAATCAGTAAGGATGTACTTCCCACAACTCCTGCTTTACATGTGAAAGTGAACAGTGACTGTGGAAAAGGTAATGCTGCAAGAATTAAAAGAGCTGAAGTGATCTGCAGCTACTTGGCACAGGGAGTAGTGCATCACATTTAATTCCTTTGGTGCTTATTTTAATAACATTAATCATGATGAACTCTTTAGTCATTAAAGGGGATGAAATATGCAATGCCATGGGAATCGCTTTGCAATTTAACTTTTATCACCACATTGTTGTGATGAACATTTTTAAAAAAAATAATTGCTTCATATCAGGCAGGTTCACCCATGGAATGTTGGTTTCATTTTGAAACTTTGCATAATATTCATAATCAGAAATCGATGCATAATTCTTTTTTTTTTAAATTTAGTAAGAATGAAAACTCAGGCTATAGGCCTGGACTATTGAAATTACGTACAAAAGGAAGTTAGAAAAAGGAAATTTCGCTTATAAAATATGCCAATCTCAGTCCTTTTGCCTCCCTTTGTCCTGATGACCCCTTCATAGATTTGTAAGTTGAAACCTCTGCTCTGTTGTCGCCAGTGGAAGTTTTGCCATTCACTTCAATGGAGCCAGAATTTTACTTGTACATTTAAAGTTCGGAAGGGGACTCCTGTGATATCAGGCATAACACAAGCTGTAGAATGTCACCCTGTAATTCTTGCATTCGACCCAATAACTTCTGTGGCTCAATTAGAGCATCTCTCTTAGAAAGACCTCTAATTTTGATTGAAAGTGATGGACAACCCACCACATCTCTACATGCAGCAATCAAAAACCAAAAAGGCATTAAACTGTATTAAAAAGTACCCATAATGCAGTTTATATAAATTGATGGGACACCTTAATCTTGAATATGGTGTTCAGTGTGGCTGGGGTATTCGAAAGTGCCTTAGACACTTAGAAGCAAAAGTGCCATTGAAAGTCAGTTGTCAGAGTGCTGTGGAACTAGGTCTAACCTTGGATTGCACGAGATTTTTGTTCTTCCCTATGTAGTCATCAAATCTTAATGCATTATGGGAGCGTAGTCTGAACTTTGACAATTTTCCAGGAAATTGAGGTCTGTAGCTAAGGCATTGTGCTGTTGCTTTGAAAGCAATGACAAAACTCCCCCTGACTTCAGTGGTGCAGGACTGGACCTCTCACCCCAAGGCTGCATAAAATTATTATAGATTTCATTTAATTTAAGACGGACCATTCCTGGGGTGCACCAAATAATATCTCATTAAACCATGGCAGAATCTTATAGATACATGGCCCTGATTTCCCTTGAACATGATAGTGATGTTGATTATTTGCTCCTTGCAATTTTAAAGACCTCCCCGGAGAGGCATGCTACAGCGCCTGATTCAAAGCCCACTGAGGTGTATGGGATTCTCTGGATTCACTTCAGTGTGCTTTGGATCAGGCCCCTCTTAGAACTAACTTGAACTGGATTTCAGGGAATGGTTGAAGAATCTTTAGTCTGTTAGTTTACTAATTCATTTGAGATTGGAGTTATAAATGTTCAGTTCAATTGTTAATTTATTAAAACCATCTAACAACCTGGTGCATATTAAGATGACAGTTATGAATTTCAAGGCAAGTTCTATAACATTATAAGAGTTTTTTATAGTGCTTCCATCAGAGGCTATCAAGGTACATCACACATTTTACCAGCCTCTCACACTCAGGGGAATGCAGGGACTGCAGCTGTCCTCAGCCCCTGGCTAGGAGTATGACAGTGGAGAAGCCACTTTTTTTTTGTCCTTTATCCTCCACACTTGTGGACAAACATGGTGTTGGACACAGGCTGACTGTAAATGAATTGCCCAGGGTAACACAGTGAGTCTGTGGCAAAACCAGGAATACTATTGATTTTGATTGCAAAGGTTCCCAAACAGGGATCAGGACCTCATTCTACTAGCAACCAGAGCTGAATGAATAATTGATTTTTTGGTCTGGTGGCCTAATTGAAAAATGCCTCCAAAAATCAGTTAATTTGGAAGCCAAACTGCTTTTTTCCCCTCTCACCAAAACAAAACATTTAATTAGGGCAAATTAAATGTTTCAAACATTGTTTCAGAAATATTAATTTGAAAACATTATGACATTTCCAAAAAAAAATCAGTTTTTATCAGCTGAAACTATTTGCCAAATTTGATTTGAATTCACAAATACTTTTGGTGCCACCCATAAATACACATTTCTGAGAATTTACTGTTACACATTTTAGGGCTCTCCCTCCTTTCCCCCCTCCCCACCCCCAGCATCCCTCCCTTTTGGGTACTCAGGAAGTAAGGGACTCAACTTTACCCCTACATGGGTTCAGGGCTCCATGAGTCTGTGGGACCTTTTCCCAGTGAACAAGCCTTACACAGCTATATCCTTAGACCTCTATTTAATTAAGAATTTATCAATAGAGAACACATGCTAAGCATACAATGCTGACCACTCCTAATAAGGCAGATATACTTTTCTTGATGGCCAGTCAAGAGTAGATCATCTGGTGACTCCAGCTTCTGCACAGTATGGTCAACAAGATGCTGAGGTCTTGGGCTGTGTCTCAGATTAGATTCCAAAAAGCTTCACATTTTACACACATTATATAGGTAAAACCACTACTACTTTAGCTATACTTTAACTATCACATTTCTAAGAGCCTTCAAACAACATATCTTAACCAATCATATGCAAGTTCCCCTGTGTCTTATGTTTATCTATTACTTAACGTATTACAGTTTATCTTTGTGGTTTTGTTTTTCCAGATGGTCAGCACAAGACATTTTCCAAGGTTGCTCTAGTGCTAGTTTATGGCTTGTTCTTCTTGGCTTTCTCGGAACCCTTCCAAAAATTCCTTACCGTTAGCTTATCTATCCTGTGACTGTTGGTGGGCGCATTCCTGAACTGGGAGTGCTTTATCAGCAGTGGAACGTTTTGTTTTTAGTGATGTAGTGAATGTTGCTTGGTAACAGATTGAGTCAGGGATGGGTAAATTGTCATGGCTACGTTACTATTCCCTGAAAAAATTTCACCCAGTTCTATTAGCAACCACCACCATGACAGTCTCTGCCCCAGAGAGCTCACAGTCTAGAAATGGGTCTCATTTCTATGTCTAGCCAATAGAGCTTGCTTCTTTCTTTCTATGAACTGTAGTGTATGTATCCTTCAGCTACTGGCTACTCAGGACGCTAAAAAATAGCTCATTGTTAGCTACAATTGCAGTGACAACACAGGTAACACAGTTCTATCATGACCAGCAGGTGGATGTCTTGTACTAGAGAGAGACTAGAGAATGTTTGTCCTCCCTCCCCACTGCATTTAATCAGTTCTAAGTGCTGTTAGGCAGGATAAAAGAATGCCGGTTCTGCTCAGCCAAATACTAGTGTGCCGATTTTTTTTAAAGTGTTCTTCACTCCCCTGTTCATGCATGGGGAATGCCACATTTTCATTCTATTTATTAAAGAAATCTGAAAGAATTTATTAAACCAATGTAAAAATACCATCAGTTCCAGCTCTTTTTTTTTTTGGTTGTTGTTATATATTGTCATTGCAATGACCCTCAGAGGCACAGATCAGGACCCGTATTATGCTAAACATTGTACACATTTATGGAAAAAAAAGGATCTGCCCCTAAACACTTACAATATTAGCATCTGATGAGACAACAGGCGAAGAAAGGGCAAGGTGATAGTGAAACAAACATGATTCACATAATCAGCAATCTCACCACACCAGCTGCCATGGTCTTTTCAAGTGTTTTCTAAGTATCACAGGAGCGATGAGTAATTTGCTTTATGAATTAATGGCTTGAATGTTGTTTATAAACGGCGAGACATCTCTCCTCCATCTCTCCTAAGTAGAGATTGGATAGCTTGTTTTCACGTATTCACTTCTGGAAGAGCTTGCAGATGGAATTCCTATTGTGAATGAGAACTTATATGTAGAACCCTGCTTTCAAAAGCAGCATCACTTGCCTCATAACCTCAGCTATGCAGAACACAATGCCATCCACAGCCTCAGAAACAACTCTAACATCATAATCAAAAAGGCTGACAAAGGAGGTGCTGTCGTCATCATGAATAGGTCAGAATATGAACAAGAGGCTGCTAGGCAGCTCTCCAATTCCATATTCTACAAGCCATTACCTTCTGATCCCACTGAGGGTTACCAAAAGAAACTACACCATCTGCTCAAGAAACTCCCTTAAAAAGCACAAGAACAAATCCGCACAGACACACCCCTAGAACCCCAAGCAGGGGTATACTATCTGCTACCCAAGATCCATAAACCTGGAAATCCTGGATGCCCCATCAACTCAGGCATTCGCACCCTGACAGCAGGATTGTTTGGCTATGTAGACTCCCTCCTCAGGCCCTACGCTACCAGCACTCCCAGCTATCTTCAAGACACCACTGACTTCGTGAGGAAACTACAATCCATTGGTGATCTTTCTGAAAACACCATCCAAGCCACTATGGATGTAGAAGCCCTCTACACCAACATTCCACACAAAGATGGACTACAAGCCGTCAGGAACAGTATCCCCAATAATGTCACAGCAAACCTGGTAGCTGAACTTTGTGACTTTGTCCTCACCCATAACTATTTCACATTTGGGGACAATGTATACTTTCAAATCAGTGGCACTGCTATGGGTACTTGCATGGCTCCTCAGTATGCCAATATTTTTATGTCTGACTTAGAACAATGCTTCCTCAGCTCTCGTCCCCTAATACCCGTACTCTACTTGCGCTACATTGAGGCCATCTTCATAATCTGGATGCATGGAAAAGAATTCCTTGAGGAATTCCACCATGATTTCAACAATTTCCATCCCACCATCAACCTCAGCCTGGACTAGTCCATGCAAGAGATCCACTTCCTGGACACTGCGGTGCTAATAAGCGATGGTAACATAAACACCACCCTATACCGGAAACCTACTGACTGCTATACTTGTCTACATGCCTCCAGCTTTCATCCAGACCACACCACGTGATCCATTGTCTACAGCCAAGCTCTATGATATAACCGCATTTGCTTCAACTCCTCAGACAGAGACAAACACCTACAAGATCTCTATCAAGCTTTCTTACAACTACAATATGCACCTGCTGAAGTGAAGAAACAGATTGACAGAGCCAGAAGAGTACCCAGAAATCACCTACTACAGGACAGGCCCAATGAAGAAAGTAACAGAACGCCACTATCCGTCACCTTCAGCCTCCAACTAAAACCTCTCCAGCGCATCATCAAGGATCTACAACCTATCCTGAAGAACGACCCATCACTCTCACAGATCTTGGGAGACCCCGCAACCTGAAGCAAATACTCACCAGTAACCACACACCACACAACAAAACCACTAACCCAGGAACCTATCCTTTCAACAAAGCCTGTTGCCAACTCTGTCCACATATCTATTCAGGGGACACCATCATAGGGCCTAAACACATCAGCCACACTATCAGAGGCTCGTTCACCTGCACATCTACCAATGTGATATATGCCATCATGTATCAGCAATGCCCCTTTGCCATGTACATTGGCCAAACTGGACAGTCTCTACGTAAAAGAATAAATGGACACAAATCAGACGTCAAAGAATTATAACATTCAAAAACCAGTCAGATAATGCTTCAATCTCTCTGGTCACTCTATTACAGACCTAAAAGTCGCAATTCTTTAACAAAAAACCTTCAAAAACAGACTCCAATGAGAGACTGCTGAATTGGAATTAATTTGCAAACTGGACACCATTAAATTAGGCTTGAATAAAGACTGGGAGTGGATGTGTCATTACACAAAGTAAAGCTATTTCCCCATGTTTATTCCTTCCCCCCCACTGTTAAGAACATATTCTTGTCAATGCTGGAAATGGCCTATCTTGATTATCACTACAAAAGGTTTTTTTCTCTCCTGCTGGTAATAGCTCACCTTACCTGATCACTCTCATTACAGTGTGTAGGGTAACACCCATTGTTTCATGTTCTCTGTGTATATAAAATCTTCCTACTGTATTTTTCCACTGTATTCATCCAATGAAGTGGGCTGTAGCCCACGAAAGCTTATGCTCAAATAAATTTGTTAGTCTCTAAGGTGCCACAAGTACTCCTTTTCTTTTTGCTTTCAAATAGGTTGCAATGTGGAGTAATGCAATGCTAATAATGTAAATGAACTGAAAACAAAAGCGAAGGGGCTGAATGTTCTATGCTGATACAGCCACTTGTACTGGGTTTGTCTTCAGGGGAGCTCCACTAGCGTAGGACTGGTGTAATGGAGTAGAGAACCTGGGCCACAGTCTTCAGGGAAACAGTTATTATTGTGGTAATAGCCAAAGGCCCAATAAGGGATGAGGGCCCCATTGTGCAGGTACAAACAAGAAGTCCCTGGCCCAGACACCTAGGAGTCTGATGATGCAACAGGGGCATAAGGAGCAAAATAGGGTGAGGGACAGGTAATAGTAACGATGGGTGCATTTGCATAGGTAAGTAGTTGGGTGAGGGCGGTCCAGCAGCCTCACCAATGCCTGTAACAGCAAGTGTGATCCCTCTCTTGCTGAAATCAGCGGGAGTTCTACTAGTCTATTCCAGGGCTGTCAGAGCAGGCTCCGTTTTTCTATCTACAGAGGGAGCTGAAAAGGTGATTCTTTTAAAACTACAGCTGGCAGGAACTCTCTCTTCCTCCCCAACTCCCTCCGGTACCCCAATCAGGGCTAATCAATTTTTATTTATTTCTGAAACTGTGTGTGGAATCAAATGGTTCTGTGTTTAATTTCAATATTTAGCAATATTTATTGTATCAGGGCCTAACAGAGGCCAGACTGATATTTTGAAAATGTTAAACTTTATTTATAACTCCTTCTATTAGCAACTAAGTGGTTGGCGGGGGGGAGGGGGAGAATCTCCAATTCTAGTTTCCTTTGTGCATGCTTGTTCTCACTCAAGGGTACTTCGGAAATAATTCTATTTGTCACAGTACAGCAACCCAGCACTTTGGGAATCATAATGTATGATTTCATAGCTTTGGTGGATAAATAGCTATAATTTTCATTAGTCCTCCTTGAGTAAGCTTTCCTGTTGAAACAAGAGACAAGGCTAAGAGTGAGGTTTTCATCACTGAAGCTGTGGCTTTATCATGGTAAAGAGTAACCTATAATAAAATGACAGTAATGATGTTAAAGCAAATTGACATATTACCCTACATAGTGTATATGGCAGAGGAAGGATTTAATTTGTAGCTGTTGTTTATATATATTTATATCACATTCTAATAGAACTTTCTCAGTGAAGATCTTAAAAATACCAGGCCTGATCTTGTTCCTCTGAGGATTATGCCATTGATTCCTAAGGGATCAAAATCTGGCCTTTCATAAGTTTCCTACAAAAAGAGTAACTGGGATTTATTTCACATGAATGTGAGTGATTGACTGTCTGGAGTTTAGCAGAGGATGAAGTTATGTAAGGAATTGGAGTCTGATCTGCATCTGGTGGAAATGGACTAAACTCTATTAAAAGCCCATGTGATGTTTAAAAACAGTGGTAGAGGCTTCAGGACGCAGCTAGTGGTGGAAAAATGATGGTAAGGAGATCAGGAACAGTCAACATGGATTTACCAAGGCCAAGTCATGCCTGACCAACCTGATTGCCTTCTATGATGAGATAACTGGCACTGTGAATATGGGGAAAGCGGTGGATGTGTTATAACTTGTCTTTAGCAAAGCGTTTGATAACGTCTCCCACAGTATTCTTGCCAGTAAGTTAAAAAGTATGGATTGGATGAATGGACTATAAGGTAGATAGAAAGCTGGCTAGATCTTCGGTCTCAATGGGTTGTGATCAACGGTTTGACATTTAGTTGGCAGCCGGTATCTAGCGGAGTGCCCCAGGGATCTGTCCTAGGGCCGGTTTTGTTCAACATCTTCATTAATGATCTGGATGATGGGATGGATTGCACACTCAGCAAGTTTGCAGATTACACTAAGCTGGGGGGAGAGGTAGATACCCTGGAGGGTAGGGATAGGGTCCAGAGTGACCCAGACAAATTGGAGGATTGGGCTAAAAGAAAACTGATGTGGTTCAACAAAGACAAGTGCAGAGTCCTTCACTTAATATAGAAGAATCCCATGCACTTCTACAGGCTGGGGACCGACTGGCTAAGCAGCAGTTCTTCAGAAAAGGACCTGGGGATTACAGTGGACGAGAAGCTGGACATGAGTCAACAGTGTGCCCTTGTTGCCAAGAAGGCTAATGGCATATCAGGCTGCATTAGTAGGAGTATTGCTAGCAGATCGAGGGAAGTGATTATTCCTCTCTATTCGGCACTGGTGAGGCCACATCTGGAGTATTGTGTCCAGTTTTGGGCCCTGCACTAGAGAAAGGATGTGGACAAACTGGAGAGAGTCCAGCGGAGAGCAACAAAAATGATCAGGGGCTGGGGCACATGACTTATGAGGAGAGGCTGAGGGAGCTGGGTTTATTTAGTCTGCAGAAGAGAAGAGTGAGTTGGGATTTGATAGTAGCCTTCAACTACCTGAAGGGGGGTTCCAAGGAGGATGGAGCTAGGCTGTTCTCAGTGGTGGCAGATGACAGAATAAGGAACAATGGTCTCAAGTTGTGGTGGGGGAGGTCTAGGTTGGATATTAGGAAAAACTTTTTCACTAGGAGGGTGGTGAAGCACTGGAATGGGTTACCTAAGGAGGTAGTGGAATCTCCATCCTTAGAGGCTTTTAAGGCCTCGCTTTACAAAGCCCTGGCTGGGATAATTTAGTTGGGGTGGTCCTGCTTTGAGCAGGGGGTTGGACTAGATGACCTCCTGAGGTCTCTTCCAAGCCTAATCTTCTATGATTCTGTGTAACAAAATGGTAGGACAAAAGCCAGAAACAGTTGTGTATATACATATCTGTCCCTAATGAACTGAAGGGCTTTAAAGTACACAACAAAGCAAAGAAATGAAACAGTCCATAAAACTGTAGGGTTTTTTTTAAAGTCACTTTATATTAAGGTTTTGTTTATAAAGGATTAATAAATTTTTAGAATGCAAAAGTTAAGTAGGTTGCTTATAACCACCTATTACACTGTCTATTGATGTGCTTATAACCATCTAGCACACATGCCATCTTATGTTGGTAGTATCTTGATAACATCTATTAATAATTTGTTAATCCTTTATTAAGGTTGTTTTATAAAGCGTGACCCACGCCGCTTCCCGCAGCTCCCATTGGCCGGGAACAGCGAACCGTGGCCACTGGGAGCTATGGGTGGCTGTGCAAATGTAAACAAACTGTCTGGCAGCCTGCCAACAGATTACCCAGGTTGCCCACCACTGATCTAGAGTGTTTGATATGGAAAACTGTAATTGACTGACTACTGTGGAATAATTTTACCACTTAAATATATTTTTCTGTTTCTCATGTCTTGTTCTTTGTTACTAATGGCATTAACACGATCTCTCAATATTTCAACTGTTTCCCGTCAGATCCTTAAACCCTTGTTTGTGATATTATTTCCATAGCAACCAGTTACGTCAAGAAGCAGAAATTTTATCAGCAATAGCATTCCCTCCTGTGGGAAAAACCATGGGAAGGTCAGAGTTGAGGTAACAGATTAATGTATAATTAATTGGTGTATTTCCCAGCGATGCAACTTTTACTTCCTTTGGAGGAGGATTAAGGGGGTTTGGGCCAAATCTCGTCATAACTTTGGCATAAGCTAGAGGCATCAGAGAGTACAAAAACGGGCTGCATCTCCATGCAAATGTCCTGAAATCATCACTGATCCTCTGCCTGGCTGAAGGACCTTGCCTCCCTCTGAGAAAACAAAACTCTCCCCTTACTCAGGAACTCTGCCAGTCTGTGTTGAGTAGTTTCCCAAATCACTAGTCCCTAGATGCATTGGAAGATGTGGTCTGGTCCCATGTCTGTTATAAATTCACAATAGGCAACAGAACACAAAACAATGCAGTAATCAGTAAATCCAGGCTCACACAAAGGAAGATCTTTGAATGCTTCCTTCTGCTAAGGATTTTGCTTCGGAGAAATGTAATCCTGTATTAGGCTATTTTTCCTTTGCTTAAAAAAAAAAAAAGAACCAGAGGCTGACTCACTGTGAAGGCTGTATTGTGAACTATCAACGTGAAAGCAAATATTGATGATGATGATGGGGTTGGTGAATAGTTATACAGCCTCTTTTGCAGAGGGAAAAGCACATGCTTATTGTGTGTTATATTAGGGACTAGATACTCAACTGGTGTAAATTGACATAGCTCTATTGACTGCAGTGGACCTGTGCCAATCTACAGCAGTTTAGAATCCAGCCCTCAGATTTCAAAACCCTATAGCAGTAATTATATTGCATTTCAGACATGAAAAGCTACAAAAATCACCCAAGTACATAGATTTTATTTCCATCCATTTTACATAATGACACTTATAATTCATTGAATATTATTTCTGACTAAATGCAAAAGCTCTTGAGTTCTGAATGAAATGCATACAGAAGGCACATTCAGAAGCATATCCTTCCCACTCCCCCCCCTCCCCCCGCCACGTTTCTTTATTTGGTAACAGACAGGCCATGCCTAGTATGTGTGAATCAGACTCTGGAACAGTGTTTGAATTGGTGTTCACATGGGGAGATAACTCATGACCTATGATTTTAAATAGATACTTTGCATTGCTTAGAGGAACCTTTTGCCAATGTTATACTATATTCAAAGAAAACCTGCTTGCCTTAAATACTGAAAATGACGATAAAGTGAAGGTTTTTTTTAAAAAAAAATTTGATCATGTTTCTCATACAACACAATCAAGCAGAAAGGAATAGTACTAATTAATGAGGTTTTCTTTTAAATCTCATTGATGTTTCTAAAATAGATGGTCTAATCCAGTGGTTCACAACCTTTTTCCATACTGTGCCCCAATTTTACATAAGAGACTGGGTACCATTCTCCCATCTAGCCATAAACAAAGGAAGGGTGTTTGGTGCCCTGAAGCCTGTTGGTGATATCTCTGAGCTTACAGACCCCATGCTGAGAACCGTCATCTAGCAGCCAACTGCTAATGATTGGGCTTGATGCAGAAATCACAGGGCAAAGTTGTAGGGTTGATATCAGACAGGAGGTCAAACTAGATAATCATAATGATGCCTTATGGCCTTAAAATCTAAGCAGAGTCTTTCATTTGACTAACAGGCCTTACATTAGGCCGATATGGCCTAGATCCATCCTGCACTTAATCTATGGTGAGATTTTTCAAAAATGGTGGAATGACTTCCTATTGGATTTATGCTTGCAAGTCAATGGAATCTGTACTCCTAAGTCACTCAGGCACTTTTGCAAAATCCCACTACTACTATAGAGATTGTCAAATCAAGAATTATGTAAATGTTTTGGTTAAGACAAGTTTAGATTTACAAGACTAATGCGGAAGAAGCTTAAGAAATTATTTCACAGGGATGGAACATGGCTTTATAATTACAAAATAGGTTTGAAATCATTTAAGTCAAGTGCATTTGCTGAAAAGCATCCTCAAGATGACTCTATAACAGAGCCATGGAAGTTTGTTTTATGTCTTATTTTGGGAGCAGATAAAAATCTGCCTCTCTATAGATGTGAAAGTTTGTAGCTAGATGTAATTAGAAAGGAGTTAGCTGACTCTGCAAGGGAAAGTTTTATCATGTTCGTAAAGAACTTCCTCAGTAGCAGGCCACCTTTACAGTTACACATTTAATTGTGAACTAGTGCCTGAGTAATGTGGAGAGAGTATGTATACGAAAAGCAATTAGACTACATCTGCAAGATTCAGGGAAGGAAAGAATCTTTGCATTCTTTTTGACAAGGAGTACTGGATTGTGGGGCAGGGCTGGAGGAGCAGTATGGCAATCTAAGCAAACGAGTGGCATATCTTCCTCCCTCTCTTGGTCAGTGTCATGATCACAGCTGGTCAGAAGAACTTTAGCCGAGCCATATTCTGCCAACAATGAAATTCTTCGCAATATCTTGTTGATTCGTTTTCCTGAGATTTAGTTTGAGGGGGGAAAAGGGGAAAATTCCAACAATATCGGAACACCCCGTTTTGACATTTTGCTAGAAACGTTTAACTTTTTTCTTTCAAAATGACCTATCATTTTGATTTTTTAAATTTTGCATTATAGACAATAATAGATGGTCAAAATCAAAACAAAACCTTTTGATAAACTGGGTTCAGCAATATTTTATTTGGAATTTTCTTTCAGACAGTATCAAAATTTGGGGGCCTTGTTCCTATTCAGAACTAAAACAAATTTCAAAAATCCTTTGCAAACTGGACATTCCATTTTCTCCACAGCTCTCAGGGGGACCTCTACAGCATAGGCAAAAAGAGCTGGTCAGGAGGGAGGTGTCGCCTACAAAATTCAGCGCCAAATGGCAATGAGCTGGTCCTGCTTTGGTAGCCAGCACCAAATGGCAATGAGCTGTTCCTCTTCAACTGACTGCTTTGCGAGCCAGCCCTTCTATGCAGCAGCTGCCACTGGCCCATGCTGTTATTACAGGAGAAAGGAGGGAATGAAAGGGTGGATTGACTGAGGGAGAGGATTGGAAATAGGAGTGAGAAAAGACTGTACTGATAGGCTCTGCGCTTGTGCTCAGGTGTTTTGTTTGGACTCCAGGAAAGAACGTTAGAACATTACTTGGAGACAATTGCTGGGGTTTTCACACATGTGCCTGGAAGAGTTGCAGCAGGACATTTTCAGTGACAGCTGGGGTCATCCTCATACTTGTGTTGTCATGGATATTGAGGAAAAGTTAGATGTTTGTGCTTGTGATACAGCACATCTCTGCTCAACAGGGAAAGCAAAGATTGCAGGAAGTCTACCTGAACCTCTCCTAGGCAGCTGGACTCTGCCTTTTGGCTTATAACAAATATTGGGCCAAATTCTGTCATTACATTATTGCAGCCTCACTGTCTTCAATAGCATTGCACAGCTGTTCCTAATAGCAGAATTTGTCTCAATCTAAGCAACATGGGTATGAAAACAATCAAACCACCCCCCTGAAGAAATAGTATGAGGCCTAATCTGAAAGAAAAACAATCTGGGCTGTTTGTCTGATACATAAAGGTTGCCTTGCACTCCTCTGCTAGGGCAAAGAAGTCCCACACCTATTAGATCTCGCAACAGGAAGGTTCCCCTTGCATATGGCGACTCTCTGATGACACGGAACTGCTGTAGTAGTTCCTACACCACAGCTTCGTGGCTGTCACCTGAGAGGATATGGCTGAGGAAAAGAGAGTATGGGTGGGGCATCCCTATACAGACCTCATACCACATGGCTGGAATGGCTGCTGCTGGCCACTGGCTTAGGCTACTGTAAGTTATGCTTCCTGCTGGTTCAGTGCAGAGTGGCCCCAAGCTAAGAGAGGTGCAAAAGTACTTTAAAATAGTCCCATAAGAACAGCCATACTGGGTCTAGCCCAGTATCCTGTCTTATGACAGTGGCCAATACCAGGTGCCCCAGAGGGAATGAACAGAACAAGTAATCATCAAGTGATCTATCCCCTGTCGCCCATTCCCAGCTTCTGGCAAACAGAGGGAAGGGACACCATCCCTGCCCATCCTGGCTAATAGCCATTGGTGGACCTGTCCTCCATGAATTTATCTAGTTCTTTTTTGAACCCTGTTATAGTCTTGGCCTTCACAACATCCTCTGGCAAGGCATTTCACAGGTTGACTGTGCGTTATGTGAAAAAATACTTCCCTTTGTTTGTTTTAAACCTGCTGCCTATTCATTTCATTTGGTGGCCCCTAGTTCTTGTGTTATGAGAAGGAGTAAATAACACTTCCTTATTTACTTTTGCCACACCAGAAATGATTTTATAGATCATTTATAAGATTCCCTTAGTCTTCTCTTTTCCAAGCTGAAAAGTCCCAGTCTTATTAATCTCTCCTCATGCAGCAGCCATTCCATACCCCTAATCATTCTTGTTACCTTTTCTGAACCTTTTCCAAGTTCAATGTATGTTTTTTGAGATGGGTTGACCACATCTGCGCACAGTATTCAAGATGTGAGCGTACCAGGGATTTATATAGAGGCAAAATGATATTTTCTGTCTTATTATCTATCCCTTTCTTAAAGATTCCCAACATTCTGTTAGCTTTTTTGACTGCCACTGCACATTGAGTGGATGTTTTCAGAGAACTATCCACAATGACTCCAAGATCTCTTTCTTGAGTGGTAACAGCTAATTTAGACCCCGACATTTTATATGTATAGTTGGGATTATGTTTTCTAATTTGTATTACTTTGCATTTATCTACACTGAATTTCATCTGCTATTTTGTTGCCCAGTCACTCAATTTTGAGAGATGCTTTTGTAGCTCTTTGCAATCTGCCTGGGAGTTGAGATTTGCAAATTTTGCCACCTCACTCTTTACCCCCTTTTCCAGATCATTTATGAATATGTTGAATAGGACTGGACCCAGTACAGATCCCCAGGGGACACCACTATTTGCCTTTCTCCATTCTAAAAACTGACCATTTATTCCTACCCTTTGTTTCCTGGCTGGGATGATTTAGTTGGGGATTGGTCCTGCTTTGAGAAGGGGGTTGGACTAGATGACCTCCTGAGGTTCCTTCCAACCCTGATATTCTACGATTCTGTCTTTTAACCAGTTATCAATCCATGAGAGAACCTTCCCTCTTATCCCATGACTGCTTACTTTGCTTAAGAACCTTTGTGAGGGACCATGTCAAAGGCTTTCTGAAAATCTAAGTACACTATATCCACTGTGTCCCCCTTGTCCACATGCTTGTTGACCCCCTCAAAGAATTCTAGTAGATTGGTAAGGCATGATTTCCCTTTACAAGAACTATGTTGACTCTTCCCCAACAAATTATGTACATCTATGTGTCTGACAATTTTGTTCTTTACTATAGTTTCAACCAGTTTGCCCAGTACTGAAGTCAGGCTTACTGGCCTGTAAGTGTCAGGGTCACCTCTGGAGCCCTTTTTAATAATTGGCATCACATTAGCTATCCTCCAGTCATTTGGTACAGAAGCTTATTTAAATGATAGGTTACAGACAACAGTTAGTAGTCCTGCAATTTCACATTTGAGTTCCTTCAGAACTCTTGGGTGAATACCATCTGGTCCTGGTGACTTATAACTGTTTACTTTATCAATTTGTTCCAAAACCTCTGATGTTATTGACATGAACTGTCAATTGTTGTATAGATCATTGTTGTAACCAGAGTCAACAGGTTGCACCAGGTCTTGTACAGAGGAGATCAAGTGAGGTGTCTATGGAAAGGTTGTAATTTTCTGGTTATGATTATGCTGTCTGTATGTGTGTATCATTTTTGTATTTGAAGTTATGAATATTGGCTATGTACTTGTATCTCAATGTGCTTGATTCTAATTAGCATCAGTGAAGCATTTGGTCAGCTTCTTGAGAAAGGACTATTCTCAGTAAGTGCCCAAATCAAGAAACACTTAACTGGCAATGGGCTTTGGGAAACGCCAATCCACATCTGAGCTTTCCTGGGAACGTTCAAACTAACATGTAAACAATGGCATCAGCCTGCAAAAAACTGAATCATTCATGGACGTGTGACTTGCCCAGGTGGCTACAAACTTCATCTTGTTGCTGAGACTTTGCACAGAACAATAACGGGGTTTCCGCCCAAAAGAGGGACAATATAAAAGGCCCTAGAAGCCTCTCCATTTTGTCTTCAGCTCTCAAGAAATGGCCACACACCCCCAAGAGATGCCTGAAAGAAACTGGAACAAAGGGTTCCTGTCATGAAAAATCCCCCAGTTACCACCTGAGCTGGAGCTAACAAGAACTGTACCAGGGGAAAGGATGGGGCCCAGACTAGGAATGGTTCTGGAGGCCCAAACTGGCAGAGAAAATGGGCTCAGAGGTAGTCTCAGTACATCATACAGAAAGTGCCAAGGGGGTCTTTGTGACCCAACCTGTCACCACCTCCTCTAATGACACCTCAATCTGGGACAGTTCCTCAGATTTGTCACCTAAAAAAAAATGTCTGAGATTTGGGAATCTCCCTCACATTCTCAATCAGGAAGACCGATGCAAAAAATTCATTTAGTTTCTCTGCAATTGCCTTATCTTTAAATGCTCCTTTATCATCTTGATTGTCTGGTTGTTTAGCAGGCTTCCTGCTTCTGATGTACTTTTAAAAAATAATTGCTATTATTTTTTGAGTCTTTGGCTACCTGTTCTTCTTATTCTTTTTTTGGCCTTCCTAATTATGTTTCTACACTTCATTTATCAGAGTTTATGCTCCTTTCTATTTTCCTTATTAGTATTTAACTTCCACTTTTTAAAGGATGCCTTTTTGCCTCTCACTGCTTCTTTTACTTTGTTTTTTAATTTGGGGGTATACATTTAAGTTGAGCCTCTATTATGGTGACTTTAAAAAGTTTCCATGCAGCTTGCAGGGATTTTACTTTTCATAGAATCATAGAATATCAGGGTTGGAAGGGACCTCAGGAGGTCATCTAGTCCAACCCCCTGCTCAAAGCAGGACCAATCCCCAACTAAATCATCCCAGCCAGGGCTTTGTCAAGCCTGACCTTAAAAACTTCTAAGGAAGGAGATTCCACCACCTCCCTAGGTAACACATTCCAGTGTTTCACCACCCTCCTAGTGAAAAAGTTTTTCCTAATATCCAACCTAAACCTCCCCCACTGCAGCTTGAGACCATTACTCCTTGTTCTATCATCTGCTACCATCTAGAACAGTCTAGATCCATCCTCTTTGGAACCCCCTTTCAGGTAGTTGAAAGCAGCTATCAAATCCCCCCTCATTCTTCTCTTCCGCAGACTAAACAATCCCAGTTCCCTCAGCCTCTATTCATAAGTCATGTGTTCCAGTCCTGTAATCATTTCTGTTGCCCTCCGCTGGACTCTTTCCAATTTTTCCACATTCTTCTTGTAGTGTGGGGTCCAAAACTGGACACAGTACTCCAGATGAGGCCTCACCAATGTCGAATAGAAAGGAACTATCACGTCCCTCGGTCTGCTGGCAATGCCCCTACTTATACTTCCCAAAATGCCATTGGCCTTCTTGGCAACAAGGGCATACCGTTGAATCATATCCAGCAGCTCGTCCACTGTAACCCCTAGGTCCTTTTTTGCAGAACTGCTGCTGAGCCATTCGGTCCCTAGTCTGAAGCGATGAATGGGATTCTTCCGTCCTAAGTGCAGAACTCTGCACTTGTCCTTGTTGAACCTCATCAGATTTCTTTTGGCCCAGTCCTCTAATTTGTCTAGGGCCCTCTGTATCCTATCCCTACCCTCCAGCATATCTACCACTCCTCCCAGTTTAGTGTCATCTGCAAACTTGCTGAGGGTGCAATCCACACCATCCTCCAGATCATTTATGAAGAGATTGAACAAAACCGGCACAAGGACCAGCCCTTGGGGCACTCCACTTGATACCGGCTGCCAACTAGACCTGGATCACTACCCGTTGAGCCCGACAATCTAGCCAACTTTCTATCCACCTTATAGTTCATTCATCCAGCCCATACTTCTTTAACTTACTGACAAGAATACTGTGGGAGATCTTGTCAAAAACTTTGCTAAAGTCAAGGAACAACATGCCCACTGCTTTCCCCTCATCCACAGAGCCAGTTATCTCATCGTAGAAGGCAGTTAGATTAGTCAGACATGACTTGCCCTTGGTGAATCCATGCTGACTGTTCCTGATCACTTTCCTCTCCTCTAAGTGCTTCAGAATTGATTCCTTGAGGACCTGCTCCATGATTTGTCCAGGGACTGAGGTTAGGCTGACTGGCCTGTAGTTCCCTGGATCCTCCTTCTTCCCTTTTTTAAAAATGGGCACTACATTAGCCTTTTTCCAGTCATCCGGGACTTCCCCCAATCGCCATGAGTTTTCAAAGATAATGGCCAATGGCTCTGCAATCACATCTCCAACTCCTTTAGCACTTTCGGATGCAGAGCATCTGGCCCCATAGACTTGTGCTCGTTCAGCTTTACTAAATAGTCCCAAACCTCTTCTTTCTCCACAGAGGGCTGGTCATCCCCTCCCCATGCTGTGCTGCCCAGTGCAGTAGTCTGGGAGCTGACCTTGTTCGTGAAGACAGAGGCAAAAAAGTATTGAGTACATTAGCTTTTTCCACATTCTCTGTCACTATGTTGCCTCCCTCATTCAGTAAGGGGCCCACACTTTCCTTTACTTTCTTCTTGTTGCTAACATACCTGAAGAAACCCTTCTTGTTACTCTTAACATCTCTTGGTAGCTGCAACTCCAGGTGTGATTTGGCCTTCCTGATTTTACTCCTGCATGCCCGAGCAATGTTTTTATACTCTTCCCTGGTCATTTGTCCAATCTTCCACTTCTTGTAAGCTTCTTTTTTGTGTTTAAGGTCAGCAAGGATTTCACTGTTAAGCCAAGCTGGTCGCCTGCCATATTTGCTATTCTTTCTACACAGCGGGATGGTTTGTCCCTGTAACCTCAATAAGGATTCTTTAAAATACAGCCAACTCTCCTGGATTCCTTTCCCCCTCATGTTATTCTCCCAGGGGATCCTGCCCATCAGTTCCCTGAGGGAGTCAGTCTGCTTTTCTGAAGTCCAGGGTCCATATTCTGCTGCTCTCCTTTCTTCCCTGTGTCAGGATCCTGAACTTGAACATCTCATGGTCACTGCCTCCCAGGTTCCCATCCACTTTTGCTTCCCCTACTAATTCTTCGCAGTTTGTGAGCAGCAGGTCAAGAAGAGCTCTGCCCCTAGTTGGTTCCTCCAGCACTTGCACCAGGAAATTGTCCCCTACACTTTCCAAAAACTTCCTGGATTGTCTGTGCACTGCTGTATTGCTCTCCAGCAGATATCAGGGTGATTGAAGAGAACCAGGGCATGCGATCTAGTAACTTCCGTGAGTTGCCGGAAGAAAGCCTCGTCCACCTCATCCCCCTGGTCCGGTGGTCTATAGCAGACTCCCACCACGACATCACCCTTGTTGCTCACGCTTCTAAACTTCATCCAGAGACTCAGGTTTTTCTGCAGTTTCATACTTGAGCTCTGAGAAGTCATACTGCTCCCTTACATACAATGCAACTCCCCCACCTTTTCTGCCCTGCCTGTCCTTCCTGAACAGTTTATATCCATCCATGACAGTACTCCAGTCATGTGAGTTATCCCACCAAGTCTCTGTTATTCCAATCACATCATAATTCCTTGACTGTGCCAGGACTTCCAGTTCTCCCTGCTTGTTTCCCAGGCTCCTTGCACTTGTGTATAGGCACTTGAGATAACTCGCTGATCGTCCCTCTTTCTCAGTATGAGGCAGGAGCCCTGCCCTCTCGCGCGCTCCTGCTCATGCTTCTTCCTGGTATCCCACTTACCTCAGGGCTTTGGTCTCCTTCCCCCGGTGAACCTAGTTTAAAGCCCTTCTCACTAGGTTAGCCAGCCTGCTTGCAAAGTTGCTCTTCCCTCTCTTCGTTAGGTGGAGCCCGTCTCTGCCTAGCACTCCTCCTTCTTGGAACACCATCCCATGGTCAAAGAATCCAAAGCCTTCTCTCTGACACCACCTGCATAGCCATTCGTTGACTTCCATGATTCGACAGTCTCTACCCAGGCCTTTTCCTTCCACAGGGAGGATGGACGAGAAGACCACTTGCACCTCAAACTCTTTTATCCTTCTTCCCAGAGCCACATAGTCTGCAGTGATCTGCTCAAGGTCGTTCTTGGCAGTATCATTGGTGCCCACGTGGAGAAGCAGGAAGGGGTAGCGATCCGAGGACTTGATGAGTCTCAACAGTCTCTCCGTCACAATGTGAATCCTAGCTCCTGGCAAGCAGCAGACTTCTCGGTTTTCCCGGTCAGGGCGGCAGATAGATGACTCAGTCCTCCTGAGGAGAGAGTCCCCGACCACCACCACCTGCCTCCTTCTCTTGGGAGCAGTGGTCGTGGAACCCCCAACCCTAGGACAGTGCATCTCATGCCTTCCAGTCGGCGGAGTCTCCTTCTGTTCCTTTCCCTGAGATGTGCCATCTAGTCCACTCTCCGCATTAGTACCTGTGGAAAGAACATTAAAACGGTTACTTACCTGTATCTGCATTGCAGGTACATGGACCCTCCCCTTTCTTCTTCTGGAGGTCACATGCTGCCAAATTTCTTCACCGTCCTCCTGTCCCTGCAGTGCAGCCTGCTCTGAATCTTCAGAACGTTGTGTCTGAAGAAGCATATCCTGACGTCTGTCCAGGAAATCTTCAGTTTCTCTTATGCAACGCAGAGTCGATACCTGTTGCTCCAGACTTTTGGTGCTGTATCTTTTAATTTCTGTTTAACTAACCTCCTCATTTTTGTGTAGTTTCCCTTTCTGAAATTAAATGCTATAGTGTTGGACCGCTGTGGTGTTTTCTCCACCACAGGAATGTTACATTTAATTATATTATGGTCACTATTTCCAAGCTGTCCAGCTATATTCACCTCTTAGACCTGATCCTGTACTCCACTGAGGACTAAATCAAGAATTGCCTCTCCTCTTGTGGGTTCCAGGACTGGCTGCTACAAGAAACAGTCATTTAAGGTGCTAAGAAACTTTATCTCTGCATCCCATCCTGAGGTGATATGTACCCAGTCAATATGGGAATAGTTGAAATCCCCCTTTATTATTGAGGGTTTTTTTATTTTAATAGCCTCTCTAATCTCCCTGAGCAATTTCACAGTCGTTATCACCATCTGGTCAGGCTGTCTGTAATATATCCCTACTGCTATATTCTTAGTATTATTCTTATTATTCAAGTATGGAATTACTATCCATAGAGATTTTATGGTATAGTTTGGTACCTGACCTGTTCTGTCGTCCGATATATTTTGTACCCTGGTATTACTGTGTCCAATTGATTATCCTCATTTCATTGAGTTTCTGTGTTGCCTATTTTATCAATATCCTCATTTAATACAAGGCACTCTAGTTCAGCCATCTTATTATTTAGACTTATAGCATTGATATATTAGCACTTTAAAAACTTGTCACTTTTTAGCGGCCTGCCATTACATGATGTAATTGAATGGGACTTTTTTCATTTGACTGTTTCTCATCATCTCCTACCTGTATTTTCTCATCGTCCATCCTCTCCTCCTTATTAGGACATAGGGAATCTCCATTTATAGATCTTCCCCTAAGGGATGACTGAACCATGTGCTCCTCTGCACCTGTCAGCTTTTCCCCAGCCCTTAGTTTAAAAACTGCTCTACGACCTTAAGTGCCAGCAATCTGGTTCCATTTGATTTAGGTGGAGCCCATCCTTCCCGTATAGGCTCCCCCTTTCCCAAAGTTTCCCCCGTTCCTAATAAATCTAAACCTGTCCTTCCTATACCATTGTCCCATCCATGCATTGAGACCCTGCAGTTCTGCCTGTCTAACTGGCCCTATGTGTGGAACTGGAAACATTTCAGAGAATGCTACCATGGAGGTCCTGGACTTCAATCTCTTCCCTAGCAGAGTAAATTTGGCCTCCAGGACCTCTCTCCTATCCTTCCCTATGTCATTGGTACCTACATGTACCACGACCACCAGCTCCTCCTCAGCACTACACATAAGCCTATCTATCCCGTTATGCCTTTAAGGGTTATGCAACTGCAAATGCAGGCAAGTGGGCTAGAAGTTACAAGGGAGATGTGACCTCCTCCTCCTCTCCCTTCCCCTCCACCCGCCAAGATTTTGCCTGGGCTCTGATGTGGTTAGGTGTGCTCTAACCATGCCTACCACATCAGGCTCCACAGGTGAGATAGGTGGGCCTATTGCCCCCTAGTTTGAGGATCGCGCTATGGCTTTGGTGTCTGAATGCCTGTACGTGTGCAGAGGCAGAAACTTAGTCACCTAGGGAACTTTTACAGTGATATTTAGGCACCATGTGATATTAGGTACCTAAAAGTTTAGGTGGCAGCAGAGCGGGGGTTTTGTGAATACTGGTGGCACCTAAATGCTGGGCGTAGGTGCCTAAATTCCTTTGTGGATCTGGCCCCAATCCGCAAGCGTGAGAGAGGGATTCCTAAAGCAGCTTGTTTGGGATGATCTGAGATATTATGGTGGTGCTTTCCAATATATTTGTTGATTTAAATACCCTAGCTAAACCATATTTGACTGAACAGACAAGGAACCGTGTTATTCTTAGTATTACTAGGGGCTACCGAAATACAAAATAATAAATCCAACAGCAAAGTTCACATTTCAAACCTTGTTATTTATGTAGGTTATGTGGTATTGTTTCCTTTTCCTGATTGATTGACTTATGTACCTAACCAACATGACATGAATTACAAATATTACAATCAAACATGCAATTTGAAATTTGTGCAACAAATCAAACTCCATGTAACTCCCTCTGAGGGCAGAGGAAAGACTGGTGGAACTGGCCATCACCGCAACCATAAACTAACTGCTTGCAAGCCAAGAAATTATTGGATGAAGATGCCCTGGAGTATGTTTAAATAACCAGTACATCTGAGAGTCGCTGGCTTTTTGGTTGTTGGTTTTTTAAACAAATAGAAAAAGGTGAAATCATTATATAAGCTATTCATTGTGAGTTATATACTCGGCTAAGTCCTCACTCTTTCAGAGAATAACTATCCAGCTCCTTTTGTCTGTCCACACAAAGCATCTGCTATTTCTCCAGACTGTCTCTTTACAGTACTTCATTGGGGTTGTTGTACAGTCCTATCCAAGAGTGCATATCGTAAAGGGAGCTTTACGGTCTATAATGAGGGGAGACGAACTCTGGCTAAGATTTCCCCAAAGGGCACTGGATGTTCAAATCTCTTAGGCTTCTTTGATAATTGTAGACCCCTATTTGAGTCCTAAAGTTGGGGGGAGAAGTGGCAAGGGGAGAAATCCTTTTTATTAGACATTTTTTTAGCCTTAGGATGTTCTCTAAATATGATTTATGCTTAAATCATTTCAAAAGAATTGATATTTTTATATATGCCTGGTCTCTCAATATTCCTGCACAGTTGCCAGCCCTTAATACTCATGAGAAGTAGTAATTCAGTTACTATTTTTAAAAAGTCAACCTAAAACGTGAGGAAACAGAATTCTAATTTGCCCTTGGTCTCTTATCCAAAGTCAGAAACTGTTTGTCTGAAAATGTGGTAATTGCAAGATTAAATTCAATCCCACTGAGAGGCTGAGAAAAACTGATATGTATCTGTGCCTACCAAAGTTGAGTAGAAAGAAAAATAATGTATAAAAACCCTCCATACATTGTCTTATAAAGATCTTTATATTAAAAAAATAATTTGGTATCTTATATTTCCGTTAAACCAGTTTAAACTGAGCAGTAGAAGCACATGCCCTGCCCTAATCTTAGAGGCACTGATTGTGTTGCAACCTTTGAGACAGTTTATGCATCACTTAGTCAAAACTCTCGGTGAAACCATGCTGAGTCCAATTCTGCCATCTTTACTCACATTGACCTTACTCTACCAGTCATTCCATTGATGCCAAAGGGCTTACTCATGGAGTAATGTGTTACTCAGCATGAGTAAGGATGTCAAAATCTGGTCTGTTGATAACATCCAGAATACTGGTTTTGTTAATACTCTACACTGGAGTTGCAGAGATCTTTGTTCGATTCTCACCTCTGCCAACAGACTTCCTGTTTGACTCGTGCAAATCATTTAGCCTCACTGTGCCTCAATTCCCCATCTATACAATGGAGTACTGCTACTTCCTTTGCCTTGGCTATTGAGCTGTAAACTTTTGGGAAGCAGGGACTATCGCTTACTGTGTGTATGTGCAGGGCATAGCACAGTGGGACCCTGATCTCAGTTGGTGCCTCTTGGCAATTCTGTGATACAAATAATAATAGCAATAATATTATAAGGCTAAAATAAGTCAAACCTTTTCCCCATATATCTTAAAGAATGGCAGGCGGGGCAGCTATCACTCTGATGCGCACATAGTATTCTCATAAAATCTGAGTCCAAATGACTGTAAAAATCTGTATCATAAGATTCCAGGACTATCACCTGCCTGTGTGTCACTCTGCAGCTAGAATGTCTGAGTCCATCTGAACCAATGGAAACAGATGGAAGCATAGCTGAGAGCTATTTTTGTTCAGCATATCACCATGTTCAGTCATCACTGGGATTCATGGGCTGTGACTATCCAGTTTTTTAAGTTCTCAACCATTTGGACTTATGCTGTGCAATGGCAAGGCACGTGTTTATGCCATGCCAAGAATCCTAGACCATTATGAAACCAGAGGTAACTCAACCAATCACAGCTTACTTTGCAGCTAATTTGCATGTAATAATTTCATTGGTTGTATGAGGGGAGAGCCGGGGAATGCACAGATGGTGGATTCCTTGGCCCAACTGCCACACTCGTGCACCAGCACAGGCTTTCAGAAACTAGTTGCAACATAAACCACTTAAAGCCAGGGAATTTAAAGTTAAGGTTGACAATTCATCCTCATCCTATTGCATTATGCCTAGTTATTCTGGTGAGCCTAACACACAAGGCAAAATTATTCTCTTTGGTCTGAACTAAAGATTGCAATTGCATGGTCTGGGCTCTGTGCCCAGGTGGAAAGGATATTAACCAATAACTATTGTTCTATGAATATATTGCCTCTGCAGATCCACACTCCATCCCCTCTTTGAGCCAGATACTATGCTGATTTCAATCTGCTGAGCTGCAAGGAAGTCAGAGCTATACTGACTTATACCAGGCGAGGATCAATAAAGAATATGCAAGCTAAAACTCAATCTCAAAAAGGCATTCAGACTGATTAAGAGTGTCTCCACAAGGACACCAATACGTTTAATTTGGTGCAACTTTCGTGTTCACAGAGGCCTAAGTCATGGTACAAAACTCATTTATCCTATTATGACTGTATGATTCCAAGAGTGGTTCTGAGGTTTAGATACAATAGAAAGCACCACTGGCAACTGCCAGCTAGGATCAGCCTGGTTTTAACCAAATGCAACTAAAATACACTGACCCAATACTTGAGTGGTACAAGTATCACATTTTATATCAAACACTGGCAGTCATAAACATTCCATATGTGTACAGTGAACTGGGCTGGACTGAAATTCAGTAAGAAATATAAACTGATTCTGCATTTGCATGCAGAATTGATAGTAACAACTGGGATATGTCAGCTGAGTTACCCATTTAGCGTGTGTAGCAGTAGCTGATGCTAGGCCCAGTATATACTACAATCCACATTTTCTACCATTAAGAAGTGCAGTCGTTCAACACCTACAACATCCACTCCTCTTAACTCAAGTACAAGTCAACATAACCATGATCTGTAAGGTTTAGTAGCCATTCATCTTTACACGCAGAACTTCTCCTTGGTGACCAGTGAGTGTGGCTTCTAGGTCAATTTCATAGCTGTAAAAACAACTCTATGTATGGAGGAGAAGGTTGTGCGTGTTGTAAATTTTATCCACAAACCAGACCCATTTTGGCAGCCTGGTGTCATCTAGCTGCTGCTTCACTGAGCTCCTCCAAGCACTCTAAGGAAACAGGAGTAATCCTAATAATTTCCTTTATCCGTCTTTTTCACTAAATAGCTCAATATGGTTAAACCATAATGATACAGAGGGTTAAATGTCCAAAAGGAACCTAGTAAAGAGAGACAAGGTGAATGCGGTGCTTCCTCTAGGGTCATACCAGGCTCCCATTCCCAAAGGCACCTTACCAAACATAGCTAGCAATAGTAACTGCAGTGTTTAGCTGAACTCCCACCTCATACTGGCAAAGCAGTTGTAATCCTGTACTGGAGTAAGGGCGCACTATTGCTCCTGAACAAAGCCCTGTTTATCATTTACTCTGACCACACCAAAGGGCTGCTGCCCCATGTATAGAGCTCCTTCACATTCCTTGTATTTCCCACTCTTTCAACTATGCATGTGTAGATTGGTACTGGGAACCATCGCTCCAGCAGCTGCCTGTGCAGGATACTGGCGTATAACTTATGGCTCCATTGTTGCACCAGCAACCACTGCACTGTATCCAAATGTGATTGTCTTGGCCTGGTTTGTTTAAAGAACGAATCTGTCTCTTTAGCCTAAGTAGGTTCAACACACATCTCTCTGCTCAGTATGCATTTCCCTGAGCCTTTCTGCTTTCTCCCTAATGGAAGGTGGAGAGGCTTGGAGTCTGTCAGATCTCTCCCCAACTCCCCAATTTAAACACTCCCTTCAGCTTCACATTATGGCCATTAGCAGTCTGGACAAAAAGTACTAGAAAGGACTTATTTCTGGAGCCCATCAGCACTCTTTCTTAGTGAGGCAGAGAAGTATCTATTGAATGATGCTATGTACTCTCCACCCAGAGGCTGCATCCATAGCTCATTCAGCCACTGCCACCTAGGACAGCAAGCAACCAGACTAAAACTGGTGATCAAGCCAAACTTGCCAGTATCACACCAGTATACCTGCCACCCAGATGTGTGTTGACCTCTAAATAGTGACAGTGTCCCTTAACGGGATTCATTTAATGTGGCCTGCCATTCTTGCAAGTTCTTCCTTTGCCCCACAATTTTTTTTATTTCCCTTTAGAAAATTCTCCTGGTTTTCTAAAATATTGAATCCAGCAGGAAAGGGGTTTTGAGAAAGTGTGGGCCCAGACTACTCTGGTTGCCTATTACTTCCAGCAACTTGAATGTAGAATTGCTTCTGAACCTGGCACTGTGAAGCTAACCAGAACCTAAGCAAACAGCAAAAGGTAAAAGGCCAAGTGCATCAAAGAGCTAATTTGCTGTTCCTTCCAAATAGTTTGATACACTTATGACCTTCACCTAATGCAGCTGTTGAGAACAAACAAGAAGCCATAGAATTGCATTTTAATCATATTTTTATTCAATCTCTATAGCGCAACAATAAAAAGTTCATCTGGGGAGATAGAATTACAGCAAGTAGTTGTTCCCACCAGCCATACATCTGGCCTTTAATTACCCTGTGGTATTTATATTGTCAAAAACATATTTCAACTTATATGACTGATCATGTTGTAGTGTAGGAAAGCATTAGCAAATAAATAGCAAAACACACAAGTTTGTCAGCAGATGGATTACAACCAAATGCAATTAAATACAAAATGATTCTGCTTTTAAAGCAATTGAATATAAATAAGCCTGTCAGCAAATGTATGCAACTAATTGCAGGAAAAAATTAGTCCATAAGACAATATTCTGCATATAGTCTTTTCAAACAATGTAGTAATGATTGGGTACATTATTAATGGAACACAAGTCAAACTGCATTAGTTTAATTGCTTTTTTGTGCAAACCTATTAGAATAAATTTACAACATATTTACTCCTTTTTTACAATTGATGATAGGTGATTAAGTCTTGTTTATAAACTAACAATAATGATTTTTCCTTCTTCTTGGTGTACTAAACACAATAGAACTGTTACACTGTCCACAACATTGGTGAACTGAGCAACTAATGAAGAATCTAGTTCCCTTGAGCAGAGACCACTAAAAAACAGCAGCTGATGCTTTGCATGCATGCTCATTTCTCAATCTACCAATGGGTTTGGTGGAAATGGAAGAGAGAAATAAATTTGTTTTAACTGTTTGCAAAAAGTAAGAGCAAAAGAATTGTAAACACATTCCTAAAAAGGTGGACTGGCAAGAATATTTACACTGTTGGCCAAAGCAAATTTGGAGTTTGTAATGGAGCCTGATTCTGAGAGTTGTGCTCATTAGAGGCCTGATCCATTGCTCATTGAAGTTAATGGAAAGATTCTGAGTGGCTTCACTAGGATACAGATTGGGCCCCCAATTCATATCGACCACTGGTGTAAATTCAGAATAACCCCATTGAAGTCAATGAAATTGGTATAAAACCAATGTAAGTGAGATCAAGACTCACGGGTGCCATGTATCCCATATGTCTAATCAAAATTGCTGGAATTTGAATGCTTGTAATGAACTGCTCAGAAACCCCCAGTGGACTAAGACTCACTCAGCCATTCAGTGAATGATTTTGAATAAAGAAGAAACTTGAGGAAAAACTGAGATGTTTACTTGCCATATTTAGGATTTTTTTTAAACTTGAATTTAATTCATCAGGAAAGCAAGCAGCAATGTCCTGGGCCTTAGCTCACCAGAGTGCTACTCCAGCTTTACACTGGTGTAACTCCAATGAAGACTGAGTAATGCAGTGGTGAACCAGATCCCTGTCATCCTATGTTAAATAATTAATGTGGACATCTCTTCCGAAGAGATACAGTGGATGTAGGAGAGGCTTTGTTTTCCTGTTGTTTCTTATCTGGGACCTGAGTCCTTTGAGGTCAAACTATTCCTACGAGGAAGGAGAGGATAGGTGAAGGGTAGAAGTTAACAGTTGTACCTAAAAGCAAGAATAGATACGTGTGCTTATGGCACAAATTGGCCTGTGCACAGTAAGTACAAATGGGTGTGGGTGTGGGAGTGTATAAAACAGGAGGGAGAGAATGTGCCTTTATTCTCCCCAATAAGTAGAATTGTCTGTTCTTTTTAAATCTCAGATAATCTGTTTATCAGCAGAGAATGAAACCAAATCATTTCCCACTTATAGGACTTCACATACAAGAACGTTTTGACTTGAAGTTGTACTTGTTTACAGCGGAGGGACTTCAATGTTTAATGATGGTTCTGTTTTCAAATCGTAGTAATCACATAATACTGTGGAGATTTCACATCCCCTACCGACTGAGTAAGCAGACATCAGAAAGTCCTGAGGCCTTGTAAACCTGAATTTCCCTATTTGGGATTGCCGTGTATTCCAGATTTGCATGGACCTGAGCTGTAACAAACATGGTTATAACCCTTCCATTTGTATACCCCACTATCTCATCACAAAGTAGCAAAATCTAGAATAGGTCAGTTAATAGGTGTTTGGCCTCTCTCGAAGAGAGAAGCCCAAAAAAATAACGATTCCTTCTCCTTTCCAGGTTTGAAAGATGAAGATGTTCTGACAACAGCGGATCAAGATAATGCTAAACAGGTAAATCTGATATTGCAAGTTATTCTAAAAGAGTAGCCTTAACTAAATAGTTTTCATAAGAGAGGCAATCCTAATTAGCATGACAAATTCCATGGTTCCAACTGGTCAAGGAAAATAAAGAAGGTAGTGCAAAGGAATAGCTTGAAAAGGGACAGGAAGTTTATCCACCCCACTGCTTACTTACTAACCCAGAGCTAAACCTTAAAAGAAGGAATTTTGTTCCTGGTTCAAAATTTTGCTCCAATTTAAAATCCGTATATACCCTGTTGGAGTAGCTGGCTGCAATTTTCTCAGTATGAAAGCAGCAGTTCTGCATTTTGTTCTTGAGAAACCTGTATTTTGCTATGAGAAATATGATGATGAGAGATTTCATTTGGTGTCCTTCTAATTAGCTTCTGAGTCAATTTCCCTAGTTTCTTCCTGAGCTACAGGGAAGTTGTTAGGGATTGTAGGATCAAATAGAACCATGGCCAATAAGAAAGGTTCTATAGGCATATCTCAAACTATTTAGCTTAAAAAGAAGGTTAAGGGGTAACTTGATTATAGTCTAAAAGTACCTGTAATGGGAACAAATATTTGCTAATGGGCTGTTCTAAAATTATCAGAGAAAAGTACAACACAATCCAATGGCCGGAAGTTGAAGCTAGACAAATTCAGGCTGGAAATACGGCAGAAATTTTCCATAGTGAGGATAAATAACCATTGGAACAATTTACCAAGAATCATGGTAGATTCTCCATCACTGCAAATTTTTAAGTTAAGATTAGATGTTTTTCTAAAAGATCTGCTCTAGAAATTATGTTGGGGGAAATTCTATGGCCTGTGTTATACAGAAGGTCAGACTAGATGATGATCAATTGTCCTTTCTAGCCTAGGAATCTATTATTCTGATTTGGGGCTTCAGGAAGTCTTAGGTTGGAGATGTTAAAGAAGATTTTTTCCTTCACATCAAATCCAGCCCAATGGTCTGGGACAAGCACATGCTTGTTTTCCCATTGAAAATCTTAAAATAAATCTAGTAAGCATGTCAGAATGCCCATGTAATTGCGAAAGTAAAGAGCAGAGCTATCAAAGACTTGAAGATCCTTGCTATGTTGGATAGTGGTAGCTGCAGAAAATCATGAGGCTGTTTTAAGTGAAAAGGAGAAGTTAATTCCTCTCTATAGGGGATTCTGACCATATTCTCTTAGAGCCAGGGGCATATTCACTCAGTGGGAAAGAATGTAGCATTATTCTTTGAATTAGAAACAATTTGGCCCTTTCTCTGATCACAAGTGTAGTTCCTCAAGATCTCAAGTAACTTGCAGAGGTGCATAAGGTGAATGCAGAGGATGGCAAGAGGGCTGTTATTACTATTAATAATTATTTGTATTATGAAAGTGCCTAGGAGCCCCAGCCTGGACCAGGATACCATTGCATTAAGGTGTTGTCCAAACCCTGAGCAAAGACAATCCCTGTTCCAAAGAGTTTACAGCATAAGACACCAGGCAATGGGTGGATACAAACAGATGAGGCAGTCAAGAAAACAATGAGATGATATTGGTCAGCATGATAGGCTGCAGTCAAGTTTTCTGTAGGCATCACGGGAAAGGAAAGTTAAGAAGGTAATTGAAAGATGGAGAATGATGGAGCATTGAGGATATTTACAGGGATGTCCCCCCAAGCATGAGAGGCAGCACGGGAGAAAGCATAAAGGTACTTGTTTGCAAATTTAACTAGTGGGTGATGAAGGCAGACACTGGAGCAGAATGAAGGTTAGAGTCACCACCTCTGTAGCATGTGAAATGATAAGTAGAGTAAAGACATGCCATGAAGGGCCTTTAAAATGAAGACCAGTTTGATGTGATCGAAAATGAGGCCCTACACTGGCTCCTCTATGAGAGAGGTCAAAATGATGAGCTAGGAAATTGATCTTTCAAGCAGCATTTTAAATGTATATAAGAAAGGCAGAAGAAGATGTCACAGAAGTTGAGATTATGAGAGCTGGGATGAGTGTTTTAGTTGGGTGGATGGATAGGAGAGTTCCTATCATAGAGATATTATGCAGAAAGAATCAGTAAGATTTAGATATAGCCTAGATGTGAGGTTTAGACAAATGGCTGAGTCCAAGAAGGTGCCCGGGTTCTGGACCTGAGTGACTGAGAGGATGGTGGGACTGTCCACACTGATCGAGAAAGGTGAGGGGGATTGCTTTGAATAGTTTTATTTTACCACTCCATTTCTGTGCTTTAAGACAAATAATCTTGAGTCATAAGCTTTTGAAAAATCAAGATTTGCCGGTGTGGGTGGATAGACCTGTCATTATTAAAATGAACCATTAACTAAGATGCTTTATAAACTCCAGCTGATCTCTCTCCTATTATCCTTTAAGGAGATTAAAATTTTTCATTGTTGTCTTCATGCAGTTTCTTTGGAAAGGGAAATAGCCCAAGGTTAAATTGAAATACCCTTTCCATTCCAATAAAGGGACCATATTAATTTTCCATCAGCTTAGAAAGTATATATGGTTTTTCAAGATGTAGATTCTTTGAAACTACATATTTCCAGACTCCTCACTGATCTGGTTATAATGGAGAAGCGCCTTGTCCAGCCATACAATTTATTAAAATGTTCTTATTGGCAGCAAAACATCCCACATCTATTTCAATCAGTAAAATCCAATTTGTATGGAATAAAAGTTTGAAAAATACATGTAAAGTGTTGGAAACCAGCAATTGCACATTAAGTGTTCTTAATTTCTTAACCTGCTTGCAAATTAAGTGTTAAGATGCTGATCTTCTTTTTAATTTGTTGGATTCCATATCAGAAAGATTAAATAAAAACAGTATTTCAATCTTGGCAGACATTTACGGTAAGAAATTATCTGGCTTACTGCCAGTATAATACAATAGACTACCACACAGGTGAGTTGAATTGTGAGCTGCTGTGCAAAAATGCTGGGATTTTTTTTATTTATGCAATACTTGCCAACTTACAGCACAAGCAGTGATACTACTAGCTTCTCTTAGACAATCGACATACTTCAATCCTGACCTGGATAAATAAACTCTAGGACTGATGGGATTCTTTGATCTGTGCAAGCCCTGATTAAGGACAGCAATACATTTAATAGATGCATTGTACTATGGTCAGAAGGTAACAAATTTTGGCCATTACTGTCCTTTCCCAGCTTTGACCTATTGGCTTAGCTCAGGACCACGGACTTTGTTCCCATTCCCTTGATCTGTCCAGCCTGTCCATTTGGCCTCTCTTTAAAAATTAAAAAGCTAAATATGGACAATTATCCCTGTCATTGTCACATACCAAGTCTATCCTTTCAACAGAGAGAATATCAAAATGACTGTAAGTGACTGCGGAAGACCTTGTTATGGCCTAGCCAGAGAACTTCCGCTTTCTCGAGCCTAGAGGTTACTGTGGGACATAGATAGCTGCTTTGTTATTGTAGGAGATAGTTCTTGAAGGACACAGCTGCTGTGTTATTGCAGGATATAGATAGTTCTTGAAAGACATAGCTGCTTTGCATGGCCCTTCGCCAGGTAGTAGAAAGCTCCCCTTTAAGAAGCACCTAATTTTATATTCATGAGCTGTTTTTGTGTAATGCTTATTAACGCTGACTGTCTGCTCCTCCGTTGGACTCCGTCCCAGGCAAAGCTCCAATGTGCTGGGTTCCCCGCCTCCGTGACTGCAACGCTTGGAGTCCCCGTTGCAGGTGGTTCACTAACCTTCAATAAAGCCAATAACTCACAACTGTGTGTAAGTCTTGTTTTTCTCAGAGTACTCCTGCCGGAACTGTGGTGCTTCGAACACCCTGTCCCAGAACATTGACTTCCCCAGTTGATTGGTTCTATATTATTTGCTCTGCAGAAACATTCTTCATACCTTTCCTGCCATCATGAACTATGTTAGTTGTATCTGGATCCATGATGCCTACCACCCAACCTCTCATCTATGCAGACTTCCATGTGGAATATGCTGACGGGCCTGCCCCAAAACCTAGTAGGAGGCAGGAGCTATCTGCACAGAGGCCCTGTGCTTCCACACTGTGTCTGGCCCTTGTGATGCTGCCCTACCGATCCTATCTATTGCAGCCCTACCAATTCCATCTGTTGCAGCCTTGCTACAAGTGCCCCCTGGCTGTAGCCCCCGAAACTTTGGTGTTTGTTTTGGGGGGCGGAGAGGGAGAAGATGGGAGAAGGGACGTGATAATTAGTGTGTGGCTGTATTATCTGTTTTGTCTAAGCTCCATAGTTCAGGGGTGGCAGGTATAATGTGTGCCCCTACCCTTTCTCCACTTCTCTCTCTGCATAGGCACCAGACCTTCAGAGACCTCAGTAGGTTCCAGAGTGGGAATCATGCCGCAGAGGCAGCTTCCCCCCAAGCCCCTTTGGTAAGAGAGAGGGAATGGGATGGGTTTAGTTAAATACAGTACCTAACACTTAGTATTAAATAGTATCACTGCACATCAGTTATGGTGGTGTGCTGTTTGTGATTTGTGAAGTTTGCACCTTCCTGATTCCAGGCTGTTCTGGGGACAGAAATGGGCCCCAGGATAATCTGCTCTTATTTAGGATGGCCTAACCCAGGCTACCTATGAGCTGCAGCACCATGTGATATGGCCCTGCCACCAGCATGCCCACTATCCCTGCTGCTTACACTAGCCCTACACGGTGTGCACACCGGGGGAATTCTACCCAGTGCATTAATGTCCCACTTCAGGGGGAAAGATTGCAGTCTAATCAGAATGTAAGATTCCATTAACAGGTGAGTGAAATGAATGTGAGGAAATGTATATGGAGTATCTAATTTTATGAGCTAGGGGAGTAGTTACTTTTGCCCACACAACTAAAGACCTTATTTTAAGAAAGCACCTAGAGTCTGTTTGGACATCAACCGTATTCCTGACATAGAAGAAGAAAGAAAGGAGGAATCTAGAGTTATATCTTTAAAAAAAAATAGTGCAAATTCCACTCTCCAAGGTCATTTGAAGGATTTTCATAGCTTAATTCTTAATCATCTGTTCAAAACCACTGCCAGTTGTAAAGTTTATGGTGTATTTGCTTCAGTCAGAACAGTTGTTTACCCATGATGCCATAACTAGCAGTTACTCTACTCAAGTCCAAAATTGTGTGTGTCAAAAACCAGTCAAGGTTGCTACTTAACTGTGTAATTACATATGTATCACATCATTTACAAAGAAGATTAAGGCATAAGGACAGAAAAACTAGCCACAACAAAAATAGTTAGATACTTTGCTTAATTACAGTCTGTCTTCCTCAACTGCATGGACTGAGATGGGGGGTTTAATGAAATTTGGCACTATGGACTGTTTGATGAGGGTAATAGCCACTTGAGTTGGAGGGAGACAAAAACTTTAGATGAAAGCCAAAGGGCCAGAGACTCAGCTATGGAGAATTGGCAAAGTCCACAAGAGTAACTGGAGTGATGCTGATTTACACCAGCTGAGACTCTGTACTAAAGTGTTAAATCAAGGTAATTTGTAATGATGACCTGTAGTGCAATATCATTGCATGAATTTTCTTCAAATGATGCAGAAACATTCTTTCTTGCCGTCAGAGTAAATATGGCAGTTTTCAGCTCAAACTCATTTTTCAAGACCACCACCTCTTCATAATACTGATTGGCTATACGGAGCTAATACCAAGTTGGAAAACCAGAGTCTGGGCCAAATTTCTCCATAGAGAAGTAGTTTGAATAAAGTTATGTTGGAGTTACAGTAGAGATAAATTTGACACCCTTATCTGTTTCTCAATGAAAAAATTGAAAATCCTGAGGCCTGTGAAAGAACACACCTTGGAATTGTACCTGGTACTGCATGATACAGAAGTTCTCCCGACAGATCTTAGCCAGCACCTGGGTTAGCCCATTTTGGATTTGTGTAAATAATGTATGGCTCAGAGTGTCTTCTCCCTATAAGCCCATCAGTGAAAAGCCAGGACGATAGTTGTTTGTGGCAAGAGGCTCTAAATTGCTCTTCAGGACTGGCCTGGTGCCCAACAGCCAGAGGACTGTAGGACTGAAGTGGCTTGCAGCCAATTTTGCATCCCCAGACCCTCTGCCTTGCTGTGACAGGCAACTAAGACTGGTCCCAAGGCTCTGCCATATTTTCAGTTAAGCACTTTGCTGACTTGAAACATTAGCCTTTGTTTGAACTCTGATTACTGAAAAGGTGCAAAGTCTGACTGACGGGACAAGAGGCCTGGCTCATTTGAGGCAGTTGGCCAATGACTGTAGACCATAGAGCTGCTGTTGCAGACTGGTGCCAAGAAGGCCATATTCTTGCTATCTTGTGCTGCATCGTCTAGTCATTCTCAAGCCATCAGTAATAGTTTCATTAGTAAAAGCTAGCCGCACAACTCTGCCCAAAATGCACATGGAGCCGAGTATCTAATTTGTTCACATATTTTCAGTATAAATCAGGTGACTGCACTCACAAATGACCACAATTTAGTTGTTTGCCCAGTTACTTAATGCATTAATTGGATCAGGCTTGACCTTGATAGGTGATTGTGGAATGAACCAGCCATTCATTTAATAATGTGTAAAAAACAAACATTCTCCCAGTCAGTCAAAGATTAAACTTCACCTGACATTTAAACCAAACCTGAGCTGAGCCTTGGGAATTTGGAAGAGCCTGATTACCTCCCTGTCCCCGAGCATATTTCATTGTCCCATCTTTCTGCACTTTATAGTTTCAACTCTAAGTGGGAAAGCTGCAATACCAAGAAAGGTTGTTTAAAGCAGTATTGTTGGCCTGACAGGAAAAAAAGAAGTACTGGCAACCCTGTAAGAAAACCTAATTTTGCCAGTGTGAGGGCTGTGCAATTATCTCTCAATAAGGTTTTGATAAGCATACGCATTTTACCAAAACCAAACTGAATCTTTTGGGCCCTGATTCTGCAACTTCTTGCAAGTGGGCAGTGTAACCAGGCCTCAGTGGGTCACACCTGAAGATGACAAATTCAGGACAAACTGCTGAGAAATAGGGCAGACTGGTGGCTAATCCCCCATAGGATATACCAAACCAGCAACAAAAATAAACTTCTGTTTCACCACACTGGTTAACAAGAAGTCATAAAAGCAGTTTCCTCCCCCATTCCAGTCCTTGTATTACTACTGAAAACACTGGATGTAAAGGTGAATGGTTCTTTACAACCAGTCTCATCAACTAAAAGGTTCTTCTGATCCCAAAGGATCAGCCTCAGACCTAGGTCAATATATAACTTAGCTCTTACCCAAAAAATACCCTGATGCCAATCCTTTAGTATCTAAAATCTAAAGGTTTATTCATAAAAAGAAAAGGAAAGGAAAGAAAGAAAGAAAGGTGAGAGTTAAAATTGGTTAAAGGAATCAAATACATAGAGTAATTGCAAAGTTCTTGGTTCAGGCTTGTAGCAGTGATGGAATAAACTGCTGACTTGCTAAGTCTCTGGTTGCTTCCAAATCATTGGAAGGTCCTCAATCCATTGGTTAGCATGCTCCCATTAGTATAAATTCATAATCCAGAGGCTTGTTCAGGATAGAGGCAAAATGGAGGAGTTTCCAGGGCCTTTTATAGCTTCTGCCATGTGGAAGGAATCCCACTGTTCTTACTGTGGAAAATTACAGCAACAAGCTGGAGTTTGGAGTCACATGGGCAAGTCATATGTGCAGGCATTTTGCCTAGTCACAGCAGAAAATTCCATTAAGTGTAGATGGGCATCTCCCATGGTCCACTGTGAGTTAAGTGTTTTTTCGATGGGCCACTCCATTTGAATAGTCCTCCGAGATGTGCTGGCTAGCTACCTTAGTTACCGTAGGAGCAAACATTTGAAATCCAGGTATAGGGCCAATACTTATAACTTCAAATACAAAAGTGATACATGAATACAGATAGAATAATCATAACCAGCAAATCATAACATTTTCATAGACACCTCACTTGACAACTTTTGTACAAGATTTTCTGCAAATATATAACAGTGGTTGCAACAACGATCTATACGGTCATATTTTAATCGGATAATGTCATACTCCCTGTAGAGGCCAACTAAAACCAGTGGGGCTTTGTGTGGGCACAGCCATGTGGCTAGCCATGTACAAAGAGCAGCAGGACCAGGGTCTTGATGCCTGCCACTGAGTAAAATTACATCTTCAATCTTTCCTGGCAATTTGAAACTGCAAACCTAGATCAATAACCTCCTAGCCTTCCTGGATGTACAAAAGCTCCATGTTATTTAATCCCCTCTCCCCTTTAGCAATTCTAAACATTCAATCTAGCAGTCAGATTTAATTGCTCACTTTGAGCCATTCTGAACCTTTGGAAACACTTTGTGACCTAAAGTTTTGCAATAAGCCAAGCATTTTTGTGGCACCTAGGTTCAGAAGTCATTTAAAAAAATGATTAAAGTCTCCTGCTTTTGATGCACATATAACTGGACAATAAGAATCCAGAAGCCAATTTAAAATATTCTTACAGTTCAGAAAATGAAGGCTGTATAATTTGTTGTGAAGGTATTAGACTCTAAGGATCCATACATACAATCAATCTTAATTGTCTAGTACCTGCTTCAATTTGATCTGTGAATACATCATTCTAATTTATTGCAAGACCTAGAAGCATGGCAGGTGATAAATGCCTCTACCAGCAGTGAACTGGTGATTACTAAATTTTGCTCATTTTGAATTATTTTTTTGGGATATTTTATTAGGAGATATGCCATGGGACATAAAATACTATAGTGGACCCTGATTCAGCAAAGCACTTAACTGCTGGCTGGACTAGGGATGGATTTAAGTATATACTTAACTTTAAGTTTACACTTAAGTGTCAATGACTTCAATAGGGCTAAGTGCTTTGTTAAATAGAGATGGATTTAGCATGTGCTTAAAGTTAAGCGCATTCTTCAGTGTTTTGCTGATCTAGAGTCTATATAATGCACTCTGTAAAGCCCTGATTCAGCAAACCACTAGGGTTTTGCATATTAATATTGCTAGTTTGGCACAGTTCTAGAGACCATCAGTAACCTTAATGTTTTCCATACACAGTATGGAAATTGTATTCATTTCCTGTGATATTGGTTATTTGCATGCCAGTATTCCTGAGGAACAGAAAATAGATGCAATGGCGTTCAGTGTATCTTTTCCTTGGCTTTAGCCATGGAAAACTGAGGGAAAACTAACCTCTGCAAAAATGATTTTTATGGTCAAAGATCCTAAATGCCAAGGATTAAAGCCACTGTTTTCCAAATCTTTGCAAGCAGAGTTTCCCTTCAGGTGAATGAAACCAGTCATGCTTTTCTCTACCCCCAACATTGCCATGTGGTGTGAAAGTCCTATGAATTATCACTTATACATCTTCCACTCAGCCAGGCTAGATCTTGGTACCCCGTCAGCCCTGCCTATCCAGGGGGGTGTGCTACGGCATACAAATGCCGGTTTGACATCAACATTAATTATAAGTGCCATTAATCATAAGTGTTTAGTAGAATGGTCAATTTGATTTTTTTTAATATTCCTGTTGAAAATTATGTTTGCCTTGTCAATGCTATCTGATTTCTATGATAGTTCATTCGGTTGTTTGTTGTTTTTTAAAACGTGTGATCCTAGACTTTTCGGCAGCAATAGACTCTAAGACCTTAGATATGGTTAATGCCAGCATTGGCTTATGCTTAACTTCTTTACATTTTTTAACAGTCCTTGCCCTTCAGGTATTTAAAAAGAAAGAAAGAAAGAAAGAAAGCCATAAGGCACAGCCTCAGATTTGTTCTCTTAATTAGTTCCTGCCATAGTGGATTAATTCCATCTGCAATGTGTTGCCATCGCTGCAGAAGTTTATCGTAGTGGAATTGGGGATTAATGAGCAGAGTGGATGCCTAGACAGCCCAGCTGTCCGTAAGATGGCTGTAATGGTATCACTGCAGATGGTACCAACATTTTCCTTAAGTACCACTGAAAGTGAGAATATTTTCTATGAAACTGCCACATGCAGTTTCTCAGCCACTGTAGAAAATAAAGTGTAAGAGCTGAAGTTCTGATTAAAAAATAGTGGACAGAAGGATTTAATCACATGGGGTTTCTCTCCTTGTCCTGAAGAAATAGTATAACACCATGAAGCCTTATAAAATATGGAGTTTGGAGCCAAAGGGTGAGGACTCTGCATGTTTTAATCTCTTTTGTTCTGAATTTAAAATGGATCTAAACTCAAATACATTCATCAGAGCTCTTACTACTGGATTCAGAGTAGCAGCTGTGTTAGTCTGTATCCACAAAAAGAAAAGGAGTACTTGTGGCACCTTAGAGACTAACAAATTTATTTGAGCATAAGCTTTCGTGAGCTACAGCTCACTTCATCGGATGCATTCTGAATGCACCCGATGAAGTGAGCTGTAGCTCACAAAAGCTTATGCTCAAATAAATTTGTTAGTCTCTAAGGTGCCACAAGTCCTCCTTTTCTTCTTACCACTGTAGTGTTTCATCAGTCTGTGGCTAATGCCTCTCAAGCCCTAATCCTGCCCTTAGGATCTGGACTCAAGGATGAATTTTTAGGGCCTGATTCTCCTCGTGTACATTAGTGTAAAGCAAGAGTGACTCCAATCAAGTCAGTGGAGCTACATAGGTGTAAGGAGAATCAAGCTTGTCTGTTTTGCTTTCATATCAGGGTTTCTTAATAGTTTAAAATAACATCCTTTGTTTTTTTAAGGGCCTAGTGCTGCTCCCATTGAAATTAATGGTGAAGTTCACACTAGCTTCAGATGCAGTAAAATCAGGCCTAGAGTTCACATATTTGGACACCTGGATTGGTTCATCCCACAGACCTTGACCATGCTATAAATAAGTTCAGAGAAGAAGGATGTTCTTGTGGTGAAGGGACTGGTTTGGGATTCTGCAGATTTGGGTTGAAGTCCCAACTATGTCATGGTCTTCCTGTGTGACCTTTGCCAAATTGCTTAATCTCTCCCTGCCTCAGTTTCCTCTCTGCAAGCAGGAGAGAAGACAACTTCCTTTGTCTGTCTGATCCATTTGGACTGGAAGCTCTTTGGGGTAGGGGCTGTCTTACTGTGTGTTCATACAGGGGCTAGCACAATGAATACCCAGTCTCTGTTGTGGGCGGGTCTGTACAGGTTACCGTAATACAAAGAATGTTACCCAAATAAAAAATGACTCGCTTACACGCTCAAATGTCAGATTAGGGAACAGTATAGATTCACAGGCATTTTTCTTCATCCTTGCACACCTGCTGCTAAATATAAAAAGCTGTCTTCAGCTGCCCTACTAACATATGTATAAAATAAGTGCATGGCAGACACAAAGTTACATTACTGGATAAAGCCTGCTGAGCGCATGCTGAAAGAACTATCATGGAATGACAGCAGTAGTCTGAGCCCTGGTTGCTAAAGAATAGTAATTTGAAATGCATTGCTCTTTTTCTTTACAATATCTAGGACATTTCATCCACAATAATGTTCTGTCCCTCAACTAGGGACTTTGTTTTTTATACTTCCCCATGGCATCCTATTATTGATCTTCAAAATCTGTAAAAGCTGTCCTATGAAAAGTGAAAGGAGGGGACACGCTAGAGCAGTTTGAGCTTCAAATTAAACCTGTTTGTTAACCAAAGTTCTACAGCCTAAATATCCCACTGGGTGCATGGTGTGAACTGGACACGTGTAGTGCCAATTATATCTAATTAGCTCAGAGCATGTACACTAGACCAGGAAAATGAAATACAATCCCACAGGAGCAAGGGAGGGCATGACATAGGTGGTCCCTGGTAGAAAAAGTGGGCGTGGTCTTCCTAAAAAGGAGCTGGGTCAGGGTCCAATTGTCTTATACTCCATGATCCCCTTCAACCAGTGTGTGACAGGGAGCGCCAGAAAGAGGGGAATGAGGGCAAGGTAAAAATCAGTCTGTGCTTCTTTGTCGCTCTGCAAGAGGGACTGTTGCAGAAACTTATACTCATGTAGAGTCCAGGCACCTTTCCTGGCAATAGTGTGAGAGGAGATGTCTATTGCATTGTGACAGGAAGCAGCTAATGGAATTTCTGTGCATGGAGATGTATGCTGCTCAGCCTTCAGGCATACGTACAATGTGGAGGGTGCCACCTCTGTTACAGGTTTGTCTATAAACGGATCAGCAAGATAGTCAGTCCATTGCATTGCTGCATATTTAGGCTGGGTCAAATACAGAAGATTTTTCAGACTACATATTTCCCTTCAGCAGGGTAAGCTAGGAGCTGAAGTGAGCAGAACTGGGCTGAATAGAAATGTAGAACTCAGCAGTGACTTCATGGAGTTCTCCTCTGCACTAAGTGAGCCAAGCTACCCCAGGGATAGAACAGGATCCCAGCAATGCAGCTTCCTTTCATCATGGACACCTGAGATGATGCATGATTTGAAGTTAGTGTGACCTCTGATCAGCCCCTCCCTGGGAGGAGCATCCAGAGACAGTCCACAACAAGCTTCCTGTTGTGTCCTCCTCCCTCTGGTATGTCTCTTTACAGGGGTCAATTTTTTTTCTTTACATGATCCATATTCTTTAAGAGAACTCCGCAAATAAGAACTTTAATTTAAATTAGGGAAACCCTTCTCTTACACTTTTTCTCCCCTCTTTAAATGTAAGAGGCAATTGTTTGACAAGACTCTAGCATTCAACAGGCAAAGAATCATAGAATCATAGAATATCAGGGTTGGAAGGGACCCCAGAAGGTCATCTAGTCCAACCCCCTGCTCAAAGCAGGACCAAGTCCCAGTTAAATCATCCTAGCCAGGGCTTTGTCAAGCCTGACCTTAAAAACCTCTAAGGAAGGAGATTCTACCACCTCCCTAGGTAACGCATTCCAGTGTTTCACCACCCTCTTAGTGAAAAAGTTTTTCCTAATATCCAATCTAAACCTCCCCCATTGCAACTTGAGACCATTACTCCTCGTTCTGTCATCTGCTACCATTGAGAACAGTCTAGAGCCATCCTCTTTGAAACCCCCTTTCAGGTAGTTGAAAGCAGCTATCAAATCCCCCCTCATTCTTCTCTTCTGCAGACTAAACAATCCCAGCTCCCTCAGCCTCTCCTCATAAGTCATGTGCTCTAGACCCCCAATCATTTTTGTTGCCCTTCGCTGTACTCTTTCCAATTTATCCACATCCTTCTTGTAGTGTGGGGCCCAAAACTGGACACAGTACTCCAGATGAGGCCTCACCAGTGTCGAATAGAGGGGAACGATCACGTCCCTCGATCTGCTCGCTATGCCCCTACTTATACATCCCAAAATGCCATTGGCCTTCTTGGCAACAAGGGCACACTGCTGACTCATATCCAGCTTCTCGTCCACTGTCACCCCTAGGTCCTTTTCCGCAGAACTGCTGCCAAGAAAGGGAAACTTGTGTGTAATTCTTACAGATAGCCACAGGAGGAGCAGTGTCAGATTAGGGGACAGATTCTCAGACTCTTACAGTCAACTGGGCTTTGCTCCCTCCCCATAATGAATAAGGGTATTGGAATCTAGCCCTACAAAAGCATGTTTCTGCAGAGTCTGACGCTGCACCCCTCACTCTGACTGCAGTGAGCTTTGGAGCAGGCACTTAGCTCCCCTCTTACAATCAGCTATGCAGGCTGGAGCAGCTGGACAGTGAAGCTAAAATTCCTGACGGATTTAGGCTTCTTAAAGAATCTGTCAACACTGTAACATTTGCTATGATCTATTTACATACCCTCAGTCTCTCTGAACATGTCTCTGGCATACATGCTATGACGTTGGACCTCATCGCTATCAGAAATGATTGGTCGTATCTTGCCGTTTTACTATTGCCGCATAATACGTTCATCTGTGGAACGTGTAATAGCAGGAGGACCATTTAAAGAGGCCGAGCAGTTATTGTCAACACGGAGCTGAGCTTGATGGGAGATGAGTAATGTTGCCTTGACAATATGAAGTGTTGCAACATTTTTTACTGTATTTTTACACAGACCTAATTTTTCTGGCATCAAACATTGGAAGTTTCTTGCACACACTTTTGTTGAAGCAAAAAGCACAATGCATTCTGATTTGCTCCCGACAGGGCTCTACTGTTCCCGTCAGGGAAAGAGCTAAGTGGGGAGGAGTGCAGAGCCACATTGCCTAGGAAATTTACGGTGGGTGCGGACTCTTGAGGTACAAAATACAGCCACTAGTTTGTTGATGTCTCCCTACCGAAATATACAAAAGTATTGAAGCAAATCTTGCATCCTGCTCCAGGACCAAAGCAGGAGGCAAGAGTCCTTCCAACACTGAAGGAGACGCCACTTTAATGGGAGGCGAGAACTATTCTCAATCTAGGAGAGTACTCTAGAGTGGTAGGCAAGAGCCGATGGCAATCAGGGCAAAGAGGGAAATAAGGTTGCCTTGGCATAGTATGGGGCAGGGACAAAGAGAATAAGCAGCAGCTACATTCATTAAGGCTAAAATTTTGTCATGAATATTTTTAGTAAAAGTCAGGGACAGGTGACTGACAATAAAGAAAAATTAATGGAAGCCTGTCACCTGTCCCTGACTTTTACTAAAGATGTCCATGACAAAATGGAAAGGGGCTTGGCTGCTGTGGGGTGGCTGGGAGCTGCAGGGTCCCCCTGTCCCCCATGGTGGCGGGGAGCTGCTGGAGTCCTCCTGCCTGCGGAGGTGGGGAGCTGTGGGGTACCCCTGCTGCCTATGCTGGCTTGGAGCTTGGGGGCCCCACTGCCTCAGGGGGCAAGGGTACCTCACAGCTCCCTGCTGCTGCAGGAGGGAGTGCAGGACCTTGCAGCTTCCAGCCGCTGGGGCTGAAATTACAGAGGTCTTTGGAAGTCATGAATTCCATGACTTCCCTGACCTCCATGACAAAATCATAGCTTTAACAATCATCCATAGAAGGACAGATGCAGAGAATGGAAGCAGTAAGTGACTGAAGGAGAAAGAGCAGCAGTAGAGGTGCGGGGTAGGCCTTCAGACAGTATTAATGGGACCCTCTGCAGATCAACTAGCTCCATTTCAGATGTACATTTATAATATAAAAATAGACCGAGTTATAAAATTCTATCTGCATTATTAACAGGTACCTGGATTTTATTCTCCAGACTGTGCTGTATGTCTTGTATAGTACAACGTTGTATAATTAAGGGATAATGTTTGAGGAGTGTGCAAGGCTGTAAACATTTTGTGTGGGCGATTAAACGCTGAAGCAAAGCTGAGGCGTTTGATAACCACAAAGCTGTTTAGTGTGTGTATACTCCAATGCCATGGACATTACTCCTGTTTTATGACAAAAAGTGAGAAGCTACTATAAACCACCATATAAACCAAAAATGTGCATTACCTCACGACTTGTTCTTTTCAGATTTTTCAAGGCTGTTGCAATAAAGGCAGGGTTTGAGGGAACAAATATTTTAGGGAGAATTCAAAAGGTCCAATATTTGGGTTGACAAGAGTGACACACAGTGTTAAGGATTTCTGCTTGGGAGGGGGTAATGTTCAATTTTCATAGGGAAAGTGGTTCCCTAAAATGAAAAAGTTGAAGAGCCATCTGATCTGGATGTATAATTTTCCAATCTATTTCCTTATTTTAAAAAAATATAAGCAAATTATGTGCAAAAAACTTACTACGATGGAAAAGTGAAGAATTTAATCCCACAAAAACTGGGAGATTAAGTTATAATTCCCAAAGCAACCATGTTGTAACTCAGGCAAATTGGTGCATAGCTTCAAACATGCCTATCAGTTGTGGGTGCCGCAATGTTTGGGTGTCCAACTTGAAATAGCTTTGACCTGAGTTCAATGCCCATTGATAGCGACTAGAGTGGTGGGTTTTCTGAACTACTGAAAATCCCTAGCTGTCGCATGTTAGGCACCCAGTGGTCATTGGTGAGAATTTAGTTCATAGTCCCTAGATATTAAGAGTGAAATCCCACCCTCATACAGAATCACAGTAGGGAGAGAGTTCTGGTATAATCCACAAGCCATCATGCCACTGCAAGGGAGAATGGCTCATTAGCATGTGCACTTTGCTGCTCCTTTAAAAAAAAAAGTCATTATATTACATAGTGCACCACATGTGTTAGGGGGTTTGGAAAGCATCGGGTGGAGTACAACCCTTCCTTGAGACAAGACTGTACTGCACCTTACTTAGGCTAGTAGTGAAGTGCTACAGCTTGTTCCTAAATTCACTGTGCAACACATATTCAAAGGCCAGAAGGCCCATTGTGATTATCTAGTCTGACCGGCTCCATAAAACGTGGCCCAAAATTTCCCCCAGTAATTCCTGTATCAAGACCAAGACACCATAATATAAAAAGAGTGCATGTGTGCAAGAACAACAAAATCTGGCTACAGTGGGAATCAGGAACAACAGAAGTTCCCTAAAAGTGGAGGACCATCAGTGCCTGAACCTAGGCTCTGCCCCTCCGCACCAAACACCAGCCCCCGGACTGCCCCTTCCCCCGATCTCCCCATCTTGTTCTAGTGCCCCTGGTGGGAATCATACATTTGAGGAACCTGCTTTTCATGCAAGTAAGATCTCAATTTTTTTTTTTACATTTAATAAATGTTTGGTAATAATGCAATGAATGAAAATGGACACTTTAAATCAAATGCTACCAGTTAGACAAGGAGCGATGGGGCGCCAGTTGAACGAAGTTAAACTGAATTTGGTCATTCGGAAAAGCTTTGACAGTAAAGGAGAATCTGACCAGAGCAGTTTACCTCATGAGGTGCTCATAACCAATTCAATAGAAAGATTTCTGAAATCAAAGATATGCATTTGGAAAGGGTCATGCAGAATCCTTATTGTTACTATCCACAGAGAGCTGGACTCGGTGACCCTGGAGATCTTTTTCAATCTTTTGATGTAAGATTTTATGAGAGGGGCCCAAAACATACACAGAGAGGCCTACTCTACCCGTTCACACGCACTTTTATTTACCAAAAATGAATTGGAGCCCGGTCTGCTGGACGCCTTAGTGGCTATATTGAGGATGATTCAATGGACCTGCTGCTTGGGAGGCAAGTAACACCCCTCTCCTCCTATATTACCCCTATCTTGACCTGTGTGATGCTCAGTTGATGTGCTGACGTGAGAGTTCCTAGCTGGGGGAAATGCCCAGGACACATTTTCAGAACTTTATTTCAGTTTCTTTACTGTTACATTAAATAAAAGAGGTGTATTTAATGACACATTTGTTTGCATGAAGCACTCTCTCGTCTTTTCCCTCACTCTCATAATTTATGAGACAAGCGCTGCACAAAAAACCCCCAACAAACAAACAAAAAAAGTTTGGCTTCGATATCACAGAGTTGGTACAATTCGTAAACAGCCTCAGCCCACTGAGCTTGGTTTTAATCACAAAATCTCCAGGACCCTACTTGTGCATCATCTTTTTCTAACACCAGGCTGTAAAGCAAGGAGTTCATAGAATTTCACGGGTAGCAATTCATTTTACTGTTTATGTGAAGGGTATCCTTCCCTTCAGCAGACTTCCAGTCCTACAGTTTTATTTTTATCTCTAGTGTGCTACAAAAGCTGGTTTCTCCCTTTAATAATGGATTAGAGGAGACAGGATTACTCTGAATTGGTAGGGGTAAACATTTTTTATCGAGGTCTACATTTCTTCGTCAAGGTATAGTCAAGGTCCAGACTCCAGAGAAATATTTTCCATACCACAATAACAATAACGATAATAAGTAAATAAAAAGATTTCGTGGTCCATTCAAAAGCATCTGGCATTCCGGATTTGGCCCACGGTCTGCTGACTGACTACCCCTGAATTACACCATTTTTTTTCTTTGCTTTATTTTTTCTTTTAAATTGACTAAGGAAGCTTTAAATTCTTTGTTGGCAACTTTTATCTCACTTATATCTTGTACTAACTTTAGAAACATAATGTGATATTTCAGATACTATTGATATCACAGTGGAACTGGTGGGCCACTGGTAGACAAAGTCCTACCTAGTGTGAAAATCCTGTATTTGGAGGCATGGAAAGATGGGTACATCTGTTTTTTCACTATTAGCTTATCCGAAAGCATTACTTGAAAACATGTTGAAATGAAGGCTTTTTAGGGTAGCAATTCTGTGCAGTCTATTCACACACATCTGTATTTAAACTCTTTATCATCACCATTAGCTATGACATGATACCTATGTTGCATGTTACTCCACAGTGTTGAACTGTTAATAGAGAAAAGCATTAAACATTAAGGGAAAAGATACTGTACAAGGCAGATGGTGTGATTTTTCCACCCATTATTTGGCCATTTTAAGAGCGGAAAAAGATAGAAGCTATGCCTCCACAGAATTGGAGTTTGAATGACACACCAGTGAATTATCTGTACTGTCACCAGGCACAAAAGTGGTCTAACGATTAAAAAAAAAAAAGAACAGCAGTAAAGTTTGTAAGTAATTTTAACACTAAAGAAGTACTGCTGTCTGATCCCTTACATGCAAAGTTTAAATTTAAAGTAAACTGTTAGCACTGAATTTTAATTCCAGGAAAAAATATTTTTTTAAATACTTGGCCACATATTTTTCTGCTATGGAAAAATTCATTGGGAGGGCAGCATGCCAGGCAGGCTGGGAGAAATCACTGTGGGGTTCTGTGAGAGCATAGCATAGAGCAAGGGTGGCCAACCTGTGGCTCCAGAGCCACATGTGACTCTTCAGAAGTTAATATGTGGCTCCTTGTATAGGCACCAACTCCGGGGTTGGAGCTACAGACGCCAACTTTCCAATGTGCCGGGGGGTGCTCACTGCTCAACCCCTGGCTCTGCCACAGGCCCTGCCCCCACTCCACCCCTTCCCATCCCCTCCCCTGAGCCTGCCATGCCCTCGCTCCTCCCCCTAGCCCTCAGAGCCTCCTGCATGCCACAAAAGAGCTGATCCGGAGTTGCGGGCAGGGAGAGGGAAGGCACTGATCCATAGGACTGCTGGTGGGTGGGAGGCGCTGGGAGTGGGAACAGGGGAACTGATGGGGGGCTGCTGACATATTACCGTGGCTCCTTGGCAATGTACACTGGTAAATTCTGGCTCCTTCTCAGGCTCAGGTTGGCAACCCCTGGCATAGAGCTTTGTTGTCCCTTCATACTCCCACAGTGCCAAGATCTATTGATATTATGGTAGCACCTAGAAACCCCAGTTAATATTAGAGCCCCACATTGCTAGGTGCTGTACCTGTACAAAGCAAGACATTCCCATTCCCAAAGAGCTTACAATCTAAATAGACAAGACAGATAAATGGGTGGAGGGGAAATATGAAGTAAAGTGACTTCCCCAAAGTCAAACAGCAGATCAGTGTTCAAGCTAGGAATAGACTCCAGGTCTCCTGATTCCTAGTGGTCAGGGTAGTGGACTGGATCATTCTGTGTCCTACAAAAAAGTATGCACTCATAGCCAGGAGTTAGCTCACGGTGTTTGTCACCTCCCCATTCTAGGAAAGGAGCATGACAGGACATCTATTGCTAGAATCTCTAGTTAATCATATATTTCTTTCAGAACATCCGCCTAGTGACAGTTATGAAATATGGTTTCTGAATCACATTTGTCTAGCTTGATAGTTGGTGCATAGGGCAGTGAATTTCCAAATAATTTTTGCTTAGCTCATGAGAAAAGCTGGGAGGTATTGCCAATTCAGAGAAGGATTGGGATATTATACAGGAGGATCTGGATGACCTTGTAAACTGGAGTAATAGTAATAGGATGAAATTTAATAGTGAGAAGTGTAAGGTTATGCATTTAGGGATTAATAACAAGAATTTTAATTATAAGTTGGGGACGCATCAATTAGAAGTAACGGAAGAGGAGAAGGACCTTGGAGTATTGGTTGATCATAGGATGACTATGAGCTGCCAATGTGATATGGCTGTGAAAAAAGCTAAAGCGGTTTTGGGATGCATCAGGAGAGGCATTTCCAGTAGGGATAGTTTTAGTTTTTAGTTTAGTTTAGTTCCAGTTTTAGTACCGTTATACAAGGCACTGGTGAGACCTCACCTAGAATACTGTGTGCAGTTCTGGTCTCCCATGTTTAAAAAGGATGAATTCAAACTGGAGCAGGTACAGAGAAGGGCTACTAGGATGATCCAAGGAATGGAAAACTTGTCTTATGAAAGGAGACTTAAGGAGCTTGGCTTGTTTAGCCTAACTAAAAGAAGGTTGAGGGGAGATATGATTGCTCTCTATAAATATATCAGAGGGATAAATACAGGAGAGGGAGAGGAATTATTTAACTTCAGCACCAATGTGGACACAAGAACAAATGGGTATAAACTGGCCACCAGGAAGTTTAGACTTGAAATCAGACGAAGGTTTTTAACCATCAGAGGAGTGAAGTTTTGGAATAGCCTCCCAAGGGAAGCAGTGGGGGCAAAGGATCTATCTGGTTTTAAGATTCTACTTGATAAGTTTATGGAGGAGATGGTATGATGGGATAATGGGATTTTGGTAAGTAATTGATCTTTAAATATTCAGGGTAAATAGGCCAAATCCCCTGAGATGGGATATTAGATGGATGGGATCTGAGTTTCCCAGGAAAGAATTTTCTGTAGTATCTGGCTGGTGAATCTTGCCCATATGCTCAGGGTTTAGCTGATCGCCATATTTGGGGTCAGGAAGGAATTTTCCTCCAGGGCAGATTGGAGAGGCCCTGGAGGTTTTTCACCTTCCTCTGTAGCATGGGGCATGGTTGACTTGAGGGAGGCTTCTCTGCTCCTTGAAGTCTTTAAACCATGATTTAAGGACTTCAATAGCTCAGACATGGGTGAGGTTTTTCATAGGAGTGGGTGGGTGAGATTCTATGGCCTGCGCTGTGCAGGAGGTCGGACTAGATGATCAGAATGGTCCCTTCTGACCTTAGTATCTATGAATCTATGAGATGGTATGCACCATGTTTTTACCACAGAGCCCCTATGAAATTTCATTTTTTGAGAAGAAGCTGCAGCTTTATCTGACTCAGCCAAAATGCTGAACAGCAATTGTTTAACAATGAGCCAGAAAGCAGACAAGTTTAAAATCTGGAACTAATGAAAATGAGAGATGGTATTTTAGATACAATTAAGTTTTATACAGCTTGGTTGATTAACACCAATAAAAAGGGTGTTTGACATAGGAATCAAAACACAACAAGGTTTTTATTACAAATTGATTGACAATTTTTCATGTCTTTGTAATACTGTAAGAAGTGCTTTTAAAATAAACCCTGAACTCAGCAAACAGAACACTGGCAGAGGGATCATTTTACTTACGGTCTACGAACTATTACCATACTCTGACATCATTCAGGGGACACTATCAGATTCAACCTGATTCCACGATTCAACTTATATTCTATCCATTAACTTCTGCTGTGGCATCATTAATCATGTCACACAAAAGATTTGCTAAGGCTTCACCATTTCATATTCTCCTATGATGACAATCCTATAATATTGCTAATAGGTTATTCGATTTGGGATAGGGATATCTGTGTTATATGCATGTACAGTGCCCAGTGCTATGATCCTTGATTGTTGGCCTCTAGGTGCCACCACATAATCTGTCCTCCTTTACAGAGGTACAAGTCTCAGCTTGAATGGGAGAGGTACCCAAGTGAGAGTAGAACTGTATTATGAACATGGCTATATATGAAGCTAATAGGCTTGATTCACTGCTCACTTTGTCCCTCCACCACCGCTCATTAATTATTTTAATCAGGCCATTGTCTCATCATATCGATAGCCTTTGATCTGTTCAGTGCAGGGACTGGTGTGTATATGTGAGGTGTATTGTCTCTGTCTCAAACACAGGGCCTATCACAACAGGGTCCGGAACGGGGCCTCTAGGTGCTATGGCAAAACATGTTTCAATAGAGTTTTGGGGCTTATTTGTGGGGTTGGAGAAGCTGGTGATGACAATGCAGACCACCATTATCATTGCATGGAGACAGATGTTTCTTTAATTAATACTGCATGAAAGTAACCTTGCTCTGTTTGTATAGGAAATGGCCCCCACTGATGTGTCTCTGGAAAGTGCTCATGAGGTACGGTACTTTCAGAACTGATGTGTTATCAGTTCAGCTTAATAGGACTAAAATGGGGAGAGGTCCCAAGAGAAGTGAATGAGGGTCAGCCCTGGACCTCCCCTCTCCACACAGATAATCACAATGGGTCTTACTGCCTTATAATATATGATTGTTAGCGAGAGGAGACTCAAGCCCAGAGTCATTGTGCCCAGCCTTTTTTCAATGAAACAAAGAATAGGGCAAATATGTTCCTCAGTCAGCTCTAAAAGAATAAATCTTAGCTCCTCAGTCTCCTAGTAAATGGCTGGACAGTGTCTAACACCATGGGGCTCCATTCTCAGGCAGGGCTCTGTCTAGGCACTAGTACAATACATACAACGAATGATCGATCCTCGGGGGTTTTTTAATACATGGAAAGTAGCTTTTGTATTTTCAGTTTATCCACTGGATCATTGAACTTTTGTTTCTATGTGGTTATTTTCAGAATTCCTTTCCATTAACAGCTTTCCAAATTAGTAGCTGAAAGCCCTGATGTTGTAAATGTGAAATTCATAAAGTCAGGGTGTGTGAAAAAACCCCAAATGGCAGAGAACTTAAAAATTGCATGGGAACAGATCACGAACGCCCTGATTGAACTTGGTGATAGTCTAACCAAAAGAGCACAACCATGCTTGGGCTGTTTCCATTGCTTCACATTGACTCAGACATTCTAGACCTCAGCATGACACAGAGTGATAATCCTAGGTTTCAAAGTAGCAGCCATGTTAGTCTGTATTCACAAAAAGAAAAGGAGTACTTGTGACACCTTAGAGACTAACAAATTTATTTGAGCAAATTTGTTAGTCTCTAAGGTGCCACAAGTACTCCTTTTCTTTTAGCGATAATCCTGGAATCCTCTTACACAGATAGTATTTAACACCACTGGACCCAGTCCTTCAGTATGTGCTCAGGCAAAACTTCCGTATTCTATCTATTTGTAACTAGAAGGGAGATGATTTTTGGTGCCCACAGCTTGTTTCAAGAATTGACTTAGAGTCAATATTCTTCAACTCAGTGGAATTAAAAGAGCCTGCCCCATCCCCAAAAGCCCTGGATGGGAAGGGGGAAATCACAGTGCAAGGGTGCAGTTCTCAAGCTTTACTAGTTCACATCCCATCTTCTTAACAAAAAATATTAATATTTGCACATGCAAATTTCTCTTTCGTGCACATTTATTTTAGGCCTTAATGTTGTGAATTCTTTTGTAAAATAAATGACAAGATAAGTCTTATAATTTGTTTTTAACATTGTTTTTAAGCATCTCAGGTTTTTAAGCAGTTCATCAAAAAGAAAACACAAGGAAGCAGCCATTATTAAGGAATCAATTTAAAAAAATCTTACATAGGACCTGACCCAAACTTTCCCATTAGGAAAGTGCTCATTGGCTGTAGTATAGTACAGAGCCAGAATCTCAGCTGGTGAAAGTAGCCTAGCTTCACTTACTACAGTATACTGATTCCAAACAGCTCAGAATCTGGCCCTTAATGTTTAACCCTCACTTTCATTTCTGGTGTTTCCCTGGGAAAACTCTTTCCAGTCTAGAGCGGAATGGCTACATTTACATTTAAATAGGGATATTTAACAGACAGCCTGTAGCTATTCACAGGGCCTAAGGAGTGTGTTAATTTATATAAAGAAAAGGAGTACTTGTGGCACTTTAGAGACTGACAAATTTATTTGAGCATAAGCTTTTGTGAGCGACAGCTCACTTCATCGGATACATTCAGTGGAAAATACAGTGGGAAGATTTACATACATAGAGAACATGAAACAATGGTGTTCTCTATGTATATAAATCTCCCCACTGTATTTTCCACTGAATGCATCCAATGAAGTGAGCTGTAGCTCACGAAAGCTTATGCTCAAATACATTTGTTAGTCTCTAAGGTGCCACAAGTACTCCTTTTCTTAATTTATATAGTTTTTAATGTACAGCCTTGATTAGATCTCAGATAAGACACACCCTTGAACTAACTTGTCAATGCAAGTTTTCAAAGCTCTCTTCTGGGACTACTTTGGAAGGGAAGTGATTTTCCCTAGGAGGATTGTGCCACAGTTGAGTGGCACTTTCTTGAGACCTTGTCAATGATGGACTCCTTTCTTCTTCTCATTTCAGGAATGGCAAACACTGCTCCCCCACCCCTTTCACAAAGCTAGGAGCTACAGCACAGAAGACAAGGAAACCAAGTTTTATAACAACTTTTTTCCTTTGCACATTTAAAATGTTATCTTTCGAGAATGCTCTATTATATTCACACCTGCAGTTTAATAGCTGTCATTCTCAAGAGACGCAGGCTGTAATTGAATGGCAAAGAAAATCTGAAATGGCAGTGCTACTTCATTATTTTTAATGTAAACCAGCAGAGCAAAATCATGAGCATTAAGAGAGAATATTTGACTTCCAAATAAAATCTCCTTTAAGCTAAAAAGACAACAGAAGGGTGTATTTATGCATATCAGATATTTTTAGACACCTTGGCTCAGAATGATTAAGGAGTCAAGCTTTTTCTTGGTGTTAAACTTATTATACGTCATTTCTTTTGCTGCTTACTTACTTGCCTATGTCCTTCAAAGGGTAGCAACAGCAGCAATGCTTTGTTCAAATACAAAGTGCGGGGCCTGAAAACATGAGTGCTGCCATTATAAAGTCTTGGAGAACGTAGGCTTAAACTTATTTTAAAATCTCCTTTCAAGTGTTTCTCCATATTAAATGCATTAGGAACAAAAACAAATAAACAAACAATAATAAAAAGAAATTCTACGTGGCAGGTAGTTCTATACTGATGAAAACCTTCCACCTGCACAGTACGGTTGTTTTCATCGTTAAGGCCCTCCCCACCTCACCCCTTTGGAACAAGCTGAGCCAATTTGTTAAAATAAAAGAGTTCTTATTTTTCTTATTAACAAATCTGGCAGCTAAGGTAGACAATGGTTTATATGATGTACAGCTCCACATTTAACACGCCTTTTCTCTAGCCTGATAAGCACAGATAGATCTGACCATCAGAGCTTGGATCAACAGAATTACTACTGGCTCAAAAGAGGATCAGAAAAGTTCACAGGAAGTGTTCTGTGGGCCCACTATCTCTGATCATGTCTTCCTAGGTAAGCACCATTTTGCAAGCCTGGTCTCCCAATAGGCAATTCAAATCAATGGCCTCTTGCAAATCATCTCCCTCATGGAACAAAACCTTCTCATTTACCTTGACAGGAATTTCAGATTTGCTTCAGGGAGCAAAAATTGCTTTTCTACTTCTCTGTTTAAGCCCTATCTCACCTCTCCACTGTACACCAGAGATCTCAAACTCGAATCTCCGGGAGGGCCACATGAAGACTAATATATTGGCCTGAGGGCTGCATCACGACACCCTCCGCCTCCTCTGCCCCCGCCCCCACTCCGCCCCTTCCATGAGGCCCACTTCTTCCCACCCCAACCCCTTCCCCAAAGTCCCCACCCCAACTCTGCCCCCTCCCTGCCCCTGTTCCAACCTTTTCCCCAAATTCCCGCCCCTGCCCCACCTCTTCTCTGCCTCCTCCCCTAAGCATGCAGCTCCCCTCTCCTCCCCACTCCCTCCTGGAAAGCGCTAAGCACCTGGAGGTAGGCAGAGGAGTGGGGACGCAGCGCACTGTGGGGAAGGGGAGCAGTGGGGAAGGGAGCTTGGCAAGCCGCCGGAAATAACCCCGCGGGCCGCATGTTTGAGACTCCTGCTCTACCCTCACTACTTCTTCCTAGGAGTAGGTCAGACAGGTTTCAGAATACCATTCTAGTGGTCTCTCTCTTGACTGGCAGTGCTTGGTTCCTTTTCTAGCCCTGAGCCAGGCAATTTTGTGATGTCAGCAAGGCCATATCTGTTTTTCTGCACTTTGCCACTTGTTTGCCTACTTAGTTCTCTCCTTTTGTTACTGACGGAAGATTTACTTTATTAAGTGTTACAAGAGAAACTGTTGTTCTAGATGGCAATGCATGGTCTGAAAGTGTTGAAGAAAGACAGAAACACTCTATGTTCTTGGAGTCCAGTTATCCAGGGAGTCTAGGTGGGAAATTTTAAAAAGTACCTAAAGAGTTTAGGAGCATAGCTCTTATTGACTTTCAAAGGCTCATTCATAGTTAACTCTTCCCCTGATCAACACCTGGAATGAATTAATTCAGGTGTCTGGTGTTATAATATTACACCTAGAAATGACAAAGATATTCAGAGACTACTGGTATTCAGTCACGGACCACCTTATCTTCTGTAGACCCCCGGAGAGCTGCTCCCCCCCCTGCCCCTCAACTCCTCACTACTCCTTAGTATCTCAGGAGATCTCTCTTCCCCTCAGACAGGCAGAGTCCTTTTTTTGTGCTCCCTGCTGGCCTATCTACATAGATGGAGTCCAGACAATAAATCTAAAGGGCTTCAAGAAGACCTAATTGTTTGCTGAGGAACACATTTAGAAAAGATTCTTACTAGCACTGGATGAATAATTGATATTTTGGTCAGCTGGCATTTGTGGGGTGGGGTGGGGTGGGGGGGAGGCAAATTTTAAAAAATCCATTTTGGGTCAAATAAAACCTGTTTTGTTCAACCAAAACCAGATTTTTTGGGCATTTGTAAGGATCTAGATCAGAGGTTCTCAAGCTGGGGGTCAGGACCCCTCAGGGGGTCATGAGGTTATTACATGGGGGTCCACCCCTAACCCGGCTTTGCCTCCAGCATTTATAATGATGTTAAATATATTAAAAAAGTGTTTTTAATTTATAAGTGGGGTTGCACTCAGAGGCTTGCTATGTGAAAGGGGTTACCATACAAAAGTTTGAGAACCACTAAGCTAGATTCATATACAAACCAGAAGATGTGGCGGTCATACCATCCTTCTCATAACTTTTAGTCAATGATTAGGATACTCATCCATGGGAGACCGTGGGTTAATCCCCTCACTCTGCCTGATATGGAGAAAAGATTTGAAGGTGGGTCTCCCACATTGCAGGAGACTGGCCTAACCACTGAGTTATGGGATATTCTGGAGCAGGCCTCTCAATCTTTCCTGGTGAAGCTGATCCACTTTGTATAAAGAATTAAGTAGTCGTTGGAGAAGGGATTTGCATCGTAGGTAAGTGCCCTAACTACGACACTATAGCATCTCACTGTCACTCTCCAGCCCAGTGACTAATCAATGTCATTCATAGTGGCACTTTATATTCATTCAAAATCCTTGAGGGAGTGTCTCTCTCTTTAAGCCCTCCCATGCCTTTTGATCCCTCCAACTTCACAGGGGCTGATTCGTTCCTGGGGAAACCTGTCTGGCAAGCCCAGCAGAAGGCCCACCAGAACGTCAAAGCAAATGGCTCTTGATTTGGTCCCTGTGTGTTTGCTGAGAAGTGGATCTACCTCCCACTTCCTGTGTGCATTTGATGACAATACAGCTATTGAATGGACTCAATATATGCACAAAGTAAACATTAGCCTGGTCAAGATGCCATATTCTTAAATTACAGGCAACTCCAGATCCATCACACCCTGGTAGCATCCCTGTGAGGTATGGTAGGTAAGCCATATGCCCAGTTAGAGGATGAGAAACAAAGAGGAAGGCCAACCTCAGTGTTAAGAGTCAGACATCTAAATCCATATTATGGCACCTCATTAAATAGCCTAATTTTCAGAGGTGTCAAGCACCTGGAAGTCAGTGGCAGCTGTTCAAAGCCCTGAGCTCTTTACTGGAATCAATGGGAGGGTTGCCCAAGTAAGGACTACAGGATTAGTCTCTTCTACAGAGAAGCAGAAGAGAGTACTACAGTGGTTCTCATCCTTTCCGAAACAGGACCGTCCTAGAATGCCTTCCATCTAATAATATGGGAAAGGCAGGGTGGGCAGGAGCCTGTTACCTGTTCGTGATCTTCTGGTTGAAAACTCCTGGTCTATTACACCCAATGGAAAGAACTGCAGTTATAATGTGCAATATTCTTGGCAGGTTTCAGCTGGTAGCAGATCTTCCCTTCTAGCTTTGCCTGTGTCTTCTTCCTCTGCTTGGTGAAAATAATTACATTTATAAATTTGAAATGCTGTCCTGATTCTTTAAGGATGAGGAGCTGCTGTCTCACCTGACACCGAGAAGTGGGATTAACCTTTTTCTCCCTACTTTGATACTTACCTTTCTGTCAGCTCATCAGCTTTCTGACAACTGACTGTACTGGGACAGTTTTTGGTGTTTCAGCCTTATTAAGGCTGTCATCTTTAAGGGCTGCTGACATTTATGAATTCAACTTTTTGACCTCAACCCCTCACCTGACCTATGATTGAATATGAAAATCATAGGATAATTATAGTCTCATGTGTATTATACAGCATAACAGATGTCTAGTTTGAGCATAGAAACACTGATAGAGGCTAGAAACCCAATTAATAATTTACCAGTGATACTTTAACTCATCCTGGCAAACAATGTAAGATCAGAATATTATAGGCGCTTTAAAGTCAGACACCCCCACCCAGGCCAGTTCTGGGAAGCTGATCAGAAGGGGGAGGTGGAGGAGCATATCCACATCTCCTCCTGTATCCCTTATGGTCATTTGTCACCAGGACCAAGGCAGAGTCATGTGTGCACTTTGGAGAGTGAAGGGAATATGACTGTGACCAGCCCTTCCCTTGGGGAAATTACAAGGATGGGAAGCGCCTTGTGTGTTTCCCCCTTCCCTCCCCGCAGTACAACGGCTTGCCACACTCTGAATCTAAATACTTTTAAAGAGGCCCAATTCTCATTCACAATTATGGGCCCATGTAAAGGCCCTAAACTGTTTAAAGTGGTAGGGATTGCTTGCCTCCATTAAGCCATTGCTTTGATGCTGCAGAAATAAAAAAGGCAAGGAGCTGAACAGTGCACTAACACTATTTCTCAATGTGTGCTGGTATTAAGGTCGTAGCTGTCTGACAAACTGTGCCCGACGTCCACAGAAGGGAAGAAGTGAGCTCTGGGGAAGATTTGCAATCAGTGTCAAAATTCAGTAGAACAGGCTCTAGCTTTGAGGTTCATTATGTTCACAAACCTCAGCCTATGGTTCACACCCCTTTGTGACACAATCCAGCAGCAGCATGAGTTTGTGTTCACATTGTCCCCCTTCCCACAGCCAGCTTGCCCTTCTCCTCCAACAAGAACCTGAGATGTACCTGAGACATATACCTGAGCCTACAGTATCCTGGTGATTTCTGGGACTAAAAGGCCTCACTCAGATGGCACTCTGTGGCCAGTGCTCCCCAGCAGGGTACATAGCAGCCTGATGGCACTAACCCTAGCCCTCTTAATCCATCAAATACCTGTTGGGGCAAGATTCAGCAAACCCTTTGCACAGTTCTTCAGAACATGGCCTCCAGCAACTGACTGCCCATCACCTCCAGTGTGGTAGCTAAAGCTACAGAGCAGGGACGGAGTGCAGGCCACCAAGTCACTCTGAAAACATTAAGGGTAAAATGTGATTCCTGGAGTTTATGAGGTGGAGTGGACAATGGGAGAGTAGGGAAGGATCAGCTGTGGTGATAGAGGGAGAATGATATTTTCCTTGTCCAATTCTAACCTCCAGGCAGAAAATGAAGGGGTTGGTTTAGTACAACCTCTGAGAGGCAAATTTGCAGGACTTAGTTTGTGAGCCCCCCAATGCAAATTGAGCCCTGAAGTGTTCTCACATAGGCCTAACAAACAAAGAAGAGCGATGGGACATTGCTCTTCCCAAGCATGAGGAAGGGGGAAAAGTTGATGTTTTCTGTATAAAAGGACAGACCAGTAGTTGGAAAGAGATAGTTCAGTATAGCTCCACAACACTGGAAAGTTAAAAATCAAACCCTAGTTATTTATTTTAAAAAGTGCCCAAAATGCTCCTTTCAAACTGGGCAGCATTCCCTGAGCAGGTGCCTCGGGTCCCCTCCCCCATCTTGTTAAGATAATTTTATCTACCAAGGTTCAGGTAAATGCTGTAGAGTCTGATCCGGTCCACTTTGCACTCACTGTCAGACAAAGACAACATGCTCTGACTCTTATCTACTCACTACAATGGAAGTAAAAGCTTTTCCCTCTGAACCCAAACTCATTCTTATCTTGTATATTCCATTCCTATAAAGATTCATAGATTCATAGATACTAAGGTCAGAAGGGACCATTCTGATCATCTAGTCCGACCTCCTGCACAACGCAGGCCACAGAATCTCACCCACCCACTCCTACAAAAAACCTCACCTATGTCTGAGCTATTGAAGTCCTTAAATCATGGTTTAAAGACTTCAAGGAGCAGAGAAGCCTCCCTCCAGTCACCCATGCCCCATGCTACAGAGGAAGGCGAAAAACCTCCAGGGCCTCTCCAATCTGCCCTGGAGGAAAATTCCTTCCCGACCCCAAATATGGCGATCAGCTAAACCCTGAGCATATGGGCAAGATTCACCAGCCAGATACCCAGGAAAGAGTTTTCTGTAGTAACTCAGATCCCATCCATCTAATATCCCATCTCAGGGGATTAGTCCTATTTACCCTGAATATTTAAAGATCAATTACTTACCAAAATCCCATTATCCCATCATACCATCTCCTCCATAAACTTATCGAGTAGAATCTTAAAACCAGATAGATCCTTTGCCCCCACTGCTTCCCTTGGGAGGCTATTCCAAAACTTCACTCCTCTGATGGTTAGAAACCTTCGTCTAATTTCAAGTCTAAACTTCCTGGTGGCCAGTTTATACCCATTTGTTCTTGTGTCCACATTGGTGCTGAAGTTAAATAATTCCTCTCCCTCTCCTGTATTTATCCCTCTGATATATTTATAGAGAGCAATCATATCTCCCCTCAACCTTCTTTTAGTTAGGCTAAACAAGCCAAGCTCCTTAAGTCTCCTTTCATAAGACAAGTTTTCCATTCCTCGGATCATCCTAGTAGCCCTTCTCTGTACCTGCTCCAGTTTGAATTCATCCTTTTTAAACATGGGAGACCAGAACTGCACACAGTATTCTAGGTGAGGTCTCACCAGTGCCTTGTATAACGGTACTAAAACCTCCTTATCCCTACTGGAAATGCCTCTCCTGATGCATCCCAAAACCGCATTAGCTTTTTTCACAGCCATATCACATTGGCAGCTCATAGTCATCCTATGATCAACCAATACTCCAAGGTCCTTCTCCTCTTCCGTTACTTCTAATTGATGCGTCCCCAACTTATAACTGAAATTCTTGTTATTAATCCCTAAATGCATAACCTTACACTTCTCACTATTAAATTTCATCCTATTACTATTACTCCAGTTTACAAGGTAATCCAGATCCTCCTGTATAATATCCCAATTCTTCTCTGAATTGGCAATACCTCCCAGCTTTGTATCATCTGCAAACTTTATTAGCACACTCCCACTTTTTGTGCAGCTGTCCTTTAAAAATCTGCTTTCTGCTTCCCATGCTTGGCTACAGTTTTAGTAATGGAATGAATAACTTGCCTAAGAATGCTTCACTCTGGCTGACACCGAACACTGCCTTCCATTGTATGCTTTGTGCCTTCGCTAGTGTATTTCCAATCTCCATTTAGAAGGATATTGTGGTTTTTAATCCACAGGAACTGAATCTGTTGACTCCACATGTATTTTAAAATGTATAAACCAATATTACTTTTAAATTGTGTCCTATGTGATCTGTAATTGCATTATTGATTTAGAAAATCAAACACCATTTTGCTGTATTTTAAGTTGGCAGTTTTGCTTTGAAACATGCACACTTTTGAGAATCCTGATTTTTCAATGATGACTAATTTGGACTCCCACAGCCAACGGGTAACACCCTCGGATGCCTTTGCAATCCTCAAAGGCCAAAAGTTTAACATTACCTCCACCTGAACCCATTTTTGCATCTACAAACCATGGGTGTACATTACTAATTATATTCACAGAGCAGAATCTACATGCAGGAAACTCATTTGTGCTCTATTTACACAGGTGATTGTGTGTTCAAAAAAGTGATAGTGTGTCTCCAAAGGGAAGGGGGATAACTGAGCCTGGTGGCCAATATGCTGGAGGGACCCTCCTTACATACTTCCCAGGTCTCTCAAATGGGGCGGTTGTTGGTTGCTTTGGTGAAGGACCCTCAAAGGTCCTTAGATTCCCTTAGATCGGGGTGGGCAAACTTTTTGGCCTGAAGGCCACATCTGGGTATGAAAATTGTATGGCGGTCCATGAATGCTCACAAAATTGGGGGGTTGGGGTGCGGGAGGGGGTGAAGAGTCCAGTTGGGGGTGCAGGCTCTGGGTGGGGCTGGGGATGAGGGAGTTGGGGATCCAGGAGGGTGCTTCAGATTCAGACTGAGGGTTTCAGAGGGCGGAAGGGGTATCAGGGCTGGGGTGCAGGAGGGGGTCAGGGGTGCAGGCTCCAGGTGGAACTTACCTCAAGCATCTCCCAAAAGCAGCAGCATGTCCCCCCTCCAGCTCCTACGTGGAAGAGTAGCCAGGCAGCTGTGCACACCACCCTGTCTGCAGGCGCCGCCCCTGCAGCTCCCATTGCCTGCAGTTCCCGGCCAATGGGAGCTGTAGGAGCAGCGCTTGGGGCGGAGGCAACGTGCAGAGTCCCTTGGCTGCCTCTACGTGTGGGAGCCAGAGGGGGGACATGCCACTGCTTCTGGGAGTCGCGCAGAGCCGGGCAAGCCCCTGACTGTGCACCCTGGCTGGAATGCCTTAGTGGGGCAAGCCCCAGAGCCTGCTCCCCGGCCAGAGCTTGAGGGCTGGATTAAAATGTCTGGAGGGCCAGATGTGGCCACTGGGACCTAGTTTGCCCACCCCTGCCTTAAATCATCCCCTACAGGATCTTCTGGGGTGCTGTTGCTCCTCCCCGTGTAAATGTTTAGAGGGGTGACAACTGGGCTTGGTGCCTTAAATGGGTCCCTCTGGGTCCAGCAAGGAGCCAGTAAGACTGACCTTCACCACCTGCCCTGATCCTCAGCTGGGAGACACTTTGTGTCCATCTCAGGGAGTGTGACTGGGTTATGAGTATTACGCCCTAGAAAAGGAGGAGTAATGACCCCCATCTGGGAGACGTATGGATAGTTTCATTTCTGGGTCTTTGGCTACGAATCTCAGCCTAGTTATGTAAATGGCATGTTGAACACCATCTAACTGAGCCTGTTTTCAAGTTAGAGCCTGGTGCAGCCCTGAAGAGAACAAGAGATGAACAATGCTCTCCAGCACCCAGCTCATGCCAATAGGCATGTGGTAAATGCCAAGAGGAAGTTTATAGCTAGAGCTGTTGGAAAAATTCCTGTCCAAACTTTTGATGGAAAATTGCTTTAACACCCCCCACATCCTCAACAAGCTATTTTTGCAGAAAACCTGTTTAGAAGTTTCCCACCATTCTCCATTTTGCCACTGGAAAGTGGGTAAAGAGGGAGAGAAAGGAGACGGATCAAAAGGAGTCCATGATTTGACTTTGCAATGAGAAACTAAAGAATTTTTGCAGGAAGTTTTGAACAAACCTACAATTAAAAAACAATTCCTATGAAAGGCAATTAGCATTTTTCAAATCAGCGCTACTGGAGGTGGATAGTAGATGGATAGATTAGACAGAGCCAACCCCCAACAACCTGTACAAAGAGCCCAATGAGTCAGGCCTGGAATAGAAGGAACATGGCATGGACTCTAAAAAAGAAGGAAGAAGGAAAGATTGTGCAACTCCAGAGGAGTGACTTTGCACTTGAGTCCTGCCATCCATGCTGCTGAACCTCCAAGAGCTGAGAGAAACTATGTAAAGCCTAGGATGATAACTCTAATTGTTTTTTATGCACAGGAGCTGGCCAGGCTTTGTTGAGAGTTTATTAATGATTACTCTGACCTGAAGTATAAAATGAGAGTTTATTGTTCTACCCTGTAACCATAGTAATTGTAATTAAGTAGTAACCTGGGAGACATTTTGTTAGTGTCTTGCTGCTAACCCACAGTAGAGACAATGTTTAAATAGCTGATTAATTTTGATCATAACTTACTCATATCATATTTAGAAGACTGACTTTAACTGTTGCTTATAGTGGTTATCTGCCTGGTATGGTCATAACGCTTACCCATGAACTGCTATGTTATTTGTAATAGAGTAGCACCTGCAGATGCCAGTCAAGATTTTGGCCACATTTTGTTCGATGGTGTGAAAATGCCCAGTGGGAGAGGATCTGAAGAGCTTCCAGTCTAAACAGACAAGACAAAGGGCCAAGGAGCAGTGACTTGTCCAAAGTCATAGATCAGGTCATTGGTTGAACCCAGGTGTCCTGATTCCCAGATTAGTACCCTGGCCATTAGGCTCTGCAGTCTTACTGTTTTGATAACTGCTTTACCTCTCACAATGAGGATTCACTGATAGGCATGAGATTGATACATTTCACCCTATGCTTTTGATATACCATTTTGATATACATAAATTTATATTCAATAGATAGTGTACTCAGTGTGTTCATATATAAACTTTTCAGTAATCCATTTAGTCAATGTTTTCTTATTTACCTTGTTGAACTATGTTGGTGGGTTGGTACTAATCATGCCTGTATTGAAAGAACACCAAAACTGACCAAATAGAACCAAATCTGAGTAACTGACCATAGCGTCCCTTGCCCAGCATGATTCTTCAGAAGATGATAAAAGTGACTCATACCAGCGGTCGATGCTCCATTCACACTGGTTTTACACCAGAGTTACATCAGCCTATAGCCAATATGACAGATCAGAGAGTCAGGCACAGAAGTTTTACAGATGTTCATTGTATTTGGTAGACTTAGAATCTAGATAGCAGCTCCATATGGTTTGCATATGTACAGTACAGACATGTGCTGCATCAAAACAGGCTTGTGAAAACAGACATATGGGATCACCCCTACTGATAAGATTGTAACCGTATTTGAATGAAGTATCCCTGGAGATGTTTATTTTTATAGACGGGGAAGACAAGCAAAATTACAAATCAATTTACTGTGTAAAATTACTGTTAAAAAAACAAAACAACATCAGCTGGGGCACGAGAAATAACATTAACTCAAAAAAAAAGCTAATCCCTGAAAGAATCGTTTTTGTATAATCCCTAATTTTAATTAATATGCAGTTATGTGAAGATCATCCTCACAAAGGACCACACAGAAGGATTACTGCCTGCCAAACCAGTGCAAAACTGCACAAAGAGAGACTTATTATAGCTTAGAACATTTGTTGCTCTAAGTTCAGTGGGCCAAATTCAGGAGTTGCACAGGTGTAAAGGAAGGCAGAATTTGGTACATTTTCCATTTTTAAGATGCAGCCATTGATCTGCTGTGTAACTATAAGCAAGTTACTTCACCCAGTGCTGCCAGCCCAGAGCATTAAGAAAGTCATGAGTAAGCGCCCCTCCCAAGTTATTAAATTCCTTTAAAAGTTATGATTAAAAAAATGTGTTGACTTTTTATTTGCTGCTTGGTTTTTGAGCTTTTACAGTTCACATTTTCAAGCTTCTAACCACAACTATGAGCGCTAGAATTTTTATGTAAGAATCTCAGCATTCATCGTAATCACATGACTCCAGGAGCTGGGGCTTTAAGAAAACACACCAAATATGGCAGCTGGAGACACTGGGTGATATACATCATGGGGAAAGGGAGGATGCAACCCATGTGCTCTGAGCATGCAAGATCAGCAAAGCAGCTGGAGATTACCAATGATTACCAGACAGCGAAAAAAAATAACATCTATTGGGCTTTCCCACCTTGGAGAAATCAACCCGCCTCACTCCCTGAGCATCTCCCAAACTACACAACCCTGGGTATCATCAATAGCAGTTTAAACAGCACAAGGATGCCAGCTCACTAGCTACTTCTAGGGCAACTTTTCCAGAGTAGCTCATTCCTCCCTTCTGAGGCTTCTGTCCCCATCCCCTGCACAATACAGTTTCTAGGGTCTCACATTCCTAACTGCTAACTTGTTGCATCTGACACTTTCAGTCATTAGTAAAACACTAACTTCCCAACAGGTGCAACAATTTGCCTTTGTTTTGTCTCCTTTAATCATTTTCTAAGGAGGGAAGGAGAGAGAAAATGTTGCAGCCACCAACCGAAGGCTGTACTGCCTTTCACACTGCATTCATAACTAAGGCTTTGTTTTAGTCAAGGGTATTTTTAGTAACAGTCATGGAGCGGTCACAGGCATTAAACAAAAATTCACGGCCTATCCATGACTTGTACTATATAACCCTGACTAAATCTTGGGTGCTCTGGAGGGAGGGCTCCGGGGGGTGGGGGAGGTGCCATGGGTGCTCCGGGGCATGGGTCAGCTGGGGACCGCCACTGCTGCTGGGGAGGGAGGGGACCCACGGTGGCACAAAACTGCCCCGGCAGCGGCCAGCCCAGGGTCAATCACACCAGTCGCTACAGAAGTCACTGAGGTCCTGGAAAGTCACGGAATCCATGATCTCCATGACAGACCCGCAACCTTATTCATAATCCATTCACTCAATCACCCATCCCACATGAGATCCCAGAACAGGACAGAAGGGTCCCAAACCCTTCATGGAAAAAAAAGCCAAAGATTCAAACAACCTCTTGAGGGGACACAGGGTGCCTGTCACAATCCTCCATATTTTCTCCCAAATTCACATTGTTGCTTTAACTTCCTCACTTCCATCCCATAAGCTGTTGCTTCTGCATGTGGAATCAGAAATGTTCTACTGTGACAAGAAGGTTTGAAGAAATGCATTGGAAAAATAGCTACCATCTGTAAATGGCTTCTCTTTTGGCTTGAACATAGTACCAGTCCAGAGCTTTTTATTTCCTATGAGGCTCAAAAGCATACACTATTAATATCAAGAGATGTCCAGTCAACCCAGCCATTGCATCCCCAAAAGATCTTTAGGCTGGATTACAATAAGGCTGCATAAAATTGCTGCTCTCCCCTGTTGCCTTTGGCGAGTATGGCAGTGATAACACAGATCAGCTATCCTTCCTGAGGAAAAGCTGCAGGGTGAGGCACTCACACAGCCAGCCTGGAACTATCTGAATTAACAATGCAGAAAAGCATCCTGTAACTTGCTATGTATATTATCACTTTAGGGGGAGCTCTAGTTCTCATCCCAATGTATTGCCCCTTTCATCTCCTGATGCTCTGTTTCTGACTGCCCTTCCACCTTCACTCCCCATATGGTACCTGCATGTGTTCCCCACCCAGTCAAGCTCCCACCCAACATGTTCTAATGTATCCACCCCCTTGCTGCCCACCAATCAGTTACCCCCTGCGTAAGTCTCTCCCCAAGGCCTAAACCACCCCTAAACTTTCTGCAGCCATCCGTTCCAGAGGAGACTGGAATACTCTGTACTACTACTCTGTGCTTCCAATATCTCTTCTTGGTGGTGATGGGTGTGCTGCTCTCTTTTTCCAGCTGAAAGGGAAAAGACACCCCTGCCTCCACTCTCTTCCCTTTTCTAGCAGAAGCCAGGAATCTTCTTGCTGCTTCTTTACCACTTTATCCTTCCTTCTGGGAAGCAATGTCCCCATCCCCTCTTTTGGGTCAGCTCTCACACCTTGCTGTGAAGGGATCATTTCTCTTTCCAGTTTATTACATCTTGTCGTCCCATCCCATTCTTTTTTCTCTCCTTCCATCTGTTTCTCATCCTTCTTTCTTCCTTCCCTTACCTCCCTCTGCCCCTTCTTTGTATTTCCTTTCTCCTCTCCCCTTCTCTCTACCTTCCTCTCTGAAATTATAATTTTCCCCTACCCATCCTCAGTCTCAAACTCCCCTCGCTATGTCCCATCTCTAGCAGAAAGGCGTAGTTTGTCAGTTTTCTGTACTCCTATTAATTATGCCACAGGTGAATCATGCCAATTGCAAAAAAGAAAAAAAAACAAAACCATGTCATTTGTAAATTTTTGCTTATGAGTCTGATTGTATGATACTACCTAAAATTACATAAATGAATATGTAAAATTAGCACTAAACAACTCTAAAGGCTGTTAATACAGATAGACACAGTATCCGGTAGGAAATCATTGGGTAAACATCCCCATTTACTGTTTAATAATGTCTGTCATGACTTACAACTGAAATGTAATTTGTTTCTACAGATAACTGTTAAAATTGTCTGCTATTGCTGCAAAGGCAGATATGGAAGCCTTAGCAGATCTGCAGGGTATTTATTTTAACTGAAACTGCAATCACAGCTAATAAGGGATATAATTGCTATATGCAAATCATATTCCATTATAAACACCAGTAAGCCTTTGAATATGAAGGAGAGCTTTTTTTTAAACACAGCAACTCAGTGAGATTTCAGAGCAATAATAGGATAAAATGGCATGTACACTGCACATAAACTTGTGGAAGCACTTGATAAGGTGAAGGCAAGGTAACTAAAGGTCAGAACAGAAGACTCGGAGTATCCAACACCCGGTCACTGGCTTGTTCTGTGGCACATAATCTCAGTTTACTCATTTGTAAAATGGGGATACTACTAGCCTACTGTACAGGGATGTTGTTAATTGAGTCTTAATTAAATGTTTGCAAATTAAAGATCCTTGATTGGAAGACACTGTAGATGGGCAATTTTGTGTCAAATTGCAGTTCAGTACTAATACTCTTTTCAGTCAATGCCAAGATTCGGGAGAGTGGAGCGACAGATTGTGTGTGGAGTGAGGCAAGCGCCTAACTCAGTCACATGAGAAACGACTTGGGCATGAAAGTCACCTGACTCCAGGAGAAAGGTTTCCAGTGGTGGATTGCAAAGAGATACAGGCACCTAACTCAGGGGGCAGGGACTTTGGACACTCCCCTCTCATTAGTATCTCCCATTGGGTGGTTTAGGCAGCTGTCCATCTAGCATCCTGGCTTTTGTGGATCCCATTCTTCGATACCTGTCTCTTCCCAGTTTTAGGTGCCACTGTGATCCACAGAACTGCTCAGCTGCTGCCAAACCTTGTAGGCAACTAATTTCACTTGGCACCTAAACTTTCAGGGTAAAGGCTCCCTAGACACCTATGTTCCTGCCTCTGGGACTCAGGCTTTGTGGATCATGTTGTTCCAGTGATTGTCTAGGCACCTAAAAGCCAGGTGTTATAACGCTAAGCACCGCAATGGTTTTGTCCCTCTGTAGAGCCAGGCCTATACATACAGACACATTACACTCGCCTGAATCATAGAATCATAGAATCATAGAATATCAGGGTTGGAAGGGACCCCAGAAGGTCATCTAGTCCAAACCCCCTGCTCAAAGCAGGACCAAGTCCCAGTTAAATCATCCTAGCCAGGGCTTTGTCAAGCCTGACCTTAAAAACCTCTAAGGAAGGAGATTCTACCACCTCCCTAGGTAACGCATTCCAGTGTTTCACCACCCTCTTAGTGAAAAAGTTTTTCCTAATATCCAATCTAAACCTTCCCCATTGCAACTTGAGACCATTACTCCTCGTTCTGTCATCTGCTACCATTGAGAACAGTCTAGAGCCATCCTCTTTGAAACCCCCTTCAGGTAGTTGAAAGCAGCTATCAAATCCCCCCTCATTCTTCTCTTCTGCAGACTAAACAATCCCAGCTCCCTCAGCCTCTCCTCATAAGTCATGTGCTCTAGACCCCTAATCATTTTTGTTGCCCTTCGCTGTACTCTTTCCAATTTATCCACATCCTTCTTGTAGTGTGGGGCCCAAAACTGGACACAGTACTCCAGATGAGGCCTCACCAGTGTCGAATAGAGGGGAACGATCACGTCCCTCGATCTGCTCGCTATGCCCCTACTTATACATCCCAAAATGCCATTGGCCTTCTTGGCAACAAGGGCACACTGCTGACTCATATCCAGCTTCTCGTCCACTGTCACCCCTAGGTCCTTTTCCGCAGAACTGCTGCCGAGCCATTCGGTCCCTAGTCTGTAGCGGTGCATTGGATTCTTCCATCCTAAGTGCAGGACCCTGCACTTATCCTTATTGAACCTCATTAGATTTCTTTTGGCCCAATCTTCCAATTTGTCTAGGTCCTTCTGTATCCTATCCCTCCCCTCCAGCGTATCTACCACTCCTCCCAGTTTAGTATCATCCGCAAATTTGCTGAGAGTGCAATCCACACCATCCTCCAGATCATTTATGAAGATATTGAACAAAACGGGCCCCAGGACCGACCCCTGGGGCACTCCACTTGACACCGGCTGCCAACTAGACATGGAGCCATTGATCACTACCCGTTGAGCCTGACAATCTAGCCAGCTTTCTACCCACCTTATAGTGCATTCATCCAGCCCATACTTCCTTAACTTGCTGACAAGAATGCTGTGGGAGACCGTGTCAAAAGCTTTGCTAAAGTCAAGAAACAATACATCCACTGCTTTCCCTTCATCCACAGAACCAGTAATCTCATCATAAAAGGCGATTAGAATAGTCAGGCATGACCTTCCCTTGGTGAATCCATGCTGACTGTTCCTGATCACTTTCCTCTCCTCTAAGTGCTTCAGGATTGATTCTTTGAGGACCTGCTCCATGATTTTTCCATGGAGATTTTTCCATGAGACACACTGTACATTACAGCAACTTTACTTGTCAGTTTCTTCCAGGAATTTAACCCTAATGAAAGAGACAGCACCTTAATACCATCCAATTTCAGAAGAACAGTAGGAAATGGCAGATTCTTTACCCTGCTCCAGCACACAGAGTACACAGTGAGTTAATTTCCAAATTGAGCCCTCTTTCCTTGCGTTGTTCTTTAATAAGCAGCTGTAAGAGCACCACATAGAACTCAGCCTCATCTTTTTCTGCCCAGGATCAGCTCTCTCTCTCCAAGACTTTCATTCCTTCTACCCAGAGGGCCACTCCTGCCCAACCTTATGTTCAGGGTGGGAAAAGGAGGCATATCTGCTACAATGTGTCAGGAGGAATGGGTCAGCATTTCAGTACTGGATTCCAAACACCTGCTAACACAGGGTAGGCCAACAGAAAATCCTAATACTTTTAGCACAGAACAACGATATGTAACCATCACAATACAGTTATTGATTATTTCAAAATGCAAGGACTTTTATTTCCCCAAATTCTGATTATAATCAATTTGGTATATTTCAGCTCATGACATGCACCTATCACATTGCTCTGGATGCTCAGAAAATAAAGGGTTTAGATTATTATTATTAATTATGATGATGATGTCAAATGTTTTGGAATAAATTAAAAATACATAAAAATGCCACTAAGAACTTTCCAATCCATTAGATCCTTTCTCCAGAATTCTTTAGTTGAAAGATGCCCAGTAATATTTCAAAATCATCCACTTGTGTTACCTTCTTTTTCTTTAAAAAATAGAGTAACACATAAAGTGAAACTAACAAAATGTGTTCTTTTAGCTACAGCAGTTTTATTTCAATTTGGTTATAATTCTGAAGGCAGAAGTTATGTGCAGTGGGAAACAAAAATAAATTTAGATTAATTTGCATTCTTTGCTCAGTAAGGTTGGGGGACTTTCTAGAGTTAATGTCTGCTGTACTTTTCAATTATTTACAAATCCATCATAATAAAGATTACATTAGACACAGAGTAGCATCTGTATCTGAGTTCTACCAATGTATTACTCAAGGAAGATGCAGTCTTGAAATAGAAATTCTCAAGGAAAATCATTCTCTTTCCACTTGATTAATCTGTCCCAGAAGCTGTCAGCTAGTTGTATGAATATAGTAACTACCTGATTTAGCACACCACGACAAAGAATGAAACCAAAAAATCACTTATTTTGGCTCAACCAAATTTACATCATTCTTCTGTTCATTTTTCATGAAGGATATATTTGTAAAGCAGAACGTGTATTGAATTGCTGCTGTTTATGTTGGGTCGGGCCCAACTTCTTTCTTTAGCATTAATGCAAAATCCATTAGCAGTCTGTTAGCAAATCCCAGCTCTTTAAACCAGGGTTTCAGCTGGTTTAAATCAACATTGTTCCATTGACCTCAATGGAACAATGGCAAATTAGACCCACTAAGGATTTGGTCCCAGGTGTCAAAGGTTAGAAGAGTAAAAAGTCAGCCTTGTGTCTTGACAGCAGCTGCCTGGGTTTGGACTGCTGGATCACAAGCAAATATTGAAGGTGAGATACTTGGCTGTTGGCCATTTGCTATTTGACCCCCGCTCTGCTAGGTAATCTGCGGTGGTGCTTGTGGAGAGGCTGTTCATCTGCCTTTCCTGAAAAAAGCAGTGCCTCGGGTGCTGTCATTAGTGAAGAGAGATTAGAAATAAAATAAAATAGTGGTAAGTTATAAGGAAGGGAACAGGACACTTTGGACCCTGTGCAAACTAGCCTCACCTAGACTATATAGGGGTTGGGGGGAACCACACTTTAATGAAAATAGAAGGATGACAGGGGTCATCATATCTTCCATGCTTAGGACCAGATTTTCAAGAGTGCACAACCCCCACAATTAAGGCCAGGTTTTTAGCAGTTTTCCAGGGAACTGCTGAGCACTCTTTTAGAAAATCAAGCCGCTCATTTAGCTGCCCAAGTGGGAGCTGAGCTGCTTTGAAAGTCTGGGTCCAAGAGTGGGAACCAAGCCATTCTGAAAATTCTGGTCTCATTCGCTATGGGAATGTGGGGAATTTCTTCAGTTCTATCATGCTTTTAGTGTAAGATGTCTACAGACCAGATTGCAGCTTGGAGTATGTGCCTCTGCAAGGGAGGTACTTGGGCCCAGATCCACAAAGGTACTTAGGTGTCTAACCTGATTTAGGAGCCTCCATGAAACCCATGCACAGCTGACACCTAAGCCTGAAGGTGCCTAAACTCACTCAGCGAGTAAGATTTTCTTTAGGTACCCATGGTTCTGCCACTGGGCAATACACACACAGCTGCTTCACTCTTGGTGTCTGGATGCTTATCTCCTGTCCAAGCCCCAGAGCGATCCAGGAACTGGGGGAAGAAAAGCATTTTCCCAACTATCTTGCCTTTGGGGCCCGATGAGGTAGGTGTGCTCAGAGGCCATCTAACTCCACATAAAACAGCCAGGGTGGGTGGTGGAGACCTCCCTTATAACCTTTAGCCCAGTGGTACTCACCCAGGATATGGAATACCACCAGTTCAAGTCCCCCCTCTTCCTATGAGGGGAAGGGATTTGAACAGGGATCTTCTACTGCTCAGGTGAGTGCCCTAACCATGGAGCTCTAGAGTTACTCACTTTTTCACTGGCCCAATTAATATTTAATTAAAGAGGAACAACGTCAATAAGAGGTTTACACAGACCCACATCAGACTATCCCATGGACACATTCTGGGTGAGTACCCTAACCACTGGGCCAAAAGCTATGATGGTGGTTCTCCTCCTGCCTGTTTTGTGTGAAGTAAAGCAGCCTCTGAGCATGCCCATGGGATCAGGCCCCGCAAGTGAGTTAGGCAGGCAAATACCTATCTCCTCCCACATCGTGAGTCGCTAGCAGAGATAGGCATCGCCCCGCAGCCTGCATCTAGGTGAGGGGGTGGGGCTTAGGACACCCCCTCTCGTTGGCATCTCCCGTTGGCTAGGTTAGGCAGGGAGCCACCTAGCCTGCTGGGTTTGCGGATCGTCTTCTAAGGGTCCTATCTCTCTCCATTCTTTGTGTAGGGAGCCTAGGCGCTGAACTCAGGCTTCATGGATCGTGTGTTCCAATGATGTCCTGGATCTAGAACATCAAATGTTAGGTACTGTGACACTCAGCTCTGCAACAGCTCACTCCTTGGGTGGATCCCAGCCTTCCTCCCTCACTTTCCTGTACAGTCTCCCCAGACTTTGGGTGCAGGCATGACGCTATAAAGCTGGGCTACATGTCTGCATACGGCTTCCCTGGGACGGGAGGGCAGGGAAGGGTGGGAAACGGGCAAACCCTTGGGTCCATCACCTGAACGGAGTGCTGGGGAAGTTGTAATTTGCTGCTTGTATAGACCAGAAACAAAATTACGATCACTTCCTATCCCCATGCTACCTGCAGTGGAGAAATATCATGCCATCCATTGCTCCAGACTGTGCTCAAAGTCACAACCTTACTGAGCAGAAGTGGGGCTTAAATAATTAACTGATGTTGAAAGTAACATTGTAGGGCTCTAGTGTAACGTATGTTTAGCTTCTCTCTATGGACCTGATACCACACCCCTTGAAGTCAATGGAAACACTCCTACTGAAGTCAATGGTTGTTGGATAAGGCCCCTTGAAGAATCACATCAACAGAACATTAGATCAATATTCTTGGTCTCTGGGGCCCAGGTTTTTCAAGGTATTTAGGCATTGCTGCACTCAACTCTGTCTGATAGAGCTGATGGAGGAAAAGATCCGAGGTTTGGAGATGCAGGTGGAAAGTCTGGTTGAGTTTAGGAAGGGGTTTGAGCAGATGATGGAGCAAAGATATGAGGTATCTGAAGGGAAAAGCTCAGACTCATGGATGGAAGCAGGGCTGGGGAATTTTGAGGGGAGACTGGATGAGGAAAGTGGTCAGTGGAAACATGTGACTCAAAGAACCAGGCAGAGAAAAAGACGGGCTAGTGAAGGAGAAATAGAGCTTAGGAACTGGTTTGCAGAGTTGGAAAATGAAGAAGGGGCTCAGCAGGTAGTCGCTGAAGGTGGAAGGGTAAGGAAGAAGAGAAGAGAGGCTAGCCCTATAGAAAAAGGGGAAGAGTCAAGGGAAACTACACCAAATATGAGCCCCAGGAGGATACAGGATGGGTTGAAGAAGATTGTAAGGGAAAATAGGAATGGAAAGAACTTGCAGCCAGAGAGAACAGGGGAGACACTGGAGAATAGCACTGTCACCAGGAAAAGGCAGGTCTATGTGATCGGGGACTCTTTATTGAGAAGAATAGACAGGCCTGTAACTAGAGCTGATCCTGAGAATAGAAGGGTGTGCTGTCTTCCGGGTGCTAAGATACGGGATGTAGACCTGAGGTTGAAAAGGATCCTAAAGGGAGCGGGAAAGAATCCCCTAATTATCCTTCATGTGGGAACAAATGATATGGCTAGATTCTCGCTGGAAAGTATTAAGGGAGACTATGCTAGGCTGGGGAAGACGCTTAAGGAAATTGAGGCTCAGGTGATCTTTAGCGGGATCCTTCCTGTTCCTAGAGAAGGGCAACAAAGGTCTGACAAGATTATGACTATCAACAGATGGTTTAGGCAGTGGTGCTATAAGGAGGGCTTTGGGATGTATGACCACTGGGAGGCATTCACGGACAGAGGTCAGTTCTCTCGGGATGGACTTCATCTCAGTAGGGAAGGAAATAGACTTCTAGGATCGAGGCTGGCACAACTCATAAAGAGAGCTTTAAACTAGGAATTGGGGGGAGATGGATGGGAGATGTCCAGAAAATCTCCACGCCAGATTTTAGCATTGAGAGGGAAGAAGATGAAGTAAGAATGGATACAGCCGTGGGTAGGAGAATGTATATAAGGAGTGAGGGCGGTGTGGATACTAGTCTAATAGGTTATACTGGATGTAGAATGACTGTGCCTAATAGGGTACAAAATGTGAGCGAGGCCAAACTGCAAAAATTAAGATGTTTGTACACCAATGCGAGGAGTCTAGGTAACAAAATGGAGGAACTAGAGCTACTGGTGCAGGAAGTGAAATCAGATATTATAGGGATAACAGAAACATGGTGGAATAGTAGTCATGACTGGACTACAGGTATTGAAGGGTATGTGCTCTTTAGGAAAGACAGAAACAAAGGTAAAGGGGCTGGAGTAGCATTGTATATCAATGATGAGGTAGAATGTAAAGAAATAAGAAGCGATGCAATGGATAAGACAGAGTCTGTCTGGGCAAAAATTACATTGGGGAAGAAAACTAGTAAAGCCTCTCCTACGATAATGCTTGGGGTGTGCTATAGACCTCCGGGATCTAATTTGGATATGGATAGAGCCCTTTTTAATGTCTTTAATAAAGTAAATACTAATGGAAACTGCGTGATCATGGGAGACTTTAACTTCCCAGATATAGACTGGAGGACCAGTGCTAGTAATAATAATAGGGCTCAGATTTTCCTAGATGCGATAGCTGATGGATTCCTTCATCAAGTGGTTGCTGAACCGACTAGAGGGGATGCCATTTTAGATTTAATTTTGGTGAGTAGCGAGGACCTCATAGAAGAAATGGTTGTAGGGGACAATCTTGGCTCAAGTGATCATGAGCTAATTCAGTTCAAACTAAATGGAAGTATTAACAAAAATAAATCTGCAACTAGGGTTTTTGATTTCAAAAGGGCTGACTTTCAAAAATTAAGGAAATTAGTTAGGGAAGTGGATTGGACTGAAGAACTTATGGATCTAAAGATAGAGGAGGCCTGGGATTACTTTAAATCAAAACTGCAGAAGCTATCGGAAGCCTGTATCCCAAGAAAGGGGAAAAAATTCATAGGAAGGAGTTGTAGACCAAGCTGGATGAGCAAGCATCTTAGAGAGGTGATTAAGAAGAAGCAGAAAGCATACAGGGAGTGGAAGATGGGAGGGATCAGCAAGGAAAGCTACCTAATTGAGGTCAGAACATGTAGGGATCAAGTGAGACAGGCTAAAAGTCGAGTAGAGTTGGATCTTGCAAAGGGAATTAAAACCGATAGTAAAAGGTTCTATAGCCATATAAATAAGAAGAAAACTAAAAAGGAAGAAGTGGGGCCGCTTAACACTGAGGATGGAGTGGAGGTTAAAGATAATCTAGGCATGGCCCAATATCTAAACAAATACTTTGCCTCAGTCTTTAATAAGGCTAAAGAGGATCTTGGGGATAATGGTAGCATGACAAATGGGAAGGAGGATATAGAGGTAGATATTACCATATCAGAGGTAGAAGCGAAACTGAAACAGCTTAATGGGACTAAATCAGGGGGCCCAGATAATCTTCATCCAAGAATATTAAAGGAATTGGCACCTGAAATTGCGAGCCCATTAGCAAGAATTTTTAATGAATCTGTAAACTCAGGAATAGTACCGAATGATTGGAGAATTGCTAATATAGTTCCTATTTTTAAGAAAGGAAAAAAAAGTGATCCGGGTAACTACAGGCCAGTTAGTTTGACATCTGTAGTATGCAAGGTCCTGGAAAAAATTTTGAAGGAGAAATTAGTTAAGGACATTGAAGTCAATGGTAAATGGGACAAAATACAACATGGTTTTACAAAAGGTAGATCATGCCAAACCAACCTAATCTCCTTTTTTGAAAAAGTAACAGATTTTTTAGATAAAGGAAATGCAGTGGATCTAATTTACCTAGATTTCAGTAAGGCATTTGATACCGTGCCACATGGGGAATTATTAGTTAAATTGGAGAAGATGGGGATCAATATGAACATCAAAAGGTGGATAAGGAATTGGTTAAAGGGGAGACTGCAACGGGTCCTAATGAAAGGCGAACTGTCAGGTTGGAGGGAGGTTACCAGTGGAGTTCCTCAGGGATCGGTTTTGGGACCAATCTTATTTAATCTTTTTATTACTGACCTTGGCACAAAAAGTGGGAGTGTGCTAATAAAGTTTGCAGATGATACAAAGCTGGGAGGTATTGCCAATTCGGAGAAGGATCGGGATATTATACAGGAGGATCTGGATGACCTTGTAAACTGCAATAATAGTAATAGGATGAAATTTAATAGTGAGAAGTGTAAGGTTATGCATTTAGGGATTAATAACAAGAATTTTAGCTATAAGTTGGGGACGCATCAATTAGAAGTAACGGAAGAGGAGAAGGACCTTGGAGTATTGGTTGATCATAGGATGACTATGAGCTGCCAATGTGATATGGCTGTGAAAAAAGCTAATGCGGTTTTGGGATGCATCAGGAGAGGCATTTCCAGTAGGGATAAGGAGGTTTTAGTACCATTATACAAGGCACTGGTGAGACCTCACCTAGAATACTGTGTGCAGTTCTGGTCTCCCATGTTTAAAAAGGATGAATTCAAACTGGAGCAGGTACAGAGAAGGGCTACTAGGATGATCCAAGGAATGGAAAACTTGTCTTATGAAAGGAGACTTAAGGAGCTTGGCTTGTTTAGCCTAACTAAAAGAAGGTTGAGGGGAGATATGATTGCTCTCTATAAATATATCAGAGGGATAAATACAGGAGAGGGAGAGGAATTATTTAACCTCAGCACCAATGTGGACACAAGAACAAATGGGTATAAACTGGCCACCAGGAAGTTTAGACTTGAAATCAGACGAAGGATCTGATCAGAGGACCATCAGAGGAGTGAAGTTTTGGAATAGCCTTCCAAGGGAAGCAGTGGGGGCAAAAGATCAATCTGGCTTTAAGATTCTACTCGATAAGTTTATGGAGGAGATGGTATGATGAGATAATGGGATTTTGGTAAGTAATTGATCTTTAAATATTCAGGGTAAATAGGCCAAATCCCCTGAGATGGGATATTAGATGGATGGGATCCGAGTTACTATAGAAAATTCTTTCCTGGGTATCTGGCTGGTGAATCTTGCCCATATGCTCAGGGTTTAGCTGATTGCCATATTTGGGGTCAGGAACGAATTTTCCTCCAGGGCAGATTGGAGAGGCCCTGGAGGTTTTTCGCCTTCCTCTGTAGCATGGGGCATGGTTGACTTGAGGGAGGCTTCTCTGCTCCTTGAAGTCTTTAAACCACGATTTGAGGATTTCAATAGCTCAGACATAGGTGAGGTTTTTCGTAGGAGTGGGTGGGTGAGATTCTGTGGCCTGCGTTGTGCAGGAGGTTGGACTAGATGATCAGAATGGTCCCTTCTGACCTTAGTATCTATGAATCTATGAATCAACGTTACTGTGCCTAGCTTATTTGGGAGCCTAAATATTAATTTCAATATCCTATCAACTTTCAATGGGATTTTGGCTCCTAAGTGCCTAAATCCCTTTTGAAAATGATATGTTGACTCCTAAATTAACTATGCACAGCAACGCTGAGTGCTGGAGTGCTTAAATACCTTAAATCCTGGGCCTTGATATATAAACATAGATCTTTTTTTAAAAAAATAGTAACCAACTATAAGAACTGTAAACATAGTGAAACATTTTCTGCTGCCATTTTGAACTTTCAGTGACTGCACCATATCTCACATCATGCTATGTTCTGCAATTTTCTCCAGAATCTTTTTGGAAGCATTTTTGCTTAGGAGCCCAAAGGTCACAGCTTCACTTCCCACACCAGGACATAGCCCCAGAGCCAGTAATGACATTGCAGTGAAATACAGGGCAGGCTTCCAGATGGGACTGCTAGAATCATAGAACCATAGATGATTAGGGTTGGAAGAGATCTCAGGAGGTCATCTAGTCCAACCTCCTGTTCAAACAGGGCCAATCCCCAACTAAATCATCCCAGCCAGGGATTTGTCAAATAGGGCCTTAAAAACCTCTGAGGATGGAGATTCCACCACCTTCCTAGAGTAACCCCTCTTGCCCATCTTTGGTTCCTGTCTAGGTAAAAATGACAGATTATGAGCCAGATGCATAACTGGGGTAAATCATCAGCAGTACCCTTCTCAATACTCCTTCTCTAGGTAAAAAGAAAGTGTATGTGTGTGTGTGTGTGTGTGTGTGTGTGTGTGTGTAAAAAACATAATTGCTTCTGTTTGTTTGCACCATGCTTTCAGTATCTAAGATATGCCTTTATAAACCACTGAGGTATGGAAGGTGTTATGTTAAAACAAATGTTCTTTTCTACACTAAATCTGTGGAAGATTTCATTACTTGAGGCCTAATATTGCACATCTGGGCCCTTACCAATTTTTTTTTCAAACCATCTTCAGCACATTAAAGCCTAGAATTGGTTGCAGGGAAGCATTTGGACAGAAGAAGAAATATGTAATTAAATATTATGGGGGCTAAAAGACCATTATTTGTACTAAGCCTCTCAGTTTCCACTACATATCACAAACAATAATAAAATAAACAAAGAACTACCCAGAGAAAGGGCTGCATAAATAGAAGTGAGGTTAGTGACTCTTCTGGGAGCCCCTCTGCCAAGCTGTAGTTTCATTTTAAATGTTTAACAACTGTGCCTGCTATACAGGAATCTGTCCAAGGGCAGAGATTAGTTACCTTTATACAGTCAGTCAACAGGGATCTTAAAGTCATCTGAACATTTTATGGAAAGATCCCCTTTTAAAAAAAATCTAATTTTTGAAAATTGCATACAATAATTACAGTGGTAACATGAGTTATTTACATACAGTAACTTCCATGAAATGCAGGGCTCTCCTGGGCCCACAAAACCTTACAAGTCTAAAGCTGTCATGAGTGTTCAGGTACTGTGAAAGAGGATTTAGTGGGTGGAAGCCCATTAGCCATTAAAATGGTGTGTTGTTAGAATGATAATCCATATGCAAACTCCAGAAATGCTAAGGCCCCTGTCCTTCAAGATATGCTTGTGCAGACCCCTGTGCTAGCATGAGTCCCAATGACCAGGGGATTAAGCTAGCCTATCTGTTTGCAGGATCAGGGGTTAGGAAAGTTATTTGAGGGCCCCAACATTTCTTGGGAATCTACAGGATTTTCTCCATAGCTGGGTCTAAATCACTATTCCCTCCCCGTGCATAAAATGTATTAGATTCTGGACCAAATCCTGAGCTAGTGTAAGCTGGCATTCATTTTGATGGGGCTATACCAATTTACATCAGGTTAAGAGCTGGCCTGGGGAGTAGAGATGGGATTTTAGAAGGTTCTGTTTTGTAGCAAGAAGTGGAGGTAGAAAGTTACCCTGACGGATATGATCATCTAGCACATTTTAGCATCCCAATATTTTTAGCAGAGAAAAATATTTGTCGCATATACTGTTGTATCTAGTGCTGAAGCATAAGGGAAGGTGTCACAAATCAGTGACCTGCACACCAGATTCTACAGAACAACTGCACTCCCTTACCTACCGGAGAACCAATGTCTCTTTACTAGTCGCCCTATCTTTGGTTTCTCTTATTTTTTTTGACTGCTACAAATAAAGTCTGTAGCAATAAGTATGTGACTGTTACAGATTTCCCCTGCCACAATCATTTTCACATACAGTTGCAGGCCACAGGAGAAATGAGCCAAACACAAAAAAAGCTAAAGAACAGACTCCCAACCCCCAGGGAGGATGCAGCAGAGGTGTTTAAGTGTGAACAGCTAATTGCAGAACAGATGGTGGAGCTGTCTTCTGGAGCATGAGAGACTATGTTCCATAAAGCTAGTGAAAAAGAGCCTTAATCCATCTCTGTAAGGAAAGGGAAGAAACAAAATTCAGAACAATGAGAGAGAAAGTCCTGTGAGCTTATATACTGCTCTGGGAGGATCACTATAGAACTGAAAAGAAGAAGAAATAGTTGAGTCCCTCCAAAGTTGCTCTTCCTCTAAGACAAAAATAAAAGCACCCAAAAACATAGCAAAGAAACCAAGAAGGCAGCATTTCTCATTCTCAAGCAGCTTCTTCTCCCAAACAAGGAAAGGGAGCACGTCATGGAGGCGGAACAGGAGACTTGGAACAGGCCTTTTCTGCCTGTGAGACAATGGTGAAATGGGTCCTAATGTAAGGATTTTGATGTCTAAAGGCCAATCTGAACAGAAGATTTCAGGGAGCCTCACAGTAACCTTCTGCTGGGTCCCCCTGTTTAGCCCATTTATCAGAGCTGAATATAAAAAACTACACACACACACCAAATATAAAAGTAAATAACAGTTTATTTAACTAAGGGAAGAGGAAGGGAGGAGAAGGGAATGGATTAACAACTCTGGAAACTTGGGATACCACTTGCACCCACTCATACACTCAATGATATATATATGTTCTTCTACCTTTCCAGATGTTTACGCGGAAGATGGCAGGATCCAGATGACCGAAGCCGGCGATGGACCAATGAACTCCGACCGTGGACAGCAGATGAATTGGACAGGTATGTATGTATCCCTATCTTAACTCCCACCCTATCCCACTTTGCGTCATCTGTGTGTGTAAGATTGAACTAACTACTCAGACTAGGTCCGTGTATGCCAGTCTGCTTTCCCAAATAAAAGCATAAACAAACCCAAACCTATTAGTAAATAGCTATTGCAGGCCATAGCTACTGCCAAGATGGTACTGCAGTGCGAGAGAGCTGGACACTTGAACCTCTGACCACTCGAAAGCTCCAGAGACCAAGAGCCCCTAGCTCCTCCCCTCACACACTTTTATAGGGAGCTGTTGCCAGGCAAACCTAGTTTCCCACCTTTGTGATTTCCCACCTTTTTTTGGTACCAAGGAACAAGAACCTGACACAAGATCGAGGTTACCTTGTTCTTTTACCAAAACAAAATGGCCCTTTGAGTTGCAGAACTTATTTTAACTTATGCATATATTTCAATAATTTGGCAGAAGTAAACAGGGTTTAAAACCAAAATTAACACTAATAACTCTACATATGCAAACCACTGAGGAGAATTCCCTGGAGAACAAAAATCACAATGCAAGTCAGTTGGAAGCGCCAATGTAGCCACAAGTAAGAGTTTTCCCTTGCCCATTGCTTACTGGAAACAGACCTTGTTTTTTTCTCTTTCTCTGTCCAATACACACACACGCATATGCCCCTATCCCTCGCCACCAAATCTGAAGCCAGGTGCTGAGAACCTTTTTCTTCTTATGTTTATTGGGTTTTCATGGAAACAACCATTTTGTTGAGGCCATTTTCCAATGAGAAGACATTGAGGGAAATTTTTCAACTTGCATATCTATTGCTGAGCAACCCGTAGCTGTAGGGCCCCGCTGTTACAATGGGATTTGGGCTAGTGGATCTGTGTAGATTGCAGACCCAATATTCATGCTTGTCACCTTCTCCCACTTAGCACTCAGAATAGCTTTGTGATGCTATTGCAGGACAAAGCACAGCATACCCAAAGCCTGTTCCCAACCACACATGGCAGTTCCACTGCTTTTTTAGCCATGAGAGTGAGGGATTTGCCCTAATATTATAGAGATATAGATCTTCCTTCTTAACACATCTACAACTAGTTCAATATTTGGGCACACTCCCTATTAAAGTTCTGCTTAAATTGTTTATAAAGGGTTCATAAAATTAATAGATTTTTTTAAAAATACTTAATTGGTTGTTATAGAGTCCAACAGACTGCTCATAACCATGACTTATAACCATCTAGAACACTTGATGTGACCTTGATCAACTGGAGAACTGATCTGAACTCAACAAGACGTAATTCAATAAAGACAAGCACAGAGTACTACACTTAAGAAGGAAAAAATCAAAAGCACAACTACAAAGTTGGGAATAACTGGCTAGGCTGAAGTACTGTTGAGAAGGCTCTGGGGGTTATGGTGGATCAAAATTGAATATGAGCCATCAATGTGATGCAGCTGTACCAGAGGCTAATATAATTCTGGGGTGTATGAACAGGAATGTCAGATATGACAGAGGACGTAACTGTCCTGCTCTACTCTGCACTACTCTCAGCTGGAGCACTGTGTCCAGTTCTTGGCACCACACCTTAAGATAGATGTGTACAAATTGGAGAGAGTCCAGAGGAGAGCAACAAAAGTGATAACAGGTTTAGAAAACCTGAACTGTGAGGAAAAGTTGAAAGAATTAGTCTTAAGAAAAGAAGACTGAGGGGACATGATAGTCTGCAAATACATTATACAGAGGATGGTGGTCAATTGTTCTCCACATCCACAGAAGGTAGGACAAGAAGTAATGGGCTTAACCTGCAGCAAAGGAGATTTAGGTTAGATATTAGGAAAAACTTTCTAACTCTAAGGGTTGTAATAGACTTCCCAAGGGAGGTTGTGGAATTCCTGTCATTGGAGGTTTTTAAGAACAGGTTGGACAAAAACACCTGCCAGGGGTGTACTTGGACTTGCCTCTGAGCAGGGGACTGAACTAGAGGACATTCCGAGGTCCCTTTCAGCCCACATTTCTATGATTCTGTATTCTTACAGCCATCTATAACTCAGGGGCGATTCATGTCTGTAATGTGCTTCTAACATTTATTTAGTAACCTTTTAAAATGGAGCCATCAATATTTATACAATCCTGGAATTGGATGCACTTTGCTTTCCAACCACCATTGTTTTATTACTGGGTCCTCATTTAGTTTTGTCTCATTTCTGTAGCATTGGGGTAAGCTTTCAGCCAAAATTCCTCTTTAGCCATGCAAGGAGAAATGCCTGGCTGTAGAGCAGGGCTGTCTCTCTTCTAGGGCATTGCCTTCCCCTGCTACTATCCCTGCAAAGAGAATGCTGCCCATCGCAGCAGGGATTTGGAGAAAGTAGGCACAGGGCTGGGAGTGGAGCGCCCTGACCTGCTAGCACAGCAGGGAATCTACTAAGGAGTCCTTGTAGACTGTAGAAACACCTTTTAATGGGAATTCTGGGGCATCTGCTGGCAGAAGAAGCCCTCACAGCCTTAGGGACAAGGTAGGGAGGGCACCCACACCAGTGCAGAGGCACAGGGAACTTTCTGTCCACATGGAGGACCTTGGCCTCTTGTGGATCCTCAGGGATCTTCACAGATCTTGGGGGATCCATAGGGCAAGTGGACAAATTACCCAGCTCTTCCAGTGAGCTGGGTGGGGGCAATGTCCCTGATGAAACTGTAGCAAAGTTGCCCCCCTTCCCGAGACTTCCTTCCTTCCCACCCACAGGACAAATTGACCTGGCCCCTGTTTTTTGGCACACAGTAATTTTCTTGCTGAACAAGGGTGGCTTCTATCGCTCTTATTGACAGTAAGAGGTTATTTAGAACTAAACAGTTACAGCATCAGTATCCCCTCTTCACCAACTATACCTCCCACTGTTCCTGAGCAAAATTTCTGGACAATAGCTCTCTTCAATCACTTTCATTCGACCCTTTTACATTCTCTCAGAACTGCCTTTTTAAAATCCAATATTTCTGTGCCGCTGCCTTTGAACATATCCTTCCAAGTACCTCAGACAACCTGATGGCATAATGATCAGTTCACCTTGGAAGATGACTACCTTTTATTTGTCATTTCGGGTTCATTTCCAACAGCTACAGCTTTTGATCTTGTTGATTTCTGAAGTAAAAGAGCAAGAAAACTGTCCCAGAACAACTACCAGAAATATTCATCCTTTCCCAACCATTCTGCAATCTTTATTCTAGTCAATAGCAGGGTCATTAAAATTCTCCATGATCACCGTGCTAGGTTTTTTATGAACCTGCATAAACATTCCACACATTCACTGCCCTCCTTCTCCACCCTGAAGGTCTGTTACAATCTCCTGTTATCTTTTTCTATCATTTTTATTTTCCCCCTTGAGTTCTCCTTATTAGAGCAGCCAAGTCTGCTTAATCATTTCTTACTTTAGACCTACTCCCTGATTCATACATTTCTATAACTCCTCCTGTCCTATTGGCTCTTTTCTTTTTCATAGCCTTTACTTTACAGCAGAGAAAAGTGGCAGGATTCATTAGGAAAATCTGAATATGTATCCAACACTGCAGAGTGGTGTATTTTCCATGCAATGGTTTCCATCCAATAACTACAAATACTAAACCTATTGTCACTCTTACATCCAAAATATGTTTAAAGACATCCAATAAACTGAATACAAGTTCTTTTATGTCCTAAAATAAACATTGGACCAGAACATGAGACCCTTATCAGCACTGAAGAGCAGTTACACAAGCAGTCCCAGTGAAGTCTATGGGACTTATTCATATATGAGTAGTTACTCAAAAGGGGCAGAAAGGGGCTCATGCTCCAATTCGAACTCTTTCAAATATACCAGGACACTTACAGCTTTACTCACATGGAGTAGTACTTCCCACTGTGAGTATCCCCATTGAAGTAAACAGGGCTACTCACCAAGTAAGTTACTACTCAGGGTGAGTAGGCCATCAAAATCTGACTCTCAGAATAGATTTTGAAAACATTTGCATTATTTTCTTTTTTTTTAAAGTGATGACAAGGTAGAGTAGGAAGCCCTGAATATGCTCACTCTTTGTGAACCGGAGGAATGGAAATTAATAATTCCAGGCTAACCATTAAGATTCATAGCTAATTTCCATTATAGAAGATTATCTTCAGAGATGAAAAGGAGGTTTAAATTGTTTTAAAATGAAACCCGTTTTCATTTATATTCGGTTCCTTTTGCACTCCTTAAGAATCCATCATTTAAGGCTCAGGGATGATTAATGGCTGGCCATACCGCATAGTACTTTTAAGTAGCACTGGGTGAAGTTCAAAAGGTTCAGTTCACTTTGGAGCAGCTCCACTAAATTAAAATGCTCACGCAAAAGTTATGAATCATCCAAACTTTCAGAGCATAAGTACAAGCTGGGGTCTAAAAACAATTGCTTGAAAGCTGTATTAAGAATACATGAGCTCTGGGTAAGAGATGGGGAATAGGGGCTCTGACTGAAGAGCCAGATGAAGCATTGACTCAGGGTCCACAGCTGGGGCAGCGTGAAGCTGCACTGTCCTCAGAGATGTAGATCAGGCGGGGATTGTGACACAGTCACAATTTCTTCCTTCCCTCCCTCCCTGAGAGGGGGAAACTGCTGTTGGTCTCTGCCAAGTAGTACGACAGCCCCACTATGCCAGTTGAGCTGTGCTGCTTGGTGTGCTCAGAGGCAGATTAAGGTCTCTTGGGGCCCTAAGCTAGAGCAAGTGGGTGGGCCCCCTCCCTACCCCTTCTACCTGCAGTCCTGCCCCCCTTTTGCCTCTTCTGCCTGTGGCCTGGCCCATGGCCCCACCCCATTCTGCCCCTTCCCTTGCAGCCCTTCTCCTGTTCCACCCACGGTCCCACCCCATTCCACACCCCTTCCCCCGCTTTCTGTGGCCCAAGACCGGAGAAGCTCTGTCAACCCTGCCATGGGCCTGGGTCCGCAGCAGAGAGTGAGAGCTCCTGCAGTCCCAGGACCGCAGCTGGGGTCTGTGAGCTGGGGCTTCCCCCGCTGCCCTGCGCTTTTGCCAGGGACCAGCGCACTGAGTCTTCCCCCGCCCGCCCGCCTGGTGCTTCTGCCGGCGACTGGGGTCTGGGTGCTGAGGCTTTCTCTGCCCCGCCCACCCAGCACTTCTGCCAGGGCCCTGGGGTGCTTGGGCTTCCCCTACCCACCCAGTGGCTTCTGCCAGGGCTCTGGGCTTCCACCGCCCTGTGGTGGATTTCTGCTAGGGTGCCCATTTTTCCAGGGCCCCGTCGGCCCACTGGATAATCCACCACTGGCTGCACTAGTGGGGCAGTCGAGGCTCTGCCCTTTCCCTCCAACCCTTGCATGGGTGGGGAAGCAGTGGACCTCTAGAAGTTGCTTCTCTTACCCCATATTGTATTTCATGAGGGGATTGACTGGTGCAGGGAAGTGAGGGGCAATCTTACGTCTCCTAATTCTCTGGCACAGATGCGTAGGGAAGCCACGCTCTTGCCCTAAATAGGCATCTCTTGGAAACAGCAGCAGCTTAGAGGAAGAATGGGGTTTCCTTTATTTAATCTTTTTGTTCTTAAAAAGGGGGATGAGTGGTGTGAACACTGCTTTTACCCACACTACACTTTGCAAATCGGCTGCCATTACAAAACACCAATCTGTTGATAAAGAACATCCAATGCCATAAAGTCCTGGACTCTGCACTTGGACATTAATCTTCCCCAGCCCATTGCCCCAACCTGAAGTTAAAGGGCTGAGGGGAGTACTTTGCTGATGACACACAGGGCAAAGGAAGAGCAGCAGGCACATCTGATAGCACCCCAGGCTTCCATGTGGACCCCAGGTCTAACGGGAACTCGTCACTCTGCATGGGGTATGGCACAGCAAGCAGGAACAGATCAGAAGAGCACTCCCCACAAACATGCAAGGCAGCATGGGGAACACTGACTAAGCAGCTTGGTATTTCCTTATCTCCATTGAAATGGGACAGTGCTCTGGGATCCAGCCCTGCAACCAGAAGTGGGTAGGTGGTAGGAGAGGACATATAGCACCACTTAGAATCAGTGATGCACAGAATAGTCCTCCTGACCTATCCTAATACTTCATTGCGACTCTGATGGGATTACTGCATCATACGCTGGTGCCGGGTTATTATGATGCAAACCTCACAATTTAATGCCAAGACATCACACTGGGGTTATTAGGGCCTCTCTGTGGCCCCAGTCCTATAAACTCATGCATGTGCCTAACTTTACCAAGGTGAGTAGTCCCATGGGAGTCAAAGGGCAGAAAGTTAAGCACTAAAGTGTTCACAGGATCAGGGCCTAAGATAATTAGCACCACTCTCCCAGGCAAAATCTTACTGTCAGAGGCCCAGTTTAATCCAATTTTCCTTTTCTTTTTTCTTTATGCCACAGTAACTTCATTTGTTTCCACATCTGGTTGGTGGATTTTGCAGCAACTTTGCTTTTGATGCAAAACTTCTCACAGCTCCATAGGCTTTGAGATGGGGCAAGGAACCAGACTATATATCTGTCTTGCAGTCAAAAGTGTCCTGGGTGCCTCAGATATACAAGGAAAACATGTCCCTGACCAAAATGGTTACAGCATACATAGGAACACACAGGAAAGGTCAGCTGGCTACCTTTCCTGCCCCTCCCTTTCTCCTGTCCCCATGTTATGTTCACCTCTCTGTCTTGTTAGCAAACCTTAGTTGTTTTCTTATCTTCCCTACTCTCCAACCCCAGTAGAAACTTTTATCATTCCCTCAAACTCACCCACCTCATGCCCTGAACCTTCCTCCCAGCAAATCCCCTTCCTCAGAGTCATGGTCTTCAACTCCCAGACTGTGCAGTTTCCATGAGAAACTCACAAATTCCATCCAAGGAACAAGGAGAGCAATCTGTGACTGCAAGCCACTGCTGCATTAGCTTCGTCAATGCATTTGCTAAAACTTAAGCCCTTATGTTTGCCAAGTTGTAGTGGTGACAGATAGTGGGAATGGGGCTGTTAATGTGTGCTGGACATTTGCATGAACAGTAGATGCAAACAGGGTGATAATGGTGGTGACTACTGGTCATATTTGGAATACTGCTTGCCTCTGTGGCTCTTAGTAAAATATCTAATGATTAGTGTCTTTGAGCAGGAGATATTTGGCTCAATATCTGCTAATTTAATTTTCTGGGAATTAAGAAATTGACAGATTTCCTATTTAGTGCTAATTTAGCTAGCTCAGGGGGATTTGGTATTCTACTATTGGCTTGATGGTATAGCAGGGACTATTGTCACAGCTATATTCAAATAGGTGACTCACTCAGCTTTAAAATAATAGAAAAGAAAAACGACAGGGTAAAGCATTACACTAGCACTTCCTCGAAAATGCTGGGAGCTTGGATATTTGAAGACAAATTGATTAGCATCCCCTGGGATTCTGCAAATAGACACAGTATATCAGAGGCACTGATAAGGATGCGCCAAGTTTGAGTGTCATCACACAGTCAGAAGTATCCTATCCTTATAATTCAATGGGTAGATGAGACTCATTCAAATGCTCAGCTCATTACTAGTACATCTGCCTGGCTCCATATTACTCACAGGACAAAATGTGAGCTTCAGCTGCCAAGTCATTTGGGCCTAACGGTTTCCTTCTGCGCTGGATAAGTAAGGTCTCGATGTTCATGGTAAATACACAGAGAGGTCAGTTTACTGAACACTGTATACAAGAGGGTGAGCAACCTTATTAAACAGGGGGCAATTGGTGCCATTTAGGCACTGGAATTTGATTCTCAGAGGAGACAAAAGCCACCCAAAGGCCACTGAATTTCATGGGGTGCCTAACTCTCTTAGGTTCCTTGGAAAATCCCAGACCAGCTGTCTTGGGAGCGGTGTGGAGCAGCCCTACTACAGCAGAAGCCAGAGAAATCAACTCCCACCATGAGCATCACAGTGGGCAACAGGTGGAACTGCACAAAGCTTTACCTCTTTGGGGCAGGGATTGCCTTTGTTCAGCACCTAGCGCAACAAGGCCCTGACCCTGACTGAGGCAGTGAGATGCTAACCCAACAACAATAATAATCCTGTGGGCTGAGGCTGCCTGCTCCCAGATAATGTCATAGACTGGTGTGGAGGTGGGGGCCATGTATTTGTCTTTCCCCCAGGGGCGCTGGAACAATTTGTATGCTGTGGGTGCTGAGAGCCATGGAACCAAACTGGAAACCCTGCATGTAATGGAAACCACTTCAAGCCAGGGGATGCAGCAGCACCCCTAGTTCCAGCACCTATGCTCTCCCCAACCCCCTTTGGGGTGATGTGTGCTCCGATGGGGCAGTGACCTTATTCACACAAAGATAGGGACTGCAGTTATGGCAGGAGGTTGTGTGGTCCCACCCTCAGTGCACCTCACCAGAAGAGTCACACTATAGCCTATTATCTGTGCACACTCTGGGGCAAATCTTCATACGGGCAGGGGGAAACCCAATGACTGCACTGTGCTCTGTTGCCCTTTACATGAATCTCCAATGGGGCTAGGATGGAAGGATCTGTGCAGAGACAGATCCCCAGCCATTTCTCCGGTGCATCCATGCCTTGCACCCCTTGCACAGACATGCAGGGGGACCCTGACTCCATTCCCCACAGGGGATGGGTATCCTTTGTGTGGCCTAGGGGACTCATGTGGCAGAACCACACCTGTCTCTCTGCCAAGAGAATCCCTGCAGCGTTGGAAACAGGGCAGGATTTGCCTCCATGTGGCAGCATAGTTCAGAGAGGTGTAGTTGGCGCACAGGACTCAGGAGCAGGTACAAGCCTCTAAAGCAGGGGTCTCAAACTCAATTTACCTTAGGGCCAGTGCCAGTCCTCAAATCCTCCCAGCAGGCCAATAATGTCACTCATGCCGCTCAGAACCCGCCCCCCCCCAAAACCCCCATCCCCTACCTGCATAAGGCTCTGGGAGGGAGTTTGGGTGGGGGAGGAGGTCTGGGGTAGGGCATTGGGGTGCAGGCTCTGGGAGGAAGTTTGGGTGCTGGGTGCAGGCTCTGAGCTGGGGTGGGAGGGATGGTGGTGCAGGAAGAGGAGGTGGGGTTGCAGACTCTGGGAGGGAGTTTGGGGGCAGGAGGGAGTGTGTGGGAAGGGGGAGGGAGTGCAGACTCTTGGAGGGAGTTTGTGGGCTGGGGGTGTGTAGGGAGGGGGTGCAGGCTCTGGGAGGGAGATGGGGTTGGAGGGGTATGTGGGGAGGGGGTGAGGGTGCGGTGCTTACCTGGGACTCCAAGGCGGGGCAGGCCGGGGGGCCTCTGCACGCTGTTGCCCCCGGGCACCACCCCCGCAGCTTCCCATTGGCTGCAGGGGTGCTTGGGGTGGGGGCAGTGTGCGGAGGCACAGCCCCACCCCACCCCGGGGACGCAGGGTGGGGCCAGCAGCCACTGGAGTGAGCAGGCTGACGTCGCTCAGATCCACTGCACTGCCTGGACCCCTGGGTGGGAGCACCCGGGGGCAGCAGGTGGGGCCAAGAGAAAGACCCGACCCCAAAACTGCTGAAGCCCCATGGGCCACACTGGGGAGGTTTGTGGGCCACAATGGCCCGGAGGCCGGGAGTTTGAGACCCCTGCTCTAAAGTGTCTTTTCCCTTCTGCAGCTTGAACCCATATGCACAATCTACACAGCAATCTATAAACGTATCTGCCTCTCCATTAATTTCATGCATATTGACAAATGGATTTGCACAATTCCCTTTGAGAAGACATGAATCTTCTCCTCAAAACAATAAGCCCCATTTTAGAAAGTCTCCCACTGAGCATAATTTTCCTATAAATGCATTAGCATGCAAAGATTGTGGCAGAGGAGAAATGGAAGCTGATGATATTAAAAAAGTGATTATGAAAGAATCTAAAAGGGATCAGTGCCTCTTCAGAGACATCCTAGTGTTAGACTTTTCACTTTGACATTCACTTTATAACTTTCTAAAGATTACTATTCACATACACACACTTATTTATAACTGCATCCATTAATCACTCTTAAACTCGGCATGCAGCTCAAATCATGGGCACATAAAGTTCTGTCTCTGCTCTCACAGATGGTTGTTAACCAGCGGGAAGCAAGCTTTTAGTTAAACAAGTGATGCTCATAATATGTAACATGATGAAGTAGTAGTAGACACTCCATTTAAAGTCACATTTAACATTTTAATTAGCCTCACCTCAGGTGGCAAATGCTCATTTACATTATTCATGAGAACGGTCTGATATAAAGAGAAATGATAGGAGGAGGAAAAACCACACGTTTTGTTTTGTAAAATACAGAGGCAGCTGGTAGATTTTTTGGAGCAAATATTTTTTCTTGCAGGCTATATATGTTTTACCCCTTTTATTTAAAACATAACTTGAGGGGGTTTCTTGCTTATGCGTTAACCATCTCCAGAGCTAAATAAACTCCACCCAGCTGTCCACAATCTGGGACTATGTCGGGATTCCCTCCATCCCACCCTCCACTCCATATTTGCCTCATGCCCTTGAACCTTTCTGTGAAGATCTGAGCTCTCTGATGACCTACAGTGACTGCTGCTTTTCTGCTAAACGCTGTTCATTTTAGAGTTACTTCATCTTCCCAATTCCCCTTCACATTTCAGGCACCTGCTATGTTGTGTTTGCCATGCAGACTGGGACAGACTTCTTTGTTATTTGCCAGCGTGTGGCTCTGAAGCTGGATTAGGGTTCTTAGGCCAAGACTATAACAAATGATACCAATCATGATGACTAGCAGTCCATTGAGGATGGTTTGGTGAAATGCATGGGTATGTTTACACTAGGTGCTGAGGATGTGATCCCAGCTCAAGGAGGTATCCTCCTCACACTAGCTCTCAGTGTTTAGTGCACTAAAAAAATAGAGCATAGCTGTGCCACCACAGGAGGTGAGACAACAGGCTAGCTGTCTCGATTGCTTAGCCTTGGAGTCTATAGGGCCCTACTTGAGGTAGCTAGTGCATTCCACTGACACAACTACACTTTAGCATGCTAGCTCGATGAGAGCGAGTATGAGTATGTCTCCAGCTCCAAGTGTAAACATACCCTTCATGTTCAGGAGCCTTCGGTACACGAAGCCCTACGCCACTGCAGAGGCCGAAGATCAGCACTGTCTCTCAGTCTCCATGACAATACACAATACATCTCAGCTAATTGGCCTTCCACAATATTCTGATCAAAGTGTGAATCTCACGAAAAAATCTCCCGGAAGGAATCTGGTCCTGTTGTTAAGAGCACAAGGGACTTAGGCAATGTGGGTTCAATTCCTGGCTCTGCCACGGATTCCTTGTGTGATCCTGGGAATGTCAGTAAATCTTCCTGTGTTCCCCTTCTGTAAAATGGGAATAATACTTCCCTAACGCCATGGGTTGTTGCGAAGACAAGGATTCTATGGTGATAGGACCTGGATAGAAATATTCTCAGGCTACACACATGTGTGTCAATGAACACTGACCATGGGACTGCAATGGAAGTGATTTCAAGAGACACAGGGCCAAACCCTCATGCTGTTGGTGGCATGAACATGGTCTGAGCTCAACAGTGTGGCCTGAAGCATCAACTGTGGAATCCTGAGGGGAAAGTCACCCCCTCAGCATAGAAGTTGATGTTTGGCCTGGTCAACATTATTTTAAAAGTCTTTTCTCCCCTTTGACAATGTAGCTTGTGAGAAAAGATTTAATTCATTTTGACTTTTCAAAAAATGCAAAGTTTTGAAAATAATCAAAAACGTGCACTTAACTTTTTGTCCCCTCCCGCACTGGGAAATTGTGAAAGTTAAAAAAACCCCAACAAATTAAGAGTAAAAAAATAAATGTTAAACCCTTTCCCATGCTCTGTGTGTATGTGTGCACGTACATGTGTGTACTACAAAGGAGACTACCCCAAAATTCAAAACAAAATGTTTCTAAACAAAGGTTTTCAATTTGAAAAATAATTGTTTCAAGTTTTCTCTTCATAAAAAAGTGAAAATTATCTAATGTAGTGAAGACTTTTCCCACTAAGTCTTCAGGGAAAAATGATTGTCCTTTTAACGAGCTTGGTACACCTCCAGGATAAGGGACCTGGGGTGAAACCTGGACACTTAAGTCAATGGAAGTTTTGTGCTAGACTTCAACAGGGCCAGGATTTCACCTCAGGTCCTTTACCTCAAGCAGTCCCATGTTCAATTCCACAAATGAGCCAAGGACCTGGGTTCAGTACCCATAAGTGATCTTCCCCTCCCCAAGGACAATGTGTGTGTGTGTGTGTTTGTGTGTGTGTACACACGCACACAATACCTTTGAAATTCATTTGCACATCGCAGAATCTGGCAGTCTGACTGCTCCAAGACCTTGAAAACCTGGTGAATCCAATGCCCCACAAACTGTAGTACACTGCCTATTATTCAATGAGTGCCCTTCAGCATCTCTCTATTGGTGTTGTAGTAAAGATATGAAAGAGGTTGAAAACTTAAATACAAGTACAAGCCCTTGTCTAGATTAAGGAACTCAATATTGTTAACCCCAACCATTTAAAAATCACGTCAGGCCCCAAGAAATAATGAGACTGGACTAAACTCCATGAGATTATTTTAAAATAGTAAGTTTGGGGTTGTTTGTGTTTACCTGCTGGTTTCTGAGCCTCTAGAGTGCATTCAGGTCACATTTTCAAGTTTCTCTGAAGCCTCGAGGGCTAACATTTAAAAAAAATTAAAGCTGAGATTCTCAGAGAACCCTAGGATTCCAGCAGCACTATAACTGCACTGATGAGTTATATCTCTGCAACCCCCTACTGTAGGTGTGCTGTACTGGTGCAGAAGAGGGTTTCCATCAGTTACTTGATTACACTGTGACAGTGTAAGCCCACACATTAGTTTGGCATACTCCCTTCCTAGCTCCTCAGTTTTCCTTCTTTCTAACAAACCACTGCCACCCAACTAGTGCCTCCAATTAAATCTCCCCTTCGGAATCCAGTTTATTTACATGTTTACAGTTCCACTCAACGTAGGTCATCTAGCCCTCTCCCCATGCATTCACAGTCCTTCCAAACCTCCGTGTATATGGGGGCCAGACCAGACCACATTCTCTGCACCAACTTCTTTGGCTAAGTACCTCACTGGATCCATTCACAGGCCTCCTACCTAGCCACTGGGGAGAGCCACTTCTAATGCCTTACTCCAACACTGATCTCTCCCAGGCAGAGCCAAGAACTTTGCCTTAGATAGTTGTGACACAGAGGTATAGGAAAACTAATAACTCACTGATCATTAATATTCTCACATGATGTATGTACAGTAAACCCACAAAGAACTATAGATTGTAGTGTGTGTAGAGATGTGCTGGAAATGTATTTGGCAAGCAGTGTCTAAATCATGCCTGTGGCCTGCTCCAGACAAAGAAATGAGGTTCTGCCTACTTGAATGTGTTTTCGATGTAAGTTAGGCAAGTTGTGACCACATAAAGAAAAGCATATTTACAGACAAGGTAAACAAAGCCATCAGGAAAGCAAGTAGGAAAGGTGGCTACTTAATCGCGACAGGGGATGGAAACTGCACCCCCAGGAAGCCTTCTAGAAGCAGGGTCAATGAACTTTGGGAAGAGATAAGCAGAGAGGAAAAGCCATTTTGGCATCCAACCCTGGACAGACTACAGGGGCCAGAGCTCTTGAAATCACAGAACGTTCCATTCTTCAGTCAAGGGATTTTAGGTCTCTGGGAACTGAATATAGGTGAGAAACCTGCTTAGACAGATTGTAACTTGCTGAAATTAAGTTTTAGTCTTAGGATATGTCTACACTACAAAATTAGGTCTAATTTATAGAAGTCAGTTTTTTAGAAATCATTTTTATATAGTCGATTGTGTGTGTCCCCACACAAAATGTTCTAAGTGCATTAACTCAGTGGAGTGCTTCCACAATACCGAGGCTAGTGTTGACTTCTGGAGCATTGCACTGGGGGTAGCTATCCCACAGTTCCCGCAATCTCCGCCGCCCATTGGAATTCTGGGTTGAGATCCCAATGCCTAAGGGGGCAAAAACATTGTCGTGGGTGGTTCTGGGTACATGTCGTCAGGCCCTCCCTCCCTGAAAGGAAAGGCAGACAATCACTTTGTGCCTTTTTTTCCTGGGTTACCTGTGCAGATGCCATACCACGGCAAACATGGATCCCGCTCAGCTCACTGTCACCGTACATCTCCTGGGTGCTGGCAGACGTGGTACTGCATTGCTACACAGCAGCAGCTCATTGCCTTGTGGCAGCAGATGGTGCAATAGACCACCGTCATCATGTCCTAGGTGCTCTTGGCCACCTCAGTAAGGTCGGTGAGGAGCGCCTGGGCAGACATGGGCGTAGGGACTGAAATAGGAGTTACTCGACCAAGTCATTCTTTTTAGTCCTGCCGGCAGTCCTATTGTACCGTCTTATGGCGAGCAGGCAGGAGATGAGGATGGCTAGTAGTCCTATTGCACCGTCTGCTGCCAGCCAAAGATGTGAAAGATAGATGGAGTGGATCAAAACAAGAAATAGACCAGATTTGTTTTGTATTCATTTGTTCCCCCCTCCATCCCTCTGTGAAATCAATGGCTGACAATCGTTTAGCTGAAGTTTGTCAGGGGCACCTTGAAAAGTTTAATGGAGATTCAGTCCTACCTGGACTACCAGGGGGAGGGATAGCACGGTGGGTTGAGCATTGGCCTGCTAAACCCAGGGTTTTGAGCTCAATCCTTGAGGGGGCCATTCTGTGTGACAGTTGTTTTTTGTTTCTCCTTGATGTAAAACCACTCCCTTTGTTGATTTTAATTCCCTGTAAGCCAACCCTGTAAGCCATGTCATCAGTCGCCCCTCCCTCCGTCAGAGCAACGACAGACAATCATTCCGTGCCTTTTTTCCATGCAGTCGTCATACCAAGCATGGAGCCTGCTCAGATCACTTTGGCAATTAGGAGCACATTAAACACCACGCGCATTATCCAGCAGTATATGCAGCACCAGAACCTGCCAAAGCAAAACCGGGCGAGTAGGTGATGTCAGCGCAGTGACGAGACTGATGAGGACATGGACACAGATTTCTCTCAAAGTATGGGTCCTGGCAATTTGGACATCCTGGTGGCAATGGGGCAGGCTCATGCCGTGGAATGATGATTCTGGACCTGGGAAACAAGCAGACTGATGGGACCGCATATTGTTGCAGGTCTGGGATGACTCCCAGTGGCTGTGAAACTTTTGCATGCGTAAAGGCACTTTCATGGAACTTTGTGACTTGCTTTTCCCTGCCCTGAAGCGCCAGAATACCAAGATGAGAGCAGCCCTCACAGTTCACAAGCGAGTGGCAATAGCCCTGTGGAAGCTTGCAACGCCAGACAGCTACCAGTCAGTCAGGAATCAATTTGGAGTGGGAAAATCTACTGTGGGGGCTGCTGTGATGCAAGTAGCCAACACAATCAAAGATCTGCTGATATCAAGGGTAGTGACCCTGGGAAATGTGCAGGTCATAGTGGATGGCTTTGCTGCAATGGGATTCCCTAACTGTGGTGGGGCCATAGACGGAACCCATATCCCTATCTTGGGACCGGAGCACCAAGCTGGCTAGTACATAAACCGCAAGGGGTACTTTTCAATAGTGCTGCAAGCACTGGTGGATCACAAGGGACGTTTCACCAACATCAAATGGCTGGTAAAGGTACACGACGCTCGCATCTTTGGGAACTCTGGTCTGTTTCAAAAGCTGCAGGAAGGGACTTTCTTTCCAGACCAGAAAATAACCACTGGGGATGCTGAAATGCCTATAGTTATCCTTGGGGATCCAGCCTACCCCTTAATGCCATGGCTCATGAAGCCATACACCGGCAGCCTGGACTGTAGTCAGGAGCTGTTCAACTATAGGCTGAGCAAGTACAGAGAGTGGTGGTAGAATGTGCATTTGGACGTTTAACTGGCGCAGTTTACTGACATGCTTAGACCTCAGCGAAACCAATATTCCCATTTTTATTACTGCTTGCTGTGTGCTCCATAATATCTGTGAGATTAAGGGGGAGATGTTTATGGCAGGGTGGGAGATTGAGGCAAATCGCCTGGCCGCTGGTTATGTACAGCCAGATACCAGGGCAGTTAGAAGAGCACAGGAGGGCGCAGTGCGCATCAGAGAAGCTTTGAAAACCAGTTTCATGACTGGCCAGGCTACGTGTGGCAGTTCTGTTTGTTTCTCCTTGATGACCCCCCCCTCCCCCGCGCACACGCACACACACACACACACTTGGTTCACTCACTTTCCTGTAAGCTAACCACCCTCCCCTCCCACCTTCGATCACCGCTTGCAGAGGCAATAAAGTCATTGTTGTTTCACATTCATGCATTCTTTATTAATTCATCACACAAATAGGGGGATAACTGCCAACGTAGCCCGGGAGGGGTGGTGTAGGAGGGAAGGACAAGGCCACACAGCACTTTAAAAGTTTAAAAAACTTATTGAATGCCAGCCTTCTGTTGCTTGGGCAATCCTCTGGGGTGGAGTGGCTGGGTGGCCGGAGGGGCCCCCCCCCCCCCCCCCGTGTTCTTGGGCACCTGGGTGAGGAGGTTATGGAACATGGGGAGGAGGGTAGTTGGTTACACAGGAGCTGTAGTGGTGGTCTGTGCTCCAGCTGCCTTTCCTGCAGCTCAACCATATGCTGGAGCATATTAGTTTGATCCTCCAGCAGCCTCAGCCTCCTCTCATTACACTGCTGCCACCCATCATCTTCAGCCTGCCACTTACTCTCTTCAGCCCGCCACTTCTCCTCCTGGTCATTTTGTGCTTTCCTGCACTGTGACATTGTCTGCCTCCCCGCATTCATCTGTGCTCTGTCAGTGTGGGAGGACAGCATGCGGTCAGAGAACATTTCATCATGAGTGTGGTTTTTTTCACCTTCTAATCTTCGCTAGCCTCTGGGAAGAAGAAGATCCTGTGATCCTTGAAACACATTCAGGTGGTGGAGGAAAAAAAAAAAAGGGGACAGTGGTATTGAAAGAGACATTTTATAGAAGAATGGGTACATTCTTTCACGGTAAACCTTGCTGTTAACATTTCATACATAGCACATGTGCTTTCATTACAAGGTTGCATTGTGCCTCCTCCTCCCTGTGGCTAACAGTGGGGAACATTTCTGTTCAGTCACAGGCAAACAGCCCAACAGCAATGGGCACCTCTGAATGTCCCCTTAGGATAAGCACCCTATTTCAACCAGGTGACCATGAATGATATCACTCTGAGGATAACAGAGAGATAAACAGATGTTGTTTGAATGCCAGCAAACATATGCTGCAATGCTTTGTTCTGCAATGATTCCCGACTACATGCTACTGGCCTGGTGTGGTAAAGTGTCCTACCATGGTGGATGGAATAAGGCTGCCCTCCCCAGAAACCTTTTGCAAAGGCTTTGGGAGTACATCCAAGAGAGCTTTATGGAGTTGTCCCTGGAGAGGATTTCCGCTCCATCCCCAGACACGTTAACAGACTTTTCTAGTAGCTGTACTGGCTGAGAATGCCAGGGCAAATCATTAAACACGCTTGCTATTAAACCATGTATACTATTTAAAAAAGGTACACTCACCAGAGGTCCCTTCTCTGCCTGGCGGGTCTGGGACGCAGCCTTGGGTGGGCTCGGGGGGTCCTGGCTCCAGGTCCAGGGTGAGAAACAGTTCCTGGCTGTTGGGAAAACCGATTTCTGTTTGCTTGCTGTGAGCCATCTACAACTTCCTCCTCCTCCTCATCTTTCTTGTCCCCAAAACCTGCTTCTGAGTTGCCTCCCTCTCCATTGACAGGGTCAAAGCACACGGTTGGGGTAGTGGCAGCTGAACCCCCTAAAATGGCAAGAAACTCATCATAGAGGCAGCATGTTTGGGGTTGTGACCCGGAGCGGCCGTTTGCCTCTGATTTTCTGGTAGGCTTGCCTCAGCTCCTTAAGTTTCACGCAGCACTGCTTCGGGTCCCTGTTATGGCCTCTGTCCTTCATGCCCTGGGAGATTTTCACAAATGTTTTGGCATTTCAAAAACTGGAAAGGAGTTCTGATAGCACAGATTCCTCTCCCCATACAACGATCAGATCCTGTACCTCCCATTCTGTGCATGCTGGAGCTCTTTTGCGATTCTGGGACTCCATCATAGTCACCTCTGCTGACGAGCTCTGCATGGTCACCTGCAGCTTGCTTCTCTGGCCAAAGAGGAAATGAGATTCAAAAGTTCGCGGGCCTTTTCCTGTCTACCTGGCCAGTGCATCTGAGTTGAGAGTGCTGTCCAGAGCAGTCACAATTGAGCACTCTGGGATAGCTCCCGGAGGCCAATACCATCAAATTGCGTCCACAGTACCCCAAATTCGACCTGGCAAGGCCAATTTCTGTGCTAATCCCCTTGTCGGGGGTGGAGTAAAGAAATCGATTTTAAGAGCCCTTTAAGTTGGAAAAAAGGGCTTCGTCGTGCGGATGGGTGCAGGGTTAAATTGGATTTAACGCTGCTAAATTTGACCTCAACTCCTAATGTACACCAGGGCTTAGAAGAGTATTTTTACTTGTTTGTAACCATTTCTATCCTATTCCTTATACTGGATATCCCTTAAACCTATGGCCTTATGTTTAGTACATTTGTTTTGCTTTATTATAAACCAATTTGGTGCTTTGATTAAAATAGAGCATTTGTTAACCTCAGTTAAAGTAATAAGCTGCTGGGTAGAGTTCCTTTAGGGAGTAGCGAACTTAACTTCTGTAATTGCTCAGTGGGAGGGCTGGTGGACACTACAGAACAAATGGTTTTGGGGAAATTCAGGACTGGGGTGGTTGGGTCTGGCTTGAACCCTAAAGTGTCACTGTAGTTCCTACAGACAGTCACTTGATCTCTTGGCAGCTGACCCATTAGTCTTGTGCTGACTGGAGGCTACAAATTCCCAGTTTTACAGAGGTCTAGCTCCCAGATAGCATGCTGGGCTACATGTGCACCCAAAAGGCCAGTGACCTGCTACAGTTCCTTTGAACACTTTGAACACACACAGTCTATCTATATTGGGGGGTGTGCTGCATTGGAATAACTATATCGGTAAAGTTCCTTAATGCAGATAGGACATTAGAAGGGTCAGTTGTTCCCTAATGGATTATGCCCATTCCTTATTGGTATTTACAGAAAACCAATAGCTGCCTTTAAAATTGGCTGGAGCTTGTGTATATGGAGGCAGCATTTTTGATCTGACTTCAGGAACATTGCAAAACAGCCAGAGCATTGTGAAAGGGAGGAGGTGAAGGCAGTCACAGGAGCTGGGACAGGACTTTGTGACACAAACTACTAGCCAGATAACTGTTCAAGTACAACTGATCTCAACTTCTGAACAGTAAACTTTGCTGCTCCTCTAGCTGTTGAGCATCCAGTCTCATTCATACCAGGAGCTATGTCTATATTGTAAGGATTAGGAGGCAGACAAATTCAGTGATTTGCTGGAAGGTCTGTGACGGAACTGGGAATGGAGTCCAGAGTCCCAGTCAAGGCCTTAAACATAACTCCAGCCTTCTCAGTCCTAACCCATGATGGGGTGAGGAAGAAAGATTTTTCCCATTAGATGGTCACACTGCAGGCCAGTCTCTGGTCTCATCTACACCCATCTACATTCCCGCTGATTCCATCACTTGTCTTACACAGAAGTGAGAGAGAGCAGATTTTACGCCTGATGATGCTGGAATGCTCTTCTTGTTAATCTATGCCAAAGTGAATCTTGTGATACAGTACAAGATTTAATTACATTTTTAGTTCTGCTCTTGGGGTACTTTTTTTAATGGTATGTTTTGAGTGAATTATTAGCTAAATTGGAAAAGATGGGGATCAATATGAAAACTGAAAGGTGGATAAGGAACTGGCCGTTAGGAGTGGCCATCACAGACTGCACCAGACCCCTGCCAAAAGGGGTTAGACTTTGGGGTGCGGTTGGCCATTTGCGGCAAAGAGAAGAACTGCTGATAACACCTCCCCCAAAGGGGGGGAAGCGTGGACTAGGGGGCACTGCTGGATGGCAGTGTCCTGAAGAGGACGCCACAAGAAGGGAGCAATGCGGGTCCAGATGCCAACAGAGGGAGAGAGCGGGATGGGACACGACCAGCGGAGGGTGCTCCACATGGACTGAGCTAATTCCCAGAGTGACCAACAGGAGGCACTGCAGTGGTGAGTCCCAACCCTGGCACAGTTGGCAAAATATAAATTCATTTTCTATACAAAAACTACATTAAAAGACTGAAGTTGCAAACTCAAGTGAGGAAATGCTGGAAGTAAGGTTGCCTTCTACATATGCATTATGTTACCCTCTTTAATTACATGATCACATTCTCTTTCCCACACAACCCCTACCTCATCCTGAGCACAGGATGGATAGTACACACTTACTAAGCAGGTTGTCAGTATTGACAGTTACCATAACGTGGTACACAGGAGGGCTGAATTAAGTTTCACTTATGTCCACACTCGGTCTCTACTCCTCAGACTTCTCATCCCAATCCCACTCTACTTCCCAGTTAGTCTGTCTTTCCAAGCCACGATTCCTTGCCCTCATCTCCTTGTTCAGCCAGACGCGTCTGTCCCTTTCCCCCAGATCCTCATCCAATTTCAGTGCTCTCTCCATCCAGTGTCCTTGCCCAGCCTCTCTTCCCCCCCATCACAGTTTCTCTTCCTCCTTCATTCCCACTCTTACATACATACACACCTTTGGTCCAGCTCTTGTCCCCTCAGCATTCGAGTCATAAATCGTCCTCCTCCTTGCTGCTTGGGTGCCATCGGAGGGTCATTGAGAGCACAGGAGAGCCAGGCTCCCTGATCTCCATTCCAGTGCCTGTGCCCATCCTAGCCTGGAGCAGCTGAGAACTGCAGTTGCAGGGAAAGTCCAGCTTTTCTTCTATATCCGTGGCCTAGAACATGCTCAGTCACTCTGAGGATAGTGCATCCCAGTCCAGTGAGCACTAGGAGCTGTGAGAGACTTGGGCATACCCACTGAAGAGGAAATCTTCTCATATTTTAGCTGCTAAAGTCCAAAAGGTATCTACTGAATGTGTGTGACCTACAATTCCCTTCCCCTCCCCACCTCTATCCCCCACAAAGGCTTATAACTTTCCAAAATAATTCAGGCTGAAGCTCAGACATGCAGCATGGAAAATTTCAGCCCAAACAGTTAGTTTAGAAAAGTTATAAGCAACTGAATGTTGGTAACAATTATCTACTATTGGCCAGAAGCCTGTGCCCCAGCCAGTGTCATCTGCAGGCTAGCCTACCAATGCATGCTAGTTGCTATACCTGAAGTGGATCATGAAACCCCTCCTGGAAACTGGAGCATCTATAGCACGGAGCAAACTATCAGACCATTTAGATTGCCTTGCACCATTGCGTCATGCTGCAGTGGTCTCTGGCCGCTTCCAAGTCTTGTCTGTCTTTACAATTCCCTAAGTAGGCTGGGCCCTGGCTACCCACTGTGCTCCCTGGAACAGCAACTTTGTTCAAAACAGACACGTCAGAAGGCAGAGCTTTGGACCTCTACTGACATTCCCTTCCCCTATATGTTGTCTGTTTAGGGTATTGATTTCTTGGGGCAAGTACCTTGCTGTCTGAACATGCCCATGGCATTCTATAATATGCCAGGCAAAGGAGGAGGTGGAATACAGCTATGGGTCTGTAAAAGCCACCTGATATTAGGCAGTCTTCATATAGTCAGAGCTCGATGCAAGACTCATCTTTTTCTTTAGATGTTTTTCTCAGCATAGGCCTGACAATCCGTATTAAATTCCAAAGAAAGGCCATTGCTCCATTCAAGCAAAAAGACTCATCTGCCACCAGACCTGCAAAAGGATTCCAGTCAAGTTAACATTTATCAAAGGAGTATATTTTCTTGACTACAGTTAATGCTCTATTATAATGGCTGTTCAAGAGCCTTATCCTCAACAACAGTACCCCATATTTTCCTTAATGCTGCAGGTGATATCTGAGCCAGGCTCAGGGCAATTGAAATCCCCAATAAAATATTGTTAACCATATTAAAACAGTGTTAACTTATACATTCCACCGTGTGCTTTTCCATGCTGGCTGGAAGTCACTCTTACAGTCTCTAGAGAGACCTGAACCTGAATTCCAGACCCTTCAATTTCTTTTGATAGAGGAAGGGAGGGATTTGGGAATTTAAGATCTGGATTGCAATCCGTTTGCCAATACAGAGAGGGACCGGGATATCATACAGGAAGATCTGGATGACCTTGTAAACTGGAGTAATAGTAATAGGATGAAATTTAATAGTGAAAGGTCATGCATTTAGGGATTAACAACAAGAATTTTTGTTATAAACTGGGGACGCATCACTTAGAAGTAACAGAGGAGGACAACCTCGGAGTATTGGTTGATCACAGGATGACTGAGTCGCCAATATGATATGGCTGTGAAAAAAGCTAATGTGGTCTTGGGTTGCATGAGGCGAGGTATTGCCAGTAGAGATAAGGAGGTGCTAGTATGGTTATACAAGACACCGGTGAGACCTCATCTGAAATATTGTGTGCAATTCTTGTCTCCCATGTTTAAGAAGGATGAATTCAAACTGGAATAGGTACAGAGAAGGGCTACTAGGATGCAGGGCCATCCCTAGCTATTTTGGTGCCCTATGCAGCCCCCCCCCATGGGGGGGAGGCGCCCAGGCCTCCACAGGGGGCAGTGGGGGGGCTGGCCCCAGGCCTCTGTGGGGGACAGGGGCTGGCCACTTCCTGTTGAAAGTGGAGTGACCCGGACCCAGCCTGCTCCACTCCCCTCGCTCCCAGCTGTGCAGCACAGCTAGCGAGTGCTGTGGAGCAGTTCCCCCTTGCCCCCAAGCCTGGGACCAGAGCAGGCTGGGGCCAGGTCACTCCATTTCCCACAGGAAGTGGCCAGCCCCCCTGCTCCTGCAGAGGCCTGGGGCCAGCTTCCCCTGCTCCTACCCCCAGAGGCCTCAGGCCCCAGGCTTCTCTGCTCCCCTGGCTCCCAGGCTTGGTGGGGGGCAGGGAGGAGGGAATCTTTATTAGCACATTCCCACTTTTTGTGCCAAGGTCAGTGTGACAGGGTTGGGACTCACCACCGCAGCACCTCCTTCTGTTCACTCTGGGAATTAGCTCAGTTCATGTGGAGCACCCTCTGCCAGTGGTGTCCCATCCACCTCTCACCCTAGATTGGCATCTCGACACTCATTGCTCCCAGCATCCTCTCCAGGACACTGCCCTCCAGCAGTGCCCACTGCTCCAGTCTGACCCTCTTCCAGGGGTTTGGTGTTATCAGCTGTTCTTCTCTTCGCCCCAGCCACAATGGCCAACCACACCCCAAAGTCTAACCCCTTTTGGCAGGGGTCTTTTGCAATCCATGATGGCCACTCCAAATGGCCAGGTGGAAGTGCAAGGGGAGGACCCAGGCCTGCCCTCTACTCTGGGTCCCGACCCAGGGACCCTTTGGCAGCAGCCTTCCTGCCTGCCCTCCTTTTCTCCCTTTGTCCATCTCTCTCCCTGGGCCATTTCCCCTTTGGCCCGTTTGCACTGGCTAGGCCCTTTTTCTCAGGGCCCACAGCTGGCAGGTACCAGGCAGGAGTTCCTTTCTGCTTGCGCTGCGCTATCCCTGTTGCTAGTCTCTTCACACAGGAGACAGACCTTCACCCTCTGAAGGCCTGGGAGAGAGTGCCTGCTCCCTTCCTGGGCAGCCTTTATATAGGGCCTAGCCTAGCCCTGATTGGTTGGCTGTAATACTGGCCCTGATTGACTCTCTAACAGGCTGTCCCTGATTGGCTGCTGCCTTGTGCAACTGCTCTGGCCTGTTGTAGCCCAATCTGGCATGAGGGTGGGGCACCGCCCCACCACAGTCAGTAATAAAAAGATTAAATAAGATTGGTCCCAAAGCCAGTCTTTTGAGGAACTCCATTAGTAACCTCCTTCCAGCCTGACAGTTCACCTTTCAGTATGACCCATTGTAATCTCCACTTTAACCAGTTCCTTATCCACCTTTCAATTTTCATATTGATCCCCATCTTTTCCAATTTAGCTCATAATTCCCCATGTGGAACCATATCAAATGCCTTATAAAAAATCTGTTACCTTCTCAAAGAAGGAGATCAGGTTGATTTGGCAAGATCTACCTTTTGTAAAACCATATTGTATTTTGTCCCAATTTCCATTGACCTCAGTGTCCTTAACTACTTTCTGCTTCAAAATTTTTTCCAAGATCTTGCATACTACAGATGTCAAACTAACAGGCCTGTAGTTACCTGGATCACTTTCCCCCCCTTTTTTAAAAAATAGGGACTATGTTAGCAATTCTCCAGTCATACAGTACAACCCCTGAGTTTACAGAGTCATAAAAAATTCTTGCTAATGGGCTTGCAATTTCATGTGCCAGTTCCTTTAATATTTTTGGATGAAGATTATCTGGGCCCCCCGATTTAGTCCCATTAAGCTGTTCGAGTTTGGCTTCTACCCCAGATGTGGTAATATCTACCTCCATATCCTCATTCCCATTTGTCATCCTACCATTATCCCTAAGCTCCTCATTAAAGACTGAGGCAAAGCTCTAGTTCCTCTATTTTGTTACCTAGGCTCGTCGTTTTGGTGTACAAACATCTTAATTTTTGCTGTTTGGCTTCGCTCACATTCTTTATCCGATTAGGCACAGACATTCTACCGCCAGTATCACCTATTGGACTGGTATCTACACTACCCTTCCTCCTTATGTCCATTCTCCTACCCACGGCTGTATCCTTTCTTACTTTGTTTTCTTCCCTCTTAATGTTAAAATCCGGTGTGGAGATTACCTGGACATCTCCCAACCATCTCCCCCAAATTCCTAGTTTAAAGCTCTCTTAATCAGTTGTGCCAGTCTCCGGGAGGATAAGGAAAAGCCAGCAGAGCTTCTGCCAATTCATTTTCCAGTGCTGCTAGTTAAGCACCTTCATCAAATCTGGTGCCCAATACAAAGCCTCCCATTGATGTCAAAGAGGGTTGGACCAGGACTCAAATTCACTAAGAATCAATTTAAAAGGATAACAACAACATTCATTAATGTCTTCATGAGTATTCCTCCTTTCTTAATTAGATTCCTTTGTATAGTGTCAGGGCAGCACCTAGCAGAGCTTTCTGTAATTAGATACAAGCAGAGAACATGTATCAATTTTTACTCTGTAAAATATATGAATTTCTTATGACAATGCTGTGAGAACTGGATATTCCTTTTTTTTTTAAAGCTGGTTATTTTGGAATAAAAGAACAAGATCTACAGAATATTTTTCCTTTTAGATAAATGTATCCGAAGGTACAAACCCTGCTGAAAGCTATCAAGTCCTGCCAACACACTCAAACCAATTACTGATAAAGCTAGAATGAAGCAGTATGGATTAGTGAAAGCTTGGAGAAACCTGCTTGGTGCCTAAACTCTCCCTTTTTTTCCCTCTTTCAAAGTTTGCCAGCAAATGAAACCACAGAGATGCAATTAAAAGCAATAGAAAAAATCTTCAAGAAAAAAAAAGCATTTAAATCTGCCGTTTTGCCCAAGTTTTAAAAGTCGACTGGTCTCTCAGATAAACAACTGAATCAAAAGTAGAAATATCAGCAGTTTTCAGATTTGTTTTTCATTCCAAAGTTCAAGAGACGAATGAGTTCATAAGATTTTCCGTGTCAGTCTAAAGAGGTTTATTCACCATTTTGAATCTCTGCTTAATAACTCGCTGGAGATCTATAAGAAATATGACTTTCCCATCTTTCAAATGGGATCAGGCATTTAATTCTAGCACTGGCAGGTGTCATTAGAATAGAGCTTAAAATCATATATCTGATTTCCATATATTGTTTTAGCCTCATAAGTTTAGTTAGTGATTGTTCCCTTGAGCTCTGCTAGAGTTAACAACTAATGCTTTATATCATCTGAAAATTTGGGATCTTGGCCTAACATTTATCCCTCAGTCTAGTGGTACATGATCTATTAGCTGATAAATTCATCGGATGTGATGAAGTGAGCTGTAGCTCACGAAAGCTTATGCTCAAATAAATTTGTTAGTCTCCAAGGTGCCACAAGTACTCCTTTTCTTTTTGTGAATACAGACTAACACGGCTGCTACTCTAAAAACTGCTAAATACAAAATTTGAAGAGATTGTTTAGCATAAGTAGTTAACACATATTTTAAGGGACCATTCAAGGTGAAGTGGCCTGTTAACACCCCTCCAGTCATAGGGAAGAAAGGAGGAGAGGAAACAGCAGGGTGGAGGGGTGGAAAAGAAGGGGTGGGCATTGTTAGTTGGTTACAGATTGTCCTAACAAGCCATAAATCCCGGCTCTATATTCAGTCCATGATTTTAGTTTTCACCCACAGGTGAAAGGGTGTTTTTGTCTTTTATCATTTTCCTGTGAGAGTTCATTCAAAGCACAGTGATTGTCTGGTTTCACCCACATAGTTACTAGAGTTGTATACTCGATGGGGACCCCATCCTGAAAGAAATCTTTCCTCAACCCCCTTTTCTGGCCTTCAAACAACCATCCAACCTCTCCAAGCTCCCCACAGATCAGGACACAATAATTCAAAGCAGCACGAGACCCTGCCAGAACAACAGATGCAAAACCTGCAGACCTATCTCCACTGCTACAATGATCAACAGCCCCCACCATACAGCTTTCAAGATCCATGGGTCCTACACATGTCTATCATAACATGTAGTGTACCTCCTCCAGTGCACTAAATGCCCCAACAACAACTATGTGGGTGATTCTGGTATTTGAAGGCAGGTGCATCCCTGCCTCATTCACTGTACACCATCCATCCTGACCACTGAGGACCAAATTCTACTAGTGTAAATTCCAGGTAATTGTCAGTGACAATGGATTTACTCCTGACTTACACTGTTGCATGGAGCCCAAGAATGAGGGCAGCAAAGGGCTAGGCAGGGATTTGATATTCCAAATTTTGCAATCAAGGGACATATTCCAGAATAAAATTGCCATCAATAAAGTAAAAGGCTGCAGGATTGCAATCTTATTTCACCTGATAACATAGCTATATAGGTCTCCGCAGCAGGGGCCATTAGACCAAGGTTAGTGGGCAATTGAACATCAGTGTTCAATGCATCACTTGCTGTGTGCCTAAAGGAGAGCAGTAGAAATCAGCTAATTATTACAAACATCTGTCTGCTGAACACTTACACACAGCACGGTGCCTGCAGAACAGGCTGAAGTGCCATCTGGAGCAAGCAAATGCAAATAAAGCGTTGGAGTGGGTACCCAGGGTGGGTGAACGCACTGTTACCTTGGTTTGCTATATACTCAAGAGAATGAATCCACATTCCTTCTGTCACACATAAAAGGTTAATCTTTGCTGTAAGTCATACAGAGTTAGCATCTATGGAAATAACTGCACATGTAAAAAAGGGGTTGATGGGGTCATAATGTGGGTGATTTAAAATTTTTTACACATCTGTATTTTTTTTCAGTTTGTTCATTATAAACACACATGTAGATCCACACATCTCCAGTGAAATCTGAATTGTCATGCTCAAGCCCATCTCAAATGCAGGTGGATGAAAGCACTACCTGGTTGACAACCAGAATACATAGATGTGAAAGGAGGGCAGGGGATTATGTTAAATCATCTGGTTTGCTGGTGTTGGTTTATTTCAAATTGCACTTTGGATGTATATCTAAGGGCTTGTCCACATGCGGACACTCAGGAAAATTAATCTGAAATAACTACTGTTGTGAATTGGAAAATCTACTTTATGAGAAAAGACTCAGAGAGCTTGGCTTGTTTAGCCTAACCAAAAGAAGGCTGAGCGGAGATATGATTTCTCTCTATAAATACATAAGAGGGTGTCACAGGGCATACTCACCACTGATGGCACCTCCTACTGGACATCCTGGGATTAGTTCAGGCCAGGCGTTGCGCCCTCCTCTGCGGTATCTCTCCCATCCTTGCTGCAGGAACTGCATTCTCCTTTTTGTGACTCAGCCCTCCGGCCACTTCACAATGTGGTTTCCCCTTACCGGGGGGGGGGGGGGGGGGGGGGGGGGGGGGAGGGAGACACGGGTGGGGGAGTGCAACAAAGTCTTTCCCAGACCAAATCATCCCAGGCAGTCCACTGTCCTCTGCTTGGTATTTGCCAAATCCCCAGTGGCTGGTAGGGGAACCTGGGCCTGCCCTCTACTCTGTGTTCCAGCTCAGGGGCCCTCTGGTTAGCAGCCAAGGCCTGCACTGCTATTCATTGCTGCTATTCTCCTGAGCCTTCTCCTATCTTCCTGGATCCCTGGGACAAGGGAGCTGGGCAGCTGGCAAACCCAGGGAGCGACTGTGCATTACCCTCTATAGTCCCAACACACCTCCTTACCACCCCCTTCTGTTGCCCACTTCCTGGCTTATATATACCCCACCTGTCCCTGGCCATCTAAGCTTCATGTCTAATTAATGAATCCCTGCTCCCTGGCTCCTCCTCCAGGTGCAGCCTGGGCAGTTATTGTGCCTAATTTACCCTCTTAGGGCCAGTGTGGGGTGTATACCCCATCACAGAGGAATAAATACTAGGGAGGGAGAGGAGTTATTTAAGGTAAGCACCAATGCGGACACAAGAACAAATGGCTATAAACTGGCCATCAACAAGTTTAGGCTTGACATTAGATGAAGGTTTCTAGCCTTCAGAGGAGTGAAGTTCTGGAACAGCTTTCCTAGGGGAGCAGTGGAGGGCAAAAAACCTAACTGGCTTCAAGAGTGAGCCTTACAAGTTTATAGAGGGAACGGCACATAGCTGATCTGCGACTGCTAGCACCAAATATCTCCAAAGGATGGTAATGGAACATTAAATGGGGAGAACTCTAAGTTAATACAGAGAATTCTTTCCCAGGTGTCTGGCTGGGGATCTTGCCCACATGCTTAGGGTCTAACTGATTGCTATATTTGGGGTCAGGAAGGAATTTTCCCCCAGGTCAGATTGGCAGAGACAATAGGGCTTTTCTGCCTTCTCTGCAGCATGGGGCACAGGTCACTTGCAGATTTAAGTGAAAGTAAATGGAGGATTCTCAGTTTCTTGAAGAGAATCTTGAAGATTTTTTTTTAAATCATGATTTGAGGTCTTCAGTAACTTAGCCAGAGGTTAGGTGTCCAATACAGGAGTGAGTGATTGAGGTTCTGTGACCTGCAATGTGCAGGAGGTCAGACTAGATGATCATGGTGGTCCCTTCTGGCCTAAAAGTCTGAGTCTATGAATTTAAAGTGGTTTGGTTAAACTGCATTAAACCTCTGCATTAAAGCTCTTACTTAGGGCTTATCTTCATGTACAGTGCTATAGCACTTTAGTGAAGATGTTCCTACATTGATGCAAGAGTTTCTCCTGCTGGCGTGGTTAATCCAATTCCCTGAGTGGCGGTAACTATGTCAATTAGAGAAACTCATCTATTGACTTTGCGCTGGCTACATAGGGGGTTAGGTCAGTATAACTACGTCGCACTGGAAATTTTCACACCCCTGAACAACATAGTTTTACTGATATAAGTCTGTAGTGTAGACCTGGCCTCACAATTAAAGTGGCCTTAATTCAGTTCAGATTAAGGGCTTGGCTACACTTGCAGATGTAGAGTTCTGGGAGTTAAACCAGCCTTCGGAGACCACAGCAGGGAAAAGACTGCCATATGTTTACACTGTCAGCTGCAAGTACACTGGCGTGGCCAAATTAGCAGCTCTTGCAATGCCACAAAGAGCAGTGCATTGTGGTAGCTATCCCAGCATGCAAGTGGCAATATGCTTTTCAAATGGGGGGTGGTGGAGTGTGACAGGGAGTGTGTTGTGTATATGTGGGGGGAGAGACAGCATGTTTTGAGGGGGGCTGAGTGTGTGTCAGAATTCTGTCTTGTAAGTTCAGACAGTGGCAGACTCCCCTCCCCCCACCCTCTCTCACAACAACAGCATGCCACACTAATGGTTTGCTTTGTCCTGGAGCAGATAAGCATGCTGGCTGTCAGAAATGGAGCTTTGAAGGGGGATATCCGCATGCCTGTAGCCGAGTTCAAAACAATGAGAGGAGTGGCCACTTGACTTCAGGGGATTATGGGAATCATAGAATCATAGAATCATAGAATATCAGGGTTGGAAGGGACCCCAGAAGGTCATCTAGTCCAACCCCCTGCTCAAAGCAGGACCAAGTCCCAGTTAAATCATCCCAGCCAGGGCTTTGTCAAGCCTGACCTTAAAAACCTCTAAGGAAGGAGATTCTACCACCTCCCTAGGTAACGCATTCCAGTGTTTCACCACCCTCTTAGTGAAAAAGTTTTTCCTAATATCCAATCTAAACCTCCCCCATTGCAACTTGAGACCATTACTCCTCGTTCTGTCATCTGCTACCATTGAGAACAGTCTAGAGCCATCCTCTTTGAAACCCCCTTTCAGGTAGTTGAAAGCAGCTATCAAATCCCCCCTCATTCTTCTCTTCTGCAGACTAAACAATCCCAGCTCCCTCAGCCTCTCCTCATAAGTCATGTGCTCTAGACCCCTAATCATTTTTGTTGCCCTTCGTTGTACTCTTTCCAATTTATCCACATCCTTCCTGTAGTGTGGGGCCCAAAACTGGACACAGTACTCCAGATGAGGCCTCACCAGTGTCGAATAGAGGGGAACGATCACGTCCCTCGATCTGCTCGCTATGCCCCTACTTATACAACCCAAAATGCCATTGGCCTTCTTGGCAACAAGGGCACACTGCTGACTCATATCCAGCTTCTCGTCCACTGTCACCCCTAGGTCCTTTTCCGCAGAACTGCTGCCGAGCCATTCGGTCCCTAGTCTGTAGCGGTGCATTGGATTCTTCCATCCTAAGTGCAGGACCCTGCACTTATCCTTATTGAACCTCATTAGATTTCTTTTGGCCCAATCTTCCAATTTGTCTAGGTCCTTCTGTATCCTATCCCTCCCCTCCAGCGTATCTACCACTCCTCCCAGTTTAGTATCATCCGCAAATTTGCTGAGAGTGCAATCCACACCATCCTCCAGATCATTTATGAAGATATTGAACAAAACGGGCCCCAGGACCGACCCCTGGGGCACTCCACTTGACACCGGCTGCCAACTAGACATGGAGCCATTGATCACTACCCGTTGAGCCCGACAATCTAGCCAGCTTTCTACCCACCTTATAGTGCATTCATCCAGCCCATACTTCCTTAACTTGCTGACAAGAATGCTGTGGGAGACCGTGTCAAAAGCTTTGCTAAAGTCAAGAAACAATACATCCACTGCTTTCCCTTCATCCACAGAACCAGTAATCTCATCATAAAAGGCGATTAGATTAGTCAGGCATGACCTTCCCTTGGTGAATCCATGCTGACTGTTCCTGATCACTTTCCTCTCCTCTAAGTGCTTCAGGATTGATTCTTTGAGGACCTGCTCCATGATTTTTCCAGGGACTGAGGTGAGGCTGACCGGCCTGTAGTTCCCAGGATCCTCCTTCTTCCCTTTTTTAAAGATGGGCACTACATTAGCCTTTTTCCAGTCATCCGGGACTTCCCCCGTTCGCCACGAGTTTTCAAAGATAATGGCCAAGGGCTCTGCAATCAAAGCCGCCAATTCCCTCAGCACTCTCGGATGCAATTCGTCCGGCCCCATGGACTTGTGCACGTCCAGCTTTTCTAAATAGTCCCTAACCACCTCTATCTCTACAGAGGGCTGGCCATCTCTTCCCCATTTTGTGATGCCCAGCACAGCAGTCTGGGAGCTGACCTTGTTAGTGAAAACAGAGGCAAAAAAAGCATTGAGTACATTAGCTTTTTCCACATCCTCTGTCACTAGCTTGCCTCCCTCATTCAGTAAGGGGCCCACACTTTCCTTGGCTTTCTTCTTGTTGTCAACATACCTGAAGAAACCCTTCTTGTTACTCTTGACATCTCTTGCTAGCTGCAGCTCCAGGTGCGATTTGGCCCTCCTGATATCTTTCCTACATGCCCGAGCAATATTTTTATACTCTTCCCTGGTCATATGTCCAACCTTCCACTTCTTGTAAGCTTCTTTTTTATGTTTAAGATCCGCTAAGATTTCACCATTAAGCCAAGCTGGTCGCCTGCCATATTTACTATTCTTTTGACTCATCGGGATGGTTTGTCCCTGTAACCTCAACAGGGATTCCTTGAAATACAGCCAGCTCTCCTGGACTCCCTTCCCTTTCATGTTAGTCCCCCAGGGGATCCTGGCCATCTGTTCCCTGAGGGAGTCAAAGTCTGCTTTCCTGAAGTCCAGGGTCCGTATCCTGCTGCTTACCTTTCTTCCCTGCGTCAGGATCCTGAACTCAACCAACTCATGGTCACTGCCTCCCAGATTCCCATCCACTTTTGCTTCCCCCACTAATTCTACCCGGTTTGTGAGCAGCAGGTCAAGAAAAGCGCTCCCCCTAGTTGGCTCCCCTAGCACTTGCACCAGGAAATTGTCCCCTACGCTTTCCAAAAATTTCCTGGATTGTCTATGCACCGCTGTATTGCTCTCCCAGCAGATATCAGGAAAATTAAAGTCACCCATGAGAATCAGGGCATGCGATCTAGTAGCTTCCGTGAGTTGCCGGAAGAAAGCCTCATCCACCTCATCCCCCTGGTCCGGTGGTCTATAGCAGACTCCCACCATGACATCACTCTTGTTGCACACACTTCTAAACTTAATCCAGAGACACTCAGGTTTTTCCACAGTTTCGTACCGGAGCTCTGAGCAGTCATACTGCTCCCTTACATACAGTGCTACTCCCCCACCTTTTCTGCCCTGCCTGTCCTTCCTGAACAGTTTATAACCATCCATGACTGTACTCCAGTCATGTGAGTTATCCCACCAAGTCTCTGTTATTCCAATCACGTCATAATTCCTTGACATCACCAGGACCTCCAGTTCTCCCTGCTTGTTTCCAAGGCTTTGTGCATTTGTATATAAGCACTTGAGATAACCTGTTGATCGCCCCTCATTCCCAGTATGAGGCAGGAGCCCTCCCCTCACAGACCTTCCTGCCTGTGCTTCCTCCCGGTATCCCGCTTTCCCACTTACCTCAGGGCTTTGGTCTCCTTCCCCCGGTGAACCTAGTTTAAAGCCCTCCTCACTAGGTTAGCCAGCCTGCTGGCAAAGATGTTCTTCCCTCTCTTCGTAAGATGGAGCCCGTCTCTGCCCAGCACTCCTCCTTCATGGAACACCATCCCATGGTCAAAGAATCCAAAGCCTTCTCTCCGACACCACCTGCGTAGCCATTCGTTGACCTCCACGATTCGACGGTCCCTACCCAGGCCTTTTCCTTCCACGGGGAGGATGGACGAGAACACCACTTGCGCCTCCAACTCCTTTATCCTTCTTCCCAGAGCCACGTAGTCCGCAGTGATCCGCTCAAGGTCATTCTTGGCAGTATCATTGGTGCCCACGTGGAGAAGCAGGAAGGGGTAGCGATCCGAGGGCTTGATGAGTCTCGGCAGTCTCTCCGTCACATCACGAATCTTAGCCCCTGGCAAGCAGCAGACTTCTCGGTTTTCCCGGTCAGGGCGGCAGATAGATGACTCAGTCCCCCGGAGGAGAGAGTCCCCGACCACCACCACCCGCCTTCTCCTCTTGGGAGTGGTGGTCGTGGAACCCCCAACCTCAGGACATCGCATCTCATGCCTCCCAACCAGCGGAGTCTCCTTCCGCTTTCAGACATTTCTGGAGGCCAGTCACAGTGCAGTAATGCAACATGTCATCCACACTGATGCCCGGGCGTTTCAGCTGGGGCACAGCAAGCTTTATGCTTCTTGTGGAGGTGGATTACCAGGAGAGCTCCAGCTCCAGAGTCCAGGCGCTCTACATGCCTTGCCAGTGTGGACACTTCAGGAGTTAGGGCACCTGGGGCTGCTTTAATGCGCTCTAACTTGCAAGTGTAGCCAAGCCCTTTTTCACTTCCAGAGTGAATTAAAATAAACTGAAATAAGGCCACTTTAATTCTGAATAAGAGCATCCACACAGGTGTTTAAATGTGGTTTTACTAATCCACTTTGATCAGTAATTCAGATTAATTCTCCTGAGTATCCCTGGGTAGAAAAGCCCTTAGTTATGTCAAGTATACCTGGAGTATATAGATAGGTGCCTTTTTTTAAAAAAAGCACTTCTACATGTCTAAATACTGACCCTTAAAAACACAAGGAAAAAAAATGCATACTTCATTTTAATTACATTTACTTTATTGCACCTGTAAACATTTTTGTAACTCGAAATATATTCATCTCTGTTATCGTATGTGCCCAAATGGGACAAGAAGAAATTAGATACTGTTGAGTTTTAATAAAATTAGCAGTAATAATAGATAACACATAGCACATCTTCCACTTATTGTTCAAAACACTATTATATATTAACATTTGAACTGATCAAAAACGATCCAGTGGAACTTTATTTTAGTCAAAAATGCCATTTTGTCGAAACCGAGAAGCTTTCTGTGGGTACATGTCTATTTCTACAAAATTTTGACATGACAAACCCATGACATGAAGCATGTTGATAATGCTGACATGTTCTGTTTTGACATTTCTGGTGAAACATTTTGATTAACCCAAAGTGAAATTAAGAAAATGTTGGTTTCATTCCAATTTGTAACAAAACCAAGTTTTGAAATTGCAAAGTTTCTCCTAAAACAGAAGTTTTGGCTCCCACACACCTCTGATCAATATGTGGGCAACATGGCGTCCTCGGCTGAGTGGGGCTCGTTGACAAAATGGTCACTGTTTTAGGGCCTGGTTCAGCAAAGCCCTTAAACCAAATTCAGGTACTTTAGAACAAGTTTAAATTTAAGCAAGTATGAGCTAAGTGCTTTGTTGAGTAAAGATGGACGTAAGCACATTCAAGTTAAATCTGTATACACATGCTTTGCTGAATTGAAGTTTTTGATCTGATCCAGAGACCAGTGAAGTCAATGAGAGTTTTTCTTCCAGTGAATTTTGGATCAAGCCTTAAAGCAAGCAACTATCTTTCATTCCCTTCAGAAATTGTTCCCTTTTTCTCATTAAGGATAGTATAAAGTATTAGCACCATAATTATTATGTTTAAGAAGGAATATAATATACTTTTAGTATTTTTCATATTAGGCATCTATTGGGTTTTTAATTAAAATTATCTACATTCAGAATGTCCATAGAGGATAAGAAGCAATTGAGTCAAAATGATAAGTTATGAAATGTAAATTTTAATTAAAAAAAATCGCTTTTGTTCACAAGAACAGCAAAGTAATTACATAACTCAGTCTAAAAAAAAAAAAAGGAGTACTTGTGGCACCTTAGAGACTAACAAATTTATTAGAGCATAAGCTTTCGTGAGCTACAGCTCACTTCATCGGATGCATTTGGTGGAAAAAACAGAGGAGAGATTTATATACACACACACAGAGAACATGAAACAATGGGTTTATCATACACACTGTAAGGAGAGTGATCACTTAAGATAAGCCATCACCAACAGCGGGGGGGGGGGGGGGGGGAGGAGGAAAACCTTTCATGGTGACAAGCAGGTAGGCTAATTCCAGCAGTTAACAAGAATATCAGAGGAACAGTGGGGGGTGGGGTGGGAGGGAGAAATACCATGGGGAAATAGTTTTACTTTGTGTAATGACTCATCCATTCCCAGTCTCTATTCAAGCCTAAGTTAATTGTATCCAGTTTGCAAATTAATTCCAATTCAGCAGTCTCTCGTTGGAGTCTGTTTTGAAGCTTTTTTGTTGAAGGATAGCCACTCTTAGGTCTGTGATCGAGTGACCAGAGAGATTGAAGTGTTCTCCAACTGGTTTTTTGAATGTTATAATTCTTGACGTCTGATTTGTGTCCATTCATTCTTTTACGTAGAGACTGTCCAGTTTGGCCAATGTACATGGCAGAGGGGCATTGCTGGCACATGATGGCATATATCACATTGGTAGATTATTATTATAATTATTAATTATAGTTAACCATAAGTAACTCTGAATTACAAATTACATATACCTGGACAATAGTTATTGCTGATACACAGTAACAACTGCACTAATCAGGAGTGTTAGAACAATAAATTGTAGAGAAAACACACAAGAATCTAATCAGTATTGAGTGATTGAGGATCTTCAAACCCATATAATATATTAATAATCCACTGGCGATATTGGCTAGCAACCCTCTAACATCTTTTAGTTAGAACCTGCTGACTCTACTTAAGCATTAATATCAAGGGGAAAATTGGGGAATGAGGCCATATGATCAAAAGTAGATAAAAATGAACTATTGGAACAGTTGAATCATCTCCTGTATCTCACCACCCTTCCATGATCTATAATTTTCTCTTAGAGTACAGAATGAAAGTGTCCATTCTGTTAAAGAACACAGTATAAATGCCATTTTCAATAGTACTTAGCTTTGGCTTAACTCTGCACCCATTAATGTCAATGCTAACAGCCATCCTATATGGTGAAAAATCCTGCAATTCAGTGGTTCGAATGGGAGTGGACCTACTGATACAGAGCAAGCTACATGGCTACACTAGCAAGTTACATAGCTGTTTATTCGAAACAGTCATACTGGATACCAGTATAATTTATTAAATTAAGAGAATAAGATTGAGAGAGAATAGTCTGCTGAAGGAGAATAGGATACACAGGCACATAGTCTGGAGTTGCCCAAGATCTATAAAATTCAGAATTAATACCATAACAACAATACATTTTATAGATTTTAAAGGCCAGAAAGGACTGTTATGATAATCTAATCTGAGTTCCTGCATAACAAAGGCCATAGAATTTGATCTGGTGATATCATAAAGTTGTCAAACTAAATACTCGATCATTTTACACTACGCTGGTAGGTTTCAGAGTAGCAGCCGTGTTAGTCTGTATTCGCAAAAAGAAAAGTGCCCACCTTGTGGCACCTTAAAAGACTAACAAATTTATTTGAGCATAAGCTTTCGTGAGCTACAGCTCACTTCATCGGATGCATACTATGCTGGTAGACTACTCTGTATCTTCGGACTTGATATGCAAAGTCCAAAGGGATTTCACTGAATTCAGAGATGGCAATAAATTATCCTTTGTCAACAGGAAAGATATATCAGAAACAGCAGCAAAGAAAGGCATCTCTGATCTCACTCCAGTCACATGTAATAGGAAAGCATTAAAGATATGAGTGTCAAAGGGAACATTTCAATGGGAGTCACTCTGATGTTAGTCAAGAGAAGAGGGTGAACATAGACAAAATAAACTACCATATATTTGAGAAACAGGCATGCAGGTAAAACAGTTGTTTACTTTATAGTAATTATGGTTCTTTGCACTGCTCCAGGAAGGACTTGTTTGTCCAGATGCAAGGCATCTGACAGAAGCTCCTCAGAACAGTGAGCAAAATGGAAGAAGAGCAAAGGGAGCTGCCAGTATTCCTGATCAGTGATACCATGATGACCAAGGAACCAAGACTCTGTATTCTAGACTGTTCTTTTCTGAAGCACAACCCTTCCTGGTATTCTCACTGGGTCAGTGCAGTTCCTATCGCAGAAGCAAACTTTAATGGCACAAAATACTCCCACAGCATATTAGCCTGTGCAATCATCTCCCAGGAAAAGTGGAGGGAGAACTCTCTTTGGTACATTTTTAAAGCAGAATGGAGAAAAGTCCCACTAAAATCCATATGGTAGAGAATAAACCTCCTTTGGATAGAGTGGATGACCTAATAGGCCTTTTCCTCTTATAATTTCTGCAGTTCTATGGTTCTTATCTTGATGGAAGACCCAGAGGAAGCCAAGCAAGGGTATTGTCGGGAAACAATCAAAGGAGCAGGGGGCATCTCCATAATTCCTAGTGTCGTTTTTAAAATTAAAACTATTACACAAGCTTCTCTCCTCCCCGTCCTCTATCACTTGTTAAGGTGCATTTGGCCTATTTAGTGTTCATATTGGTATGCCAATAGGATTCAGCAGCTGGGCTCAAGACTGAAAGAGGCATTTCAAGTCATAGAATCATAGAATATTAGGGTTGGAAGAGACCTCAGGAGGTCATCTAGTCCAGTCCCCTGCTCAAAGCAGGACCAACACCAACTAAATCATCTCAGCCAGGGCTTTGTCAAGCCGGGCCTTAAAAACCTCTAAGGATGGAGATTCTACCACTTCCCTAGGTAACCCATCCCAGTGCTTCACCACCCGCCTAGTGAAATAGTGTTTCCTAATATCCAACCTAGACCTCCCCCACTGCAACTTGACACCATTGCTTCTTGTTTTGTCATCTGCCACCACTGAGAACAGCCAAGCTCCATCCTCTTTGGAACCCCCCTTCAGGTAGTTGAAGGCTGCTATCAAATGTCAAGTCTAATAAGGAAGAGATATATGAAACCTGAAAGAAAATATGTAAGAAGCCTTTTCCACCCTTACTTCACTGAGAGAAGAAAGGAGCAAATAGCTCTAAGACATGTTGTCTTTATCTGTAATTTCATTCCTCTAAAGACTAAAGAGAAACAGCACTGGGAGTTCAAGGAGTTGTTTTTCAAAGGTGCATAGGAATGTTTCTTGTGATATCTTGGCAGCATCCATTTTGTTCTTAGTGTACATTCTTTGAATGCAGAAACTTTACCTGGGGCTACTCATTGTATTTTTGTGTTGTGAGCTGTGCATTTTTAGTGATCTGTTAGGGAACATACGCAGTCAATAGGAACAAAGAAACTTGTTTTGGAACATACTGAGGCTGCAACTTTCAAAGCTGCCTAAGGGATGCTCAATTCCTATTAAAGATTAACAGGAACTATCAGGGCTGGCTCTAGGCTTTTTGCTGCCCCAAGCAAAAATCCTCAGGGCTGTACACCCCTCCCGGGGCCCCCAGCCCGATCTCAGACCTGCCCCCACCCCTGCAGAGGGGACAATAACCAACAGAGTGGCTGTGGGGGTTGGTCAGCCGCGGGGAGGGGGGCGGACCAGAGGCACCTGTCCAGCGCCGAGCCGCCCAGGGCAGCGGGTTCCTTACTGGCCGCGGATCTTGCCACGATCCCAGGCTCCACTCCACTCAACTCTGGCTCCTCCGCTGCTTGTGACACGTGCGGCAGGGGCAGAAGGGGGGGGAGGAGCCACATTGCCTTGCTCCCCCAGCGGCGGGGGGCCAGAGCAGAGACTGCTCCTGGGCCGGGACCCCCGCGCTAAGCCCACCACCCCGCCCCACACAGGGGCTCATTGGTTGACTGAGCGGGGCCGGGGGGAAAAAAAAAGGATGGCCGGAATGCCACCCCGGAAATGTGCCGCCCCAACCACGTGCTTGCTTTGCTGGTGCTTAGAGCCGGTCCTGGGAACTAGATACCTAATTCCAGTTAAAATTAATTGAAATCGGGTGTCCAAATCTCTTACGGAGATTTGAAAATCCCATGCAGTACTTAATATCTTAGTGAAATCTATCAGTATTGTGCAATACTTTGCTGAGCAAACCTGACTTGGCATGGTTTGAGGTTCACAGGAAAGTCAGAGAGAGAAGGATTATCTACCCATCTCTGTACAAAACTATTGCCTTGTATTTTGAAATGTGTACATGAATAGCATCCCACCCTCTCGCTCATGGTTTTGTTGGCTTTGCAGTGCTGAGTAAAAAGAAGTAAATAAATGTTGGACATTAGCGGCAGATGTTGCTGCAAACACACATAGGGAGCAAGCAGATCTGCTGATTAAAGACATGCCATATTTACATAGTAAAAGGTGCCTATTTGGCAGAGTGTAGCCACTCCTACAGGCCCTTGGATTTCCAATTACCAATACTTCTTCACAGCTTTGTTTTCTCCTAGATCTTTTATCATATTAGTAACTCACTGGTTTCCTCTAAATGTTAATTGCATTTAGTGCTTCCAAGTTTCCAGCTTATAGACGGGTAGACATAAAGGACTTCAAAGAGGTACAACAAGCATCTCTCACTGTCCTGGGAAAATGCTTCAATCCTGATTTCTGAAAACCACTCCTTAGGGGGAAAGCTCAATTTGCAGGCCCATTCAAGTCCATTCTTCTGTCTCCAGCCCATTCACTACTTTTCCACTCTGTTGATGCTCATATTTTTGGCCCTCTTCTGAACGGGAACAGATTCTGGGACCTTGTGAAGGTTAGTTTTGTGTTGGGAGTGAAATCCCAGTATTTTTATGGCTATTACATTAGATACACCAGTTCTTGAACAGAGGGGGTGATAAACACCAGGCAGGCAATCTCTTCTTTCAGGAATCAAAGCCCAAACACCAATGCCCAGTTCTCAGGAAGCAACTATGCCTCAAGAATTGATTAAGTCAGAGGGCAACTCACCTTAAAGAATCTGCACCACAAAAACTAACACCACTATATATAGCATCTCCTCAAAGACCATATAATGCTCTCACACTAAAGAGAAGGACTTTTAAGACTGTTTGTAACAACATTATTTGGTAACTCCTGCCATACCAATATCTTTCTTCTGTGACAAAGTTTTTGCTCTACCTTGGTGGGTCTTGCGCTTATTAGCGGATTTGCTCGCCTTGGAGCTTCACAGCAGCCCTCAGCTTGGCCATTTTTCTGAACCCACAGTCCAGGTTGACTCCTCCTGTGTCTGATCAGGAGTTGAGAGGATCTGGGGGGAACCCAGGTCTGCCTTCTACTCTAGGTTCCAGCCCAGGGCACTGTGGAATGCAGCTGTCTAGAGTGCCTCCTGGAACAGCTGTGCGACAACTACAACTCCCTGGGCTACTTCCCCATGGCCTCCTCCCAACACCTTCTTTATCCTCACCATAGGACCTTCCTCCTGGTGTCTGATAATGCTTGTACACCTCAGTCCTCCAACAGTATTCGCTCTCAGCTCCTAGTGCCTCTTGCTCCCAGCTCCTCACACGCACCACAAACTGAAGTGAGCTCCTTTTTAAACCCAGGTGCCCTGATTAGCCTGCCTTAATTGATTCTAGCAGCTTCTTGATTGGCTGCAGGTGTTCTAATCAGCCTGTTTTAATTGTCTCCAGAAGGTTCCTGATTATTCTGGAACCTTCCCTGTTACCTTACCCAGGGAAAAGGGACTTACTTAGCCTGAGGCTAATATATCTGCCTTCTATTATTCTCCTATAGCCTTCTGGCCCGACCCTGTCACACTTCTTTTAAAATGAACACTGTGGGCAACATGTATTAATGGCCATGTACAATGTGGTATTATGCTTTACGGTCGTATTTTGATTTCCCCTAGTCTTAGAATCATGAATACTGCTATTATAGTAAATAGAATGTCAACTTGTAGAACTTGTTGCCAGGACATGCTGTGAAAGCCAAAACTATAACTGGGCTCAAAAAAGAGTTAGATAAGTTCATGGAGGATAGGTCCATGAATGGCCATTAGCCAAGATGGTCAGGGATTCAGCCCCATGCTCTGGGTGTCTCTAAGCCTCTGACTGCCAGGAGCTGGGACTGGATACTTGATAATTGCCATGTTCTGTTCATTCCTGCTGAAGCATCTGGCACCAGCCACTGTTGGAAGACAGGATACTGGGATAGATGGCCCTTCTTATGTTTAAAATACAGTTACTCCTCACTTAACGTCATCTCGGTTATTTCGTTGTTACGTTGCTGATCGATTAGGGAACATGCTCATTTAAAGTTACATAATGCTCCCTTATAATGTTGTTTGGCAGCAGCCTGCTTTGTCCACTGCTTGTAGGAAGAGCAGCCCGTTGGAGCTAGTTGGTGGATGCTTGGAATCAGGGTGGACTGGCAGCTGCTGTCTCAACTTGCTGATCTACTTAAAAAGGCAATGTACTTATAGTGGTGTCAGCCTACTTAAAGGGGCAATGCGCGTCTCTCTCTCTCTCATACACATGGTGTGTGTCTCTGTTTCTATCTGCCATGCTGTCTCCCCTCCCATTTATGCTGCCTTGTAGAGTGAGAGGCTACATTAACAACAATGTGTTAATCCTTGAGGGCTCAGCCAAGTGCTAGTTCATCATTTAGCAGTAAGGCATTCCCTGGGGAATATCCCATCCTCTTCCATCCTCTGACTCCACCACCTCAACCAAGCATCATAATAATCATTGCTGTGTATAGTATTAAACTGTTTGTTTAAAACTTATACAGTGTATACACACACACACACACATAAATAAATATAGTCTTTTGTCTGGTGAAAAAAATTTCCCTGGAACCTCCCCCCCACCCTTTACATTAATTCTTATGGGGAAATTGGATTTGCTTAACATCATTTTGCTTAAAGTCACATTTTTCAGGAACATAACTACAACATTAAACGAGGAGTTACTGTACTGTAATTTTACTAGGACTTGCAAATGTCCATGGTACACATTTAAAAAAAATCTCCCTTATTTAAGCACTTTTCTCCTTTTATAATATAGATTTTATTTTGTGTGGGCTCCGACATATTCAGTTTCATCAAATAAAGGGTCATTCATGAATGGAAATTAAAAAAATCCAGTAAGAAATGTAAACCCGTAATTTTAAAAGGCAATAGCTTACCAAATAAATATATAAAATAAAGCAGCTTAGCTAGAGAAGAAAGCAGATAGAAAATCTTCAAGATCCTTTTTTCTATCCCAGGAGTTCCAAAGTCTCTACATATTGAGCGTGTCTCTCTCAACTCCCAACTGAAAGCATCCTCTGTTAGTGGGTATGAGGATGCTTTCCCATAACTGCCTCCAAAGCCTCCTCTGAAGCATCTGGTACTCACTACCCTAGGAGACAGGACAATCGAAGAGAGAGAGACCATGGGTCAGATCCTATGTTCCTATCCTATTTGCAGTTTCATATTCCTGTTAGGAAATATTCTCATTAAGAGGCTTCTAAGTGATGGAGACGTTGATTGATTCTTTTTCAGCATATCAGTGGCAGGAAAATCAGGGAACAGCTGTGGGAATAGATTCCAGCTGGCATTCATCTTCCTCTACAAACAGCCTTTTCCAAAAGGGACAAAACCTGGCGTCATCTGCTCTATCATATAGGAGGAGTTGTTTGGTAGGTCTTTACTGTACTAGCCCGACAGTGTTTTTCCACTTTCCCTGGTTCTCCATTGCCTTGTATCTTATGTAGTGATTTGTCTTTGTGCAAAATGGGTGTTAAAATGCAACTGTGATGTAAACCACACTAGCACAGTGTGGGTCTTTGGCACCTGGGGGACTGATCCTCATCAGAGTAAATACCTACTACAATTGACAGCTAAGGGAACTACTCCTTTAGCCTATGAAGTAGAGGCTGAGAGTTTTAGTGCTATAGGGCCTGGGTTGAAATTCCACTGTTTGCTCAAGCAGAGTCCATTCCAAGGATATTAGTACTGGTGTTAGCTTTATAAAGGAGGTGCCCACAAACATGGAGGAGTGAGATGAGACTGTGTCAGCTGACTGTCATGCTAGCTCTGATGTCAACATTACAGTAGGAGTTGCAGGCCGGGCACAAGTTCTCATGAGACCAGCACCGAGCTTTGGTCTGAGGGGGATTCCTGTGAAAAGAGATGTAATAAACAGGACTGAAGTGTTATAACACTACATTTTCTGCATGATTAAAGTTCAAATTCTTATAGGCCAGGTTGTCCCAGCCCATGTGCTTGACCATGCAGGGGGAGTAATTAAAAGCAAGCTGCCCAGACTGCAGCTCCAGCAATGGGCGGGGAGATGAGGAAGGTGCTTCCCTGCTAAGCAAGTGAGAGAGATGGAGATAGAGAGGAGTGAGGAATAGGAGACGCTTGGCTCCACCCCTGATTATTGCCTAGAGTAGCCAGCTGAGTGGAAGGGGAGCGCCCCAGAAAGGAGTTAAGTAACTTATCCCCCTCCCCTCCCCTCATAGGGCAAGACAGATCATGGGAGAAATTGTTACTCAGACATAATTCCTTCCCAGAGCTGCTTTGCTGTGGCTACACAGTACCTAGACCAGGTTGAAGTTTGGAATTTTCTTCCCTTGGGAAATTATAATATCTTGAAATTTGGTGTCATCCCAATTTGGGATTGAAGTCTAAATGTCAGAATTTTTTGCACCACAAAAATATTCCAAAAATATTTTGTTTGTTTAGACATTATAATAATGTTAAAATAAAGTGATTAAACATTTGATAATTTCCCATAAAAATTGACAAACATTAATCCTATCCACAAAAATGTTATGATTTTGGTGAATCAACATTTTCCAATGGGAAATGCTTCAATTGGAAAGTATGTGACCAAATCCAGCACTCCTCCTTGCTTTTGGGCTGAGCCTAATGACTCATCTAGCCCTAGTTAAATAACCCCAATAAGTGGGTTTCACTGAACTTGTCTGATGGGAGAATAGAGCTATTTCATCAGGGGAAAAGCCAACACTTCTCAATAGACGCTAATTTGAACATATTACCTGCCCAGAAGAATGCCCAGAAGCAGGAACAAAATCTAAACTCTGAGCTAGCAGATAATCACTTTACACATTACCAGAAAATTGTTGCTCACTTGGATTTCATTCAGACATACCAGTTTTATTCTCATGATTTATGGCACTGCAAAATCGCCACAGAGTTCTTCTCCCTAAACCCTTTGGTTTAAATATAACATAGCTGAAGCTGAGCAGAGAAATTGGGAAAGCAGTTTACTTTGCTAATATTAAACCAAAAGGGGAAAAAAATCCATGTTTTTATTCCTGACCACGAAAAAGGAGATCTAACTGTTCTTGCATTTCAATTGCTAACTGAATAAATCCATTCCAGGTGAGTGCTATCAATAATATAGCTATAATTTCCCAGACTTTGGGAAGGTGTAGTTGTTAGGAGGGTGGTCATAGAAACTGCAATATCCATTAGCACAAGAAAATGACAGGAAAATTCCTTCTGATATTTTTTTAATTGAACAAGCAAAATATTCCAGGATAAATCTCTCCTACATAGGAATTACTCAACTATGAGACAGAAAGCTCTGAGTTTCTCTTCATGGAGTTTCCTTAGCATCAGCCACCTGTGTCTAGGGGGTTGTCATGCAAAACTAGTAGATTCATTTGGGATTCACATTGTCCTTGGGGAGTCCATACAGGCTCAAGCCATCCAGATGAACCTTTTGCCTTCGTGCTGGCTCTGTGCCTCTTTCCCAATGCTCTGGCAATATGGCTCAAAGAGATCTGGGCTGCTAGGGACTCTCCCATCATCCAGTGCTCCCAAAACACTCTTAAGGGCATCCCATGGCACAGAGAAGGCAACTGCTTAAGTGAAAGCTATCCTAGGCACCATTAATTTGGCAGGGAAACCTCTGATAAGTAGGCTGATGATGTTCCCTCATTCCAGGCTCACACCATCTTCAGACTGTGATCCAGAGCCCCACAAAGAGTCTATATCAGGTTTAGGGGGGGGGAAGGATTCTAGAGAGATACCATTCCCCATACCATTCCATAGTCTCCCCACCAAAAAGATTCACTAAGTTTTCATTGTCTCTGCCCACAGAAGGGCAATAGTAAAGTCTTATGGGACTGAAATTCTGCATGCATGTAGAGCTTTGTATTAACTAACAAGAGCAAGGGCAGACCTCTAGTTGATTTTGTAATAATTATTTCCTTGTACTTCTCAATATCATAGCATTTAGGGCTTGAGCCCAAGCTTACTGGGGTCAGTGGGAACAGGTTTTGGATCAAGCTATTAGAGAAAAGTAGAGAAGCAAAGTGAATTCAAATACTAATGAAGTTACACTTCAATTATCTCTTTTATTATCTTAGTGGCAGTTAGTACTTTTAACAATATACCCTTACCCTCTGCCCATGTGATAATAGATTAATTACACCAAATCTGAGTTCCAAACAAGTCCACGTGTTATAAAAATCAAGGTAGAAAAGAATAAATTCAGCTATAAAGATGTGATGCTTGTTTTTAAAAAAAGCTACTTTAGGGGAAAGCATTAGACATTTAAATGATCAAGTTTAAATTTATATAGTTAAGGCTAGCTAGATCTCCCTTCCAGAACACATTTACCCACACATGGGCATTCTGCACTGGGAAGTGGGATCAAGTTAGCCTAAATTGGGCTAAGTTTCCAACTGTGCCACTCACACAACTGGGGCCAGATTTTTAGAATAGCTCAGTTCTCATTTATACATCTACATAAGGGTGAGATTTTACAAAACTACTCATCACCCCACAGCTTCTACTGTGATTCATAGACTTGAAGGCCAGAAGGGACCATCATGATTATTTAGTCTGACCTCCTGCACATTGCAGGCCACAGAACCTCACCTATTCACTCCTGTAACAGACCCATGGCTGAGTTACTGAAATCCTAAAATCATGATTTAAAGACCTCAAGTGACACTTATGGCTAGATTTTCCCAATGTGTTGAACTCTTTTGAAAATCTGGTAGTTTTGTGTCTTAATTTGAACATTTAAATGTCTAGCCCTATGCATGCCGTGCACAAAGTTATTAGCCCTTTCAGTGACAATTATTCTAATTTTCAGTTTCCCAACATGTAGAATGTTGAGGCTCCAATCATGTGAAAAATGCATATTGGCTTGGTTTGGGGTACAGAAGATATAGAGTGTGTGCTGTGTCAGGACTTTCTCTGGGAATCAAAATTTGATGTCTCCTTTCAGTTGCTGGGTTATTCATTTTTTTTCATGACAGTTACTGGCTCTGAGGGGGCTAGGAAAAGTTTTCTGCTCCAGAAGAGAAAGGAGAATGCAGCTGTGAATAACTCAGGTTAATAACAATGTCCATCAATCCAGCAAGCAATAGAGGCTTGATGGTATACTTCTATTAAGACCTGGAACTGTGCTTTTCAAGTGAGTGAGACGAAGCTGGCATGGTTAAGGAGGGAGAAGAGGGAGGCAAGCCAATAGCAGCATGGGAAGGGGACAAAGAACAAGGTTGGACAAGAAGGAGGAGATAAAAAAGTCAATCAATTTATCTCTGGATTTCCTCTCTAGTTCTGAGCTAGGATGGCCACCTGAATATTCTATTAATGAAAGGATTGGAGCTGAGTGATACCTATGATCAAAGAGGTGTGGACACATAGTTCATTTCTCCTGGGTGCTTTGGTTTACACTTTGACATTGGCCTTACTTTGCAATCCACTATTACTGTCACCCCTCTCTACACCATTATCCCGGACACTGTGCAAAAGCTGCATTGACACGGGCTGTTCTCCGAGCTGAATGGCTGTTGTTGTAGCCACTTCCTGGCAACAGGACTATATTCTTGAAACCCCACTAAGTGATTTAAAACAGACACAAACATGATCATAGATGTATACATTTACACTGAGGTTGATACAGAAGTAGAAGGCAGGCCAGCTGAAAGTCTCTGGGTAAGGATAAAAGGGGTAAAAAAAAAACAAGGGTGATGTCATGGTAGGGGTCTACTACAGATCACGTAACCAAGAAGAAGAGGCGGATGAGGCTTTTTTAAAACAACAAAATCATCCAAAGCACAAAGCACATCCAAAGACTTGGTGGTGATGGGGGACTTCAACTACCCAGATATCTGTTGGGAAAAGCTAGCAGGGCACAGATTATCCAACAAGTTCTCTGAATTGGAGACATGTTTTTTATTGCAGACAATAGAGAAAGCAACTTGACAAATAGGAAGGAACTGGTTGAGAAGTTGAAGGTAGAAGGCAGTCTGAGTGAAAGTGATCATGAAATGATGAGTTCATGACTCTAAATGATAGGATGGAAAACAGCAAAATAAAGTCAATGGACTTCAAGACGACAGACTTCAGAAATTTCAGGAAATTGGTTGGGAGAGATCCCATGGGAAGCAGATCTTAGGGAAAAGAGAGTTCAGGAGAGTTGACAGTTTTTTGTTTTTTTAAAAAGAGAAGCTATTAATGGCACAAGAGCAAAACTATCCCAAGACATAGGAAAGATAAGAAATATGATAAGCTACCACACTGGCTTAACCAGTGATACTGTCCTGCATGACCTACTTATAAGCAAACTAGGGAAATTTAGTCTAGACGAACCTACTATAAAGTGGGTGACTGGAAAATCGCATTCAGAGTACTTATCAAAAGTTATTAATTTTGTCCCAATACTCCTGTGTTGTTTTTTTTATTTTCATCCTTTATAGTTTCCCCTTTTTGTATGACTCTCTTTTAAGTTTCAGGCCATTGAAGATAACAGAGTATTAAACCCCAGTCAAGCTGGAAGGGCATATTGAGTGGGGTCCTGCAGGGAACTACCCTGGTCTGGGTCTCTTCAATAGCTTCATCCATTATTTGGTTAATGGAATAGAGAGTACAGTTATAAATTTTGCGGACAATACCAAGCTGAGAGGGGTTGCAAATGCTTTGAAGGACAAGATTAGAATCCAAAATGATCTTGATAAACTGGAGAAATGGTCTGAAGTAAATAGGATGAAATTCAATAAGGACAAATGCAAAGTACGATACTTAGGAAGGAACAATCAGTTGCACACATACAAAATGGGAAATGACTGCCTAGGAAGGAGTACTGTGGAAAGGGATTGTGATGCTGTACGGAATCTGGGGGACACTTGAGGATATTATGCATATTAATATTGTAAAATTATAATGAGTTATGTCAGATATGCCATGTAAGGTATCTGCAAAAATGTTATAATTTGCCAGATATCATCTCATTTATGTATTTGTATCACCTTTGTTTTATGAGTTATAGATATGTAACCCTTGTGTCGGGTGGAGCCAGCAGGAACATGGACCAGGTTCAGTATCTAGGGGGTCCTTTTCAACAATACAACACAAAACCGGCTTGAGCCCCCACCCAGTGACCTGGGACAATTATACACCACTCCCTGGGTGCCTCTAAGAGGCAATACTTCCCCTCTCACAAGCAAGGAGTCTGAATGTAGCAAAAACTTTTAATAAAAGGAGGGAATTAACTCAGCATTAATTTGGGAAACCACCACCACAAGGGTTCATAAATACAAACCATGAGCAAAAGTCCCATCCCCAAGTAAGTTGGGCAGTGTCCTTTTCCCCTCAGGGTCTTAAGTCCGGGAAGCCAAAAGTCCCTTTAACATGGCTTTCCCTTCTCTGTACCCCACTCACATTTGCTGTCCTTGGCCAATGCAGCCCCAGAGTTCAGAGGTTCATCCGCAGAGTTCACCTCCCACCCGAGGCATGCTGCACTGCTCGGGCACTCGCTCGTTGGCCCAACAGCTGATTGCCACACTTCTGTGGGGCTCTGCTCAGGCCCTCTCCACCATCTTCTCCTCTGGCCACTTGCCACGCCTCTCCACCAGCCACCCGGCTGGCCACTCGCCAAGATGTCTTCAGCTGTCCCCCCACACACACTTAACACAGCTGTCAGTGATTTCAGCTCTCAGTGTTTTCAGCTGTTAGTGGGACAGCCTCACTGCTGGTGCACACTGGGCAGTCTCTTGCAATAGAGACACCATCCTTAAAAGCGTGACAGGGTCAGGCCAGATGGCTACAGGAGAGTAATCCTATTGGGATCCGGGAAGTGGGTGGGCGAAGTCTGTCCACTGCTAAAGGATCCCCGCAAGCCTAAAAAGAGGATCCACAGGACCTAGATACCAAATAATTCCGGGGGACAACTAATGAAATAACAGGGACAGGAGAGTGGTCAAAGGGTCAAACGAAGGGAACTGGACAGGGACACTGAGCAGAGAACCCTGGACAGCACCCACTGCTCCTCAAAGGCTTTAAGGGAGTCAGAGGACACCACCCAGAGGAACGCTGCCCAGATATGTGAATGGACCAAGGATCAGAAATAGGCCCCACAGTCACAGGACACTCCATCAGCCAACCTCCTCACTCTGGTTTTATAGATGGCCATTTTAGCTAGGGCCAGGAGGAGGCTGACCAGGAGATCCCGTGACTTTGTGGGGCCAGGGATAGGGAGTGTATAAATAAGAAGGTGAGGGGAAAAGTGCAACGTAATAAAATATTGGTGAAGAGCCGGAATAGGGGCTGCAGCCTGGCACACTCGAGGTATCTGTGCCAGGCTTTCCCACACACCGCAAAAGGGGCAGGTGTCTGGGATTGAGGTGAACTGTGCCAAGAACATGCCCATGCTCACGGCTCCATGAAGGAGCCGCCAACTGACATCCCCGGCGGGCCTCGGGACAAAGGTGGAATATAGGCTGGCCCACCGGAGCTCCTCACCCTCCAAAGGTGGAAGGAGGTCCAGCCACTTTGTATCTGGGCGGGACGTGAGGGCGAGGACATGAAGGGTGTGGAGCACAAGCATGTATAGATGTTTCCTTGGTGCGGTTTGAAAGCAGACCGGCTGCATCTTGTGCAGCCAGCTTAGGGTGAGAGGGTCGGTTGGGTCCATGGAGCAGGGGCCAGATGAAAAGGTCCGGAGGGCCTGGCCTGGAGGGTGGGCAGGGCATGCCCTCCCTTAGGACCCGGTTGAGGAAAACCTGAGCAGCGGGCGGCAAAGGGGCCCTCACCTCTTGAAGTCTGGAGAGCCCCATGCGCTGAGTGAGTGTCAGGGGATCCAGCCAGTCTCCCCAGCCGTAGTCCAGGAGGTCTCTGACCCTGGTGACTTCTGCCAGGACCAACCTCCGGTGCACCGCGGGGGACTCCGCCACCTGCACATGGAGCTGGGGGCTGTGTAGCAGGGGCTCCGTGTGGAGATCTTCCCCCACGGAGGCTGCCACGGACCTGGTCACTGCGAACAGTTTCCAGGTCCGGAGGAGGTCCTGTTAGAAGACCAGCAGCTCGGAGAGGTCTCGCAGAAGACCTCTCGGATGGAGATAAAGGAGCTGCCGGTCGTATCAGAGCCCCCGGAGGCAGTGCAGGAAAGCGTGCGCCAGTACACTCCATGCCAGACTACCTGCACCATAAAGGAGCCTCTGCTGGGCCTGGAGGCGGAAGACACGGATCTGAGTGCGAAAACACTTCAGGCCCTGCCCTCCCTCCTCCAGGGGTAGATGGAGAACCCCTGCAGAGACCCAGTGCAGTCCTGACCAGAAGAACTCCAGAATCAACGTCCGGAGGCTGGCCAGGAAATCCAAGGCCGGGACCAGGGTGTTGAGCTGGTGCTAGAGCATGGACAGGACTAGTTGATTAAGCACCAGTGCCCTCCCTTGAAGGGAGAGACACTGGAGTAGTCCTGTCCATCTCCGGAGCCGCTCTACCACCCTGCCCTCTAAACCGTGCCAGTTCTCCGGCAGAGATGGATGCGTGGCAGAAAGGTAAACGCCAAGATAGAGCAGCGGACCTGCGCTCCACCGGATGGGCTGAAGCGCGGGTGGGATGCAGCTCGCCTGCTGCTAGTCCCCTACCACCAAGCCAGAGCTCTTGACCCAGTTGACCCGGGAGGAGGAGGCTGCCGAGTAAACGGCCTGACAAGCCTCCACCCGCGCCAAGTCGTCCGGGTCCTGGACCACAAGGAGCACATAGTCGGCATACGCTGACAGGACCAGCCGCAGCTCCAGCTCTCGCAGCACCAACCCCGTCAACCTCCTATGGAGGAGACAGAGGAAGGGCTCAATCGCCAGAGCGTACAGCTGGCCTGAGAGGGGACACCTCTGCCGTACTCCTCGCCCGAAGCTGACTGGTTCGGTCAGGGTCCAGTTGAGCCTGACCAGACACTCTGTGGAGGCGTACAGCACCTGGAGAAAACCCACAAACTGGGGTCCGAAGCCAAACGCTCACAGAGTGCTCAGGAGATACCCGTGATCCACCCTGTTGAACTCCTTCTCCTGGTCCAGGGACAGGAGGGCAAACGACAGACCGTCCCTACACCCGAGTTCCAAAAGGTCCCAGACCAGATACAGGTTGTCAAAGATAGTGCGGCCCAGGATGGTGTAGGTCTGGTCTGGGTGGATCATGTCCACCAGCGTGGACCCTAGCTGCAGAGAGATGGCTTTCGCTACGACCTTGTAGTCTGTGCTGAGGAGTGAGACGAGACGCCAATTCCGTAAATCACGGAGGTCCCCCTTCTTTGGCAATAAGGTGAGCACGGCTCGCCTGCACGAAAGAGGGAGGACCCCGCTCTGCAAAGACTCGGCCCAGACGGTGACTAGGTCTGGGTCGAGGACGTCCCAGAACATGCGGTAGAACTCCATGGTCAGCCCGTCCATACCCGGCGATTTATTAGTGGGCATGCAGCGGAGGGCTTCCGAGAACTCGGCCAGAGTGAGAGGCAGCTCTAGCTGGTCTCGGTCGCCTGCGCCGACTGTCAGGAGTCCGTCCCAGAGCACTCTGCAAGTGTTAGGATCGGTCGGATGCAGGGAGAAAAGGCATGCGTAGAAGGCCCTGGCCCTCCCACACATCTCTGCCAGAAACGTGCGGGGGGTGCCATCCTCCGCGAGGAGGCAGGTGACATGCTTCTTAGCCCCCCTCTTTCTCCAGGGTGTAGAAGAAGCAGGAGCCTCGATCCATCTCCCAAAGGAGGCGGATGTAGGATCGAACAAAGGCACCCCGGGCCCGGTGGTCCTCGAGGGCCCGGAGCTCCTCTCAGTTCTCCCGGCACGCCCTACAGAGGGATGTATCCTCGGGACTGGCGGCCAGACGCCTCTCCAGCTCCAAGACCTCCCGTTCCAACTGCCCTATCGCCGCATCCCTCCGTCGGCTGGCGCCCCAGGTGTAGTCGCGGCAGAAGAGCCGGGTGCGCATCTTCCCCAGGTCCCACCACCGCCGCGCTGAGGGAAAGGCACACCGCTGCCCTCGCCAGGCCAGCCAGAACTCCCGGAAGGACGCCACGAAGCCCGCATCCACCAACAAGCTGTTGTTAAAGTGCCAATAGGCCGGCCCCGGCCTCTCTGCGCAGAGAGAGACCATCACGGTGGCTAGGTGGTGATAGGAGAATGGGGCCGGCCAAATGCCGGAGGAGTAGGCCCATGAAAAGTGGAAACATAATAAGTAGATGCGGTCCAACCAGGAGTGGCGCAACCGATGGACCTCTACCCGGACAAAGGTGAACGTCAAGATGTCATCCAGGTGGTGGTCTCACCAGACGTCCACCAGGGAGTGATGGTCGACTATCCACCGGATGACATCTGCAGTGGCCGGACACTGCTCGGTCCCCGAACGGTCCCGTTCCTTGAGGGTTGTATTAAAGTCCCCGCCCAGGACCAGGCACTCGGGAGGATCCAAGGTGCCGAGGAAGGCGGACGCCTGCTGAAAGAAACGCAGCCACTCTGGGTCTGATGTCAGGGCATAGATGTTAACGAGATTAACCAAGAGCCCCTCCATTCGGACCTAGAGGTGCAGCAGGTGGCCCGGCACAGCCTCGGCGACCCCAAGCACCTTGGGCCGTAGGTCAGGGGAGAACAGGGTCACCACTCCAGTCGTATGAGCTGTGAGATGGCTAAAGTAGACCCTGTCCCCCCAATCCAGATGCGAGCTGGATTGGGGGCCGGAATCGTATGGGTCTCCTGCAGGAAAACCACAGAGTACCCCCCCAAAGGAAGGGGAGCACCTGGGACCTGCGGAGACCCATCCTACAGCCATGGGTGTTCAATGTTGCGATGGTAAGAGGTGTCAGAAGGAGGGCTGGGGGGATCCTCGCCGGCAGGGATGCTCGCGGCTCCCGACGGGCCATGCAACAGTCTGTGACCTACCCCGTAGCTAGGTAAGGAGTCACGGAAGATGCAGACCCACTGGTAGGCCGCGGCACCCTGCTTCCTGGTCCTTTTACCCTCCCCCATGAGGGCCCTTGTGGCCCAGAGGATAAGATGGAAATCCCCCCATAGCTGAAGAGCGAGCTGCACCTTATTACGGGAGCCACGAACGTCCTCGAAGAACTCCTGCAGCTCCTCTCGCAGCATATGGGGGGCCGGGGTCACTAGCCCCTGACTTTGCTCTGGAGGGGCCGCCGACACAGCCCCATGACCCACCGAGACGGGCAGGCAAGAGGCGGACCCCCGACGTAGCACCCGATGGGCTGGCACCACATGGCCCCCCTCAAACTCCAGCTCAATTGGGGGCGGCGAAGGGAAGATAGCAGCCTCTGGTGAGTCGGGACTGGGAAATACAGAGGCTGCTCCCTGGGGACTATCCTCTGGGGATGAGGAGGTGGTGGCCCTGGGGTGGCAATGATATCACAGGAGGTGGAGGGGACAGGGACAGGGTCGACAACAAGGGAAGGGCAGGAATCCAGAGTAGGAGAAGGACAGGAACAGAGGCAGGGAAAGGGGCAAAGGCAGGATCCTGGGCTCCAGGAGCCATGCAGCTGGAGATTGGCCCCCCTTGGTGGAGCTCAAGGGACTGGGGGAGGGAAGGGGGCCATCCACGATGCCGGCTCTGGAACCACGGCCGGCGGAGTAGCCACAGCAGCTCCAGTGGGGTCCCTGCCCGGGAAGGAGGTCACTTGCCCCACGCCCACAAGGGACAGCCCGTGAGGCTTGGGTCCCAGCCGCATGGCACCGGCCGTCGCCTCAATGGGCTCAGCTGCCGACAGCAGGGTACCACCCGCAGCTGGGCAGATGGAGGAGCCCAGGCAACCCTTGGGGGTGGAAGCAGAAGCAGCAGTTAGGGAGGAGGAGCATGGTGAAGGGGGGGCCGGGGTGAGATCGCTCAGATCGAGTCCTGCTGGCAGAGCGTCGTCCTCCCCCTGGGTGACCGCGGTCAGACCCAGGGCCTCCATCTCCTCGTAGATGGAGGGGAGCTCCCCTTCCACCACCCCGGAGGTCTCCCCACCAATGCCCGAAGTGACGCTCGCCTCGGGGGGGGGCAGGAGGGGCTCCATCGGGGACCTTGAAGGGAAGGGGCTACAATGGAGGGACGGTACTGCCCTCCCGTGCTGCCACACCCTCCCCAGCCAGCACTGGGGGATGGAAAGCACCCGCGGGCAAGGCAGAGAGCTCGGCATCGGTGCCCCCTTTTTTGGTCTTCCGGGGAGCTTCCGCATCGGTGGAAGGGAGCGGAGCTCGAGCCTTCCGCTTGCCCCACTTCCCCTGGACAAGGTCCAGCCCTCCATGGCATCATCAGGGGGCCGGCTAACAGGGATCAGGTCGGGAGGCAGGGGCGACAGCTCAGGGACTGTGGAAGGCAGTGGTGGAGCAGCATGAGGGAGGGAAAAAAAACCCCTGGGGCGGGCCCTCTCCCACGCTCGGTGGTATCCCTGCTGCACCCTCCTCTAGATGCCCCGCCGGACTGCAAGCAGCAGAGGCGGAGCTCTCCCGGTCATCTGGGCGTGCTGGGGGGAGTGGCCCTTGGGCCCGAGCACGATCAGTGGTGGACTGAGTGGGAGGAGGAGCGGCTCCGGGCAACCAGGGGTGCCGGCAATGACAGGGCTGGCGCCCCGCCGGGGCTCGGGAGTCCTGGATGCCTCTCCTTGCTGGGCCAAGGGGCAGTGCTTCTGGACGTGCCCCATCGCTTGGCAGAGGTAGCACCGGGCCTCCCCCGTGGAATAGTGCACCCGGTAATGGGCCCCCCGTAGGGGACCAAAAACGATCTCTCAAGCGCCTCTCCGTCAAGTGCCGCAGTTGAAGCTGGACTTGCCGGCGGAACGAGAGGACGTGACCGAGGACAGGGTCCTTGCAGCCCAGTGAGAGAAGGCTCAGAATGGAAAGGGGCTTCCCCAAGGTCAAGAGGGTGGGTAACAGGGCAGCATTAGGAAGGAAGGGAGGGACTGAGGTCTGGATGAGAAGACGACCTTCCCGTACATTTTGGAGGCCACCACAATGGCCGTGGGCCCCACCACCCTCGCCAACACCTGCATGTAGGTCTCCACGTGGGGCGAGGCGGGCACCAGGAGGCAACGGATGCTGTGCTTCCTGGTCATGGTGGGAAAGGGGCCCCAGCCACTATAGATGGTAGTGGAGGCGGTGGGCGGGAGAGATGATGTAGCGGCAGGCTGGGGGGCCGCCGCCACCCAGGCGTACGCCCTGGGGGCCGAGGGAGAGACACCCGCAAAGCTGGTGGAGGGAGCAGCGGGTAGGGACGTCGCGGCCGGTGGCGGGGCCGCGGCAGTGGGGGCAGTCCCTGCCATGGAGGGCCTAGTCTTTTTGGCAGGGCCCTTCCCCTTCTTCTTCCCCTGGCCCTTCCCACCAGCTGGGGGGGCTTCCCCAGAATCCGAGGGGGCGAGAGGCTTGGCAGCAGCGGAGGTCTCCCCGGTGCCTGCCACTGCTGCGCCTCAACAGGAGCAGGTGGTTTGGCAGTGGTGGGTGAGGTAGAGGCTTGGAGTGGTGACGGATGGGCAGGCGGGGGAAGGGTGTTTGGGGCTGCTGGAGGGGCCCCACCCATCATGTCCCCCGCCATAAGAAGCAGGGAGGGAGGGGAAAACACCAGAGAGAGAGGAGGGGAAAGGGGAGGCAGGTCGACCACTCCTCCCCGCTAGGCTGCAGGCAGGGGAGGAGGGTGCCAAAAAAGGGGGGGCGGATGTGGGGATATTAAGGGCTCGTAGGGGACAGTCACCGACTCAGGGTAGAAATCCGGCTCCTCTAGCTGCACTAGGGAAGGGAGGTCACAAGAATGTTGGGGGGGTGCAGTGAAATGGGGGCAAACTCAAACAGGGGAAGAGGACAAGCGCATGAGTGGGGGCATGGGTACACTGGGTAAGAGGCCAATCAGGGAAGGGGTACCACATGGGGAGGGGGGAGAACCAGGCCAGAGGCAGGACAGGGAACCGAGGAGCTAGCTTCAGAGGCCAAGGCAGGGCAAACAAACAAATGCTGCAGAGGGAAAAGGGCAGGGCAGGCAAAACAAAACTGAAGCCAGCAAGTGCTGGGGTAAAGGGGAGGGCAAAAAGGCTGCAAGGGGATAATGGGGCAGGTAATGGGGGACAAAGCTGGGGTTCACTAAGGGGGTCCAGTCCAGGGGGATGGGGGGGCACATGCGCCCACATGCGCTTGCAGAGAGTCAGTTTGGGCTGGCTGCTGCTTCAGGCCCAAAAGGTGGTGAAAGGGCGCAGCAGGCCAAGCAAACAGCGGAGTCCCAGAGGGAGGAGCTGAGGCAGATGGTATGCAGTCAGTGGGGGTGGTGGAGGGGTCAGCGGTGGTGGTACTGGTGGAGGTTGGGGGGGGGACACACAGATGGATCAGGGGCAGCTCCACACCACACCCCTTGTGTCCCTAGAAACACACTCAAGACCCCCACCACAAGAGCACAGTTTGAAAATTACTCAGTCTTAGGGCCCCCTCTACAGTGGTCTGCAAAGTCTCTAGGTGCTCCCCCACTGGCAGATGGTCCTCTCCTTCTCCTCCTCGGGGCTTCAGCAGCTCCAGGCAGCAGACTCTGCAGCAGCAGCAGCTCCAGGAACTCCAGGTGGTGGTCCAGGCAGGCAGAAAGGACCCCTCTCAGGTGGTGGTGGTGGTGTCCACAGCAGCAACAGCTGGGGCTGGGGTCCCTCACTCCCTTCTGGGGAGTGGGCCAGCAGCCCCCCCCCAAGGGGCTGCAGTTGGAGCAGTAGCAATACCCAAGGGTGGGGGGGGGGGTCCAGCAGCCAGCCAGCAACCAGGTAGCAGAGAAGGGGGGGTGGTATCTGGCCTAGCCAGGGGAGCAGCTAGAGTAGGAACAGCAGCAAGGAGAGCCCAGGGCCTAGCAGCAGCTGCCGCCGCCGTCCTCTTCCTCCAGGCCAGAGGATTGCAGGAGTGTAATAGAAGGAAGAGATGTTGGTCCCAAGTTAAGCAGGTCCCTTTTCCCTGGGTAAGGGAACAGAGAAGACTCCAGAACAATCAGGAACCTTCTGGAGACAATTAAGGCAGACAGGCTGATTAGAACACCTGCAGCCAATCAAGAAGCTGATAGAATCAATTAAGGCAGGCTAATCAGGGCACCTGGGTTTAAAAAGGAGCTCACTTCAGTTTCTGGTGTGTGTGTAAGGAGCTGGGAGCAAGAAGTGCTAGGAGCTGACAGTGAGAACGTATACTATTGAGGGACTGAGGAGTACAAGCATTATCAGACACCAGGAGGAAGGTCCTATGGTGATGATAAAGAAAGTGTTGGAAGGAAGCCATGGGGAAGCAGCCCAGGGAGTTTAGCTGTTGCACAGCTGTTCCAGGAGGCACTCTAGACAGCTGCATTCTACAGGGCCCTAGGCTGGAACCTGGAGTAGAGGGTGGGCCCAGGTTCCTCCCAACTCCTGGTCAGACACAGGAGGAGTTGACCTGGACTGTGGGGTCACAAAAACAGCCAAACTGAGGACTACCGTGAAGCTCCAAGGTGAGCAAATCTGCCAATAAGCTCAAGACCCACCAAGGTAGAGGAGGAACTTTGTCACACAAGGTATCAATGATTTCAGCTCTGCAGCATGTACCAAGACTCTCAACTGAATCTAAGTTAGCTTTTTTATTATACCATGGAGAGAGGAAGGGTCATATGGTGTCTAGGACCCTTAACAGGATCCACACCACTAGGCAAAAGCACCTGTCCCCACCCTCTCTCCACTCATTGGTCTTTGGAACCCATGTCCCCTGCCTAGCAAGTGCTGTTCAGTTGAGGGTGAGTCCCTCCATTGGGGTATTCCAGGTAAAGTTCTGCTGTCCTCAGTTCACACAACAAGGATAACAACCCTTTATTACTCCTGCACCAATAACAAGGAGACTGGGGATCTAACACCAGCCACAAGCGATCATTGGGGCAAGCAATCCCATCATGCTGAGTACCTAGGCAGGGTGAATGTGTCCATGCAAACGAGATCAGCTTCTGAAGTCTTTTTCCACAGATCAGCACTAGATATCAGGGGAGAGCTCACCAGACTCTGCTTACAGATACATATGTCTCTGTATTTCAAACTTGTGCTATGCTTCTGGGTGTCACCACCAAACGGTTTGACATCAGCATTGGCTAGCCTGTTTGATAGCCCATTGAAAACCATCAACTATACAAGTGACCCATTGAGAGAAGGCAGATACATCTTATGACTCAGCAAGGCATACAGAGGACAGGACCCTAATGCTTTCGGGCCATGTGCAGGGCAGCTTTTAGTTTGAAACAAAGGAAGTACAGGTTGCATGGCAAAAGACTATAAAAGGCAGCTGCATCTTCTCCATTTTGTCTTCAGTCCTGCTTCTTATCTCTGGAGGAACTTTACTACAAACTGAAGCTCTGAACACGGGACTGAATGACCCCTCCAAACTGTGGATGTATTCCAGAGGGACTTTCAAGCCAAAACTCACCAATACTGCTAGGAACCTGATATATGGACTTTGATGTTTTTGTATGTATGTGACTGCTTTACCATTTAGCATCTTTCTTCTTGTTCTTCCTTTTCTCTTTATAATAACCCTTTAAAAGAAAAAAACAAAAAGAAAAGGAGTATTGTGGCTCCTTAGAGACTAACAAATTTATTCGTTAATCAAGCAAGCACATCCGTAGCTCTGTACACCAGTAGAGATTTTCCCTGTCCTCCTCCTCTTTCTTAGCAGGCTTAATTATATCTGTAGTGCACATCCTTAGTCCCACTCCTTACATTTTACGGTCATGTTCTATTTTGGAGGGTCTTGAGTCTGAGGGCTGCAGTACCATGTCTTTTGTATCCCAATGAGAGGGACAGGGAGTGAAGTTTCAGCCAGGGTCACCATTTCCTGGCATTTTAGTGTTTCTTATACCTCCGCCGACATCCTTCCTTGCCCCTCCCGACTGGTTACTTGACTTGCCTTGAGATAGAAGTCGAGGCAGTTGTGTTTTAAACTCCCACCAAAATCAGCAACACTAACTCTCTTCCTTATCTTTTCTCATTGTGCTATAAATCCCATCTGGTTGTGAGCAAATGTAACACACAATGTCTTTGTTCTTTGTTCACACATTAGTAAGAATATAAGAATATCATAAGTCAAATGGGCAAACAAACCCCAAGATTCTATCTCAGGCAAATACACAGGCTGGAATGCTATATTAACATCACTAACGCTTCTGTCAGGAATGATCTAGATCAGTGGTGCTCAAACTGAGGGGCACTCACCTCTTAGAGAGGGCATGGATGAACATGCAGGGGGATGCATGGCAGGGCCCAGGCCAGCCCTCACAGGGAGCAAGAGCACTACACTTCTAGCCTCACTCCACCCCCAGAACAGCTCCACTCCAGTCCTGCTCTGCCACCAGGCCCAGCGCCACTTCATCCCTGCCTCACCCCCACCCCAGTCCTGCCCTCTTTCCCTCTCCTCACCCAAACCAGCTCCACTTCTAGCCCCAGATCCTGCCCCATCCTCCATTCTGCCCCCCAGCTCCACCATCAGCCCAAGCTCTGCTGCAGAGGAAGCCTTGGCTGTGCAGTAGGAGGGATGTAGCAGAAAGGTCTGTGCACCACTGATCTAGATAATAGTTAGAGTTGCCTCACTGTAGGGGACTGGATTAGAGGACCTATCAAGGTCCTTTCCAGTCCTACATTTCTACGATCTATGAATAAATCATTGGCTTACAATGAACTTTGTGGTGACGGGCTGCACTAACCACATTGATATCAATAATATTGCAATGAAGTTAGATTCAATATACCAGTGAATGAAAACAGCCTCGGAGGCTTTGCTCTTATCTGCTTCTGTCATCTTCAGAAATGATGTCTCGGATACCTCTTGAACTTTGCTCTGCTATGATGGAGTCAGCACTTTCCTGTAGTCTCATCACAGTGCACTTTTTCTGATCTGGTAGATTTGCACTAAGCAAGTTTTTAGCAGAAGAAGTGCATACTTGCCAGGCATTCCTCCCGACACTCAGGAAGATGTCTTGTTCCTGGAGTAGGTCCATATTCTGAATACCTATGTCCGGTTGAGCACCAACTACAGCAAGCTCCAAATCCCAGCCTTAGTAATCAATTTCCATTTTATCTCAGCTGGGCAGTTAGTTCTCTCAGGCTATGTCCTCAGTGGGGCTGGAGGTATAATTTCAAGCTCATGTAGACATATTCATTCGAGCTCTGATCTCAAGCTAGCCACCCAAGTATGATCCCATCTGAATCCCGAGGTATGTACTCAGGCCTTCCCAATATTTATGTCATGGCAGCTATATTTCTATTTTTAGTGCACTAGCTTCATCAAAGCTAGCGCAGACCTAGGTTCCCTGAAGCTGCGTGGCCTTGCATGTCCCCTGGCCAGGCCCAGTCCCACCGCGGCCAGGGAGAGGCACCCCGCCCCTGGCTTGGCCCAGCTCAGCCCAGCCAGAGCTGCCGCAGTTGGGGAGAGGAGCCTTTCCCCAGCCCAGTCCGGCCCAGCCACGCTGAAACTGCCATGGCAGGGAGAGGCTCCCCTCCTCCCAGCCCAGGTGCTGCTGCGCAGAGAGAGAGCTGGGGGAGTTCTCTCTCCCCGCCATAGCCCCCAGGCAGCCTGCACCCCAAACTCCTCATTCCCAGCCCTGCGCCAGAGCCCGCACTCCCAGCCAGAGCCCTCACCCCCTGCACCCCACCCTCTGCCCCAGCCCTGAGCCCCTCCCACACTCCTACCCCTCCACATGAATTTTGTTATGTGCACCAATATGTGTCACACATCACTTCCACATTGGTGCACATAACAAAACTCATTCCGCACATGGGTGGGAAAAATTAGAGGAAACATTGGAGCAGGCAGGTCTATCTGAGCTGGAAGTTACACCTCCAGCTCCAGTGTAGACTACCCTCAGAGTACTTGGCAGATACAGGATATGGAGGGGGATGGGAAAGGAAGCACTAACTTTAGAAGTGGTACTTGACCCTGCATGAGAATTTAAAATGGATTCCCCTGATAGTTTAGCAGAGGATTGCATCACTGTAAAATACATAAGATATACTCGTAGGTTTAGTCCTCAAAGGGAAGGCTTAGGGTTAAGGAAAGGGAGGAAAGTCTGAAAAGGAAGGGGAGAAGCAGATACCCAAAGGGAAAAAGAAGAGACTACATCAGGGAAGGGGAGACTGGGACAGTGATGTGAATGATACTGACAACCTACAGTTCCATGAAGCCTTTTCATCCAGCACTGTCCAATAGAAATCTAGGGCTGGAAGGGACCTCGAGAGGTGATCTAGTCCAACACCCTGATTTGAGAGTTAGGACAGCACTGATAAAGACCCATCTGGTTTAAACCAAATTGAGAAGACTGAAGTAAAGGTAATAGAAGAGAGAACCACTTGGAATGGGTTGGTAAGCACCACCAACAGTCTCTCATGCAAGGGCATATTCCCTCTATACCAGATTTTCCATGCACCCCAAAGAGAACCAAGCTGCAGTGCTCTAAAAGAATCATCTTCAACCCCCTGCTTTCTATTTAAGTACATTCAGTCACATGCTTATCATCTTGCTAGTTTACCTCAACTTTCTCTACCCTGACCGAAGTAAGAAATACATGCAGAAGTCACAGCTGATGCAATGATGTATCCCTTAAATGGTGCAAGCAGAAGAGCATATATCAGGGTTCTGCAACCTACACTGGCTTCCAGTGCCCTACTGCAATATTAATTCTGGCATTTCCTAACTCTTAAGTGCTTGACTTTGCAACTATAATAATGTTATTTTAAAATAATCTGTTTCGTTTTGTACACAAAAGACTGAGCTCACTGTAAGGCCGGTTTTCCAGACCTCAGATCATTCTTGTAGCTTTTTTCTGAACTCTTTCCAATTTTTCAGCATCCTTTATAAAGAGTGAACACTAGATAAGTAGAACACACGAGGCCTATAGTAAGTGTCTGGTGATAACCTTTCAAACCAACTTTCCTGTGTCAGTAGTTCTTAAACTTTTCCATACCTTGACACCATATAACACCAGAAAAAAATTGTGGGACCTCTTTCCCATCTAGCTGTAAAGGAAGGGAGGGTGGTCATGATGAGAGCTGAGTTAATAACTGATTTTTAATTATTTATTCAAAGCAGAACAGCTTCAACCGGACAGTTCAAGCAGGAGCCAGTGCAGAACAAAGTGATGGTCAGGACTGTCAATTAGAAAGAGAGGGACCTAGGTTCAAATCCCTGCTCCAGAGCAGCGATTAAAACCTGGATCTCCCATGTGAATGCCCTGACCACTGAGCCATTGGGTGTAAGGTGGCAGCACCACCACCTGTTTTCTGAATGATGGCTAAATACTCTTGTGAATCTACCCTGAAAAACTGAAACGTTTTCTTTTGATAATGTTGAAATGAATCATCCTGACATTTCCAACATTTTCTTCTTTTGTGTTTCAACTGAAACAAGTTGCTGAAATAGACATAAATTCACAAAACGTTTTGGTCAACCCATTTTGCAGAGGAAACATAATTTGGCCAAAAAATTTCACTTAGTCCTAGTCATGGCCCCCTGAAATCCATTTGTGATCCCCAAGTTGAGACCCTGGGATATAAATAACCTTGTGTCAATACAGTTAGTTGGCATATTCTCTTCCTCTTCCATAAATCTTATGGAAATTTGAAAAAAAGAGAGAGCAACACTTTCTATAAAGACATGCACAAAACTTACTCAGATAGTAAATTATTATAACTACTCTGTGCACTGGTAAATCTTGCTAATCTCAGGAGTTTTTGAAATCTCCCTCATGTCTGGAAGGTATGTGTATCCTGAGTGGAGATAGCTGGTCATCTTTTAACCTCTTAATTTCTGACAACAGTAGCAGCTGTGATGGAGACAGTAATCTTGTTATGCAACATTCCACTAGAAGTGGAGAAGGAACCAAATGGGTCTAGTACAGCTGGTGCATGGGTGGTTATATCTCTTTATTTTTGAAGAGGTAACAAAGAAAGCCTGTCATCTCTTTCTGAATTACCCAAGGGGTTGAATTTTCAGGGCAAATGCAAGCACGGAAGCCAGTAGAAATAGAATATCCATTATAAAGGAGAAAAGAGCCACAAGAACAAATGAGAGCATTTCATCAGTGCTTACAGTAAATTTCAAAGGAGCACAAGTCACCTCAGCACCATGGTACTTATCGAGTCACTATGTATCCATGACTTGGAAAGGTCATCCATTTATCAAAGAATCAAAAACAGGGCCATAAATTTCCTCTAGCATTTTATCTGTTAAGTGAATTTTAGTTGTGACTAGACACAAAATTACATAAGCATCAAATACTCAGGATTGCCCTAAGGCCTTGGGTACATTATACACTTGCAGTTGCCATGGAAATAATGATTCTGATTTAAAAAGTGATAGACAACAACCTGTCACTGTGTCATTCTTAAATGTCCCCAGGGAACTTAGTAATGAATGTTAGGCTGAGGGGCCTCACGCTGATTCTTGTGAAATCTTTATCTGTCGCAAAGAGTTTGCCTGAATTTTTTCAGGCCCTTGCCAGAGAATTTTGATGTGATTGCAGGTCTCTGGATAACTTTTCTGGAACTGTTTATATTATTGTTCTGTATTGCAGTTTGCATCTGGGATTCATTGCCACATGGATCAGGAAATAAAACACACGTTGTATGCCAAACAAAACATTGCCTTATATTCTACAGTACAACTTGCATGCTTCTTTGCCACTAGTACGGGGATGTTATCGCAAGCCTTGGTAGGTTAGCAGTGGAAAATGCACCCACACTTTTTTCATATAACAATGAGGTATGATCCCTGCTTCAAGTGCAAAACACGACTCTGCATTAATTACTGGCACTGCCACAATCCAATGAAATGTTAAGCATTAAGCTATTGCTAAGATTGCTTCACCTGCCAAATTTTCATGCCCCCATTTAATGCACAAGCCCTGCATTTGTTTACTCGGGTGTCATTGCCCATTGGTTCACGCTTTTACATATCTTGGGCCTAATGCTCTGCTAGTGTAAATGGGTGCAGCTCCATTGACATTGGTCATGTTTTGGTCATTTGCAACAGCAGAGAACTTAGCTTTTTTATGAGGAAAAAACATATGTTTTGTGTAAGCCACATTTATGGATACATTTTACTGATGCAACGTAGGTGCCAATCTTTGAAATTTTTTTTCTTAATGTTCATTTTTATTCCAGCATCCTACAGATCATTGCAAGAGCCCCAAGGATGTCCCCAAAAAAACACATTTTTTTCTGCCATCCAATATTCTACCTCATTCAAGGCTCAGTACTGTACCCACCATGCTTCTAGGCAAAGCGAAGTCACATGACTCCCCTTGAGACCCTAATGCCGCTCACTGACTGGCTAGAAGTTGAGACGCAGGGAGTTTTCTCCCTCTCAAGAGCTTAGCATGCTCGATCTGTAGCACCCCCAGGACCTGTTGGTTCAGTTAAAAAAAAAAAAAAGCCTGTGGGCTTACTTTGTCCCTGCTAAAGCTTCATAACAGCTCATCTTCCAATCCATGTCTTGAAAAATAAGCAGCACAATATGGTTGACTTAAAGATCAATTCTTTCAGCCCTTCCTACATGCCTTTCATTGGATTCTCTTTCTAATTCCTACATGGCATATGGCCTGCAGTCTGATTAACTGTTTCATCTTAACCAGTTCTACAAATGATGGGCCAGAGCCTCAGCTTGTGTAAGTTATCACAGCCCCTTTGACTTCAACAGAGCTGTGCTGATTTACACACTTTACAGATCTGGCCCGACATTTCCATGTTAGAACATTTTACAGCAAGATGCTTTACCGCCGCAGAAAAGGGTTTTAAAATATTTTTAGAGACATTTTTCATTTGTGGAAGGTTGATTCTGCCAGAGACCAAGCACCATAACTCAGGGCTGGGAACTCAGCACCTCATAGGATTGGACTCCAAGTCTTGAAATGACCATTCTTTGGAGTATTGGTTCTAGTGTGTTTGGCTTGGACCCACGTAATTTCACTAATCATGTATCATCAAAATCCATCTTATAAGCAGCACATCACTGCACAGGCTTTCAGTCCCTTTTAAAAGGGGCTCTGATTTTAGCTTTCTGATCCAGTGTGAATCTAGTTGGCTATCTACCCTACCCCACCCCATCCCATTCTTGGGACAGATCCTCAGTTGGTGTAAATCAGCAAAGCTCCATTGAATTGAACAGAATTATGCCAATTTGCACTAACTGAGAATTTGACCCATCATATTTATGTCTGGAATAGACAAACATTAAATCAAGTCAAAAGACTAGGGAAAAAAATGCCATAGGGGAAGCGAACTCTTTTCCCCAACACCACTCCCTTTGGAGGAAAAGCACTGAAATGGGAAATTACAGCACACCATTAAACTCTCTTGTATATCCAGCAATTCAATAGCCTGTAAAATTAATAGGGCTTGTTTAGAAAATAACCAGAAAAAAACAGCGAAAACTTAATTTCGACCTTGTTTCATCCACCTCTCCAGTACCTTCCAATTAACATCCAATCTGCTGCTAACATGCATGGAAGCGATAAGTTCTTTTCATGCATTTGACTCGAATAATAGCTTCATGGCAATGGTATTTGATTCCAATGCTTTTGTCTTTTAGTGGTTTATTGTGCCCTCTACCAAGAAGTCAATTTGGCTCAAGTCTATTACTTGCCAAACCAATCTAAAAATCTCTGCTGATGTGCTCAATAACAGGCTCTTTTCCCTCTTGATATAAATGATCACTCAAGAAAAATTTACTTTTTTACTATTACACAAAATTCTCTTCCATGTTTCATTAAACTTTTGTTTGGTATCTGCATGAAATATGTTGCATCTTTGTTTGATTCCTGCAGCCACTTTCCAAAATCCATGTAGGTTAACTCATTTGCATGTAGTTATTTATTTTGGGCTAAGTTGTAGCTTTGCAATAAGCCCCGAGGGAGAGGCTGCACAACGTTGCTCTGACCCAGCAATAAACCAGGTACCAAACTGTGATACTGAGATTCATAATCTGCTTCCCAATTCCCCCCTGTTCCTGAGTGGGGAAGCTATCTGCATCAGCCCTATGCACGCCCCGGAGCTGCTCTGTTGGCAAGGGTGGAGACCAGGATACCCCAAGAGGGAACAGAGTAGTGGTCATGCAGAAGCATAGGGGGTGCTGTAAACGGCAAGCTTCTTATTCCTTGTATAACTGTGGATATTTTTTCCTTGCCCTCCTAAGGCTTTATTGTATGTATTCTAGGTCATACAGAAAGGATTGAGGGATTTTAAGCCAAGCAGATGTCAAGTTTTTGCATCATTTCCACAACAAGCAATAATGGGCTGGATACCCCTCCTGCACTAGCATTGCACTGCACTCTCAAAGATTATTGAGACATACTCTGCTCTAAAGAGCATGTGTTACACTTTGGTCATGGCATGTGAATGAGGTGGGAGGGATAGTTCAGTGGCTTGAGCATTGGCCTGCTAAACCCAGGGTTATGAGTTCAATCCTTGAGGGGGTCATTTAGGGATCTAGGACAAAAGTTGGGAATTGGTCCTGCTTTGAGGAGGGGATTGGACTAGATGACCTCCTGAGGTCCCTTCCAACCATGATATTCTATGAATTTCAGTAAGGAGTAAAAGCAAAAAAAGTCAGATGTGTATTAGAGATATAGACAAATAAATGGCAATGTAAGATCCCATGGGAAGAATGCAAAATTGAATTTAAAAATTAAGAAAGCTTCATAAGAAATAAACATCCTTGATAAGTCCCCTCATCAAGGGTGAGAAGGTATCCACCTGAAACCCTTAACCATCAGCTCAAAGGAGCAGAGTAAGGGTTTAAAGATAAAGCAAGCTTCTGAACTGAACTAGACTCCCAGGCTACACTGAGATTTTAAGTTATGCCACATTCCTAGCTAATGTAGTCACTGGGCAGTAACTAAATTTCCAGACTGGAGCAAGTTTCTCACCAGACTGGACGCTCAGATTCTCAGGGCTGGAACAGGCTTTATAGTCCCGTAGTTCCACCCCTAAGAGGTTCTGGCCAATCAGCCCTTCCATCTAATCCAAAATAGAACCTCAAAGCTAGCAGCACACATTGCAGCCTCTCTCAGAAAATATTAATACAGGTAGTATATTACCCATTCAATCCTTTCACAAATCAGTCCTCTGTGCCTCCCTGCTCTACGTCACAGACTAGCTCCATCACAGTTACTATCTAGAGGCCCACTACTCCAAGTACTTAGTACAGGACTTGCTGCTTACCACAGTGTACCCAGCACTGTACAACAACAAGCTTGTCTTCTGCTGACTCCAAAGCTTTAAATGACTACCTTTTTGTCTGTAGGCTTGGAAGGAATTGATTTTTATTGGTAAATGTTGATTTTACGGTATACACACAAACCCACAAAAATTCTTCATCAATAACAATTAAAATGTACAGATAGGCAAAGTAAGAAAAATGCTGCTTGAGAACTTATGAGAGTTTGATTTAAGCACACAGTAGAACCTCAGAGTTACGAACAACCTCCATTCCTGAGGTGTTTGTAACTCTGAAACGTTCATCGCTTTGAACAAAACATGATACTTTTTCTTTCAAAAGTTTACAACTGAACATTGACATAATACAGCTTTGAAACTTTACTATGCAGAGGAAAAATACTGCTTTTTTCAGTATTGTACATTTAACACAGTACTGTTCTGTGTCTGCTTTTTATTGTTTTGTCTCTGCTGCTGCCTGATCGCATACTTCGGGTTCCAATTGAGGTGTGTTTGACCGGTCAGTTTGTAGCTCTCAGGTTCTACTCTATGTACTCTGTATATTTTGATATGTGATATTGTTTTAACGACTATAAAGCTTTAACTTTTTTAATCTTAGAGTCTAATATCATTAAATAATTATTGCCTGATCCTCTCCCAGTTTCCTGCAACTGTAAACATTTAAATAGATAAAAATTTAAAAGATTAAAACCCATAGTTTTGTGCAATTGTGAAATGTAAATTGATAAAAATTGAAAAGATGCTTAAAAATAAGCATCAATATTATCAGTTGAAACTATAAAAAATAAAAGAAATCAAACTCTGCCAAGCCCATTTATTTGTAACAAGCAAGACAACTGAAAATAATATTTAAAACAGATTATAGGAAGGGATTCAAGTGTGCTACTGAAAGATATTACAAAATATAATGCATCTTGCTTTAGTCTGCCTGGGAAATGTATAAGGAATAAGATCTTGCTTCATTCTTACCCTAGGGTGAGCAAAATGAGATGACTAAACATTTTGGAAAGGAACACTGTTTGTACCATCTGATTATCAAATCCCTTTCCTCTACACCTTCATAAATAAATGTAAGCCAAACATCTCATTTTATTTTTGTTAATTTATAATCGGTTAATAATAGAACATGGTGCAAATGTTCCACTTCACTGAGTGACGGAAATATTCTAGCTGTAAGAGAAAAGGCTCAGTAGAAAAATTCAGCCCTAGTAAAACAGATATAATAGATTACATACAACACTTTTCTTGCAATGATTTCAATTTGTCACGTGAGTAAGAAGATTGTTTTATTTTATACAGTGTGTATTGCAACCTCTGTTTTGCATATTGAAGAGGTATTTTAAGACTGAGTGAAATTTATTTTAATTTGGTGGAACTCATAGACCTACTGAATTATTCATGTAATAAGTCATTTATTTATTAATCTAAAGTCTGACAGCTCTGAAATTAATATTTCAAATAAACTTTCCATTTAGATGCAACATGACTATTCTTAGTTTTATCCCAACTTCCAAGTGGTCAGGATAGAATGTGTGGGCTTCAAAACCAGTTTATTTCCTGTCTGGGGAGAGGAACAAGTTAACACAAACACAGGATACTTTATTTCTTGTCTAACTTGTTGACAAATGTGTGTTCATTATGCAGGGTTATTAGAGAGAAAAAGCTGAATAAAGGTTATAACTTGCAAATGGTCCTATACTTTGTCCTGACAAAAGAATACTGTATCTGTTTTAGCTTACTGGTTTAGAAATAACTTCTGCCTTTCAGACAATAGGTGAGACAATGTGGTCATGACAGCTTACATTCTGCTCTTATATATCTTTATGCATTCAGGTGAAATTCATTCCATGAACAAGACCAGCCTAAAGACCAAGTGTTGTGGCTTTTGCTCTTTACACAGGGAACCACATGGCCACAATGGCATCCAAATAATCAGGCTTACTAATTATATACTACACAACAGGTCTAGCTACACTGATGAAGTGAGCTGTAGCTCACGAAAGCTTATGCTCAAATAAATTTGTTAGTCTCTAAGGTGCCACAAGTACTCCTTTTCTTTTTGTGAATACAGACTAACATGGCTGCTACTCTGAAACATATCCACTGCTGTTTAGGCTATTCTTTGAGCAGTACACGCACTTAGGCAGATCTCATTGTGGTAATACAAATCTCCCCACTGAGTTCAATGCATTATTATATATGTATAACTCAAACCCAACCCAAGCCATAATTTAGTTGGGGGAAATCCTGAACTGTCTGTTTGAGATGTACCCATCACTTCCAGTCAGTAGCCTGGTGAATCAGGAGACATTTCAGCCCTGGTCTATGCCTTGTCCAAGTGGTTAAAAAAAGGCTGCTCTTACCCAGATACTCAGCTGGTGTAATTTGATGAAAATGCACTGATGTCCATGGAATTCCATTGATTTACAGCAGCTGAGGCTCTGGCCCCATCATTAACTAGAATGAGAGTCCTGTTCTGACTTTGAGCTCTAATTGCCCTCTAAAATATAGGACACACTGAGGCAGAATAATGCTTCTCTACCAGAAGATTTTTAACGTCTCCCAAAATAGAACTCCGAATAATACCTTTCACTAAAACTGTAGCCTTTGGAGCTTCCTTTTCAGTTTTTGCCAATGTAGTTAATTTCAGCTTGTTGCCTTTGGAAAACTAATCATGTGCCACTGCTGTGCTAAAAACAACTTCCCCACCTTTGCAGAGGAAACAAAGCAATGTGTTCCTTATATTGTTACAGAGTGAAAAGACTTCAGGCAAAATTGTCAAGTTTAATTTGTACCATGAAATAAATGGGCTGTTTATATATAGGGCTCCAACTCAGGAAAGCACATGAGCACATGCTTAAATCTACCCCTATTTAGGAAAACACTTATGCACATGCTTACCGTTAATCATGTGCTATAAATGCTTTCCTAAATAGGAATGTTTGCATCTTTGCTCTTTTCACAACTTTAAGAATATGAAGAAACCACAGGGACATGCCAGTGTTCTAAATAACCATATTTACTCACTATATATAAACCTATAAGGCCTAGCTACATATATACTTGTGCTCTTTTAGATTCTGCAGGCTTCCACACTGGAAGACAGGGATCCCACTACAGAGCTCACAAACTCACTTAACAAAGAAAAGGTGAAGGGGTGACTTGATCACAGTCTAAAAAGCACCTACAAAAGGAAGAAAAACCTGGAAACCAAGGACTCTTCAGTCTAGCAGGAAAAGATCTAACAAGATCCAATGGTTGGAAGTTGAACCTATACAAGCTGAGACTAGAAATAATGTGCAAATTTTTAACAGTGAAGGTAATTAGCCATAAGAACAATTCACAGTGAAATCCTTGCTGATCTGAAACACAAAAAAAGAAGCTTACAAGAAGTGGAACATTGGACAAATGACCAGGGAGGAGTATACAAATATTGCTCAGACATGCAGGAGTGAAATCAGGAAGGCCAAATCACACCTGGAGTTGCAGCTAGCCAGAGATGTGAAGAGTAACAAGAAGGGTTTCTTCAGGTATGTTAGCAACAAGAAGAAAGTAAAGGAAAGTGTGGGCCTCTTACAGAATGAAGGAGGCAACCTAGTGACAGATGATGTGGAAAAAGTTAATTACTCAATGCTTCTTTTGCCTCTGTCTTCACGAACAAGATCAGCTCCCAGACTCCTTCACAGGGTAGCACAGCATGGGGAGGAGGTGACCAGCCCTCTGTGGAGAAAGAAGTGGCTCAGGACTATTTAGAAAAGCTAGACTAGCACAAGTCCATGGGGCTGGATGTGCTGCATCCAAGGGTGCTAAAGGAGTTGGAGGATGTGACTGCAGAGCCATTGGCCATTATCTTTGAAAACTCATGGTGATTGGGAGAGGTCCCGGATGACTGGAAAAAGCCCATCTTTAAAAAAGGGAAGAAGGAGGATCCTGGGAACTACAGGCCAGCCAGCCTCACCTCAGTCCCTGGAAAAATCATGGAGCAGATCCTCAAGGAATCAATTCTGAAGCACGTAGAGGAGAGGAAAGTGATCAGGAACAGTCAGCATGGATTCACCAAGGGTAAGTCATGCCTGACTAACCTAATTGACATCTATGATGAGATAAGTGGCTCTGTGGATGAGGGGAAAGCAGTGGATGTGATATATCTTGACTTTAGCAAAGCTTTTGACATGGTCTCCCACAATATTCTTGCCAACAAGTTAAAGAAGTATGGGCTGGATGAATGGACTGTAAGGTGGATAGAAAACTGGCTAGATCGTCGGGCTCAACAGGTAGTGATAAATAGCTCTATGTCTAGTTGGCAGCCAGTATCAAGCGGAGTGCCCCAAAGGTCGGTCCTGGGGCCGGTTTTGTTCAATATCTTTATTAATGATCTGGAGGATGGCATGGACTGCACCCTCAGCAAGTTTGGAGACGACACTAAGCTGGGAGGAGTGGTAGATACGCTGGAGAGTAGGGATAGGATACAGAGGGACCTAGACAAATTAGAGGATTGGGCCAAAAGAAATCTGATGAGGTTCAACAAGGACAAGTGCAGAGTCCTGCACTTAGGATGGAAGAATCCTATGCTCTGCTACAGATGAGGGACCAAATGGCTAGGCAGCAGTTCTGCAGAAAAGGACCTAGTGGTTACAGTGGATGAGAAGCTGGATATGAGTCAACAGTGTGCCCTTGTTGCCAAGAAGGCTAATGGCATTTTGGGCTGTATAAGTAGGGGCATTGCGAGCAGATCGATGGATGTGATCATTCCCCTCTATTTGACATTGGTGATGCCTCATCTGGAGTACTGTGTCCAGTTTTGGGCCCCACACTACAAGAAGGATGTGGAAAAATTGGAAAGAGTCCACTGGAGGGCAACAAAAATGATTTGGGGGCTGGAGCACATGACTTATGAGGAAAGGCTGAGGGAACTGGGATTGTTTCGTTCGGAGGAGAGAAGAATGAGGGGGGGATTTGATAGGTGCTTTCAACTACCTGAAAGGGGGTTCCAAAGAGGATGGATCTAGACTACTCCTCATTCTGTCATCTACTACCACTGAGAACAATGGTCTCAAGTTGCAGTGTGGGAGTTTTAGGTTGGATGTTAGGAAAAACTTTTTCACTAGGAGGGTGGTGAAGCACTGGAATGGGTTACCTAAGGAGGTGATATGATCTAGTTGGGGATTGGTCCTGCTTTGAGCAGGAGGTTGGACTAGATGACTCCCTGAGGTCCCTTCCAACCCTGATATTCTATGATTCTATGAACCAAGGGTTGTGGTGGATTCTCTATCACTGGCAATTTTAAAATCAATATGAGATGTTTTTCTAATAGAAATTAATACAGGGAAGACCTGTGGCCTGCATTAAATAGGAGGACAAACTAGTTGATGACAGTAGTTCCTTCTTGCCTTACAATCTAGGACTCTACTGACTACAATATATTACCCAGTTCCTCTTCACTACAGAGCTGCTTTCCCGAATCAAGGCCTAAATGTAAAGAATATACCTGAGGAGAAATTATTAGTTATTTTAGGCATGCAATACTGCAAATGTGTTTCCATGCCTACCTTAAAGAGATTCTTTAATAATGCAAAGCTCAGCAACTAACTTCCCTCGTTTACTGTTTGTTGTGTTTACAAGCAGTTTGTGATCATCCAAAAGCAATTCACTGAAAATATTCCAAATTTCAAATGTGCAATGTGTTAGTTGCTTACACAAGTTACTTCATATGGTCTCTCTTTTATGTTGGATGACTTGCATAACTAACCAAAAGCAATGAGAATTTCAAATGCTATAGTCAAGTGTAAAATCTGTCATTTGAAAAACACTGTCAGTTTGGGTGCAATTCAAACCTGGATTTTTGGTTAAATTCACCAAGTGCAATGGACCAGCACAATGCCTATGCACCCCTTTGTTTCACTAAAACTCTACTTTGAGGTTAAGTTGGTTTTAAGCAGGGTGTAGGCCTTGCAAGGGCCTTCTGCACTGGGGAATTTACATCCTCAGGGTATGTCTTTGCTGCAGAATTAACTCAGGTGATCAGCACCCAGTATTCAGCACCTGGGTTAGCCTAGCCTGGCTATGATGCAGTAGGGAGCGGTGTTGACCTTGGAATGTGGCAGGGGAGTTTCACTGGGGATGGGATACCTGAGAGCCTGTAACCTGAGCCAGGAGGTAGATGGGGGAGGTAACACCTCTGCCTGTGAATTGGACAAAGGCTGCAGGAGAGAGCCTGCTGGAGGGTTTTTGGTTTCAATTTTGTGCTGGGTGGTGAAACACAGGGAACCCCAAGGCTTGGGTCTAAGCTCCCTGCCCCCTAGAAGGACTTGACTGAGGGGTCCTGGTTGTACCCACAAGCTCTGTTTTAGACTGTGTTCCTATTGTCCAATAAACCTTCTGTTTTACTGGCTGGCTGAGAGTTATGGTGAATCCCAGGAAGAGGGGTGCAGGGCCCGGACTTCCCCACACTCCATGACACTGGCATGAACAGCCACATGGTAAAACCCTACCCGAGTCATTGGGCCTTCACTGGTGCTGTGTTCACCAGTACGAGGCACCATGGTTCTTTGGGTTGTGGTAAGCAGAGCTGCTCTGATTCTTTCTCAGTCAATTGCTGGGCACCTCGGGAGAATTGTGGGAAGACAGAAGAGGACTATCAGCACTTGAATGATTTCTCCTGCATCCTCACTGCAAAGTGGGCAAGTTACCAGCCCAAGTGAAAGTGTCACTCAGACTCTAGTCTATATCTCAGCTGGGACAGCTAGCCCAGGTTTAAAGCACCACCAAATTCAGGTGGGAAGGTTGTGGGTAGATGGGAAGGGGAATAAAAGCAACACCAAAGAGCCTGAATTAACTCTAGAGTGAAGACAGACCCTTAGTGAATATTTGATCTTAAAATTGTCCTCTCACAGGTATTCAGTTTAATAAAGTTTGTTCATTAAATATTCATGGAAACTCAAATAAAGCATGAACACAGACAATGTGAATTCATTTCATGGTCATATCCATGCAGCCCTATTTCAGATATTGAGATTATTCACCATTGTTGGATCAAATTTGATGGTTCTCTCTGCTGGGAGACATAACCTTCAGAGGAACTATGGAAAGTTCAGTTTTTGTGATTGTGTCTCTCTTAAATGGTTTTATTTAGATTTGTTTCCATCTATTGTCTATCAAAATTCTCTAGGCACAGAACCATCTGTGCTGCTGTGAATGAGGCAAAGAGCTGAAATAAATGGGAGTAGAGGATGCTATTTGACTCACAAGAGATGCTAGCAGGACCAGGAACTTAAACTCTATAAGCAAATAAGCAATAGCATTTTGACTGCCTGGATTTCTAGGTTTCTCTACCCTCTTATTTCTTGAAAACATTCTCTGGAGTGTCTCGTTAATTTTTCTCTGTTTATTCATTAAGAAACCAGACTTACAGCCTTGAGATCTTTCAACATTATCTCATAGTCATGGACTTAGAACATCTAGCTGAGTGTCTGTAAGTAGACTTACTAAGCGCATTAAGTTTACACTCCTGCAAGATTATTAACTCAGTCCCTTTGGAATAGTTTGGAAGGACCTAATCGAAAATTCATTGAATACAATGGAAAGATTCCCATAGACCTCACTAGGTATTGGATTGGGCCTAAGGAGAGATTAGATATTTGTCCTTTGGGCCCACTAACTGGATTCACTAGTCCAGTTAGTACCTGTAGATATGATTGCTAAAGAGGGATGGGGAATGAAGGAATGCTCAATAACCAGGGGAAGAGCTCACCTCATTATTTCTGCTTTTATTTTGTCCTCCATTTACTTCTTTTCTTCTATCCATTTTCTCTGACTTTGTTCCAGAATTAGGGCTCAATTTTGGCTTTATCACAAGCCCTGACTATAGAGCAGCATGTAGCTGTGCTGCCTCAGGAACAGACTAGGAACCAGATTGGACTCAGAGCTGTGTCGGGTTGCCCCTTGCACCAAGGAGAGAAGATGTACCAGCTGCATACCTGGTGCAGGCTACTTCCCCAACTGGCTCAGCAGCCCTGGCTGGCGCAACAGGGAGGGTGGAGCCAAAGCTCTGCCCATTCCCAACCTGTGCCTGTCCTCTCCCTGTCTATCGCCACAGGAGGTGAAGTGGCAAAACCCTTCCCCATGCTAGTACCCATGACGTGGGTAACTAGTGCAGGGAAGTAAGTGAGCACCTCACATAAATTGCACATACAGGTGCATTGCGAGGTTTGGAATCTTGCCCTTAATTATTGTAACTATATAAATAGCTTGAAGGAAATTTTACTCTAAATTGTGACAGATTATATAGGCTTATGTTTGTATCCTCAAGCATATGCATCAAGATCTTAACATCTAAATAATCTGTGCCTAGAGTACACTGAAGCTGCTAGATGATCTAAATTTACTGTCTAGTTAAAGTACATCCCATCAACATGGAAGCAAACAAAAAATACACCATTATGTTGCATTTCTTCCCACAATGATTTAATCCTTTGGTTGCCATCAGTTTTTAATCTGTCACTGATTATAGTAAACAAGTAGAAAAAAAGATGAAAAATATCAAAAGAAAGGAAATATAAACAGGGAACAAATAGGAATGGGCCAGGGGGCTGGATGGGGCCCAAGAGATCTCAGCACTGTTGCTTACAATTGGAAAGGGATTACTGAACTAAAGAGAAGACGGTTATTAAGCAAGGTTCTGGTTATTAGTGTTTTTTGGCACATAAGGTTTAGGAACAAAATAAAGATGCATTTGAAAAGCCACAACTGCTACTTTTTTGCATCTCTGATAACTAACAAAGCATACCACCAATTTTGTTAAATAAATAAATCTCTTCTGCGTGAATGTTTTTATGTCAAGTCTTTTCAGGATATTATATAAATCCTTGAAATCAGAGATTTGTAATGGAAATGCAATCAGACTCTTAACTACAGCATTGTGACTGGGGCAGCTGGGAGGAAGAAATTCTATCTACTTTATATCCCTCTTGGAATGAAATAAACATCTCTCTGAGAACCTCAATGTGGAAAAGGCTATAAAAATAAATTCTGTGAATAGATTCCACGGGGAGGGTGTAGTGGGGTGAGCACCCGCTCCAGCCCTGAAGGGATTGGAAAAGCCCTGCAGAGGGCTGGGGCTGGGGAAGGGAGCAAAACCCCAGCTGATTGGGGAAAGTGGCAGCAGCTGGGGGCCATGCCCCAATCAGGGCCCAGCTGGCTGTATAAAGGCTTTGAGCTAGAAGTTCTAGTAGAGATGCTCTGTAGTCTAAAGAGAGAGGGACCTGGCTGTAAGGGCTGAGAAAGTACCTAGATTGGGAGCAGGGCTGGGGAAAGCCAAGGGAGCTGGGGAGCTTAGGCCTAGGAAAGCCCTAGGCTGCAGGCATGGGAATTGAAGGGGCAGCTGTGGGTATGTGGAGGCTGCAGGTCCAAACCCCCTTGCCTGTGATGAGTGGCTTATATTGCAGTCTGCCCCAGGCAGTGGGGGCTAGTTGGTGGCTGGCAGTAGCCTAAGACTGAGGTGAGGTGGGGATAGGGGGAGACCCAGAACTGTGGGGGTACTTCCAGGGGGCAGCACCCAAGACAAGGGCACCAGGGTTGGTGAGACACTGGCCTGAAGGAGGTGCTCTGGAGGCTGGATGCTAATTCCCTGAGATGACCAGCAGGAGGCTCTGCCAGGTGGGTCTGTGCCCCATGACAGGGCAAAGATGGAATTAAAATGGAGGGATTACAACATGAAAGACCTAAACTTCTGATAGCTATTACAAATATATATGGTGCCATGAGGCTTACTGCTATTTGTATTATAGGGTGTCTCCTTTTTGTTTCTTGCTCTAGGACATGCAACAACAAAGCTATGATGAGTGGTTTTATTCTGGATCATCTGTGAATGGGATACTATCAAACAAACATTCAAGGCACCATATAGATTTGGTATAAAGCAATAATGTAAGAATGAGAGATGTGTTGATGAATGGTGGTATGGTGCCCATTGCTGCCTCCCTTCTTAAGCTATTCTGGGGGAATGCCAGATGGCCTCTCCCAGCTATGAGGTTTTTGGAGATGGGGCACTGCTAGAGAGGTCTATTACTCCCACTCCAATGCTTAGGGACATACAGATGTGATAGGTGGCCTCCTACCTGTCTCTGCATTCACACACACAGGGCAGTAGGTACTAGCTGACTCCACTCCCCACTGCAGCAAACACTAGCTCTAACTAAGTTTTAGGGTCTAGGTAAGAACAGTACAGATGGGATGGGTTAGCTGGGACCAAGAAGGGAGGTTGGAGAAATTGAGGTTTTGGAGACTATTAGGGTAGCAGGAAGCTATGAGTAGCTGGAAGTTGGTTGGCAGAGCTGGTCAAGGAGGCATAGGGGAATCCTGGGATTGGACAAAGCTGGGCACTGGACGAGGGCAGAATGAAGAAATACTAGTAGTTGGGGCTCAGGATCACATGCAGCAAAGACAAAGTGGCAGCCAGTGCCTCCAGGTCAGTGAGCAAATCCAGCATCTGGGTACTTAGGATTGCATGAAGACAGGAGGGGTATCTACCCATTTGCTCCTCCAGCAGCAGGAGTGGGTGGAAAAGCATGGGGAGCTGCGTGGGTGGAAAAGAGATGGTGGTGGCATAGGGAACTTCTAGCTGTAAGGAAGGGAGCAATAAAGGGATGAGGCCTTAAAAGCTTCACTGGGGAGTCAAAAGCCAGTCAGGCATGTGCATTAAGTGATGGCAGGATCAGGGCCTCAGATAGGTACAGTGGCATATCAGACAGCCCTTGGAGACTCTTAAGGCATCTAGCCACCCTTAAGGGAATTTTCTCCACTTGCATCTGGAAATCTGACCCAGACTCCTTTTCAGTGGCAGACTCTGGCTAGCTTCACAGTCTTGTTGAAAATTATGTATAGGCTTGGATATTACATTTTATTACTCCTGTGTGCAGTTTGTGGCCCTTTTTATGGGATGTGGGTGACATGACATGTTTCTTTAATAAAAAAGAAATTTTGAAAAATGTTTGGAGATATTTGCAAGCACGGCAGCTCAGGCTCCCAGCTCAGTCTGTCACTAATACAGGTGTAGGGGTGAAAACTGATTATTTTTGTTAGAAACACATTGTTTAACTTCACCATCAGGTTCTGCACTCTAGAAGGGCCAATTGGAAGAACACTTCTTAATATCCATAAAATCATGCATTCATAGAAAAAAAATTTTATCAGAAAAGGATCATCTTTATTATAAACTAATTATAGACAAGTAAATAAATTGTGGTTTTTCCACAAGCCCTGTGTAAGGGAAGGTGTGTAGCTTCACTGAGCTGGGAAGGGACCTGTACCTCTAGGGGGCACAATTCACCTCTTGCCTTCCCTCTTGTTCTCAGGCACTATTATGATTACCCTGCTTACTCCTGTACACAAGATCAGGCAGCCCCAAAGAAGTGAAAGCTTTTTCCTCATGCTCCTGCAGGAATGCACAGTCCAAGGGACACCTTTCACAGGTGCCTCTTGCCGTCCCACTGCTTATTGGCATTTCTCATTTTAACTGTCCCAATATTCATTTTAACAGATTTAGCTCATGTTAAAGCCCTGTCCAGGACTCTTTCAGAGTGCCCAGGAACTAGTTGACCTATGAAACTAAAACCAGACAATCCTCTGAACTTGCATGGCTGCCCTCATGTCTTTTTGCCTGGTGAAGAATTTGGTGCAGTTCAGTTGTGTTCAGATTTGCAGATAATATCATAATGGGAGGGGTAGCGAACAATGTAGTACAAAATGACCTGGAGAGATTTGAACAATGGGAGCTAGCACACAAAAGCTGAGCTTTCCTGAAGAGCTTCTGGGGTTAGGTGCCCAACTCACCATGGAACTTTAATGTGATTCGGACACCTAACTACCTTAGGCGTTAATAATCCCAGCCAAAGTCTCCAACTCAGGAAAGCATCCCTCTTAGGTCAGCGCTTCGAGCAGTGCCAGGAATCAAGACCAGGGAATGAGGGGAAACTCACTACTAGTTCAATATAAACTTCCACAACTAGGGAGAAGAACTAAATAGCCCAGGTACTCTGTGGGGAGGGGATCTAATCAAACAACCCAAACCATTCCACTCCAGTTGCCACAGGGAAGGTGAGGGATCAGGGCACAAGGGGATCTCTGTCTTAATAAGTGGCCTCCAAGAAGAATATATTTAAAAGTGGAGGAAGATCCATAGGGAAACAGACTCATTAGTAACAAGCGAGAATAGTCTCTATAAATAAGAAATGGGCTCAAACTTATACTTTCTTATTCATTTAATTGTTTTTTTTAAAGATAAAATTGATGAATTGTCTTGCTTGCCCAAGATAAACTGTTTGGGATATGAATTTCATTAAATAAGTTAATTAAAAGCCCATATCATCAGAAAAGGTTGCACTTCTGGCTGCACTTGCACTTTATAAATAGTTGATGATTTGTTAAATGATGAAAATTATTTAAGATGCTTCTTTGCAGTGTTACGCTTTTATTTCCTTTAAGCAACCAGTTCAATACTGAAATTACAAACAGGGCACAGCAGTTAAAAGTGTATTTGCTACGCTGTTGTGTGAAAGCATTTCTGCAGCTGTTTACAAAGATGGAATTCATTCACCCACTCACAAAGGACCTGCTCTTGCAAACATTTAGGCATCAGCTTTAAGCATGTGAGAAGTCCCATTGAAATCAATAGCCCTACTCATGTGTTAAAGTTAAGCACATGGTTTGAGGAACAGGGTCAGAGAGCATAAAGGTTTTGCTGGAAAATAAACATGGTCTGGGGGTGATGGAGCCCCGCCACCTCAATCTCAAGGCAGCATATGGAGCAGCACTGCAGCCACTACTCCAAAGCTTATGTTGCAATAAGAACAGCCATATTGGGTCAGACCAAAGGTCCATCCAGCCCAGTATCCTGTCTAATGACAGTGGCCAATGCCAGGTGCCCCAGAGGGAGTGAACCTAACAGGTAATGATCAAGTGATCTCTCTTCTGTCATCCATCTCCACCCTCTGACAAACCGAGGCTAGGGACACCATTCCTTACCCCTCCTGGCTAATAGCCATTAATGGACATAACCTCCATGAATTTATCCAGTTCTCTTTTAAGCCCTGTTATAGTCCTATAGCCTTTACAACCTTCTTAGGCAAGGAATTCCGAGGTTGACTGTGCGCTGAGTGAAGAACTTCCTTTTATTTGTGTTAAACCTGCTACTCATTTATTTCATTTTGTGGCCTCTAGTTCTTATATTATGGGAACAAATAAATAACTTTTTCTTATTCACTTTCTCCACACCACTCATGATTTTATATACCTCTATCATATCCCCCCCTTAGTCTCCCCTTTTCCAAGCTGAAAAGTCCTAGCCTCTTTAATCTCTCCTCATATGGGACCCGTTCCACACTCCTCTTCTGAACCTTTTCTAATGCCCATATATTTTTTTTGAGATGAGGGGACCACATCTGTACACAGTATTCAAGATGTGGGCATACCATGGATTTATATAAGGGCAATAAGATATTCTCCGTCTTATTCTCTATCCCTTTTTTTTAATGATTCCTCACATCCCGTTTGCTTTTTTGATTACTGCTGCACACTTAGTGGACGTCTTCAGAGAACTATCCACGATGACTCCAAGATCTTTTTCCTGATTAGTTGTTGCTAAATTAGCCCCCGTCATATTGTATGTATAGTTGGGGTTATTTTTTTCCAATGTGCATTACTTTACATTTATCCGCATTACTTTACATTTGCCATTTTGTTGCCCAATCACTTAGTTTTGAGAGATCTTTTGATGTTCTTCACAGTCTGCTTTGGTCTTGACTATCTTGAGCAGTTTAGTATAATCTGCAAACTTTGTCACCTTGCTGTTTACCCCTTTCTCCAGATCATTTCTGAATAAGTTGAATAGGATTCCTCCTAGGACTGACCCTTGAGGAACACCACTAGTTACCCCTCTCCATTCTGAAAATTTACCTTTTATTCCTACCCCTTGTTCCCTGTCTTTTAACCAGTTCTCAGTCCATGAAAGGATCTTCCCTTTTATCCCATGACAACTTAATTTACGTAAGAGCCTTTGAGGGACCTTGTCAAAGGCTTTCTGGAAATCTAAGTACACTATGTCCACTGGACCCCCCTTGTCCACATGTTTACCCCCTCAAAGAAATCTAATAGATTAGTAAGACATGATCTCCCTTTATAGAAACCATGTTGACTTTTGCGCAACAATTTGTTCTGTCTGACAATTTTATTATTTACTATTGTTTCAACTAATTTGCCCGGTACTGATGTTAGACTTACCAGCCTGTAATTGCCAGAATCACTTCTAGAGCCCTTCTTAAATATTGGCATTAATTAGCTATCTTCCAGTCATTGGGTACAATAGCTGATTTTAAAGGAGAGGTTACAAACCATAGTTCTGCAATTTCACATTTGAGTTCTTTCAGAACTCTTGGTCTGGGCCATCTGGTCCCAGTGCCTTGTTAAGTTTCTCAATTAATTCCAAAACCACCTTGATTTATACTTCAGTCTGTGACAATTCCTCAGATTTGTCACCTACAAAAGATGGATCAGGTTTGGGAATCTCCCTGACATCCTTAGCCATGAAGACTGAAGCAAGGAATTCATTTAGTTTCTCCGCAATTACTTTATCATTGCTTTTTGTATCTCAATCGTCCAGGGGCCCCACTGGCTGTTTGGCAGGCTTCCTGCTTCTGATATACTTAAAAACATTTTGTTATTACCTTTTGAGTTTTTGGCAAGCTGTTATTCAAACTCCTTTTCGGCTTTATTAATTTTTACATTAATTTGGCAGTTTATGCTCCTTTCTATTTACCTAACTGTTGTATCAACCAAGCAAGGTACTAACAAGCTTCAATGGGAAGTAGAAACTTCTTTGCCAAGCTGTTCCTGCACCCTCTGTAGCTTTCTCCCAGCCTCTCAACTCCTCCCCCCTCCTTCCTGTTTCTTGTCTTTTCAGACTCTCAACAGCCAGTGCTCCCAATTCTAATAATTACAAGCAACAACTAAACACCACACTCACTAGGATTTGACTTCATCTTTTTTAAAAGATGCCTTTTTATCTCTCACTGCTTCTTTTACATGGTTGTTAAGCCATGGTGGCTCTTTTTTTAATTTGGGGCATACATTTAAGTTGAGCCTCTATTATGGTGTCTTTGAAAAGTGTCCATGCAGCTTGCAGGGATTTCACTCTAGTCACTGTACCTTTTAATTTCTGTTTAACTAACCTCCTCACTTTTGCATAGTTCTCCTTTTTGAAATTAAATGCCACAGTATTGGGCTGTCAAGGTGTTCTTCCCACCACAGGAATGTTAAATGTTATATTATGGTCACTATTTCCAAGTGGTCCTGTTATAATTACCTCTTGGACCAGATCCTGTGCTCCACTCAGGACTAGATTGAGAGTTCTCTCCCCTTGTGGGTTCCAGTACCAACTGCTCCAAGAAGCAGTCATTTAAAGTATCGAGAGATTTTTGTCTCTGCATTTTCATCCTGAGGTGATGTACCCAGTCAATATGGAGATAATTGAAATGCCCCACTATTGAGTTCTTTATTTTGATAGCCTCTGTACTCTCCCTTAGCATTTCATTGTCAGGACTACAATCCATGTACAGTTGTACCCACAGGTGATTCTTTCCCCAGTCTGTCTGCAGAGTATCCAGATACTAAGCAATTAAGAATCAGGGGGTAGCTGTGTTAGTCTGGATCCATAAAAGCGGCAGAGAGTCCTGTGGCACCTTATAGACTAACTGACATATTGGAGCATAAGCTTTCGTGGGTGAATACATCCGACAAAGCGGGTACTATGTCTCACCGTCTGCAATTTATACCCATGCTAGCCCAGGGGCAGTATCTGTACCCTACACACCACTGTAAATGCAAAGATCACCTGTACTTGTGTGTATTCATCCCAGCTCATATACAAGCAGTGGAGAGGTCAGTTTCTTTATCCCCTACCCTATGAAGTCAAACCATGGCAATTCTCCTATATTAGAAGCCATCGGCTGCCTCTTCTGTGGACACAGATCCTTTTGTCACAGACTTTAATGGGAGAAGGATCGCACTTTTAATGGGTAGATTTCGCTCATTAACATTGATGGTCAAATTCTGGATTAAAGTTGGTTGGGAAATGTATTGTATTTTTCAGTAAAAGTTGAAAAGAGAAGTTGTTTTTTTTTTTTATCAAAAGTTTGTGGAATTTTGGGGGGAGGGGCTGTCAAAAACCCCCAAAACTTAATCCTTGTTGTTTTTTCATCAAAAGTTTTTCCTGGAACTTTTTGGGGCTTTGACAACCACAAGCACTGGGGATTTTTGACAGCCATCCATGTTGAATTACTAGACAGTTTATTTGGACATGTAGAAAAAACTATTAATAAAGTTGAGTGACAATTCTTCCCTGGAGTTTCTAATATTTGAGATAGCATGTGCAAGAAGAAGGGAAGGGAAACAAAGATTTTGTTTAAGGGATGCTGATCATTCAGAGCAGTGTCACTGTCAACAGTTGAATAGCACCCTGCTTGACATTAAAATTACTGTATCTACCAACAGGAACTGACTCAGAGCTAGCAGGAGCAATATGTTGCCCCTAAGGTTTCAACAAATGTGGATCAGATACCTGTGGACACTTGTGTAGGTGTGAATTTTAGTTTCCTGCTGTGAAATTGCCTTCCTCCTCCCATGAGCCACGTTCTGATGCCAGGACAGAAATTAAAAGAAATAGGGGTAAAGAAAACTTCAAGGAGAAAGAGGAGGCCAAAAAAGTTATTTAATTTAGTGAGTATGGCTAATAACAATTCTAAATTCCATCACTGTAAAGCTGCCCTATTCCCACTTCCTCCAGTCACAGGAGGATTAGCTATCATAGGGACATGGCAAGGGGGGAAAAAGGGCAATTCCAATCCATCATTGTAGCCCATTGGCAACCTGCACAAATTAGAGCAGCCTTTGGGATTCTCTAATCTGGCATATTGCTTGTAATAATAGGTGGTCAAGAGTTCTCCTTCAGCTCAGGTTGTATAGGCCTGTGACTTTTTTTTTTTTTTTTTTTGAGCTGAACTAGGTGAAGAGTCCTAGTCCCTTGTGCACAGAATGTGTGGTGGTCTGCAGCAGATTTATAGGCTGGCTCCCAAACAGTAATGCTCTTAAAAATAGATGGAGATGGACTTCTTTACAGACTGGTTTCCAGCTCCAGGGAACTTAGATGCTCAGGGTGAACCTGGCCCAATAGAGAAGAAACTATGTAATACATTGGCTCAGAGTGCATGAATGAGCAGGGCTGCCTTCTAATTGCTAGCTTACAGAAAGGCTAACAAATGCAAATTTAAGATAAATAAGTTCTCCTATAGCTCAAATGGATCATCCTTTAGCCCAGAAGGGTCAATCTTCAGGTCCCAACTCTGTGTGTAATTCATGATTATCTGCCTGTAGCACGTCAACTCTTTTGTACCTCGTACCCCAAGCTAACTAATTTTAAAATGCATTGGCATGCATAAATAAGTACTGTTTTTGTAAACACACTTATTTTGGGTATCCAATAACTGTTTGCATGAGCAGATTTTGCAAACACAAGTTAGGCTCCTATGTTTGACAATGTCTGGGCTCACCTATGCCTAGCTGCTTGTGTTGAAGGTACACACCCACAACTGGTCAATTCAGTCAAGAGTTTAGGAATACTCTTGGATTGTTTGATGCTTAGCTCTCAGAGCGTGTTACTTGCAGATGCTGGTATCCTCTCCAATTGGCGAGAAGATGCTGTTCCATCCTGGTGGATGATGACCTAGCCTCAGTTATTCACAACTTCATCATCTGTCAGCTGGACTACAGCAATGTAATATACCTGGGCATGAAGCCTTCAGCACTTAAGAAACATCAACTAGTACAGCACAACTAGCACATCTTCTCAACGACCACAGGCTACCATGAGCACATCAAAGCATCCTCTGTTATCTACAATGGTTTTCCAATACTGAATCAAAATCAAGGCACTCAACTCCATGACTAGGCCAATGATATCTAATGATCTGGATGATGGGATGGATTGCACCCTCAGCAAGTTCGCAGATGACACTAAGCTGATGGGAGAGGTAGGGGCCAGAGTGACCTAGACAAATTGGAGGATTGGGCCAAAAGAAATCTGATGAGGTTCAACAAGGACGAGTGCAGAGTCCTGCACTTAGGATGGAAGAATCCCATGTATTGCTACAGACTGGGGACCAATTGGCTAAGAGGAAGTTCTGCAGAAAAGGACCTGGGGATTATAGTGGATGAGAGGCTGGATATGAGTCAAGAGTGTGCCCTTGTTGCCAAGAAGGCTAACTGCATATTAGGCTGCATTAATAGGAGCACTGTCAGCAGATCGAGGGAAGTGATTATTCATGTTTTGGGCCCCCCACTACAGAAAGGATGTGGACAAATGGGACAGTGTCCAGTGGAGGGCAACAAAAATTATCAAGGGGCTGGAGCACATGACTTACAAAGAGAGGCTGAGTGAACTGGGGGTATTTAGTCTGCAGAAGAGAAGATTGAGGGGGTATTTGATAGCAGCCTTCAACTACCCAAAGGGGGTTCCAAAAAAGGATGGAGCTAGACTGGTCTTGGTGGTGACAGATGACAGAACAAGGAGCAATGGTCTCAAATTGCAGTAGGGGAGGTCTAGGTTGGATATTAGGAAACTCCATTTAACTAGGAGAATGGAGAAGCACTGGAATGGGTTATCTAGGGAGGTGGTAAAATCTCCATCCTTAGAGGTTTTTTGGCATTGCTTGACAAAGCCTTGGCTGGGATGAGTTAGTTGGGGTTGGTCCTGCTTTGAGCAGTGGGTTGGACTCTGACCTCCTGAGGTCTCTTCTAACCCAAATCTTCTATGATCTAAAAGATGCCATGACGCTTGGGGATGAAGATCAGGTTAATGACTTCACTCTTGTGGCACAATGGAACTCTTGACAATAAGGGTAAAGCTCATCTGTGCAGGAGACAGAATTTTCTTGGGGGCCAGTGTCAAGCAGTAGAATGAACTGCCCCAGGAACTAAGGGTGATCACAAACCTCACTACCTTCCACTCCAAGTGCCAGGAGCACTTCTTTGACCTGGCTTTCTCTAACATAGCCACGTGTGTCTACATTAAACCTGCTCCCAAACTAAGACACTTTGCTGCACACACTTCTCCCCCTAGGGGGAGGATCAGAAAACAAACTAACTGTCAGAAGTTAGTCACATCACTTAATGCACTAGTGGAAGACTCGCATGCTTCAGTGATGAGCATGGTTTAGAAACATGTATAGAATAGAACAGATTGCAGGGAGAAATCTCTGGGTATAACTGAGTAGAATCTAACATTTAAAGTGTAGTTCTACTTTGAAAAGGGACTCTAAAAATGACAATATGGTGTTCCATGTTTACTATTCTTCAATTATTTCCAGATCAAGTGTGTTCAGTTTAAAATGTATTTTAGACCAGCCCAGGCTGAGCCATAGGTTGTGTTTCATCCCCCCCCCCCATCTCATACATCTATGATAAAAGGTTCTGCAGGCTAAACTAAGCACTCAGTTGCACTTCTGCAAACCTGCGGTTTCCAGTGGCCTTGCCCAGGGTAATTGACTGGAACTTAGCAGTTGTGATTGCAAATGTGCAAGATGGGATAGAATCCAACTCCTTTGCCTTAGCTGTATTGTCTGTGCAGTACTCAGAGGCATAGAGACCAGTAAAAGCTTCACCACAAAGGTCAGCAGACCTGTTTGATTACAGGGAGCAAATCCACTGAATATTAAAGTGTCATTTTCACATGTAACTTGCATAAAGTGCAACATTTCATAGTGTCGAGTTAGTTCATTTGAATTCCTTTTGTCTTTGGATAAATATTACTTTTTTATGCCAAAATACCACTTTTAGGGAAGCTTTCTTCCAAGCTTTGGAGAACTATTTATGCTCAGCAATGAACTTGAACCCTAGAGTCATTAATATTTATTTTCTACAGCTCTTGCATGCATAGGATGCACCAATTTAACTTTCAATTTTATTTTTCATACATTTCTCCCATTCTGACTAGTGAGCAAGGGTACAGCTCATGGCTGAGGCATGTTGACAGAAGGCTCAGTTCACTGCAGGCCAGGAGACTGCTCCCAATCTTTGAAGAAATTAACCTAAACAAGTACATTTTGAAAAGCACACCAGTAGTTCAGTGCAGCCATCAGTCAGCTCAGTGTATATATACTGATTCTAAGACAATAGGCTTTGGGTAAAGTTATGGCACAAGAAGCAATTGCCTTATCTAGCCTGAAACTTGATGAGAGGGGAAACTTGCAAAATGTTTTCTTTCCTTTTGCTCGAGTTAAACCTTTACTATTTACAGTCAAATTCTTCACTGCTTCAGGATTTAAGCACACCAGCATCACAACCAGTCAAGCCGTCTCATACTTTCTCTGGCATTCAAGTGGGAGCCCTGTACATCAGTTTATTTTCCTAACATGGGTAAATCCTAACCTCAAGCTGACCAACAGTTACTTCTGAATGCCAAGCAAACAGCTTCAGTAGGAAAGCTGCTCACAATCCACTGTGTCAACTGAATTGGTAAGCAGCCAGCCATGCCAACGCCTGCTCAATCTATAGAAGACAAGTTCTGTTCCGTATTTCAGTCTCTATGGCTCTTGCCTTCTGCTACTGCTTTCACTTGAGACCACTTCAAGAGTATCTAGCAAGACGCTAATTAGAACATTTCTCCATCAAACCAAAGCATGAATCTCTTAAAAATGAACACCTGACAAGTGGATAAACTTGTTCAGAATACATTTCTGGTGCAGTTAGGTCTTGATTTTCAGATGCGCTGAGCACCTGCTGAAGCAAATGAGTTGCAGATGCTTGGCCGTTCTAAAAACCAGGCCCCGAAATGTTGTTAGGAATACAATGAGAAATTGGTCTGTTGGAGAAATACCATTTGTTTAGTTCACTTTTTTTTTGTTTACCAAACCAAAATATTTGATAAAACTATGATGCATGTAAAAGAAGAGTGAAAATATTTTGTCCATTTAGAACAAAAGTCTACTGAGAAGTTTACATTTATAAAAGTTTTCTGCCTGTATTATCTCTGATAGTGCCTTGCCTGCCCTCTGCTTACAAAAGGAAAATTACTGCTGTCATTAGATGTGGTCATAGCAATTGTCGGCAAAGGTTGCTTTTTTCCCCTCCATGATTATCACTGAAGTTAACATTTGTACTTTGACTCCCACCTCAACTTTCGTTATACAAAATGAACAGGCAATCTCCCAAAGACGACCTGGGGGGGAAAAAGAAAACCCTTCACCTATAAGAAGTGAAAAATAGTCTATGAAAAGAAAGAATTGACAGCTTGATTCCCTATAACACCAAAGCTGTGGAGCGGAATGCAGACACATTCCCCTTGCAGAGCAGGAGGCAACGAATGCCAGATGGAAGCTAAATAATTGGCATCAACATCAAAAGCAGCTCTGTTGGTTTCAGAATGCCTTTTTCTGAATCCAGTGACAACAGTTCTCGCCTTGAGGAAGCGGACTGTCACACCTCTAACTCTGCTACAAATGCTTTATAATAACAGCAGGTCTGCCACTGCCATTTTCAGTGGAAAATATTGCAATTATTACAGACAGTCATAATGCTAGGCCTTTAAAATAAGTAGTGCTTAAGTACACTCTGGAGCGCTCCCAGCAAAAATAAGGGGCTGTCCAACATTTTCAGCCATCGACATCTTTATCAAAAGTACTGGAAGTTCTTTGGGGCCAAAGGTGAGATGGGTGAGAGGAAAGGTGAAAATGCTGTATAATTTCGGCATCAAACATGAGAATAAGCCTACCAATTGGTCACATTTTACCATACTTATGAGTACTCGTTTGATGAGCATATTTAAGATGAGCCTTTGTCTTATGAAACTGGAAATACTGACTTGCATCTTAGGTTACTTTAAACCACTTCATAAAACTGCATTTACTTAGGCCTGGAATTGATCTAAGATATGCAACTTCAGTTACGAGAATAGTGTAGCATATCTTAGAATCGCTTACTTCGTGTCCTTGCGGCACAGGATCAACAGCCACCGCTTCCCTGTCGACTCCGCTTCCACCTCTTGCCATGGTGGAGTTCTGGAGTCGACCACAGAGTGATCAGGGATCGATTTTATAATGTCTACACTAGACGCAATAAATTGATCCTGGATAGATTGATCACTACCGCAAATCTGGCTGGTAGTGTAGACGTGGCCTTACTGTTTAGAGCTGTTCAACATTTTCTGAAGCTGGCAGTTTTGATTAAACTTGATCAATGTTTTGAACTGCAACTTTCAATGGCAGTAATCACAAATCACAGAACTATAGACATATAGGAGTGGAAGGCAACTGCATTCACTGGGAACTACGTAACAACTAAACCATTCCTGACTGGTGTTTGTCTAACCTGTTCTTAAAAACCTCCAATGATGGAGGTCCCACAACCTCCATAGGCAATTTGTTCCAGTTCTTAACTACCTTGACAGTTAGGAAGTTTTTCCTAATGTCCAACCTAAACCACGCTTGTTGCAATTTAAGTCCATTGCTTCTTGTCTTATTCTCAGAGGTTAACAAGAACAAATTTTCACCCTCCTCCTTGTAACAACCTTTTATGGACTTGAAAATTGTCATGTCCACACTCACTTTTCTCTTCTCCAGACTAAATAAACCCAATTTTTTTAAGATCTTCCCTCATAGGTCACATTTTCTAGACCTTTAATCATTTTTGTTGCTCTTCTTTGGACTTTCTCCAATTTGTCCAGCTTTCCTGAAATGTGGTAACCAGAACAGGACGCAATACTCCAGCTAAAGCCCTATCTGCACAGAGTAGAGCAGAAGAATTACTTCTCGTGTGTTGCTTACAACACTCCTGGTAATACATCCCAGAACAATGTTCACCTTTTTTGAAAAGTATTACACTGTTGACTCGCATTTAGCTTGTGGTCCGCTATAATCCACAGATCCCTTTCCACAGTACTTCTTCCTAGGCAGTTATTTCCTATTTTTCATTCCATTCTTTTGACCTGCTACAGAACTAGTCAACAAACAGACACAATGTTTTCATGAAAACTTTTGCAAAAACTATGTACTGTTTTTCAAGCAGTTCTATTTGCCAGTGAAGAGATGCATTTGGATAAATGAGGGCAGAATTGAGCACTATATAATTATGGCTGCTAAAGTGTGGTATTAGCAGCCACAGGTGGTTTGTTTTCTAGCACATAACTACAATCAGACACACTGTGTAAAGATATGAGGGCATAAAAAAATTACAATGGAAGCATTTGGTTGGGAAAATGTAAGGTGGTTTGGAAGTGGGAATACTGACCAAGGGGCTGTTGCGTCAGATATTTCAGATTACCTTCAAACTTAATATATAGAACCTGGTCCAATCCCAGTGAAGTAAATTAAAGGACTTCAGTGAGCTCTGTCCTGGGCCCAGAGTTACAAAGGCTTCTCTGAGCTGTTCATATGCTACCCTCGGGGGAGAGAGGAGTTGTCAGTTTTATTTCAATTCTCTCTCTCTCTCTCTCTCTCCCCGGGTTCTTTCAACCTATTGTGTGACATGGCTCTGCATACAAGCCATTTGCTGTTGCTATGTAATGTAAATGGCTCCTACCAAATTCAAAGATACATCCATGGAGAGATTTTTGTTCATCACTTAAGTTAGATACTCCTCACCAGGTCGTTCCTTTTATCCAGGTAAGAGTTTCACTGGCCCAGGAACTGAGGAATATAGCCATAAATCTGCCTTCTGAGGACACCCTCAAAAGCCCTACTGTAAGAGGTGTTTGCAGGGCAGGGCCCTATCATGCAGGCTGTGGAGATACAGGGCAACCCTGTAGCCAATAAACAGCTGTGGACAGGCTGTCCCAACTTAGGGCATTTCTATACTGCAATCCTGGGATGTGACTGCAGCTCCCAAAACTAACACTAAATCTAGCTCACTCTGATACCAGAGCAGTGAAACTCAGCGCACATGCTTCAGTGTGGGCTGTCTGAGCCTGCCCGGAATGCTGGGTAGTTACTCACAGGATTAACCTGTATAGAAATATTTGTTGCTGCTGCAGCTTGACTCCTCCAGTACCCAAGCTAGCTAGACTAAAGCTAGCTCAGATATTAGGGTTGCCTTGCCAACCCTCCAGGATTGTCCTGGAGTCTCCAGGAATTAGATGTCCTGCGATGAAACCTCCAGGAATACATCCAACCAAAATTGGCAATCCAATATAGATACATCAGCCTGAGCTGCAGTCACATCCCATGACTTCACTATAGACATTGTGATGGGTTCAGTCACAGAGACCCCCTTGGGACTGTCATCTGACGTGATGGAATTACCTCTGATCCCTTTTTCCCTGCCAGCTTGGGACTCCAGAACTCTGCCTTGTTGATCCAGACACACTAGACTGCTGCATCACAGACCTAGGTCTGGTCTACACGTCCAAAGCTGCAGACTTTAACCAAAAACTGCTTAGCAGGTCACCTATCTCCAGCACTCAGACACCCAGCTCCCAATGGGATCCAAACCCCAAATAAATCAGTTTTCCTCTGTATAAAGCTTATACAGGGTAAATTCATAAATTGTCCATCCTCTATAACACTGAGGGAGAGTTATGCACAGCTGTTTGCTCTCCCGATATTAATCACTTACTCTGGGTTTATTAATAAACAAAAATGATTTTATTAAGTATAAAAATAGGATTTAAGTGGTTTCAAGTAATAACAGACAGAACAAAGTACGTTACCAAACAAAATAAAGCAAAAACACGCAAGGCTAAGCCGAATACATTAAGAAACTGTTAACATCTCTGAGGATGAGATGTACAAATAAGCTTCTTTCACAGACTAGACTTCTTCCTAGTCTGGGCCCAATCCTTTGCCCTGGTACAGTCCTTGTTAGTAGACATCTTAGGTGGTAACTATGGGTTTTCTCATGACTGGCCGCCCCTTTATTCTGTTCCACCCTCTTTTATAGCTTTGGCACATGGCAGGAATCTTTTGTTTCTCTAGTCCCCACCCCTCCTTCTAAATGGAAAAGTACCAGATTTAAGATGGATTCCAGTACCAGGTAACATGGTTACATGTCCTGTGAGACCCCAGCCTCCATTCTTCCTGGGCTGGCCCACACATACCCAGGAAGGTTTGCAAGTATATGGATCATTTACAACCAATTGTCTGAGTTAATGGGAGGCCATCAAGCTTCCAAACCATCATTAATTGCATAATTACAATAGGAACTCAGACTTATACTTCATATTCCTAGTTTCATATACAAGAATGATACATTCATACAAATAGAATGAACACACTCAGTAGATTATAAGCTTTGTAATGATACCTTACAAGAGACTTTTTGCACAAAGCATATTCCAGTTACATCATATTCACACTCATAAGCATAAAGAAAAGGAGTACTTGTGGCACTTAGAGACTAACAAATTTATTTGAGCATAAGCTTTCGTGAGCTACAGCTCACTTCATCGGATGCATTTGGTGGAAAATACAGAGGGGAGATTGATATACACACACAAAGAACATGAAACAATGGGTTTTATCATACACACTGTAAGGAGAGTGATCACTTAAGATAAGCCATCACCAGCAGCGGGTGGCGGGGGGGAGGAGGAAAACCTTTCATGGTGACAACCAAGGTAGGCTATTTCCAGCAGTTAACAAGAATATCTGAGGAACAGTGGGGGGTGGGGTGGGGGGGAGAAATAACATGGGGAAATAGTTTTACTTTGTGTAATGACTCATCCATTCATTAGTCTCTAAGGTGCCACAAATACTCCTTTGCTTTTTGCGAATACAGACTAACACAGCTGCTACTCTGAAACTCATAAGAATATTTCCATAAAATTATGGAGTGCAACATCACAGACATACTCTTAGACAGGCTCTCAGGGCAGTCTAAATTATGCTGGGAACAGCAGAGTGCAAAGGTGGCTTGAAGTCACTTTACCAACCGCTCCCTGCCTCCCACCTTCTCTGAAATTCTGTGCTATGGCTTCTTAGAGGCACAGCCCTGAATCTCACCCTTAATTCTCTGGGACATTCAATACTGAGAGCCTGGGAATATACAGCGTGGTAAAAGAGCAACTGCTTTGAACTGTCCCCAGCTTGTTGTTCCATAATTTTAAGCAGAATGAATTTTACTTTCATTGCTTTTCTAAATGACAAAGCACTAGGCTTTTTCTCTCCATGTTTCCATTTGTACTTGAAGCAGGCATCTTCCTGTTTGGGACCAGAGAGACTGGTGATTTCAGAATACCAGGAGAAATGCTTTGTCATGTACTGAAGTTACTTGGTGTTATCATATTGCTCTTGCAGTATGGCCTCTGTACAGAAGATTAAATGATTTATTACACTTGCAAAAGTGGTCCAGCACAAAGTTTATTCTATATATTCACTAGTGAATTAAAACAAAGGTGCTTAGCAACAGAAGGTGATATGGCAACCCATATAAAAGAGCCAATAACTACATGCAAACTTTGGCAGTCTACATCAAGAATGTATTTGTAAAAGAGTAGGTGGGCTTAAATGTGCACTCCTGCCTTGATCTTGATAATTTCCCCAGGATTTTATATTCTCAGGTGTGTCCTGCTCTGTTGTTCCTGGATGAAATGCATATGAATGTGAATTGCAACCTATTCGTGCCGCGTTGCTTCATGAAGTACCCTGGATAGCAAATATTTGAGCAATATTACAAGCTGTACTGTATTTCTAAATTGAATATAGTGCTTGTGGAAGGTGCCCTGCTGACTAAGTCCCTATTTACGGGGTGCAGCACAGGCAGTATCAGTAAGAGGTTCCTTATACTATCCCACTAACAGACCTCAATCCAGGAATAGCTTTAGGGCTCATGGTTGGTCAGGCCTCATACCCATGCATTCTTTAATTTCTCTACTGAAGCTGCCTACAAGGGTGCATATCAGACCTAGCTGTAATGTGGATACTGCTCTGTTAGGAACAAGATTCAGATTACAACTCCCTTTAGATAGACTACTGAAGAGCTATCAGATGATGACACTTTTCAGTCATTACTCATCTGCCAGGGAGATTCATAGATACTAAGGTCAGAAGGGACCATTCTGATCATCTAGTCCGACCTCCTGCACAGTGCAGGCCACAGAATCTCACCCACCCACTCCTACGAAAAACCTCACCCATGTCTGAGCTATTGAAGTCCTTAAATCATGGTTTAAAGACTTCAAGGAGCAGAGAAGCCTCCCTCAAGTCAACCATGCCCCAAGCTACAGAGGAAGGTGAAAAACTTCCAGGGCCTCTCCAATCTGCCCTGGAGGAAAATTCCTTCCCGACCCCAAATATGGCAATCAGCTAAACCCTGAGCATATGGGAAAGATTCACCAGCCAGATACTACAGAAAATTCTTTCCTGGGTAACTCAGATCACATCCATCTAATATCCCATCTCAGGGGATTAGTCCTATTTACCCTGAATATTTAAAGATCAATTACTTACCAAAATCCCATTATCCCATCATACCATCTCCTCCATAAACTTATCAAGTAGAATCTTAAAACCAGATAGATCTTTTGCCCCCACTGCTTCCCTTGGAAGGCTCTTCCAAAACTTCACTCCTCTGATGGTTAAAACCTTCGTCTGATTTCAAGTCTAAACTTCCTGGTGGCCAGTTTATACCCATTTGTTCTTGTGTCCACACTGGTGCTGAGCTTAAATAATTCCTCTCCCTCTCCTGTATTTATCCCTCTGATATATTTATAGAGAGCAATCATATCTCCCCTCAACCTTCTTTTAGTTAGGCTAAACAAGCCAAGCTCCTTAAGTCTCCTTTCATAAGAAAAGTTTTCCATTCCTTGGATCATCCTAGTAGCCCTTCTCTGTACCTGCTCCAGTTTGAATTCATCCTTTTTAAACATGGGAGACCAGAACTGCACACAGTATTCTAGGTGAGGTCTCACCAGTGCCTTGTATAATGGTACTAAAACCTCCTTATCCCTACTGGAAATGCCTCTCCTGATGCATCCCAAAACTGCATTAGCTTTTTTCACAGCCATATCACATTGGCAGTTCATAGTCATCCTATGATCAACCAATACTCCAAGGTCCTTCTCCTCTTCCGTTACTTCTAATTGACGCGCCCCCAACTTATAACTAAAATTCTTGTTATTAATCCCTAAATGCATAACCTTACACTTCTCACTATTAAATTTTATCCTATTACTATTACTCCAGTTTACAAGGTCATCCAGATCCTCCTGTATAATATCCTGATCCTTCTCTGAATTGGCAATACCTCCCAGCTTTGTATCATCTGCAAACTTTATTAGCACACTCCCACTTTTTGTGCCAACGTCAGTAATAAAAAGATTAAATAAGATTGGTCCCAAAACCGATCCCTGAGGAACTCCACTGGTAACCTCCCTCCAACCTGACAGTTCGCCTTTCAGTAGGACCTGTTGCAGTCTCCCCTTTAACCAATTCCTTATCCACCTTTTGATGTTCATATTGATCCCCATCTTCTCCAATTTAACTAATAATTCCCCATGTGGCACGGTATCAAATGCCTTACTGAAATCTAGGTAAATTAGATCCACTGCATTTCCTTTATCTAAAAAATCTGTTACTTTCTCAAAGAAGGAGATCAGGTTGGTTTGGCACGATCTGCCTTTTGTAAAACCATGTTGTATTTTGTCCCATTTACCATTGACTTCAATGTCCTTAACTAATTTCTCCTTCAAAATTTTTTCCAGGACCTTGCATACTACAGATGTCAAACTAACTGGCCTGTAGTTACCTGGATCACTTTTTTTTCCTTTCTTAAAAATAGGAACTATATTAGCAATTCTCCAATCATTCGGTACTACTCCTGAGTTTACAGATTCATTAAAAATTCTTGCTAATGGGCTTGCAATTTCAGGAATTGCCAATTCCTTTAATATTCTTGGATGAAGATTATCTGGGCCCCCCGATTTAGTCCCATTAAGCTGTTTGAGTTTCGCTTCTACCTCAGATATGGTAATATCTACCTCCATATCCTCATTCCCATTTGTCATGCTACCATTATCCCTAAGATCCTCTTTAGCCTTATTAAAGACTGAGGCAAAGTATTTGTTTAGATATTGGGCCATGCCTAGATTATCTTTAACCTCCACTCCATCCTCAGTGTTAAGCAGCCCCACTTCTTTCTTAGTTTTCTTCTTATTTATATGGCTATAGAACCTTTTACTATCGGTTTTAATTCCCTTTGCAAGGTCCAACTCTACTAGACTTTTAGCCTGTCTCACTTTATCCCTACATGTTCTGACCTCAATTAGGTAGCTTTCCTTGCTGATCCCTCCCATCTTCCACTCCCTGTATGCTTTCTGCTTCTTCTTAATCACCTTTCTAAGATGCTTGCTCATCCAGCTTGGTCTACAACTCCTGCCTATGAATTTTTTCCCCTTTCTTGGGATACAGGCTTCCGATAGCTTCTGCAGCTTTGATTTAAAGTAATCCCAGGCCTTCTCTACTTTTAGATCCATAAGTTCTTCAGTCCAATCCACTTCCCTAACTAATTTCCTTAATTTTTGAAAGTCAGCCCTTTTGAAATCAAAAACCCTAGTTGCAGATTTATTTTTGTTAATCCTTCCATTTAGTTTGAACTGAATTAGCTCATGATCACTTGAGCCAAGATTGTCCCCTACAACCACTTCTTCTATGAGGTCCTCGCTACTCACCAAAATTAAATCTAAAATGGCATCCCCTCTAGTCGGTTCAGCAACCACTTGATGAAGGAATCCATCAGCTATCGCATCTAGGAAAATCTGAGCCCTATTATTATTACTAGCACTGGTCCTCCAGTCTATATCTGGGAAGTTAAAGTCTCCCATGATCACGCAGTTTCCATTAGTATTTACTTTATTAAAGACATTAAAAAGGGCTCTATCCATATCCAAATTAGATCCCGGAGGTCTATAGCACACCCCAAGCACTATCGTAGGAGAGGCTTTACTAGTTTTCTTCCCCAATGTAATTTTTGCCCACACGGACTCTGTCTTATCCATTGCATCGCTTCTTATTTCTTTACATTCTACCTCATCATTGATATACAATGCTACTCCACCACCTTTACCTTTGTTTCTGTCTTTCCTAAACAGCACATACCCTTCAATATCTGTAGTCCAGTCATGACTACTATTCCACCATGTTTCTGTTATCCCTATAATATCTGGTTTCACTTCCTGCACCAGTAGCTCTAGTTCCTCCATTTTGTTACCTAGGCTCCTTGCATTGGTGTATAAACATCTTAATTTTTGCTGTTTGGCCTCGCTCACATTTTGTACCCGATTAGGCACAGTCATTCTACAGCCAGTATAACCTATTAGACTAGTATCCACACTGCCCTCGCTCCTTATATACATTCTCCTACCCACAGCTGTATCCTTTCTTACTTCGTCTTCTTCCCTCTCAATGCTAAAATCTGGCGTGGAGATTTCCTGGACATCTCCCATCCATCTCCCCCTAATTCCTAGTTTAAAGCTCTCTTAATCAGTTGTGCCAGCCTCCATCCTAGAAGTCTATTTCCTTCCCTACTCAGATGAAGTCCATCCCGAGAGAACTGTCCTCTGTCCATGAATGCCTCCCAGTGGCCATACATCCCAAAGCCCTCCTTATAGCACCACTGCCTAAGCCATCTGTTGACAGTCATAATCTTGTCACACCTTTGTTGCCCTTCTCTAGGAACAGGAAGGATCCCGCTAAAGATCACCTGAGCCTCAATTTCCTTAAGCGTCTTCCCCAGCCTAGCATAGTTTCCCTTAATGCTTTCCAGCGAGAATCTAGCCATATCATTTGTTCCCACATGGAGGATAATTAGGGGATTCTTTCCCGCTCCCTTTAGGATCCTTTTCAACCTCAGGTCTACATCCCGTATCTTAGCACCCGGAAGACAGCACACCCTTCTATTCTCTGGATCAGCTCTAGTTACAGGCCTGTCTATTCTTCTCAATAAAGAGTCCCTGATCACATAGACCTGCCTTTTCCTGGTGACAGTGCTATTCTCCAGTCTCTCCCCTGTTCCCTCTGGCTGCAAGTTCTTTCCATTCCTATTTTCCCTTATAATCCTCTTCAACCCATCCTGTATCCTCCTGGGGCTCATATTTGGTGTATTCTCCCTTGACTCTTCCGCTTTTCCTATAGGACTAGCCTCTCTTCTCTTCTTCCTTACCCTTCCACCTTCAACAAGTACCTGCTGAGCCCCTTCTTCATTTTACAACTCTGCAAACCTATTCCTAAGCTCTATTTCTCTTTCACTAGCCCGTCTTTTCCTCTGCCTGGTTCTTTTAGTCACATGCTTCCACTGACCACTTTCCTCACCCAGTCTCCCCTCAAAATTCCCCAGCCCTGCTTCCATCCGTGAGTCTGAGCTTTTCCCTTCAGATACTTCATATCTTTGCTCCATCATCTGCTCAAACCCCTTCCTAAACTCAACGAGACTTTCCACCTGCATCTCCAAACCTCGGATCTTTTCCTCCATCAGCTCTATCAGACGGCATTTCATGCAGAAAAAACTCTTACTGGTTCCCCCCTCCAGGATCATGTACATACCACAGCTTCCACATCCAGTCATCCTCAATGTGTCTTCCACTACAGGAGTTACTCCCACAGCTGCCTCTGTATCTGTCATCGCCTTTCCACCTAAATCCTGTTAATCTGGGAAACACAAGCCACACCAAAAAGACCACCCCCCCAGCAAAAGCAAACCCCAAACAAGCACCACAATACAAACTCCCCTTGCAAACTCCCACTCAAACTCCCCTGTTTAGAACTCTGTTTGCTAGCTCCTGTGCCGCTGCAGCTATCTGATGAAAGGTATCTGATCCTTGGTTGTCTGAATATAAACATTTTAAAGGTTCAGAGGCAGTGATACCTAGTGGATAGAGCACTGAGTTCTATTCCAAGCTTGTCTACTCCTGCTGAGTAACCTGGTGCAAGAGTCTTTGCCTTCCTGTGCCTCAGTTTCTCCCATCTGTAAAATGGGCATAATGATGCTTACCTCTCCTGGGAAAAGTGTTGAAGTCTCTGGCTGAAAAGTACTGATTAGAAGAGCTAGGTATTTTTATTAGAATTCCTGCATAATTGAGAACCCATATAGGCGAGGAATACTGCAGAATGATATTTCCATCAAGGGTTTCTCCAGGTAAACATCACAATGAAAAAGAAAGTCTAAAAGTCTGATCCAAAGTCCATCTCAGTCAGTGCAAAGATTTCCACTGACTAATAGGCTTTGGATCAGACCCTACTCTAGCACCAGTATAGTCAATCAATTATATAGCCATCTGCAGTACTGAAACAGAGCTGCTTTTCTTGTGTATAATTCATTAGCGTTGTAATCCTTCTGAGGAGCGTGACTGATTTCTGGAAGTGCCCCTATTATTACTACCTCCTTTAAATGTTATTGGAGACATAGTCACTGAACAGGCTTGGGATTGAATTCTGAAAGTGCATCTCTTATTATAACAGTCTCAATGACAGTGGATATATGGAGACTAAATGGACTGGGGGCTCCGATGGGAAAGTGTATTTATTAATCATGTTAGAATTAGGAGCATAATGAGGCTCAGCTTTACACTTCCAACACTCCCAGGATATGAATGAACAGGAATTCTTCTGAGATGGTCTGGCAGCATTTGCATTTCCAGTAGAACTGGGGAAAAATATTCACAGTTCCCTCCATCCCCAAAAATATGCTTGTGCTTGAGATTGCAGAGCGGGAGGCAATGTTAGGAAAATTTGACAGTCAGTGAAAGTATGTGTGTGGTTCTCCTTCACTCGAAACATAGTGGCAAAAGGTTCCCATTACTTTCTAAGTGTCTAGCTTGGTTGATTGGATTTAGTAGCATGTCACATGGTAATGGCTCTGGTTTCCTGACTGATTAGCTCTGCCTCATGCAGTTAGGACTGTTGCCAAAAAACCATGCCTCATTTGCTAAGGAATGGCCAAATAAGAAAAATAGGATGATAGGAAGCAACGTTGTTCTGGCTCTTGACACACTTATTACCATCCTGAAGGTCTCTAAAGGACAGAAAAGAGACAGCATATCTGCTTGAATACATCGAAAGAGACCAGTCCATTCACCAGTGATACCTGAGAAGACAGCAGGCCAACAGTCTTTTCCTGCAAGAACTCCAAACCTCTATGAGCCCTGTAGATTAGACTTCAGTGGAATCTCTCTAGAATGCAGAATGGAGAGAAGATCAGTGGATATGTTAGGGACTTGTCCAGTGGGATCATTCAAATTACAGAGCCAGAAATCATCACAGGAGGGGAGAAGTTGGCCTCATCCTCTATGTATCTCTCCCTGCACGCAATTGCAGGGATAGGTGCCTTGGCTTGCAACAACTTGTTGCCTTAGGTTTCCATCTGCCAACCCTGCAACACTGGAGCACAACTGCCTGCAACTTGATCTGAGGTATCAGACAAAAACCTGGAGCTCGTAGGCAAGCTTCACTGTATCTAGGTTCAAACTTAAAGCAAAATTCAGTGGGTGCAAGAACACACTAAATTAATCACCACCTTCCCCTGAAGCTCCTGCAACATCAGCCTTTCCACAGTTCCAGCCTCTCACCCTCATCTTCAAAGTGCTGCACAACTCCACTTCTGGTGTCACCATGTTCTACATTACCTCTGAGATTGCTCTCTTCTGTATGGGCCTGATCCAAGCTTAGTGAAGTCAGTTGGAAGATTCCTATTGGCTTCAATGGCTCAGTGAGACCCTATTCTACTCAAACTGCTTCTTTTGTCCCCTTCCCAGCTTTGTGCTTTCATTTGTGGTTCCTGTTCTTCATGAGAGCTGACTGCCTTTCTGCTCCTCTTTCAAGGGCCTTTGAAATCCACTTTTTGCAGAGCTTTTCTACATTGTTCACAGCAGTGATGTCTCCATGTCTTCTTGTGTGTATTTGGATGGTTAACAAACCATGTATCTCTGAATTATCTTGTAGAAGCACAGAGGCAGAGCCTTTTAAAGAGTCTTTTGTAAAACACCATGTTTGTTGGAAACTATCAATCAATTTGCATTAACTCCTACAAACCCAAATGTTGGTGTTTCACATAGTTCTAACAGATGAAAATGTTTTCTGCAGCCTTAATTTTGAAATTTAGGGGTAAATGATTTTTAAATATCCAACTACATATTTTACATAAGTGAAAATTTGATGCTAAAGATTCAGTAAGACAATCACTAGTCTGTATTTGTCCTACAGCAAACCCAAGTGTCACCTGGGGTCCTAAAGTTTTATTACAGCAGAAATTACTGCATTTCCTGATATGAGCCATTTATATAGGCACCGTAATGACAGTTGTGCTTGGGACATTTTTTAAATGTCTCAACAATAGTATATTTTTTTTCTGCTATTAGTATTATCTGGTGGTCAAAGTGGCTTGAAAGAAGCAGTAGGGTTCTCACGTGACAGGATAGAAATGCCATAAAGAGGGTCCAAAGGGCACCTCTTCCCAGGACTGCTTGAGTTGCAGTCTGAAAAGAATCAGAAGGATAGCCATGTTAGTCTGGATCTGTAAAAGCGGCAAAGAGTCCTGTGGCACCTTATAGACTAACAGATGTATTGGAGCATAAGCTTTCGTGGGTGAATCCGATGAAGTGGGTATTCACCCACGAAAGCTTATGCTCCAATACATCTGTTAGTCTATAAGGTGCCACAGGACTCTCTGCCGCTTTTAGTCTGAAAAGAGGATTCCTGTGAAGACTGGTCTATTTTGATTACAGTGGTAATGACTGAAATTTTCTGTGCTTGGCATGAAGTCTCCAACAGTTTCTGTCCAATTATCTGCACTGTGACAGAAAATGAAGTTGAGAGTCCACAATGGCTTCACAGCATTATGTTGAAGGTGTTAACAGCTAATTTCATTGCAGCTCGCAAAGATCTGGGCCTTGATTCAGCAAGATACTTGAGCACATGTCTATCAGGACCTTGCTTTGGGTTAGCATATAAAAGGGTAGGCACCTATCTGAACCTTTGTGGGAGATGGAGACTATCAAATGTTCTAAGGAAGAATTTGTCAATGGAAGATATCAGAATTTGGCAGAGCATAAAGCTACCCCACGGGTCATGAGTAACGAAGTAAACAAGATTATAAACGTTGGGAATTTGGCTACACTACAAAGCTAATAGCATGAGAAGCGACTTCTAGTTTCCAGCACAGCAGAATAATGAAACACTAAGATAAGGACATTGGATAATGAATTGTAAAAAGGATAAACAACTATCGTATATATATGACTGTATAATCAGAAATAAAATGCTTTTACCAGCAACTGTCTCAGTTGTGCTGCAAGCCAGCCTGCTAACAGCGGCAAACCTTAAACCAAACATTTTTTTTGTTGTTGAGGTTTTATCAAAAGTGTTTTTTTTTAACCCTTCTGCAGCCTTCTGCCTGACAGCACACTGTCCATGACTGCGACTAAACCCTCACTGAACCATTCCCCCATAGCTTTGGTCACCCTTCAGTAGTAGCTTCCAGTCTATATGGTGATAGGCATGGGCCTCTCTCCATTCAGTGCTCACAGCTCCTTCATGCATGAGACATAAATTAGTTCTCTTCTTTTATGGAAGATGCTTTCAGAGGGGCCAGGAGTCGCTTTGTTTCATTTAGTGACAGCAGCTGATCAGAATGCCACTGTGGCCCTATTTCAATTACCCGATATAGTGTCATCTCTGTTAGTCATATCCTGATCTGGAGCCCTACACCACCTATTCCACTGGTTTCAATAGACATGGACAGGAGGGTGAAGTTAAGGGAATAATTATGCCCACTGCATGTATTATGGTTTATGTAGTCTGACCATTACAATGAAAAAGAACTACTGATTATTTCATTATCACAACATTATTATGTGTTCTTGCCTCCTGAGCATCTACTGCCTCAGTTTCCCTTGAGGTGTCTTCCATGGGCATGGGAGCTGCTGTGGTGTGCTTTTACAGGAGATTTTTTTTTTGTGCTTTGGTGGCACTTTAGCTAAGTCACAAAGATTGCCCCTTCTGCCGTATAAAGAAAACCCAAATAAACTATCTTCCACACCAGACAATGGCCTGTCCCTTCTATAGTCTTTACATTAAAATGGAGTTAAGGGTGAAAGTACATATCAGTATCTTAGTGGCAAAACACATTACAGGGCTGCCATAATTATCCTAAAACTAAGTACTATAAACACAGGAAAATCGGAGTTAAAGTTACATGAAATGTTATGGTATGAAAATGCACAGCTGAGGCACCAACCAACCTGAACTCTGCCTTGTAGTGACACCATAATATGTAGTGACACCAAAATATGAAAATCAAATGCATCTTTAACAGTCAATTTTCCTCCAATCTTAGACCATAAACATTTAAATAGCTTAATCATAATTGTGTGATTATTACATGGTGTCATGAATGGGCAGAATTAAGGTTGTTGATTCCTACAGTAGGGGGTTGGAAATTAGCCCCCCCCCCAGCAATTTCATTAAGGGCAACAGATATCACTGTCATGCCCTTCCCAGGTATTCAGTCTTTGCCATCACATGGCTCATCTCATCAACATCTGTGAGAGACGTTATCTTATTTCTGTCTGCAAAGCTATGAAAAGGACAACAGAAGTCCCCCTCTACTATAGGTCTGATTTCGTAATTATACAGCTTGCATCTAATGCTAGATTTAAATATAAACATTATGAGCCTGATTCTTCCATCACGTGAATTTCATACCAGGGTACTTCCAGAATTACTTCTGCATTTACACCAGAGAAAATGAAAGCAGAATCAGGTGCATGGTGTCTCCCTATAGCAAAACCACCTGAAGACAAAAAGTCATGAATCAATCCTTTGAGAGAACTGGATCACCACCATTGGCCTGAGATTGCACAGTGACTGCAGTTTAAAAGATGAAGAGATGACTACTACTAGTGGTATGGCTAAGTCTAATGAATACCAACCCAAAGGCAGGAAGGGGAAACTCAGACTGTTAATCCAGTCCCTATGTTCATTATTGCCTAAATCTGAAAGGCAAGATGGCCGGGAGCCTCTCAGCTCTGATGGTGATGTCAACCCAGCAGCACAAGGCCTCAGAGGTCAGAACCGAGGCCAGAGCTGTGCCTCAGCAAGAGATGAAGCCTAATGCCTTTCCAGAGTGAACAGGGGATCACAGTTGGGTTTTTTTAAGGGGTGGGATAGGAGGTAATGGCACAGGTCATGTTCGGAGCTTGACTAAGTCTCCTAGTGTTCCGCTAAGACTCTGCATCTCACAGCCATCCGGCTCAGAGCTCCCCTTCCAGCCATGATACAGGAATTCGCGCACCTTCCAACCTAAAGAGAGCTATATTCTATTAGCACACAGTTATCAGACAGAGACCCTGAGGGGACGGATCCTAGCTAAGTCCAAGCCCACAGAAAACACTGGACGGAAACATCCTATAGAAATTCCCAGAATGAGTAACATTAACCTGAGCTGACAACAAAAAAATTCTGAACTGGAATCAACTATAAGCCTCACTATATTCCATGACTCTCCAAATTCTCTTGTATAAGAGACTGCAAGTAAAAATAGTAGGTAAAGGCCAAGTTTTGTGGGTAAAACCCCTCTCATACCTCATGTAAGTTATAGGTGAAGGCTTCTCACTGGGGCTAGTTGCTGTGTTGAATCTAAACAGCCAAGTTCACCCTCTATAGTGACTGTCCAATCTGTACCAGCAAGTCCACTGTAAGGGGTGGGGAGTGACAGCATATCCCCTTACAGAGGACAAACAGCAGTGCCTGGTCAGAGCAAGTGCCTAGGGAGTGGCCACGCCATGTATTACAAAGATCCTAGTCCTTTGATGGCCAGGTCCCAGCAGGGCTCTTTTTCTCTAAGGGTGCCTCGACTCAGTGCACTGAGTGGAAGAGGAGCCATATTTGTAGAAGTTGCTCCATACTCCTAGAGGGAAACACTCCAGCTATTAAATATACTCCAAAATATATATCACTTAGTGAATCACTAGTGTGGCATTGCTCTCCCCCAGCAGATCATTTCTATCTCTTTAAAACAAAACACACACATCCCCAAGATTCAATAAAAAACCATTGAAATGACAGTACCCTTGCAAAACTTGGAATACAGAATCCTCCTGAGAAAGTCCAGAAGACCTGGATGCATCATCTGTATAACATGCATCCAAGGCTGGAAAATCACCCATAACACTTGAATTGTCCGGTAACTTAAAGCACCCAGTGGTTACCTGGTTCCTTGACCACTCACTTGTCCATTGCTACCCTGCACTAGTGTGAGGGGAGGGGACAAAGCTAGCAGGACTGGCCTGAGGGAAATCAGCAGTACAACAGGAGATTCTCCTTTATGCTGGTCTCATACAGTTCCACCCCTCTCCTGCAGGGTTGGGGCCCCTGGTCCCAATGGGATCAGTTGGGATCATATGAGCAGCTGAATTCATATGGCGTGCTGTCTTCAAACTGCACAGACATCCCAGTAGATGTGTATGAATTAATGCTTGTCCAAGCAGCATTAATATTTACCCTGTACTTGGAATCCCAGCCAGGGAAGATGCCAAATGAGAAGCCAAATGGCAGCTAACAGCCACGCCACCAAGGAGAAAAGAGATCAGGCCATGTGTATGGAGAGAAGACTGCATGTTGCAGTTTCCTATCTCTGTGGATCCCCAGAACACATAGAGACTGGAGGTAACACAACTATCTATTTCCTCTACAGCCAAAAGAAACAGATATGAACCTTGTGGAGTTTCCCGGTCCCTCTAGCCCACTTTTATGAGTACCTGTAATGGGCTAGGATGTGGCTGTGTATTTGTACATCAAGATGAACTGATGCATCCAATTTATGATGATTTTTTTGCTAGACTGACATTAGATACAAATAAGAATCTCATGAATGACTGAAACTTAGAGCACAGCTCCTCACCATTATTACTAAATGCAAACTGATGAATAAATTATACAATGTGAGTCCTATCTGAGCATCCTGCATGTCATTGTTCATGTTGTCTGAAGTACAACAGAATAGGATTATCTGACTGCCATCCTCCTGGGACTCTCTCAGAAATTAGGTTTCTCATGCAGCTATTTCGGTGAGTAACATTTCCAATAAACAAATTCAATAACTCAGCATAGCAAAGAGTATGAAGCTAGAGAGTTTGGAAACATGTCCTTCAACTAGCTATCAGCCTATCTGTGCCATCACCCCCAACACATGAATTTCAGTCTGAATTAAAAGTGGGTTTAAACTGCAACCCCAGCTCCAAGTACCCCTCTGAATCCTGGGAAAACTTGGATAAGCATTTTGCAGTGGGTCCCTCTTCATACTGTATTGAAGCCAAAATCCCAGATCCCAAACACTTACAATGTTTTGGGAAGTACAGAAACATATCCAAACCTTGCACCCCATCCCTCGTTGTAATCTATGTCTCGAGCATCTGAACACTTTCCGGTCAGCACTGATTTACAAAATAACTCATTTAGATAAAACACATTCATAGATCTGGAAACAGGTCACTGAAGCGTGTACGTATTTTAGAATCATCAGCAATATGATTTCATAAGACCCCCTCACAGTAGATCATGTGCTTTGGCTTCCAGAAGAAAGCATGGGTTATGTCATCTACACGTATGCAATGTGAATATTTTCTTCAGCTGACACCTATTTTTTTTTAACTTGGAGCTCTATTTTTGTTTTCCAGCAGCTGATTATTTCCCTCCCACTGGAGCTGTTAAAACTCCAGAAATTATTCTTGCTAAAACTAAAGAGGCCATGTTGTGTCTGAGGCAGCGTTTCATAACAGGAAGCAGGCAGCGAATGCATTCAAGCAAAGTGCAGAAACACTTGGCATGACCCTCCTCAGAATACGGAGAGGCAAGTTTGCAAGAGGGCTGTCAGTCAGTTGGGGCTAACAGGTGAAAACTTTGACAAAAGGAAATTTAAAACAAATGCAAGTTTGACTTTGAGAATTATTTCCTCCATTTTCTGACCAGCTCCTCTTAATACGGTAATTTAATGAACACGATGAGACTTTACCACAAATGTTCCATGCGGTACCAGTTGTGATTCATGGATCACTGGTTTGTAGAGATGGCTGGTCACATGACACAGGCTACTCCTCCTCATTCCCAGCTACTACAGATCACTAAAACACTAGCCCATTGAATACTTTCCCCACTACCATTTTTCCATAGGAGTGATTACTGTAGTTGCCATAGGAAGATATGAGATTGAACTAGGGATAGCCTCGTCTGTGTGATCACAAATAGGAGGGAAATTTGAGATACCTGATTAAGGTGTGGCCCACGTTGGATAGGTCTATGCTGCAATAAGAGGCATGACTGCAGCACCAGTAGACATACACAAACTAGCTTTGATCTAGCTCCAACAATAGCAGTGAAGCTGTGGCAGCATGGGCTAGCTGTTTGAGTACATATGAAGGGTATCAGGTGGCCTTGTATAACCCATGCTGTTGCGGCTTCACTGTAATTATTATTTGAGCTAGCTAGATCAATGCTAGCTTGGGTGTATCTGCACATGCTGATTGCAGTATAAGACATCCCTCCCTTACCATAAACTCTATTGCTCAACCATCTTCTGACCTCATTTTTCTTTTAAAGAAAATACTTCCCCACAAGGAAAACTGGATTATTAATGAGCACAGCATGATCAAGCTGTGATCTTTCCAGCTTAACAAGGAAGTGTGCGTTCCTTAATAAACTCATTGTCTCTGGATGCTTATTGCCTTCTATCCCTTCAAGTAATCCAGCTTTTGATGCTTACAAGTGTCTTCAGCAACTAGGCGCATTTGATTTCCCATTTTATTATGTTGCTGGTTTCATATATTCTCCTTTTCATTTGAATTAGTATTGCAAGAGATCCTCAGAGGAGTTGGATAAACATCCTATGCTTGCTGGAGATTCAAATTACTAATGCTAAGGCACTTTTCACACCTTGAAGGATCCTTGTTTACAAGTAGTCAGCATTTTGTTTTTTGTTCGTAAACTTTTCAAATTATATTGGACAAGATAGGACAAGAATTACAAAGCTATAGCCATATGTTAGTGCGTATTTGTGCATGCCAAATTCTGCTCTCAGTTACCCCATTGTAGCCCAGCAGAATTCGGCCCACACCATCCTTGAAGTGCCTTGATTCATGCCATTACTGACACTCTCAGATGCATATACGCACAAAGAGACATACGCCCATATAAACGTCATGTGCCAATGAATATTTTGGTGTATTTGGGATCACAATACTTAGGAGAATTCCATAAAAAAAATTTAAGGTGATGTGATCCCACGGAAAAAATTCTGCACCAGTCTAGTGCAGGTTATGCAGATGATCACTTCTTTTGTATGGCTGAAGATCAGCAATGTTAAATATCCAAGTCTATGTCAGAGATACAATTGATTGCTTCAGAGACACAGAATGGAAGTCAGAAATATCACCAGGATATGATCATTTGGGACCTTGGTTAATGAGCATTGTGTCTCAGTCCCCACTTATGCAGAAGGTAGGTATAGTAGAGCGAGCTTGGAGAGCTTGGAGTCCGGGATGTGGTGCAACGCTTGAGTCCTGAGCCACAGTCAGCAAAGCCAGGCTATGCTACGAGCAAAAGTCAGGCCCTGTCATAAAGCAGAAGCTTGCTTACAGGTTCACTGTCTGGTATATGAACTTGGCAAAGATACAGCTAGTGTTGCTAAAACATAGGCACTCCTAAGTACTACTAGATATTGAGTATTCATGTGAACACATTCCAGAAGGCTAGCACAGGTACACCCCAACCTAGAGTTCTCAAGTAAAGGCATGAATACAATCCTTGGAGATGGCACCGGAACACATCTGTCCCCAGTAAAATGAGGATGGGATGACAGAATAATGAATGGGGATGTTTTGTTCAAATCAGCAGGTACAAGATGTAGGGTTGGTAACTAATCACGTCAGTAGTGTTATAGGTAACTTGTTTGTATCAACGTATAAAAAGGAGAAGTCATAGAAGGGGCACCTTTGTCCGGCCTAGGGAGCAGCAGAAACTCCACTGCTGACTGAGCTGGTCTATTGTCAGAGTCATACTTGTGTTATTGTACCTGTAACCACAGAGCCAGGGTGCTAGGACTGTGCTTTGTCGATAATAAACCTGGCCAAGCATCTTCCCCACCACATTGAGCTTGTGGTCTTTCTTTATAAGAAACATCCAGGTCTGCTGAACTAACAGGCTGCACTCTCTGCTAGTGGTGATAACACCGGAGCTCCAAGAACAGGAGCACTGAGCAGCTGTAACAGCTTAGTAGCCTGCATAGCGCTGCTACAGCAAGAACATTCCACAGCACTTAACAACAATAGGCACATCTGCCATGTGATGTGTGGATTTGGTTCAAAGTGGACCATATTTTCCATGGGAGTGAAAAACAACTGGGTTCTTTGGTTGGATCCTTAATAAGGTCTTTGTTCAGGACACTGGCCTCCTTCCATTTTGCTCATCGTTGATCTTCGGCAGGGGGAAGGGAATGACCGAGTCTTCAAACTATAGGTGACCATTGAAACGGACAGATAAAGTGCCCGCATTCGTAGATTTAGCAGCACAGGACCATACATATGAGACTTCCTTACATATCATGCCTATAATATAGAGAAGTAAATGGAAAGTGGGAGGGATTAATTTATAGATGTATGTTTGAGATAGCTTCTTAAGTTAAAGTGAAGTTTACAATAATTCAGATTAACACTTTATCAATGGAGAGTAAGGTCATTTTGTGGCAAAGGAGGAAGATACAGGTTTTAAGCAAGACCATCTTTTTTTATCTGGGGGCAGGCTGAGTTCTCTGGGTCATCCATGACACACAATTCAAGTATTTGTTCTCAAGTCCATTTTTAATATTATATGCAGGTCCAAATCTGCAGAATTTCTGACCTCATCCTGTCCACAGACCTCCCAGAGATATCAATACGATGATGTATGTGGAAGGATTACAACACTGGCCCTTTTGGCTGTAAATTATTCCTCTGACACTGTTTCTGTGGGAACAATGTAACTTTCTCCTGCTCTAATCAGAGAGCTAAATTGGTTACACAGCAGTGTCCTGCATCTGAAAGGCTAAAGGAGAAACTATGAACTTATTCAGACAAACTAGCATGAAAGGGAATTTGAGGAAGACATCTGCTGTGTACAAACATTTATCTTCAGTGGCAATAGCAATAAGTATACAAGCCATAAATTGCCCTTGGTCCAAATCTGCTTCTAGAGTTTAGTTGTGCATGATGACAGTTCATCTATAAGCATAGTTTGTATTCCAAAAATCTCTCTTTAGAAAAAAATGAAATATTCACATGGAGCTGCAATGCAGTTTTGATTATATCTAATCAGGAAGTGTATTAGAATCAATTTTGAATTCTGCTTCCTAAGTTTCTGTTCCTTCTAGTTATAAATCTCATTGTCCTTGTCTATACCGTGATGTCCATACAAGATAAATGAATGCAGATTTTGTCTAGAGATGCACCAGTTTCCCGCCTTTCCTCCTCCTTACCCCACGGCGTGACTGATTCTACACACATTGTGAAGAGGTGAAATATTTTTAGGGTTGACCTGAAGGGATGGGATCAGATGCTCTAGAAATAAGACTTCTTTACTGTTATGAAAAGTTTATCAGCGGAGGGGGAAAGGGTGAAGTAGGAGGGCCATCAACAGCCTTGAATAAATCAGCAATGCTGCTGCTAGCATAGCCATACCTATAGCAAAGGGCATGCTGTAGCCTAGAATGGCATAATCCAAACATGGTAGTTGTCTGTTTAGGAGCAATGATCCTGGTTTGTAAGGGTCAAGGCTGATTCCCCACTCTGGTACTTCGAGTGCAGAAGATGGGGACCTGCAAGGATTCTAAAAATTAATAGTGGCCACTCCAGGCTTGTATTAAGCTTGTTACAGATTCTCTCTGACCTTAGATGGGGAGATGCTGCCACAACCCAAGTGCAGAACCCCTTTGAGAGCCCAGGAAGGCGCACTTGGGAATTTCTTCCTGTCGGGTACCCTCAAGCCCTTTCGCTCCCCCCCACACACTCTGGGGAATAGCTGAGAAAGAAAAAAAATCAGCTGTTGCCACCAGCTAATTAAACAACATGTGCACAAACCTCTTAAGTCACAAAAATCCAATTCCGTTCTTTAAAAAAGTAAGTTTTAATAATAATAAATAATAATAATAATTAATAATAATAAAAAGAAAATACATCTGGGAATTTAGACATTTGCTAGATTAAAAAAAACAAACTACAAGGATTAAGCATCAAGAATAGCTTTCTTGAGGTCCATCTTAAAGGTCACAAGCAAAAAAAAAGCACCTGGGGTTAGCACAGAGGAATCCACAAGTCATAATAAAATAAAAGGAATAAACCTAATCATGTCTTCCTAGACATTTCCTGAGCTACCTACACATCTGGGGTTTTAAATGAGTAGTTTCTAGGGATGATACTAATGATTTTTTTCATACCTGGCCCAAGCTCTTACAGCATAGCTCTGTCCTGTCTGCCTCTCCCCAGAGAACACCAGACAGACAAAAGGAGAGTCTTGTTTCAATTTTAAAAAGTTCTGCCTTCCCATTGGCTCTTTTGGCCAGGTGCCCACTCACTTCTTTTTACCAATGCCTGCAGTCAGACTTTTTAACCCTTTACAGACAGAGCAATTAGAGAACAGCTACTAAGAGGGATTTTACAGCTATTGGCTGGCTGGGTGTCCATAAAAGTGAGCTCCCTCCTGCCCCCTCCATCACAGTAAGCAAAATGGAAATGACTTTTCTGTCCATCCCTGAGCCCTCATCTCTGCATGCAAATTCTTCTAGTCATAATGCATTACAATGAGGCAACATGTTTCTCATTATTCTCTTTGTGCCCTCCCAGGACTCCACCAAATATCCTTATGAGCAACTTTCAAGTAGAAATTCCAGAAGCAGATAGAACTGTGCTCCTGCAAAGTGACTGACGGCTCCAATGCGCTGTTAAGGCACCAGCTGGCACTGGCGGGGTGAGGAACTGCACCATTTGAGCCAGAGCTCCAAGTGGCGCTGCATCTGATTGACGCACAGTGAGCTCTGGAGACCTCTGCTGTTGCACACCTCCAGGGAGTTTAACAGGTTCTCCCCCAACAGCAACACTCTAGCTTTGCTGACCCGTGCAAAAGTGGATGGGGCTCAGCGCAGTTTGGTCCTGATTTTGGCCCAGAGTCAGGGTTGGATCTGTTGTGGGACTTTCATATAAAAGAGAGACAGTGATGCATGTAGATTGTTCATATGTAGAGCATCCTCAAATGGCACTTACGAACACGTAGCATTGTTCTTAAGTGTGTATGACCAATAAAGTTAGTTATGCTCTGCAAATGGCTTCCTGGGTGCAGCTCTTAACAACAAGGCAGGACTGTAAGGCAACCTCCACGCTCAGTCTAGAGAGATGAGGGAAGAGACAAAACTTGGTGTGGGGCTAAATGCAGAGTTAGCCAGAGAGGTGAAACTGGAGTCAAACCAAGAGTGAAAAGGAAAGAAAAAGTGCTCATCTATTTCCTCCCCAATCCTCCACCACTTGGGGGCTTGAGATATGTCAAAAAACAGCACTGGAAAACTCCTAGGTCAACCTAAAGAGAGATGGAGCGCCAGCAGTAAGATGAAATTAGGCAGCCTAATGAGAATGCAGTTTTACTACATCCAAGAATAATAAAACCATTTTTTGCATGATCTAAACCCTTTAGAACTGGCAGGTGCTTCAGTTAAGTCCCTGAGGACACAGCTGTTGAGCTCATACCAAAGCCTGCTTCTTTGCAAAGTTTTAGTTAAACGTATACCACACCCTGTATATCAAATACAGAGAACAGCAGGAGAGAGACTAGAAACAGATATAGTCAAAATTCATATAATTTGTGCCATATAATTTCTGTGTACACCTAGTTGTTCATCTAAACTGATAACCTGTCTCCACCAGTGAGTTAGTTGTACCAGAAGTTTGGGGGGGGGGAACGCAAAAAACAAACAAACCCAGACACCCCCCCATACACACACAACTTGAAACAAAACAAAACATAACATGGATGGTCAATTATGGAATGCTATATCATATGCTGAAACCTCTACCTGTCCCCAGATGATGATCATATCATGGGCATGAGAAAGAATAGCTCCTTAATGTTTATTAGTAACTGCACATACTATCATCATCATACAAGTAACACACCTAATACTAGAAGGAAGTATCTAGGTGGCAATGGGGGCAACCTTCTCTCTTTTCTGTAGTTTTGACCAAAATGTACAGACTGGCTAAAGATTTTGGTTGACCTAAAGTCTCAAACTGGGCACCTGACACCCAAACACCTTCCTTCCCCCCACAGCCACATTTGAAAATATGGGCTTCAGGGAGCATGTTTCATTGTTTTGGAAATACACCAAGAATCCTTTGAAGTAGGTGGATGGCATGCCAACTTCTTCACAGATCTGCATCTCAATCTTTCCTGACTCACTAAGATTCTCAATGACCTCACTACATTTATCTTAATTTGAGATGCAATTAGATTTAAACTTGCATCTTTAAAAGGTGCCTTCCACTGAGCCACCTGAAATGCTTTCCATACTCTTCCTCTGTTCTTTCCTCATGTGTCTATTCTTCTCGACTTTCCTCCAGACTAGAACATAAACTGTTACAGACAACATTTCTAACACCTTGTCAAGAGTTCCAAGTGATTTACAAATCCTAACACAAATACTCGCCTTTAATTTTTTATGGTTCATTCCCAGCCATCATTTTCACTTTTCTCTGTGGGTTCTATTTTGAAAGAGTGGCTGCAGATCCATTTATTGTGCTTTGCCTCCCAGACAAAGGATACACACAAAAAAGAGCAGGCATCGTCTGCATTTTAATTTCAGTGGTCTGTTTTCCAATGCCTGTTTGTAACTACATCCAAATACATCCTGACAATAACATTCATTTATTCCATAGCTGCAAGTTTCATTGATATAAGTGATAATTTAGAGATTTCACAGCCACAAATCATCCAACTGGAGGCATGCGGGAAGAGCGGAATTGTCACTTTCCTGACAATACAGAAGTAGTTTGCAGAAGATAATTTGATCAGCTAAAAATAAATGTTATTTTTCTAACGATAACCCTGAGACAGCCAGGGGCAGGTTTTCAAAAGAGTGGGTGGGGTTAGTTGTGCTGCTTCTCCTATTATTAGTGGAGTCATGTGGCTGTATCTCTGCATACGGCTTTGAAAATAAAGCAGTTAGCATGCTACTACAGGAGAGTACTAATGGTGGAAGGAAATCTCAAAGCCAGATGCTGCATTTCTCAAGGGCCAGAGGAGTCCTTTGATGATCAAAAACTCTATCCTGAGCCATAGAAAGGATGGAAAATTCAGACTCTTTTATAGGAGCAGGTCTAAAGCACTTTGCCAAACCAGTCACTCAATCCTGCTTTTAACAGCTTCATGTCTCTCGAGAAGACTTGGGTGAAACCAAAAGAGACTGACAACTAGGGCTAGATTGTGGCTAGTCAGCTCCATCCCTGAACAGGGACCACTGTGGAGCCCAGCATCCCCAAAGGCATACCGCAGCAGCTGTGCCTCAGAGAGGCACATTCCCTCCCACAGTTAGTGCATACACATGCCAGGAGAGCCCCTGCTACATGCAGTGGAATGGAGCAGATTGCTCCCCCCTCCTTTGTGCTCCCCCTGCCCTGGGGCCAGTGTGGATGGAGGGTAGAGCTGTATTTGTACCTATTCAGCAGCCTCTTTTGGGGGATTTGCCTCACCAGAAATGTGGGGGGGGAGACTTGGGTGAGCAGTTCCTGCAAACAGAGCAGAGGTAATACCGACATGAACAGCACCTGGGGGCAGCCCCTTAATTCCGGCATTTCCTGCTGCAGTCCTCTTTTCTGGCCTCTCAGCAAGGAGACTGATTCTAAGGCACCGGGATGAGGTTGAGCCATGTTACCTCAGCTGCAGCTCTGGCAGGGCTGGATTAAGGCATCTCCATACAGCAGGGGGACAATGCAGGCTGCACCGTTCAATAGGATGTTGCCACCTGCTCCTCCTGCACCCAGAGGTGCTGTGAGGAGGAGGAGCAGCAGAAGCAAGGCTGGATTACAGCATTGGCACGAGAGACCTGTGCATAAGGCCCCAACTGCTGAGTTCCATGATGAGGTCAAAATCTTAGTTCTCATTTGAAAAATGGTGTGTAGCCTCATGGATGCAAAACAAAAGCTTGAGCACATGAGCAGAGTCTAACTGATGCCTACCTGAGTCTGCAGAGAGTCTGAAGCAATAGCTCCAAGAGATGTGAACTATCCCCTTGGTAGAACTATGGCCCTGCTTTCTCCCTAGCTCACTTGGGGTGGTTTGCTCCTCCAAGGGAGCAGTCCCTGCCCTCCCAAGCCCAGGAACTGGGGCTGCTCTTGGGGTTTGTGAGGAAAAGCTTCTGGATTCACCCCTCCCGGAATACAGACTGGCACAACCGGACCCAGTGTAAACTACACTGGCAATTTGGAGTCTCTCCTTTACACCCACTTATACCAACATAAAACTTATACCACTTCACAAAGCCTCTGAATTTGTCCTCCCCCTAAATCCTAGCCCAGCATGCATCAGGCTCCCTGTAAAATATGGGATGGGTTATCTGAGGGCAGCCTCTTTGATTATAACCAAATCCTGGTCAGGAGTAGAGAAGGGTGCTACAGGATAAGAAATCCAACAGGCATTAAAGAGGAGATGGCAGCACTGGCAAGCAGTTACTAACCTGGAAACAGTAATCGCCATGCAGATGGTAGGCACCAAGAACATTAGAGCTGCCAACATTTATGACAACCCTGCTGATAAACTGTTCGGCTATAGGGTTGGTCCTCAAGCCAATGGGACTCTCTGCAGATGCGGAGTCCGGCAACACGGCGCTCATTGCACGATTGGGGCATTTCCTGGAAGTTACACAAGAATAGGTAGAAACATCCTATTTAGAAACCATTTTGCTTGTAAATTAAATCTGAATCACTGCCTGCCCTTAAATTTCTCAATTTTAAAGTCTCTACTGGATAGTAAGGAAGTAGACTAGATCAGCAACTGAATCATGAGGATGACACCTTAAGTTTCTGGTGACACCCTAATCCACTTGTGTGTCCTTAGATAGTGTCCATCCTTATTGAGTGTTTGGAAAGTCCCTAGCACATTGCAGGTGCTACCAGAAATAAATACAAATATGTATCAATCATTAATTATGTGAAAAAAACTCTTGGGATTTGCAGAGTCATCAGAACCAGAATGTGGATTTTTTTTTATTACACCTGAGTTATATACTGTACTTAGACATACCATGAATATTCTAACAGGCAAACCCCAGTAATACTATAACACCAACTGCATAATTAAATTTTAGGCTAGATTTGTCACACTTTATACATATAAGACTATCAAAACCAAATAAAGAGGGTGGGGATTTTCAAAACCACTCTGTGTCATCTTAACTCTGCTCCCATTGAAGATAATGGGAGTTTTACCCATTCAATAGAAACTGAGTTAGGCCCACACAGAATAATTCACCAAAAAGGAGAAATTTAGTGGCTGCCAGAAGCTCCAAAAAGAAAGAAAATGGCCAAATGCATCACATTAAAGTGCTCTAGAAACAGGTTTTTTCTCCCAATAAGTTAGAAGTGTTCAAACAAACGGTAGTGTAGATTGCATCAAACCCCAAATTCATCCATAATAACTGCATGGTATATGAATACCTCAGAACACTGTTTACATAAATACAGTAAAGACTGAGTTTTCACTGCACCCAATTTGCATTAATGAATATAATTTTACTAATACAGTCAAACTTTAACATTTACAAGTGTAAATAGCTTAACAGATCAGGTACATCTGCAGAACAGCTGCTTAATTAAAACAATATTTGGAATATATAAGTTGTTCTCAAATAAAAAAAAGTGTTGCCTCCCACAGAATTCAAGATAAGCCTTGTTAGTTTAATTGCTGACTTAATTTGCATGCTAAGAGTTCCTACCTTGGCTTTGATATATTCGTGTGTATAAATTGATAATCTGAACTTGGTTAGCAATGGTTTGAAAGAAGGTCAGTTTCAATTCTTCATATTTACTGATTGTGATCATTTAGGACATAGAAATGCACTCAGACTAATGAGGAGGGGATGACAATATTCCAAAATGGAATTTTAAACATACAATACACTCTGCAAAACATGAGACAGTTTTAGTTATGAATAGGAACTTAATGAAAAATTAACAGAGCTGAAAATGAAGAACATAACATAATATTCATCTTAATTAAAGACAAGCTGAAACTCTGAATAACATGGAATGGGGATGCTTGCCCACCTAATCTTTTCCAGGGTAGACATTATATGAATATTTAGTTAAAAACAGCAACTGAGCATCAAATGAAGTGTATTTACTGATAGACTGCATACAAGAGGAACTGTGCTAATACATCCCCATAACAATTATACTGTAGTTCAAAAGCTTATACTCCCTAAAGAGGTGGATAGCACTTCAGACATCAGCCAGCCTCCATTTTTATGGAATGATGTTGCTTATTAGTAACACCAAAACCAATAAGACTCACTCTGGGTCTGATGCAAAGCCCATTAAAACCCATAGGTTGTAATTGACTTCAATGGGCTTTATATCAGGCCCTCTCTGGCAAAACAGCTGGCTCAGCTGTTGGCATTCAGATGGTAGGGAGACTGTGGTGGACCAGACACCATCACTGGCAGCCTGGGTAATGCTGTCCCTCCCCATCATAAGCTAACCCGAGGCCTTCCCCAAAACAGCAATACTCATGTCCATGGCTTTTAAAGGCACTCTCATACCATGGTGATGGGTGGTCTTCCAAAAGCCTTTAGAGACAGGGTACGAGTAATCTTGTGATCTTTAGGAGAGTCAGTGGCAAAGTTTTGTCATCTAGTCATCAGTTTAATTTTGTCCAAAAGTCATTTTACAATAGAAAGGGTTGGTCTTGTACACAGGAATTGGGTAGTAACAGGAAAACTATTTAGTGGTGCCCTGAAAGTCTGCCAGAGCAGCAGTTTCTCCCCATAGCTAGGCCTTGCCTGTTGTGCGTAGTTATTGCACACCGTTATCTGCACCCCACTGTGCCTGGTCCTTCATATTACATCTGTTGTGTAAAGAGCAAGAGCCACCAGCTGGAAATATACTTGTATTTTAATGAAAGTGGATATTAACATTTACATTTCTAGGAGCCCATATTGTGTGGGAGGGGGAGGAGCACAGACTTATTAGGTGCCAACTACCCCTGGGAACCCATGAAGCAGTCATTGACAGGGCAGAGGAGGAGGATCTGGGTAAAACATTCTACAGGCTGTGGCTATCTTATTCTGTTCTGTACAGGTTCTCAGATTCTACTGTCATGAGCACCTTCCAGGAATGCATTAAGCAACAAGACTAACATCTGTCACCTGTTTGTTCTTTCATCCTTCCACAGGGGAAGTGCGTGCATGTAGGGGAATGTTCTTATTTTTAAATACATATATTTTATGCACATTGCTAAGTTTATGTTAGAGAAGGCAGATGGTGAGGCTTGTGAAGATCCTTAGATCTTGTGGGGAGTTCATTCTACAGCCTTGGACCAGCTCTCAAGAAAGCGCTGTGTTGATTTCCTGAGCATAAGTTGAGATGGAACAATGCATGTCCATGTTGCCCTACTGACCTATCCCTTCAACTCTAGAGAGCTCTTTGAGGGTGGGAGGATAGAGGGCTGGCCTGCAGAGTCCACCCATCCCCATGTTCTGCATGGATCATGGCGGGAAAGATTGAAGTTCCTTATAAGTATTGAGGTGTAGAAAAGAATGCTGCTTCACTTTTCTGTCCTGTGGCAAACTGATGGAGTGTGACTAACTGACCTTCGAAGAAATGGGAGAGAAGTACCAGCCCGCATTCTCTGCCCATGTAAATTACGTAGTTCAGTTGAAGTCAGTAGAGGTTTGCCAATACTAGAGCTGGTCAGCAATTTTGACAAAAGGTTTTGTCACTGGAAAATTCCAATTTGTCAAACCCAAGGCTTCCTACAGGAATGCATTGTATTTCAGAGATATTTTATTTCGAAAAACAATGAAAAAGAGTCAAAACTTTAAAATAGACAATTTCAACATATTAATTCCCTCTCCCCCATTAAAATAGAAACACATTTCAAATTTGTCACAATGAAACATTTCAATTAACCCCAAATGAAAGTTCAGATTTTCCATTTGTGAAAAATTGAGATTTTTTTCTGTTTATTCTAATTCAGGACAATACATTTTTAATTTTTTTTTCAAAGGACATCCATTTCCTGACCAGCTATAGCCAATATGCATGAGCTGAGAACCTGGACCAACCTTTTTAAAATAGCCCTGAAATGATGGGTTAGAGAACATCATGTTAAAACTGCCTGGCCTCAAATATGCAAAATATAAATTGAATTTAAACTTGTAGTCTAACTACACTGGGTCTAAGTCTTCTCATAGTATTCAAGTGCATTGACTTCCGTGGAGTTAGAATAGGATTGAATTTGGTCAATTATATTTTAAACCCTATTTTCTCTGAAAGGGGCAATGTTGACTGAGTGAAAAGGACCTGGGTTTTATTCCGAGCTTTGACTCAACCTACTCTGTGACCTTGGCCAAGTCTCTTCATTTCTCTGCCTGTTTCCCTTCCAGCCCTTTGTCTATCTTGACTATTTAGACTGAAGGCTCTTCAGGGCAGGGACTGTCTTACCGTGTGTACATACAGGGCCTAACACAAGAGGGCTCTGATTTCAGCGGGAGCTTCTAGTCTTCCCCATTTTCAATACATGTGATTAGGGAGAGTTATAAAGCAATGGAGGTAACTATTCCTGTTTTCTCCACAGTCTGAACTTGATTAATGGTATTTTGAGTAATTACTACGCTTTTGGCTTGTACATCAGGAAAAGTCTTACAGTATAAGGGTATCTCATGCCATTTAGCTGTGATAAAACCTACTTATTTCCACAAAGCTTAATAATTCTGCAAGACTGAAACTCATCTATATATTCACAGTTTGTAAATATGAAAAATACCTAGATACAAGTTTCAGATCTACACTGATATGCAGTGTATGCATATGCAGGATAGTGTGAACAGTATATTCACAGTATACAGTAGACAAACTATGCATGCGACATAGTATTTAAATGGATGCCTTCAAAACCATCCTGATCCCTAGATGGTTCTATTTTCCACAGTAACAATACAATTACTGTTTATTACCTGCACAGACACTGATTCAGGGACAAAAGTTACTTCTTTTTTCAAAAAAATATATCTAAAGTTGAATAAAAATATGAATTATACTATTGTACATTGTATTTGTTTAGCATACATTTAGAATCTGGTTCTGATCTTGTTTATACTAGTGTACAGTAACAGCAGAAGTAACAAGCAAAAGTGGTGCAAGTGAAATCAGAGTCAGGGTTCAATGGAGCCTCGGGGTGTGGGTGTGTGTAAGAGATCATCCAGGAACAGAGAGAGTTCAGACGTAAACCCTCTATGCAGGAAGCATCCAGATTTATAAGGCAGGCCTCAGGACTTATTCTTGGTGGGGGAAATCAACACAGACTTGGATCTCTTTCCCATAGTGATTTGGGTCAATGATTTTCTGTAATTTAAGATTGTAGTTGTTGCTGTGTAATGGAAGTCAGTGAGTCAAATTCTGTCATCTGTTACACTGGTGTCAGATCTAGAATCACTCCCCTGTAGTCAATAGAGCCACTCAGGATTTAACCTATGTAACTCAGATCAGAATGCTTTTCAAATCCAAATCTGATGGGAAACAATACTGAGGCTAAGGCACTGAACTGGGACCCAGGTGATTGGGATTGCGTTCCTGACTCCAACACAGACTTCCTGCATGACTTTGGGCAAGCCACCCACTATCTGGGCTGATCCAAAGGGCAATGAAAAAAGTGGGAAAAATTCTGACAGACTTTGGATCAGGCCTTCTGTTCCTCAGCTCCCTCGCTGTATCATGGGGCTGACGATGATGACTTCAGAGGATAAAGGGTAAAGTGATTCACATTTGTAAAGTTCTCGGCAGCATGGGGATGAATGCCATAGAAAACTCTATAAAAAGATACTCAATAGTCTATATTTTTCTGGTTCCTTGCCTTTATAAATGGTGAAGGAATTAGATGCCTAACTGCCAAAGTACTTATATGACCCTCTTCCCACCCTTCCTGAAACCCCTCTCAAAAATTGCTGGGTTGGTTTGTTTTAAAAAAAGCCATGTGGTTTCATCTTTAGTGCTCTTGAAAATCATACGCCAACATTATCGACTAGTGTCGGCCATAGTACAAACCGGTGCATCCTAAGTCACCTCAGACACCTCTTCCAGTACACTTCCCCTTGGCTGTTCCAGTCCTGAATATTGCTTGTATAGAAAATGTCAACAGCAATGATGCATGCAAAGAGTTTTAGGTGGTTTTGTGATAAACCAAAGTTCACTGGGGCCTAACTGCCAAACTCAATGTACTGATGACGGTCTAGCTTTGAAATCTAAGTGCAGGTGTACACTAGAAGCACTACATTGGCACAAATGCTTTAGTGCAGCTGTGGCACTGTAGTGCTTCTGGTGAAGACGCTCTATGCCAACGAGAAAGCGCTCTCCCATTGGCATAATTACTCCACTGCTGAGAGAGGCAGAAGATGTGTCAGTCAGAGAGCATCTCCTGACGAATCACAGAATTGTAGGACTGGAAGGGACCTCAAGAGGTCATCTAGCCCAGTCCTCTGCACTCAAGGCAGGACTAAGTATTAGCTAGACCGCCCCTCACAGGTGTTTGTCTAACCTGTTCTTAAAAATCTCCAATGATGGCGATTCCACAACCTCCAAGGCAATTTATTCCAGTGCTTAACCACCCTGACAGTTAGGACGTTTTTCCTAATGTCCAACCTAAACCGCCCTTGCTGCAATTTAAGCCCATGGCTTCTTATCCTATCTTCAGAGATTAAGGAGAACAATTTTTCCTCCCTTCTCCTTATAACAACCTTTTATGTACTTGAAAACTGTTATATCCTCCCTCCCTAGACTAAACCAAACCCAATTTTTTCCTCAGAGGTCATGTTTTCTAGACCTTTAATCATTTTTGTTGCTCTTCTCTGGACTTTCTCCAATTTGTCCACATCTTTCCTGAAATGTGGTGCCCAGAACTGGACACAACACTCCAGTTGAGGCCTAATCAGCACGGAGAAGAGCGGAAGAATTACTTCTCGTGTCTTGCTTACAACACTCCTGCTAATACATCACAGAAGGACGTTTGCTTTTTTTGCAAAGTGTTACACTGTTGACTCATATTTAGCTCGGGGTCCACTACGGCCCCCAGTTCCCTTTCTGCAGTACTCCTTCCTACGCAGTCATTTCCCATTTTGTATGTGTGCAACTGATTAGTGCTGGTGTAGACAGTGCTTATGTTGCTGTAACTTGCGTCACACAGGAGGGTGTGTCTTTTTCACACCCCTGAGCGATGTAAGTTAGATTGACTTAAGCGGTAGTGTAGACCTACCCTAATAAAGGTAAGAAATAAGTACTTTAAGCCACTGAGCTGTATAATGATGCTTCCTAGAACTATAATTGTGTTGCATCTTCTACTCAGGATACATAAACATATCTACATGTTTTGGCTTACATAAGAATCTAGGATAGAATTTTCAAAGCTGTCTGAGGACTTTCAATGGGAGATGGGCACCTACCTCCTTAGACAAAAACTAGGATTTTCAAATATGCCTATCTTTAATAAAATGTTGGTAACTAAGTTTTTACTTCACTATTAAGAGAAGGGTGCCAGATGTAAGATTTAAGGGAATACAGCACAACTAAATAATTTAAATGAGACACAAAGTTTTATATTTAAATAGTGGTGTATTGTGGTGGATGGATTGCTGATAGATGAAAATAGGTAAATGAATGCATAGAACTACAGTAGTTGCTTATTTTCCTGCTGTTGGAGAGTGTTATGTCATTGCTGCCTATCAAAACAGGTGTATGGGTCAAAATTCACCTCCGCTGCTGTCTCATATATCTAGTAAAGTACCAGCACTTGGCAGTGCTTAAATGAATGCTTCCACATTCTATGGAGGCTGAGCAGCTAGAGCAGAGCACGGAGGTGAAGGGGTTTAATATGCATAACATGGATTTTGTTTTTAAAAAAGTTTGCTACTCATGAATGAGGGACACAAGTACATTATTCCACATATTATATTTAAATACTTCGTTTTGGATCATAGAGATATGATTTTCTGACTTCAGACAGCTGCCTAATCTTCTTACACTGATTGCCATTAAAATGACAACATTCATATTTTGACAGTAGTTATTTAGGCCTAGTTGCTAACAGCACAGGTATCAGGAGATCTGGTTTGTACTCCTGACTCTGCCACAGACCAGCTGTGACACCCCCGGCAAGTCACCTTGCCTCTGTCCTCCCATATAAAAGCTATGCACTGTTAGAGCCGGTCAGAAAGCACTTAATGTTTTCTATTGAAAAATTTAGAAAGGACTCTAATTTTAGAGTTTTATCTTTTGTTGTTTTTATTAGAAAAAACCAGAACATTAAGACTGTATGCAGTGTTGTTGTAGCCATGTTGGTCCCGGAATATTAGACACACAAGGTGGGTGAGGTAATATCTTTGACTGGACCAACTCTTGTTGGTGACAGACAAGCTTTCAAGCTTGTGCAGAGCTCTTTTTCAGGCCTGGTTAATGTAGCTGTGACACTGAGTACCTCTCTCAGACCTGATGAAGAACTCTGCATAAGCTTGAAAATTGTCTCTGTCACCAACAGGAGTCGGTCCAATAAGAGATATTACTTCACCTACCCTTGTGTCTCAGAAAGTTAAGATGAAAGTTAATTACTACTGCACGCTCTGGGTGCCCCTAAACCTCTGACTGCCAGATGCTGGAACTGGACAACAGGGAATGGATCACTTGATAATTACCCTGTTCTGTTCACTCCCTCTGAAGCACCTGGCACTGGTCACTGTTGGAAGACAGGATATCAGGCTAGATGGACCATTGGTCTGACCTACTATGGCCGTTCTTATGTTCTTAAAGTTTTGTCTTCCTAAAAAAGCAAGACATTTTTCATCACAATTTTCTCATCTACATCTATTACAGAAAGCAAGGCCAACACAAATCACTCATATGGAGAAACCACTAGAGCAAAGACGGGAAGGAAGAAAGAAGGAAGGATCTTTGATCCTTCATCTCTGGCTGGAGGTGGGTAATGAGATTTGGAAGGCACACCTCTTCCCAGCCCAGTGGAACTCAGACCTGCAGGGAAGGGATCTCTGGAACCTGCCCAACTGCTACCCCCTAACATCTGGCAGCATGGTTCCAGTAAGGGGGACACTGCCCTGAGCTGCATGCTGCTGTGGCTGATCTCAATATCTGCAGCTGGCAGATATTGGCTCCCAGTCACAGAAATTCCTGAACTATTAAGAGATGGAGCTGTAGTGAACAGAAATGCCCAGCTCCTCTACCCTCCTGCCACCCTGAACTTTACTGAGCTCTGTTCATGCATAAGCAAGGAATAAGGGACTGGGGTGATGTGGCTGAAGAAACAATACTTATCCCTATCACACTGGTCCTGATGTGATTAGATCTTCTCCGCTCATGGATCCACATGGAAGGATCCTGCCCAAGAGTTTAAGGGTATTAAAACTGAAACAAATAATATTCAGTAATGTGGAATAAAGGTAATACTTATATTAGATGAAATCCATATTTTGCAGGAGCTCTTCATGTACTTTTACCCATGATTAATTAGGCATGGGGAAAACTTTTTTCAAAATTCCTCTTTTTGAAATCTGAAAATGGAAATATTGAAAATTTCTACAAACTCTATAGTTGGTGGAAACATTCAGGGGGAGGGAGGATTTGTGAAAACTAATTTTTTCTATTAATTTAATTCAAAATTAAAACGGTCAAATTCTACTGCTAATATAGGTCTGAAGAAAAAATGACTTTCGATTCACTGTCTTTTATAGGGCAGTCACAGAACAAGGCCCATGATTTATATATGCAATTGTATACTGAAACCTAAGTTAAAAAAACTTTATTAAGGTAGCAAAGTCAAGCACCCAAGAGTTAGGAAATGGCAGAATTAAAGTTCCTTAGTCAACCCTAATTTGGCCCCCTTGTGTGTATGCATTAGGATCCAGTTATTAATTACATGCTATTTTTTCCCACAGGACCTCTGCCTCATTCAGTGCATAGGAGGGACCTGCCCTAGATACGAATCAGAGTTGTGCAGTCTGCGTCATTTGTTACAGAAGTTGAAAAGCGGGCAGTAAATGAGGCAGGAGGCTGCTGAAAGGAAAAAGGGCAGTCTCACAGTTAAGGCAGTTGAATGCTGCCCTGGGGAACTGAATTCTATCCCTGCCTCCACTCAGGAGCAGCAGAAGGTCCCTAAAAGTGTGGGGGGGCACACCAGTGACTGAACCATGGCCCTGCCCCATGTAACCCCTTCCCCCAAGGTTCCACCCCCTGCTTGCTCCTCTCCACTCCTTCCCACCGGCGCTTGCCCTTACGGCTGGTAAAAAGTGTATGCGAGGGGGCATGGCCCTCTGCCCCACCCCCATCCTGGTATCGCTGCCTCCACCACAGAGTTTTTATGTTTTGTTGGGCAAGTCACTTGAACCAAACTTTTCCCAGGTGATCACCAGTTGTGAAAGAGTGCAGAGCACTCAAAGCAGCAAAGGACATCACTTGAAGCTGGGCTTTGAATACATGAAGTGCTATATAATACTAAGTACTCTGAAAAATCAGGTCCCAGATATCTCAAATTGGTCAACCAAATGAGTGGATAATTTTGACTTATGTTTGTGCCTCTGTTCCCCAGGAGGATACCACCACCCTCCCACACCTCACAGAGATGCTGTGAAGTTGGCTTCACAAATAAGTGAATTTCTCTCATACTTTAGTGATATGATAAATTGATAAATTCCATGCTTCCTCCCTCCACTCCACCCCCAAACCAGAACATGGTTTGACTAGTGTGCAGTAAATAAGGCCTGGGGCTACACATTGAACAATGAGGAGAAAACGAAATATTGAATAACTGCTCATTGGGTGAGCACCAGCCATCTTGCGCACTGAATGAGGCAGGGGTTCTATGGAAAAATATAGAAGGTGATCATGTAATCAGACCTAATTTGCACAAAGGGAGCAAGTTAAGGGTGCCCAGGCAACCTTAATTCTGGCATTTCCTAACTACTGAGTGCCTGACTTTGCAAGCTTAAGGGTTGGAACCTTTAGACCCACTGCACAGACCTCTGCCACTAATGGAGTAACTTTTAGCAAAAGTAGGTGTAATCCTCTATGCAGACCAGCAGTAGAGGGGGATGAGAGAGACATGCTAACAGTGGGTTTCACAGATATTTGCTGATAGAAGAGGCATGGTGAGACTTGGGCATTTTGGGTTCCATTCCAGGCTCTGGATGGGAATGTGCTCTAGTGGGCACACCATCTTCTGTCTATTCCTCCTGAAGCTTGACTCCTACTTCCCAGTCTCCTATAACCTATTCCTGTCCTAGTTCCATCTCTTTTTGTTCCAGTCTCATTCTCCTCACCTAGCCAGTCCTAGTCTTCACTCCTTGCATTTCTCATCCCAGTCTCATTGCCAAGCAAGTCCTGCTTTCAATTCTTTGCATTCCTCATACCAGCCTCACCACCCAGCCATTCTCAGTTCCCTATTCCAATAGCCATTCCCTGTTCACACTGATTCTCAGTTCAAGTAGGTTCCCTGCTCTCAATTCAAGTACCTGGACCCAGCACAGTAGCCCAGAGCTGCAACTGAAGGAAAAGACCTACTTAGCTCCAAGCTAGAACATGAAAAATTGAAAAGTTTAGTTGCTAAAATTTAAGAAGTCTTTACAATCTGCAATTTTTCAAAGGCCAAATTTGGGTGAATTTTCACAGGGGGCAAACAAAAGGCCCATCCCTGCCACAAAGGCCTTCTCCCTACCAAATTTCATGTCCATGTTCCACACATGGATGAGCTAGAGCTTTTCAAAGAAAACATTGCCAGAATTAAAAAACAAACAAACAAAAAAAAACCCTAACATGGGCAAGAAAAGGGTATTTTTTCCCTTTGCCTCATTCTCAGAAACAGCTAAGCCTTTGTGTCTCAAATCTTTGCAAAAAAACTTCAGCCTGAGGCAGATACCCAACATGGAAAGTTAAACATAAACAGCTGAAATGTGATAAAAAGTTATAAAGCAACTAAAAATAGGGCCTTATAATGAATACCAGCCATGCCTATAGTATGCCACAGGGGTGAATTAGCAGGGCATTAGGAACTGTATATACTACACACATTCAGACAGATAACTCATACACACTTCAAGACACACTCCTGTTCCCTCAAAAGAATCAAGAGCAATTCAAAGCTCTCTTGATAATGAAAAGACAAATGTTCTGACATCATGCTGAACAAATGCACATGGGAAAAGATTTCAAATGGGTCCAAGTCATTAGGCACCTAAGTCTTTTGAAAGTGGGACTTGGGCTATTAGAACACATTGCCCCTACAGCACAGTTAGCTGATGCAAACTTTACATTGGCAATCAGGGAGAAAACAGCAGCAACCAGGCAGAAAACAGTAAGTTTCCCTCTGATTAAGAAAAGGAAATGAAATATTTCCGAGTTTGCTCCTTTTCCAAAGAATTATTTTAGATGCTTGCTGTTCTGTGCATGCTTTGGGGAAATTTCTAACTTTAAAGTAATGCTCTGTTGGTTCATTACTAAAGGACAGTGAAATTGCATACCATGTGCATTCATATTAATACCAGATAGCTTTATTAGGGTGGTTAGTGTAATGAATACCAAATACAAAGCATGGGTCCAGAGATCATTTTCCTAATCAGAAGTATCAGAACCTTTAGAGAATAGGGCTATTAAAACATAAATAGCTTCTTTGAAATATAAATTGCCATTTTCAAAAAAACAGATGCTCCTCTTGATCATTCTCTGCTTGAATTTCCAAAAATTATATTCATGATTGCTAACTGAAAGCCACATGGATATTAGTCTCAGAAAATCTCCTTAATTTACATGAATAGTTTCATTAGACTACATTGACCAGCTCATCCAGTTCCAAAAGGGCAAAACTAGACAATGGTCATGGAAGACTCTGAGGCATTTTAAAATCAAGGAATCAGAACATAATACACATGAATGATAATTTTTCTAACTAACAGAAGGCTATATATAGTTGTGTGTGGTGGAGTAGGAAGGAGTTTGTTACAACCTAAAAGCATTGTACAAGCTCCTTAGATGAAAATTATGCCCATATCTGTTTAAAACATTGGACTGGAATAATACATGACGAACATGTTATTTGGGTCACAGGCAGTCTTTGGAAGGTGGGAGGAGTCATGCAGACACAAATTGCCCAATGATACAACAGAAACCCAGCTCAAGGTTATTGTAGAAGAGACACCATAGCTTCCCAAACACCCCCTTTTGCAGCTGAGTGCAGCTCTGCTATGGCCTGCCTCAGTTTCCCCTTCTTAATAGAGAAACAAGGTCACAAACAGCTTGATGAAGAGGAAGCCAAAGCAGTCTATCTCCCTTTAATGAAGCCTTCTGAAAGCAGCACTAGAACGAGGGTTAAAGGCTCTTACCTCAGAGCCCAGGTAAAACTTAACAGTCCCAAAACAGAAGTCTTAGGTTCCAGCAGCAGCCCTTTCTGCTGTACGGCCTTAGGCTTTGCTGCTGCCTACAGAGCTCTGTGGTCCTTCCCCTCTGTGTTCAAGGTCTCCCCCAGGCCTCCCTACATAGAAAGCTTGTGCCAAGTTCAGGCTCCCTAGAAACTCCTCTCTCCTCCAGAGTTTCTGTCAGTTAATCTCTGTGAAGTCTTTTATCAGCCCCAGGTGCTCCTTATTTATCCACTGCCTTATAGTTATTTAGGCCCTTAAATATCCCCAGGTGGAGTTGGGTTGGCTCCCTCCCTTCAGTGGAGCCCATCACAGGTAGACTGGCTCTGACTCCTTTAAAGGACCCAGCCCTGTGACAGTTACCATAATTGACTCACACACTCTGTGGCTGAGGCAGGCATAACACACTGACCAATGCAGGCACCAGTTTCAGCGAGAGGTGGATTAGATGTCATGTGTTTACTAAATCTTATGACCAGATGACATATTCTTAAAATCCCAAAACACTGAACTGGGAATTGTTGCTTTAAGGAGTTCTGGAACAAGCATAAGAAGGCCTGGCTCAGGCACTCTGTAGGTCACAATGAGACAATTCACTCCTGGCTGCTCTCAGTACATTGTCCAGCTCCTGTACATGTATTTGATCAACATCTGCACAGCAAAGACCTTTCAAAGTCTGCAATCAGCTAGTTCCCCATCTTGCCTGTCCTCAGACACTGGTAACTATATTCACAATTTAGTGAGGCAGTTAATCAGATTTAGATTTTTATTGCTTTGCTGCTTCCAAGGGTACCAACTGAGCTTCCACCACCTTTCATTCAGTCCTTAATATCCCTGCTTATTACAGCATAGAGGCTTCTGCAAATCAGAGAACGGGGTCCTCACTGCATTACATTCTTTGAGGGAATTGAGGGGGAAGGGGGTGGGGGTTCAAAAAAAGCATCCACTATCCCTAGGTTTGGCAGAATTCAATTTTTATCTATATATAATTTCAGTGGATAATATCAATGTTTATTTCTCAATTTTTTTGAGATTTTTATCGACTTAAATTTTTCACAGTTGTACAAAATTATGGGGTTAAGGCTTTTTTAATTTAATTTTTATTAATTACATTTTCACAGTTGTGAGAAATAATGGGGTGGGGGTGTCAGACAGTTATTTAATATAGTAGACTGAGATCAAAACGTTAAAACATCATAACCATCAAAACACAAACAGTCAACATCACGTCAAAATATACATATAAATATCTTTGAATCAAAACACTAAGAAGTTCCCAAGCAGTATTTTTCTTATTTTGCCTATGTGGATGTTTCAATTATTATCAATGGAAGTGTATTTTCTCAGTGGTTTGTGTTTGTAGGGTGAAATTGGCATTTACCAACATTTATCAATAAAATTCTAATCCTACTAAAGCCTAATGATCTCTTAGGATAACTCAAAGAAAGATTCATCTGTACCCTAAAAATAATATGAACGCAAATTTCCATGGTAATCCATTATATCACAGAGCCCTTGTAAGTTTTGGCTATTTTTACTGATGAGCTGAACAGAAACCACCATGCTCCAGTGAAATCTCTCATTACTGTTAGTCTTACACCCTCTTTAATCTTCAGCTAATGGTGTGTGGTAGATGGTGTGATGCCCACAGAGAGTTGTGTTTAAACACTCAGATCCTTCCTGTGCTTTCATATTATAGTGCTGAAAATACTAAAACCAATTCCTCTAAATCTTATATGCCATTGATAGTCGGAAGCAAGCCTATGTAGATTTTCATCCAGTGATACAGATTTTAAATCAAGACTATAAATCTCCATGACTTGTTAGATTTGATGCCACCTTGCTGTTTCATATGCACAGTTGCATATGTATCAAATATATAACCAGAATGGCTAAACAAGATCTAGTTATGAGACTTGCAAGGGATCCCCAACATTAAATCCAAGTTGCATTGTTCTGCAAAACTTCATTATAATCTGGACAGCTCCCCTTCTTATTTATAACTGGCCCCTTACTACCTCATCTGAGCCTTAGGGTTGGGGCCTGGCAGACCGCGTAGCATCCTGATGATTGGCACCCAAAACATATGCCCACACCTTTGCTGCTCTTCCATACTTCTCAACATCTAGAGATGTTGAGCAAAAATTGGCAACAAACACTGTCATCCCATTTTAGGGGTTTTGTAATGGTGGGGTTTCCCAACCCTCTGATGGGGTTGGCTCCTTCTCTCACTTTATCTCAAAGGCTCACCACTTGTCTTAGCCCTCTCTGTATATGCTTCATGTTAGAGAGTCTTTCCTTGAATTGGCTGGGCAATCTTTCACCTCTCAAATCAGTTACGAATGCTACTCTGACAGCAGCCAGCACTGAAAGTGGAAATCGCTCACTGTTTTCTCCCACTAGTTGCAGAACCCAAGGGCTTCACACTGACCTGCACGCTCATGGACAGTGAAAATCTCAAAGTCATTGATCCAAAATGATTGGCGTGAATTTTATGATCTGAGCTGCATTCTACCCAAGACCAGAGAGGAGGAGTACAGTGGGTCAATACCTACTGTAAGCTAGAACAGGCATGAAATTGTTTTAACTTGATACCCAGCTTCCCTCTTTTCCAACCATGGCCCCCCTTCTGTCGGAGGATGGTATAGAGGTGGTATGATAGCTCTAGGTCAACCCGGGATTCCCTCCCCAGTCGGATGGATCCACCAGTTTTGCAGTTGCTCTTTGTTTCCAAAGTGGCAGAGGAAGAGGGTCTTGGGCATCCTTTTTGGAACACTAAGTATCTCCTTGTTTTGTTGCCCTTTTACACCTTTGAGGCTCTCCAGACAGAGGAGAACTGGAGAGGATTCTTTCCAGAGGCCAATTTCTCATCAGTCCAAGCAATGCACAACAGTCTATCCCTCACTCTTTAAGTCAGATTAAGATTCACCAGGCTACTGAGCTGCAGTCTAAATCTTTTACTCCACCAGATATAATATAAGAGCATCTTTGCTAGGAGCACACCTCAGTGGTTTCCATCACTGTTCGGAACATTTTTGACAATCTTTTATAATACAGATATTGCTCTCGGCACTTTGGAAAACTAGGAACCAAAAACAAAAGGCTGGGCTAGAGAAACAGATGTTTCCTGTTTTTTAAATTAAATATACTATCAATAACTGCAGATTTGAGATTTAAATGAGAAAAACATTGCTAACCCTGAAGTCACATGAGTGTAGTTAATTACTGTCATGTATGTAAATATTAATCCATTCATGCAAATACATTTTTTTCCAAGTGGCCCTCAGTGATTTTGGCTTATTTGTAATATGCTGTGCCCTGTTCTGTGCAAAGCACTATGTTTCCTGCTTCTGTGGGAAGCAGCCTTCTTCCCTCAGATAGTGGAATGAAAGGACATCAGCTATCTATCCCATTCTTAGAAACTTGTACCACTACGCAAAAAGAAAAGGAATACTTGTGGCACCTTAGAGACTAACAAATTTATTAGAGCATAAGCTTTCGTGAGCTACAGCTCACTTCATCGGAAGCATTTGGTGGAAAAAACAGAGGGGAGATTGATATACACACACAGAGAACATGAAACAATGGGTTTATCATACACACTGTAAGGAGAGTGATCACTTAAGATGAGCCATCAACAGCAGCGGGGGGGGGGGGAGAAGGAGGAAAACCTTTCATGGTGACAAGCAAGGTAGGCTATTTCCAGCAGTTAACAAGAATAACAGAGGAACAGTGGGGGGTGGGGTGGGGGGGAGAAATAACATGGGGAAATAGTTTTACTTTGTGTAATGACTCATCCATTCCCAGTCTCTATTCAAGCCTAAGTTAATTGTATCCAGTTTGCAAATTAATTCCAATTCAGCAGTCTCTCGTTGGAGTCTGTTTTTGAAGCTTTTTTGTTGAAGGATAGCCACTCTTAGGTCTGTAATTGAGTGACCAGAGAGATTGAAGTGTTCTCCAAGTGGTTTTTGAATGTTATAATTCTTGACATCTGATTTGTGTCCATTCATTCTTTTACGTAGAGACTGTCCAGTTTGACCAATGTACATGGCAGAGGGGCATTGCTGGCACATGATGGCATATTTCACATTGGTAGATGCGCAGGTGGGCCTGTCCTGTAGTAGGTGACTTCTGGGTACTCTTCTGGCAATCTGTTTCTTCACTTCAGCAGGTGGGTATTGTAGTTGTAGGAATGCATGATAGAGATCTTGTAGGTGTTTGTCTCTGTCTGAGGGGTTGGAGCAAATGTGGTTATATCATAGAGCTTGGCTGTAGACAATGGATCATGTGGTATGATCTGAATGAAAGCTAGAGGCATGTAGGTAGGAATAGCGGTCAGTAGGTTTCCGATATAGAGTGGTATTTATGTGACCATTGCTTATTAGCACCGTAGTGTCCAGGAAGTGGATCTCTTGTGTGGACTGGTCCAGGCTGAGAGCCAGAAGAGTACCCAAAAGTCACCTACTACAGGACAGGCCCAACAAAGAAAATAACAGAACACCACTAGCCATCACCTTCAGCCCCCAACTAAAACCTCTCCAACGCATCATCAAGGATCTACAACCCATCCTGAAGGACGACCCATCACTCTCACAGATCTTGGGAGACAGACCAGTCCTTGCTTACAGACAGCCCCCCAATCTGAAGCAAATACTCACCAGCAACCACACACCACACAACAGAACCACTAACCCAGGAACCTATCCTTGCAACAAAGCCCGTTGCCAACTCTGTCCACATATCTATTCAGGGGACACCATTATAGGGCCTAATCACATCAGACACACTATCAGAGGCTCGTTCACCTGCGCATCTACCAATGTGATATATGCCATCATGTGCCAGCAATGCCCCTCTGCCATGTACATTGGTCAAACTGGACAGTCTCTACGTAAAAGAATGAATGGACACAAATCAGATGTCAAGAATTATAACATTCAAAAACCACTTGGAGAACACTTCAATCTTTCTGGTCACTCGATTACAGACCTAAGAGTGGCTATCCTTCAACAAAAAAGCTTCAAAAACAGACTCCAACGAGAGACTGCTGAATTGGAATTAATTTGCAAACTGGATACAATTAACTTAGGCTTGAATAGAGACTGGGAATGGATGAGTCATTACACAAAGTAAAACTATTTCCCCATGTTATTTCTCCCCCCCCACCCCACCCCCCACTGTTCCTCAGATATTCTTGTTAACTGCTGGAAATAGCCTACCTTGCTTGTCACCATGAAAGGTTTTCTTCCTTTCCCCCCCCTGCTGCTGGTGATGGCTCATCTTAAGTGTAATCACAGGTTTCAGAGTAGCAGCCGTGTTAGTCTGTATTCGCAAAAAGAAAAGGAGTACTTGTGGCACCTTAGAGACTAACAAATTTATTAGAGCATAAGCTTTCGTGAGCTACAGCTCACTTCATGAAGTGAGCTGTAGCTCACGAAAGCTTATGCTCTAATAAATTTGTTAGTCTCTAAGGTGCCACAAGTACTCCTTTTCATCTTAAGTGATCACTCTCCTTACAGCGTGTATGATAAACCCATTGTTTCATGTTCTCTGTGTGTGTATATCAATCTCCCCTCTGCTTTTTCCACCAAATGCATCCGATGAAGTGAGCTGTAGCTCACGAAAGCTTATGCTCTAATAAATCTGTTAGTCTCTAAGGTGCCACAAGTACTCCTTTTCTTTTTGCGAATACAGACTAACACGGCTGCTACTCTGAAACCTGTACCACTACGGTCACCTTCCAGAAGAACTCTCCACAACTGAGTGCCCTGGGCCTATGATTACACTCTTGGGCAGTCTTTCGGGGAGACTAGCCCACTGGCCCTACCCCTTCTTCTCAAAGCCCCATCCCCTTCCACCAGAGCTCCAAGGTCCCCCCTGCAACCAGAGGAGCCCTGAGACACCTGCCCTGTAACCAGAGGAGCCCTAGCCTTCTGGCACCAGTGCTGCACAAGTGCCAGGCCAGCCCCAGCACCAGGACAAGCCACCAGCCACTGCGCCCCCCAAGTACTGCCCCCCTCCATCATCGGGCCAGGCCATTCTCCCCAGCACCGGGCCAACCCCAACACCACCCCTGGCTGATGGCAGGCTCAGGCTCCAGGCCGCCGATGGGAGCTCAGCCCCTGCCGGCTTCAAAATAGATGGGGAAGGAGGGGAGGGCCATGGCCTGAGTCGGGGAGGCTTAGTCTGCCCTTGCCTTTATACCCGTTGCCCATGATTGCACTGTTGTAGCCTGGAGTAAACACATCACTGCAAGTAGCCATGAGATATTTGCTCCTGGGATGAAAGCTATGGTTTATATCAGTGGTTCTCTATCTGCAGCCCATGTGCTGCTTGTAGCCCAATCAGCACACAGCTGCAGCTCATGTGATATCCTCAAGCCATACAGGTAGTATTGGATGTGGCCCACATAACACACCGTGAGCCACATATGCGGCCCATTATGGTAAATAGGTTGAGAACCACTGGCTTATATTGATCATGAGATAGAGACTTTCAATTGTAGATCCCCAGTTCAAGTTCAACAAAGATCTGACAGTATGCAAAATAAAGAGATAGTTTCAGTCCAATCGATAGTGGACAGGGAGTCCAGTTTCACAATGGGAAAGCTCCCACTGACTTCAATGGTGCAGGATCAAACCCTAACAGAATGAACCCCTTTAGCTGTCAGACAGGAGATGGTACACTGGGTAACAGTTTTGGGGGGAAGGGAACTGAGATGTTCAAGATTTCCTGAGGCATCAAGAACTCTTCAAAAATGTCTAGGAGTTTTGAAAAAAAAACTTTTAAAAAATCAAAACCCAGATTTTTCAACATAAAAAATGCTCACCCTTCCACATGAAACAAAACCATGCAAAGATCTATGAGACTTTACTTTCTTGAACTGGTGTGTTTGCCTATCTTGGGTTTTTTTTTTAATATAAGCTCTCCACGACCATAGGGATGTCACCATAAACATGGCCATAGGACCGTGACTACCACCTTACATTGATTTTCAATGTGCTTCTGGCTTCTGCTACTTTTTCCCCTTACGTTCTTTAGAATCTGAAACCCAGGAACTGAGTAACCAGTAGGAAAGTTTTTTTTTAATTTTCACTAATTAAAGCCTTCTGCAATAGCAACCAGGGGGAATTAGATGTGACATTTGTTAAGAGCATCCCTCCATGGTTAAGTTATAATGTGTGGAGAAGGATGTGACCCTCACAGCACCCCAATTCTTGATGGCAAGGGATACCCTGGTACATAGCAGTGGGCTTCAGCTGATCTATCCAGCTCAACTGACTCTTGTCATAATCTGCATCTAAAATGGACCATGTAAGGCGTCATATGCAAACTGGTGACACACTGCTGATTAATATCATTGTGAAATGTACGTATTAACACTATTGAGTAAGTATGGATCCTCATTGATATTATATTTTAGTCTTTGACCAGAGGGAGGAAAACAGGTTTTCTCCCAGATAGGAGGGAAGGCAGTTATCTGCCTATCTCCTATGTAATTTAAGCAGGGTGGAATCAAAATAACGGAAGCCCCATTACCATACTAAGCAGCAGGGGAATGGGAAGCCCACAGGAAGGGGAGACCAGCATGAAGTTATCCTGAATCTTGGGACAAACAGTGAATTTGGGGACATATAAGGAGCAAGAAGAAGCCATCTTTATATCCATCACTAGACGACACAAGGGGACAGAACTCTTGCAAGCTGAGAAAGATGGGTCCATAGGTACTGGAGGTAGGAGTGCAGAGGGTGCTGCTGCATCCTGTGGCTTGAAGTGGTTTACAGTTTGGTTCAATAGCTCTCAACACCCCCACTACACAAATTGTCCCAGCACCTCTGGATGGGTCCTACAATCAAGGGGACTGAAGTCTCTAGGAACTGAATATAGAGGAGAAACCTGCGCAGGCAAAGATCTTCCATCTGGGAAGACATGGGAAACTAGCACCTTGTACTTCTGTGGAATGTCCTGATTGAGAGAAGATAGCCATGGCTAGAAAGAAAAACAGGTAAGAAATCTACCTTGAACCAAGGCTGTATCTTGTTGAGTTAAGTCTTAGCCACTAGAAAGGGTATTTTACTTTTATTTGCTTGTAACCATTTTATCTTTGTCCCTTCTACTAGGTATCACTTAACCTATGTTCTTTTGTTAATAAACTTGTTTTATTTTTACTATACGCTAACCCAGTGCTGTGTTTGAATTGAAAGGCTTGTTACCTCCAGTTAAAGTGATAAGATCTACTTTTGTCTCTTTAACAGAGCAACAACTGTTACTAATTCTGAGTGTTACAGGGGAGGTCTGGGCAGATGGATTAGGGGAAAATTGGGACTGGGTATGTTGGGGTGGGTGTATGTACGCTGGGGGGGAGGAGCTGTTGTGTTGGGTAGACAGGCTGCTGCGGTCACAGTGCTGAACTAGAGCTGCTCAACACACAAACCCCGTGCATGCTTGTTTGCTGGCTGGCAGCATCCAGACAGGGAACTATGCCAGTAGAGCCTTTTAAGACACAGTGAAGGCAGTGACACAACCTCTCTCCTGCCTGGATTGCATCCCAGAACATCATAAAGGGTCATCATATTGGTTGCAAGTATTTTAATGATGAGGAAAGTCAGTTCTACAGATCAGAATTCAATGAGTGATGGCTTATATGGTCTTCAGTCTCACTGCCTCATTCATCATTTTATTTGGAGGTGCAGTCAAAAGGAGTGAAGAGGTGTCATTAAAGCAGATGTGTTCTATATAGTCTCTTTAATATATGTTCAGTTCATTAACTTTGATTGGTGTCCTAGTATGGGTCTGTTTCAAAGATTAATAGTCTTCTAGCATGACCCATACCCCTGTTCCCTTTTTTATATTACTGTTTATCTGACTGCAAGTTATGCATGGATGATTATTTTTAAAAAATCCCCTCTTAATCTTCAACTATGATCTCTTAGTAAGAAAATGGCAGTTTGCCAAAAATGCCATTACAAACTAGGTACCTGCAAGGCATTTTGATCATATTTTAAAGTGAGCATTTGGCTAGAAGAATGTCCACTGGAAGTCCTAGAATGAAACTGCATCAATAAAGTCACGCTGAGTACTTTTTACGTTGGCCCATCTGCAAAGAGAACAGGCACTTCTGTTTTCTAGAAGTAGTTTCTGATACACCCCTTCTTGCCTCATTAATTTGTATAGTCAGTGGTGCAACCAATGCCACCTTCTGTTAAGACTACCAGATCCATTCCATTATATAAGTAGTGTTCTGAACCTGATGAGTAGGGCTCCATGCGTGTCACAGAGGTCGCAGAAGTCATGGATTCCATGACTTTCTGTGACCTCTGCAGCAGCCAGTGTGGCTGACCTCAGGGCTGCCCAAGTAGCTGGCCTGGGGAGCCAGCTGCTCGGGTGGCCCTGGAGCCAGCAACACCAGCCGCTGCTGGAGCAGCCCTGGGGTATATAGTAAGAGTCATGGACAGGTCAAGGGCTGTGAATTTTTGTTTATTGTCCGTGACCTTCCCATGACTTTTACTAAAAATACCTATGACTAAATCATAGTCTTAATGATGAGTCATGCCTGATCCTAATGAGTTATGAGACAATTACCTGCGAGTCCTAAGTATCCAGCTAATGCACAAGCAAGGGTCTAACCAGGTGACCCCAAGGCAGGTATATAGATTCCAAAAGACAGCAGCCACTCCAGACTGCTCTATGCTGCTACCTTGTTGGGGATGCTACTGGTAGTTCTGACAGCGTACTCCTGTTCAAGCCGTCACACCTCATTTTCAGTTACCCATAACTTTCACAAACTAACAAACAATTCAGGGTGAAATTTTCTATATTGGGTCTACATCAGGTAAAGATTTTTGGCAAGTTTTTTCAGAAAGGGCTTAGCACTCTGAAAGAATGAATTCAGTGAAAAACAGATCATTTTACCGATTTGCATTAAATAGTCCAAGCACTCTTTGAACAGCTCTAGCACCTCTGAAGGCTGGGGTATGACCCTGAAATTTGGCAGGGAGATAGTGCTTAGGTTAGAGAAGTGTTTTTCACTGGACCTGTAAAGATCCATCCAGATTTTACCATGCTATAACTTATGAGAAAAATCATAATTTGTACCAATGTAGTAGCACTTGTTACTTTATTTAACGATTTACATTTAACGATTATTTCAGAAAGTTCACATTCTTGCTATGACTTTGTAGGCTCCTAGGTGTAGGTGAATTTCCTGCTTCATTTCTGAGTGATCATACAAGATTTTTCTCCAAGACTGCTGAAGTGTTTGCATTATCTTTGCAACAGCAGTGATTGTATGTCAACAATTTTTAGTGAAAATCACTTTCAGGTTCTTTCACACTAATTATCTCTTCTGAACACCCAAAATGAGAGAATTACAAAAAGTGGACAAATAGTAATATGGAAGTGTAAATTAGAGATGTAGGGTCAAATTTTCACCCCGTCGTAAACAGACACTCCATTTTTGTGCCTGAATTTTTCAGACCCGGTTTGTCATTTTGAGGGGTAAGAACCTGATTCTGCTCACAAATCTCATACTCACACATCTAAATTACCCAACTTGTGCCCAGACAACCAAGGACCACAGAGCAATTGCTGGCACACAGACTACCATACCTCAGCCTGGCCCTAAATTTTTTCCAGATTTAATCATCTGAGGCGATGTAACATGAACAAGAAATGCCAGCTATCACCATTGAGAGACATGATCTTTAGCCTGACAAGCATTCCTTTAATTTAAAATTGTGTTTATTTTTAACAAGAAGATCTGAAATGAAAGGGAATGGATCTTGATGAGGGCAGAATAAATGTTCTTAGTAAAATAAAAGGAAGATAAGGACTTTCCTTCTTGTTTTCTCCAAATACATACATAAAAATGGTTTCTGATTAGAGCTTTAGTCAAATATTCCTTGGTGTGTGACTCATTTGTAGTGTGAAGACTGTGGTGTATTGAAAACTGTTGAAACTGTAAGCTGTCACATTAAATTTTCTGGGCATTTTCCTGGTTCTGCTTTCAGGCCAGGGGGCTTTTTAAGAAAGCAGGCAATGAAACCAAGCTGCTGCAGTCAATTTGCAGTCAGACAGACTACAGTAAGGTTGGCTGATTTGTGCCTTTCTGTTCTGGGGAGCAGCCTGCTTTGTCTCTCTCTGTTCTGGAGTTCTTGTATGTTATCATAGAATCATAGAAGATTAGGGTTGGAAGAGACCTCAAGAGGTCATCAAGTCCAACTCCCTGTTCAAAGTAGGACCAACACCAACTAAATCATCCCAGCCAGGGCTTTGTCAAGCCAGGCCTTAAAAACTTCTAAGGGTGGAGATTCCACCTCCTCCCTTGGTATCCCATTCCAGTGCTCCACCACCCTGCTAGTGAAACAGTGTTTCCTAATATCCAACCTAGACCTCCGCTACTGAAACTTGAGACCATTGTTCCTTGTTCTATCATCTGCCACCACTGAGAACAGCTGAGCTCCATCCTCTTTGGAACCCTGCTCTGGTACTTGAAAGCTGCTATCAAATCCCCCCTCACTCTTCTCTTCTGCAAACTAAACAAGCCCCCTTCCCTCAGCCTCTCCTCATACATCATATGCCCCCAACCCCCTGATCATTTTCATTGCCCTCTGCTGGACTCTCTCCAATTTGTCCACATCCTTTCTGTAGTGGGGAGTCCAAAACTGGATGCAATACTCCAGATGTGGCCTTACCAGTGCCGAATAGAGGGGAATAATCACTTCCCTCGATCTGCTGGCAATCCTACTAACGCAGCCCAATATGCTGTTAGCCTATTTGGCAACAAAGGCGCACTGCTGACTCATATCCAGATTCTCATCCACTGTAATCCTTAGGTCCTTTTCTTCAGAATTGCTGCTTAGCCAGTCAGTCCTCAGTCTGTAGCGGTGCCGGGGATTCTTTCGTCCTAAGTGCAGGACTCTGTACTTGTCCTTGTTGAATTTCATCAGATTTCTTTTGGCCCAATCCTCCAATTTGTCTAGGTCACTCTGGACCCTATCCCTACCCTCCAGCATATCTACCTCTCCCTCCAACTTAGTGTCATCTGTGAACTTGCTGAGGATGCAATCCATCCCATCATCCAGATCATTAATAAACATGTTGAACAAAACTGGCCCCAGGACCGATACCTGGGGTACTCTGCTTGATACCAGCTGCCAACTAGACATAGAGCTGTTGATCACTACCACTTGAGCTGGACAATCTAGCCAGCTTTCTGTCCACTTTATAGTCCATTCATCCAATCCATAATTTTTTAACTTGCTGGCAAGAATACTGGGGGAGACCATATCAAAAGCTTTGCTAAAGTCAAGATATATCACATCCACTATTTTCCCATATCCACAGAGCCAGTTATCTCATCATAGAAGGCAATCAGGTTGGTCAGGCATAACTTGCCCTTGGTGAATCCATGTTGACTGTTCCTGATCACTTTCCTCTCCTCCAAATGCTTCAAAATGGTTTCTTTGAGGACCTGCTCCATGAATTTTCCAGGGACTGAGGTGAGGCTGACCAGTCTGTAGTTCCCCAGGTTCTCCTTCTTCCCTTTTTAAAAGATGGGCACTATATTTGCCATTCTGCATTCTAAGACATAAAGTAGTGCTACATTGCAACCTTCCAGCAAGAGTATTTTATGCTTTTATGTAACTTCTGTTTGTATGCCATGAACACAACAAGAAGGCAATCTAATTTTCACTCTTCCAAGTCCCATAGCTTGGACTACTGAGGACCAATAGCAAGGGAAACATTCTATAGAGCTCATTCACTTTCCTCATTACTTTAGTAACACAATGGAGGTGAAGTCTGAACCAATACTGCTCTTTCCTAGTATCTGTTATCAGAGACTTATGGGCCACACAGTCATTTGTTCAGGGAGATGGCTCCCTCATCCAGTCATGAGTTTGCCCCATCCAAGGCTGAATTTGCTCTTCCTCTCATACACAGGTACCTTGTTAGTAAGGCTACACCTTAACTAGCTACCATGGCATCATGTCACTACAACACTGGGTTAAAAAGAGACAGAGGCATATTTTTCCCCAGAAAAAAGATATTTACCCCTTGTGCGTGCCCATGCAGGATACAGCTGTAGAAATTATTTGGAATATAACATAGCACCTTTGATTTCTGCCTTTTTTGCCAGTTTTATAAAGAGCTTAGAATCCTGTCTTTCTGACACACAGTTTTAAGCAGTTTCAACATTGTTAAATCCCTGACCACATTGAAAACAACCATAGGCCTGGAGCTTGTAGTAGACCATACCCACATAACCCACAAGGGACATCTAAAAATTGTCCCTCTAAGGCCTACTGGGACAAATTCAGCCTAGATCAGAAGGGTACAAGAACAATGGAAGTATCTGGCCCAGATTCTGTTGTCATAGAAACAGCAATGTAATTTATATGCCAGGAATAGTTTGTTAGGAAATGGGTCTGAGTGGTGAAACAGTGCAACATGCACCAAACGTGTGCACAAATGCTGCAATCAGTTGCACAGGGGTAAAGCCAGAGTAGCTCCATTAACTGCAATGGAGCTTTTCCACATTTGTGGATAGCAAAATTTGGCCCTCTTGATGTGCAGAATGGATGTGGTTTATATGCTGAGGGGACAGAACTAACAGGAGGGTGTAAGACAGATATGCCTTCCCTTGGCTTTATCTTGCAGTCTCCTGCTAACTACTTTTCTTACTACACAGTACTGCATTCCAGTTTTGTATTTCATTTAGAAGCTTTACTTTTCCTTCCATCCCAAATAAATACTGAAATAAATGTTTTATTCAAATGCATCTCTCTAGCCACCAGAAGAAGCATTTGAGTGTGAACACTGAATTGTAGGGCAGAAATCATCTTCACTGCAGAGTTTTAAAAAAAGCATATTCTGATCATTTGTTAGAACTCTGTGCCAAAAATGTATGTGAAGTCAGTGCATGAATTATGCAAATTGTACTAATCTTTTTCTGTAAAAATGCTGCAATGCTTCTAGATGATCTATTATCTTTTATGATTGAAAAGGCAATTGATGGCTTTTATGCTTCAATTGCTAACCTACAGGATCATGTGAGTAAATATTAATCAGCAGAAATTGGCTTCTAGTGAAGTAGGCATGAAGAGTTCTTGACTCAAGACGTAAATGGCAACTGAAATGACAACCTTGATGTTCACTGAAACTAGAATTTGAATATATAATCTCATTACAAAACAGTATCCCCATTTCTAATGGCTGGATGAGAGTTGTATGCCTGTTTTGACTGGATGCTATCAAGGATGACATAGGTGGCATATGATCAAATGAGACAGGGATATTGATAGAAAAAATTACCCCAAAGAGTACATTAAAAAAGGTGCCTAAATGATTTAGGAGCTTAAGTCCCATTTTCAAAAATGACTTGGACACTTAGGATTTAAACCCTCTCCCCTCCTTCTCCCCCAGATTTTCATGAGACTTAGGTGATTTTGAAAAATTGCAAGCTTTGTCTAAATGCTGTCTAAATCTCCTAGACTGCTTTGAAAACTTAAGTCCAGACAAGAAGTTCCAGGTCATAAGTATTCTTTTGGGGCTAAGTGCTGAAATCATTGCCAAGACAAGGACAGTAATGTATGTAATGGAAGCACAAAGAGGTCTCACGTAGTGGAGACATTTCAATCAGCTTTTAGTAGGGTTTGCACTATGTCATTAAGTGAGTATGTTGCAAATGTGAGTGTTTCAGATCCAGAGGATGTGTATGAGGCATGTTAGTGTCAGAACATCTCCCAACAGGACTGCAGACTTCTGTCAGCCTCTACTTTCACACCCGTAAGTAATTTGTAAGAATTGGCCTGTGATGGAGGCTCAAATACCTGAGAATCCAGTGTCATTTGAATTTATAATTGTAAATTGAAACATCCATGTTTTAGGGCAGAATAATCCCGAAGACAGTATTCTGCACTTTACTTTCTTGTTGATTGTGTTAATAGGAAATTCCTCTTAGTGGGAAAGAATAGGCTTTGCAAAGAACAAACAGTCCACATTAATGGTCTAATGTAAATACTATGGAATGACAGTCTCAGTAGAAAAACAACTTAAAGAAAGTTTGTTATTGACCTGAAGATGGTAGGTTCTTTTATTTCAAGTCCAATTCTAAACATAACCTTAAGCAATAACCAAACCTGGCTGCTTCTCAGCATAAAACCTTCACGACCATTAAACTCAGACATAGCCTCTATGCTGGATAAGATGATCTCTTATTCATTGTATAATTGCACAGCACTTTCTAATCCAGATTCCCAAGTGATGTAAATCAGTATGACATTATTGAAGTCACTGAAGCTTTGCTGATTTAAATCTTCTGAGAGTCTGGCCCTCTCTGTATAGTACATTCACAATTGATACTATATTTGCCATGTGTAAACATGAAAGTAAAGATTACAGTACTTGATATACCTGATACTTACACAAGTGTTGGAAACAAAGCTTACTTTTGATAAAAATGTGAAAGAAAAACAATGTCCCAATTTGGCCTCTCCAAAAGGCTGAATTTAAAGATAGATGAAAAAACCTGAGAAATACTTAATTAAATGGTGATTAAACTTAAAACAAACCTCTCTGTTCTAAAGACTACCTGAGCATGTGCTTATGGGGAAGTTAATTTCCTAAAATTTATGGCCCTATATAAAACCTATATTTGTACAGCATGACTTAATAGATTAATCTTATTTCAGAATGGTATTGTGCACAACCAAGGGACTGGAATCCTGCTAATATATTTTGGGCTTTGTGCTCAACATTGCACAGATGTTATGGAAAGGAATTAGTAGTTAACATATTAAATGTCGAGGCACTCATCTTCCCCTCAATGCCTGTTCTAAACCAAAATGATTTTTAATAATGTTTTTAAAAACCAACAACTGACAAAGAAATAAAGCCACATGTGTTTTTTAAATTTTCCCTTCTAGCTGCAATTTATGGCAGCTACAAAATGGCAGGCTCTCCCTCATTGAGTTGAAGTCTCCTATTATTCTTATGTGTCGCCCTCCTCCAGGAAATATACTGCTCTAATCTGCAATGAAAAGTCCAATCAACTTCCCACGTCTTTAGTGTTGTCTGTAAAATATGCAAAGCTCAACTTGCCACTAAGGCAGTCTCACCAGCGTTGGCATGGAAATCCCCTTTTCTGCAGCTATTGCCATTCCAGAACCCATGGGCCTCAGTGATCCTATTCCCCCCCCCTCTTATCTATACCTGCAGATGTCATTCTGTTGATCAGCTTTGATGCATTCACTAGGCAATGAGACATGTCCTTAGAGGTACAGAGCACCTGCAGCTCCCTTTGAAGTCAGTCTCATTGAAGCCTGTAGGAGTCTGGTTACTCAGCAGATTTTTGGAATGTGGCCCAGTTATTAAATGTATACCTCACACTCCTTTGTGGTATTTTACTCTAGAAAGGCATTGTGAGACACACTTGCCATGACAGACAGTAAAGATAACATGGGCAACAGAGTTCTCTGAAATCCATATGGTCAATTTGAACTCTAATAGTCAACGGTCAGTAAAAAGATTGGGAGTGAAATCTTGGCTCCATTGAACTAAAGAATCATAGGATTGGGAGTAGGAGTGGAAGGGACCTCAAAAAGTCATCTAGTCCAGTTCCCTGCACTCGTGGCAGGACTAAGTATTACTTAGAGTCTTCCAGACCATCCCTGACAGGTGTTTATTTAACCTGCTCTTTAAAAGCCCCAGTGATGAAGGTTCCACAACCTCCCTAGGCAATTTACTCCAGGGCTTAACCACCCTGATCGTTAGGAAATTTTTACTAAAGTCCAACTTAAACCATCCTTTCGGCAATTTAAACCCATTGCTTCTTGTCTTGTCCTCATAAGTTAAGGAGAACAATTTTTCTCCCTCCTCCTTGTAACAACCTTTTATGTATTTGAAAACTGTTATCATATCCCCCTCAGTCTTCTCTTTTCCAGACTAAACAAACCCAGTTTTTTCAATCTTCCCTCAGAGGTCATGTTTTCTAGACCTTTAATCATTTTTGCTGCTCGTCTCTGGACTTTCTTCAATTTATCCACATCTTTCCTGAAATGTGACACCCAAAACTGGACACAATACTTCAGTTGAGGCCTAATCAGCGCAGAGTAGAGCGGAAGTATTACTTCTCGTGTCTTGCTTACAACACTCCTGCTAATACATCCCAGAAGGATGTTCGCTTTTTTTGCAACAGCCTTACGCTGTTGACTCATATTTAGCTTGTGATCCACTATGACCCCCCCAGATCCCTTTCTGCAGTACTCCTTCCTAGGCAGCCCTTTCCCATTTTGTATGTGTGCAAATGATGGTTCCTTCCTCAGTGGAGTATTTTGCATTTGTCCTTATTGAATTTTATCCTACCTACTTCAGACCATTTCTCCAGATCATTTTGAATTTGAATCCTGTGCTCCAAAGCACTTGCAACCCCTCCCAGCTTGGTATCATCCACAAACTTTGTAAGTACGGTATTCCTCTCTATGCCATTATCTAAATCATTGATGATGATATTGAACAGAACGAGACCCCAAACTGATCCTTAAAGCACCCCACTCGATATGCCCTTCCATCTTGACTGTGAACCATTGATAACTGCTCTCCGGGAATGGTTTTCCAACCAGTTATGTACCCACTTTTAGTAGCTCCATCGAGGTTGTATTTCCCTAGTTTGTTTATGAGGAGGTCATGCAAGACAGTATCAAAAGTCTTACTAAAGTAAAGATATACCACATCTTTCGCTTCCCTCCTGTCAATGGGAGTTTTGCCATTGACTTCAGTGGAGCCAAGATTTCAACCTGGATCTCCTGATAGCCACAGGTGGGTGGTATTTATTTAGGGAGAGAAAAATATTGAAGTTAAGCCCTGCCACATGGCTTTGAAAACTTTCTTGTTCTAAAGTTGCTGTACTGATTCAGTGTGATTACTACACAGACTCAGGCAGGGGAGTAAAGAGTCCCCTTATTCCTCTACACAGGCTGCGTCTCCTAACTTCTTGGTAGATTAAAATCTCAATTCTAATATTGATTTAATTTGCACATTTGCATTTAAGAAATCAGACTTTATGAACAGATGCGGCCAATAACCTAGGAGCACAAAATCATGTGTGATAACTGCTTAAGACTTTTTAAAGGCTTTAAGGAAAATTGTACAAAAATACATCAAAGGGGAAAGCTTTCTAGACTGATGAAAAACCTGTCTGAGACACAATGAAGGATTTCCCGAGGAGTACATTGGGGGCCATTACATTAAATTATCAGGTCTCTTCCTCCTTCACTACTGACTGGCAAGCCTAAAATATCATACAAATAAACATCACTGGCTTCTGAATGGGAATATAATGACAATATTTAACAGAATAAACACAATCAATAGCAAAATGCAATCACTTTAATTCTTTAGTAAACAAGCAGATTGACAAATGCAGTGGTTGCATTTTTTTATATTACTTCTGACCATGTTTACAATCTATGAGTGCAATGCAAAATAGAGTTGCTGCACTTCACAAGGTAATGGTATGACACAGAGTGACAGAGGCTGTAGTTATTGCAGGAGTGTCTTGAAACACTTTGCTTGATTGTTTCCTAATAGAGAATAATGCTAACCATTCACTTGGCTGGTGTGGGTTGGAGTATGGTCACAATGGGCTAGATCCTCTGCTGGTGTAAAGTACCATACCTACACTGAAGTCAATTAACCTTCGTAGTTTCCCATCAGTGAAGGGGGACAATAGATGCATGTTGTGAGGTGTGTGTTGTGAGACTTAATCTAGCATCATTTGTAAAGTGCCCTATGAAGGAAGATATTACAGAAGTACGAAGTTGTCTTCAAGAACTAGTAGTCAGCATTAGCCATTTAACCAAACAGTTGCCTTGAAAAAAGGGTGACAGTGTGGTCCTACTGGTGGGTTTCCACCATTCAGAGCCACTTTTGGTGGGTGGAGAAGGAAAAAAACAGCAAAAAAAGAGGGAGACTATAAAAGAGCAGTGAGGGGGAATATTGTCTCTCTGCATCCCTATCAGAACCCCTCCCCACAAGCCTCCATTTCCACATTATTCTCCTGCAATCCTGGTTCACTTATATCATAGCCACATTCCTTCTTGGCAAGAAGGTCAGGAGATACGATCAGCTAATCTCAAGGCTGGCCGTTTTGTTTTGTTCAGTTCCGAACAGAACCCTAGCATTGGAATGCTCCCAGTTCAACCTGACGGTTCAAACCTTTCACCCAAGCAAATGTTGTGTGAAGGAGTTCTGCAAAACTGAGTTGGAAAATTCTCATGTAGGATTTATGATTCTTCCTCATTTCACTGGGCCAGAAGCACCATGAAAAAATGTCTCAGTAATATGGGTTGCTTAGAGGCCAATCCACACCACAATTCCCAGCTAATTATCTCAGCTGAGCTATAGGAGGGGTAGGGGATGGGGAGAAGAATCTGTTCTCCAAGGCCACATAATGGCTGTAAACACTACATAGGCTACTCCAGCTTGATGCCTGGGCGAGCCGTCAAGGCCCTGGTGAAACTTCATCGTGAGGAAAATCACTGGAGGTGATAAATCCTCCAGCCCTCCACACACCAGCACTTTGCTACACAGGGAGCCCATACTATGTAGAGAAGAAGCCCACTTTTACCTGGTCCCCAAAAGCTTCCTTCCCCCAAGATCACTTCCAAGGGACCATCCACACTTGTGGATGCGGGACAGGATTTGAGGCTTGGAGCAGACAGTTTGCTTGATGGAGAAAGCCTCAATCATTGTTTTCCTGGAGTAATTTTAATTTTTCTATGGACGTCATAAGCATAGTTCAGTAGATAACTTTATAATGGTATATATGGTACTCAATATTTAGTACAGAGACTATCTAGGAGAAAAAGAACACTGCAATAATGGTAATCACTTGTAAAGAGAGTTCTAAAGACTTTAATAAAAATAAAAGGGAGTACTTGTGGCACCTTAGAGACTAACAAATTTATTTGAGAATAAGCTTTCGTGAGCTACAGCTCACTTCATCGAAAGTATTCCTTTTCTTTTTGCGAATACAGACTAACACGGCTGCTACTCTGAAAGACTTTAATAGTGACCGTTGTAGAAGGCTCAGAGAAAATGTAACAGTTTTCCATTATGCAGCTGACTGTAATACATTCCAATTGAAAGGTGTTTCAAGACGATAAAAAACAGAAAGGAGCACAATTCTAAGTGACAAGGTCAACGCCAAACAGAAAAACAAAATGAAACCCAAAGCACCGTCTCTCCTGACAAATAGTCTCACACCCAGCAAGAAAGAAACGAAATATCCTTTTTCGAAAGTATTATGAATGTGCTGCAGGCAGACAGCCGACTTCAAGTGGAGCAGGATCACTTGTAAGATTAGGCATTGTTCTGCTTTAGGGACTTTATCTACCTCATTAGCCTTCTGTGTTGGATCAACACAAATCATTTTGTGTCCCTTTCTCACACACACACACACACACACACACACACACACACACACACACACACACACACACACACACACACACACACACACACACACATACCCTTTTGATAGCTAGTTCTCTATCCATTATGGACCAGATACATACAGTATCAGTGATTCAAGCATAGGTAATGTAATACACTTTCCACTTCCCATGAAATTAGGAAGATTTCATTCATTTCCTAGTAGGTGATGAGTATGCTGGGTGTAGATCAACAGAGAAAGTTGCAAATAAAAGCAGGAATTATATTGCACTGCAAAATAAGTGAAAATCTTTTTAAGGACCAATTTGCTGCTCAGAACTTGGAGAGGCAAAGGGACCATTACCATGTTTAAGCATTGACAGCTTCAATAAGAAGCAGAGTGACAAAAGAAGCCTGAGCTCTCATTTTGGTCCAACTGCGGGCTTTCAGTGAAATTTCTGATTACTATGAATAATCCTGTGTCCTCCGCCCCCTCAAAAAATAAATTAGTGGTTATGATGCCTTCTACCAAAAAAAATCCCCATTATGACATTTTGTCACTCATCTGAAAGACTGGAAAAATCATGAAAATCAAACTCCTATAAACAAATCCACTGCCATTCCAGAAGCTGCTCAAAAGCTTCAATCTTAAACATACCGCAGCTGTAATTTTTTCTTTCTGATGCTCACTTTTATTAATACCTTTGTGTTGTCCTGGTTACTGAACCTCAGAACTGCAATCTACCATTTCTCAGCTGTTTCCATTTTTAAAAAAACCACCGCTTTAATATACAACTTGTCTAAGTTCAATGATGACAAGTTCTAAGGGATGTTTTAAACTCTGCTTTTAGCCCCCAAGATACAAGCAAAGTTGTGTTTCTAGAAGCTAAGGACAGATCCTCAGCCAATGTAAATTGGTGTTGCTCTCCTGAAGTCTGTGGTGACTATGCTGATTTGTGCCAGCTGAGGATCTTACCCAATGTACTCATCTTCCTCTCTACTCTCAGCTCCTTTCTATCTGAAGCACCTGAGGAGGATCATACAATTACAAGTGGGAGTGGACAAACCCAGAGAGATTTGGGTTGTGCTGTTGGCCACAGATTGTGGCAGTGCCCAAACTCTGGGGATGGACTCTCAAAACATAAGAGGATTCCTTGGTCAGCTGTGTCCTCACAGATCTGGCCTTCTCAACCAATTGTTTCAGCATCAATTCTGAGGGCCAGGGAAAAGTTTTATCAGCATAGCTACATCAGTCATAGTATGCCTGACATAGTAATGCCAACAAAACCCCAGTGTAGGCGTAGCTATGGCGACAGAAGTGTGCTTCCATGAATGTAGCTAATGTCATTTGGAAAGGTGATGTTCTTACACTGACAGAGAAACTCCTTCTTATGGTGTAAGTTGCGTATACACACGGGGCTAGGCCAACATAGCTATATCAGCCATATTCTCCGTAGCACAGACATGCCCTGATTCTCAATTATGCAAAGGCCCATTTACTCACTCTAGCAGTGCAATGGTGTCTTAAAGTAAGTAAAAATACATTCCCATTCTCTCCACATGGAGAATTCTCTTCTCTTCTCCCTTCAGGGAAGTTCTGAGACAGCTGCAAGGATGTAGCCTTCTCAGTGCCCAGCGTAGCACAGTGACAGTTAGGTCACAACACAGCATCATAATTAGTTGATGCTACATCACAACATTGTGTCTGAAATGTGGTTATCAATTCAGTTAATCAGAAAAAGGGAAAATAGCAAGTTCAGTTCATTAAATTTGAGTGGGGCTGGTTCAAGTGGATTAGGATGTACTTTGCCTCTTTGCTCAATGCTGTTTCTTGGCGCTTTGCCACTGTCAGACACAGATGACCAAAGATAACAAGAACACTGAACTGAATCTTCAGCTGTGCCCAGTAAGTGTTGGGTATCATTGACTGCGAGGGAGGAACCACAAAGGATCCTTTAAAAAGTGCTGTATACTAAGCTTGCAAATGAGAAGCTTAAATGAATTCTTTGCATTGGTCTTCACCGCAGAGGAGATTCCCCAGTTGAGCTCTTCTTTTTAGGTGACAAATCTGAAGAACTGTCCCAGATTGAGGTGTCAATAGAGAAGTGTAATAGAGTCCTTGGAGGGCCAGTTTGCCTAGTGGGTAGTGCACCCAGTTTTCAACCTCACTTCCCAGTGGGAAGGCCTTCCAGTCCAATTCCTAACCCTTGTGTGGGTCTTAGTTTCATCTCAGGGTGTGCAATATCCCTGCCCTCTCCTTACTAGATGGGGAGTGGGGTGGAAATGAGACTTATGCACCTCCTGCAGCAAGGGCAGTTGAAGGGCCCAGGCTTCCCTTCAAACTCCACCGAGCTCTGACCCAGGTACTGATGATAGCCAACAATGTATGGCAACCTGGAGTGCCCTCAGAGTTCCCTCACTTCCTACAATCTGTCTCCCCCCATGGCTCCAAGTTCAATATGAGATAACAAGAGGAAAAGAAAAGAAAACTAACCCTTCAGCCCCAACTGGACTCACCAGGCAGTCTTGTTCCTCACAGGGAGGCTTCTTCGACACCCTTGTTCAGAAGCTCTTAGGGTTGGTTTGTCTTTCTCCCCAGCCTCCCTCTTTTGAGCTGAGTTGCTCCTTTTTAAGTTCCCTCTCCAGTTGGAGCATGCTCTTCAGGTCTGGAGGTATGGGGCTACCTGGGTGCAGTATTTTCCGTTAACTTCTTTGGATCCAGTGTGGGGTTTGTACACCCCATCACAAGGAGATTTTGGAACTGATAAATTAAACAGTAATAAGTCACCAAACCAGACAATATGCACAAAGAGTTCTGAAGGAACTCAGATATGAAATTGCAGAACTACTCATTGTGAGCTCTGTTCAGATCCCAGGCACTTATCTTTGGCAATAAGAAGGAAGTATATCAGGAACAAAAGCAATCCTAATAAGAGTACAGACCCATCACAAACTGGAGGTGGTAAAACTGTTTAATGTAGTTTAGGCAGAAGTGTTCAATAAATAATTTGATATAGGAAAAGAACCATGATCATGTATTCCTATCACCAGGGGATGATTAACTGCTTTCCTGTCCATTAGTAATTAAGGAGGATGTTAAACAGCATCTACTAGGGATGCTTTTTACCAAAAAAATGAGCACCTAAAATGAATTATTTCAACCAAACACAAATATTTTGATTTGGCCATGCTGCTGAAGAATCTCATGCTCCCATTCTCCTCTGTGGACGGAACTCCTGGTCAGACTACATGTCCCATGATACATAACCTTTCCTCTGCAAGATGGGATACCGTGGTGCATCATGGGTGATATAGTCCAGCAATGGAGCCAGGTCTTTAGATGAAAATTGGAGCATGAGGCACCCGAACTACAACTCCCATGATGAACTGCATCTGAAATATTTCAGTATGCACATTTCTGCCAACAAACAACATTCTATGAAAAACATTTTTTTTGCCCATCTACCGCAGAAGCTCAAGGCAATTTGGAGAGGGCTTAGGGCTTGCCTACATGACAAGTAAGTGATCAGCAAGTGAGGGTGTGAATCTATAGTGCACCAGCTCTCCATGCACTAATTCTCCTTGTGGAACCTGCTACAGTGCTCTAAAAGTTTTCTACCCTATGACAAAGCACACTATGGAGATATAGCAGGGTCAGCTCAGTCAGAGCACAGCAAGCTACTGCACTATAGGTTCATACGTTGGCTTGCTGCACTAGAATTTGTCAAGTAGAAAGAAGCCTCAGATAAATGTCTGAACCTTGGGGCGCACAAACAAATAGAACAAACCTTCTTAATCTTTTATTTATTATCCACCTTTTAGATTTGTGGTTATTAAAACTGCCATTAACCTTTAGTCTCTAGTACATATTTCCCCACAGTAATACACAAAAATTTAATTGGGCAAATGCCTTATGTTCTTATGTCTACACAAAAGATGCGACTCACCACAAATAAGTCTCCCCGGTCATTCTGTTCACATTCTCCTCATTAAGCCAACTGCCCAGGGCAAGCCTGGAAAATTGCCCAGGCCCTGTGGATAAATCTGGGCCTTGTAGGTTCTGCCCTGCCATTTAAACAAGGGAGATATTAGTTCTGCATCCGATGAAGTGAGCTGTAGCTCACAAAAGCTTATGCTCAAATAAATTTGTTAGTCTCTAAGGTGCCACAAGTACTACTTTTCTTTTTTGCGAATACAGACTAACACGGCTGCTACTCTGAAACCTATAATAGCTACAGTATCAGACAAGGAGAGAGATGGTTTCCTAAGATATCCAGGACCCAAACCAGATAGGGATTCAGAGATACAAATCCACCACCTTTAAACATTCCCAAGAAATCAACTGAAAGCCATTGTAAACCTTAAATATAACATGTTGTCAGAGAAGCACCTGTTCAGCTTAATAAATGGTCAGTCCCATTCTGCACGAGCTGAAGTTGAGTGGTGGTTAGGTGTAACCCCATGCAGAGCATTAGCAAGCCCTTCATGTACAATTTGCATTATGTTTCTGTACATTATTATACTCTACTCTCATAGCCATGCTAGTACATGTTATATTTATACTATACAAAACTAAAGACTGACTGGTGCCTCCAAACTTGAACTCTCCAGCCCCATGTGTTCCTTTTCTCCCCCCTCCCCATATCCCTCTCAATGTTATTTTAAATGTGTAATCATTAAACCACACATTTCATTCACATTTCTTAACTATGTATCCAGAAAATGTTTGGGCCACCAGAGCCTGAGTACTTTGGAACTGCATGGTGCTGGTGGCTTGTCTATACAGCCTCGCAGCATGGACTACAGGGGTGTGATCTGCAGCACACATTGAAGCGTGGCACTGTAACTGCCCTGCGTAGACCCAAATGACGCCCCCATACCCCCTCGCTTGGGCTAAAAATTGAAACTCCGGGTCCTAGTGGCACCCCCCCACAGTCTGGCACCTGAGGCAGCCGCCTCAGTTCGCCTCATGGTAAGGCCAGCCCTGCCCGCTAGTACGAACTAAAAAGTACCTAGCTTGCATTAAGAAATGTAGAAATGTAGTCCTTTTTTGAAACAGCAATGTGAACTAGCTATTAGTCACAAAGGTATTTCCTTGAACCCACGCAGTTCCTCGAAAGCCACAGCCTAAATGCAAAAAACTCATTTGCATAAATTGATGTGTCATATTTAAGGTTACATGGTTAAAACTAGCACTGAGTGGGAACCTGCTTTCCTCCCCTGGGAATATTTTCAAGATTTTGAAATGTTTTCCCATCCCAAACTGGGACAAAAAGTCAAAGTAAATATTTTTGCAAACCAACAATCCAAAAGATTTTTCAGTTCAGGTACATTGAAATGTTGTGTTTAGATTTCAACCCTTATTTATTTATTTTTGCTAAAATTAGCGTAAATTTCAAAACAAAAACCTCACTTCTAACCAAAAATGCAATTTTGTTTCAAACTTATCAAAATAGAATGTCAACAATTTCAAATTGTTTCCAAGTTTTTTTAAATGAGAAATTCCTCTCACCTGACCCTGTCCTATGAATAGTTTCAGTGAAAAATATGTTTCACTGAAAAATCCCAGATAAGTACCAGTTAAAATTGTAATTAATGGCAAGACAGGCAACAACTACAGATACACAGTTTCAGTGGGCCTATGTGGGGAATACTATTCGGTGCGAGTCAAGAAGACAGAATCAGGGCAATTTGTCACACTACATCATGCAGTCATGATTTCAGTGAGTAGTCTTCTTGTCATGTTCTCTTCGGGGGGAGGGTAGATTTCTTAGGCAGATCTTGGGATCGGCCATGATGGTACAATCTATAATTAGCACAGAAAACAATATTATGTGGTTATGAAGGTATGTGGGGAAATGCCATCCGCAGGTAATATCAAATGTGTCACTACTGTAGATATATTATAATCTGAACATTAGCACAGAGATTGCAAGAGACATGTAATGAAGTTAGAGAGTTTGATTAAAACAGCTATGATAAAAGAATAAACACCTTGGGCCAGATGCTCAGCTGGTCTAAACCAGTTGCTCCATTGACTTTGTTGCCAATTTACACCAGTTGGGGATGCAGCCCGCTTATTTTAGCGAGTTCAATCAGGGGTAGATATTTTTCGAGTAAGACCTTTCATATAAAGCACTGGAGCAAGAATGCTCTTATCTGCAAATATTCTCTTTAGAAACCTGATGCGATTAAATGCTACTCTGCTTTTCAGAAAGTACAAATAGCTGAATCAAAAGAGAAATGAAAGCAAAGTTATTTCTGAAAGGAAAGGTAATGTTCTCAGAGAACAGCGTGCCCAGAGCAGATTGCAGCAGGACTGTGTTATTAAGCTCTCTAATAATCCATGTCTCTCTCATTGTTAAGAGCATTGGAAATGCTCTCCTGCACATGAGACTTTCGACAGAGGGAGTCACAGCTATGCAGAGAAGTCTTTTTGCTGGTGATGGCTGTGGTCAGGGAGTTATGTACAAACTTGCAGGGGATTGAAAAGATATGGGTGAGGGATAAATATGCTGTACATTACATACAGTGGTAATGGATCTGCCCAATAAACAAGTTACAGAAAGACAAATCTTATATAGTCACAAGACATTATTACCTACTAGGGCCATGTTAGAAAGGATTAGCACTTGACATGGTCAGGTAAACCATGATACATTTAGGACACTCCTCTAACTCGCTCTCACAATTCTCTTATGCAGGGTTACAAGAGGAAACTTGAAAAGGTGAAAGAGCAAATGGGGGGGCAGGAGAAGAGAGGGGGGTCATTTTGGGTGCGATTTTCTAAAGAAGCCTAAAGAAGTTTGGTGCTCAAGTCTCATTAAAATTTAAGATTTAAATACCTAACTTACTTTTGCTCCTATAAAAGACACAGCCATAATCCTCTTCTACTCTTTCCCTTTCCCGTTTACCTCTCTCTTCTTTGAATTCAAGGAGGAGACTGGAGGAGTCTCCTGAAGAAAATGCAGCTATTCTACCAAGACTCCAATCCTGCAAGGCACATAAGCACTGGGTTAACTTTAAGCATGTGATTTCTTCCCAATGAAGTCAATAGAACTTACGGACATGCTTAAGTTCTTTGCTGGTTTAGAACCTAAGCAAGGAGGAAACTTTGTATGCCAAAACCAAACATTCCATTGCAGATATTAGATTAGAAGCTACACCTTCCTGTATGCACTTCATTCCTTAATAGCAGCTGGGTAAGCATCCATTTTTATTAAGCAAGGGAGACATTTTCAAAGGCACAAAGGGGACTTAAGTGTCCAACTCCCATAGTCTCCTCCCAAATAACTAATAGATCCTATTTTCAAATATATTGGGAAAACAGTGGAGTTTCATACAATCCCACATTGCTGATGAGTTTAGGAAGTATCAGATAGCAAACTGCACCCAAGTCTGTGGCCTGTCACAATAACTCCTTTTAACAGCTGTATCTCTTTGAAAAAAATCCCCATTGTTCCCAACTGAGTACCCCTTTAAAACTTACACCATTCCGTCAAATAAAGGGTGGTTCTAAATAATAACAGAATTGACTTAAATGTGCATGATTGAAAGCCAGAGGGGGTTGTACAGATGAGTCCTATGTAATAATAGGTTTACAGAAACTTTAGGGTAGGATTTTCAAAGAGGCTTTGGCATACAAGTCTCACTGACTTTCACTTGGACTCATGCTACCAAGAAATTTTTGAAAATTCCACCTGTCTTTATAATTTTCAGTATTCCTAAGGAAACACTTTGTAGCCTAGGTCAGAACAAGGCAGCTTGCTTGAAAACCTACTAGCTTCAATATAAACAAACTGGACTGGAACCTTAGCTGGTGTAAATTGCCATAGCACCATTGACTTTAATTGATATCAGCTAAGGATCAGGCTTTACTCATCATTGCTATCATGACTTAAAACATCAGTCTATTTTCCTGAAACATCTAAGGGGTAACTCTGCTGCGAACTCCTGTATAAAGCACTTAGCTTTGCATATCACTTGGTGGTGTTCCCTAACAAAACCATACAATTGATTGCTAAAATGCGCAATTTCCCCTCACCAGGATAATCTTCTTTAGGGTTTAGGCACCCTTCCCGACTCTAAGAACATTTATGCCTTTTGTTCTCCCCATTTAGTGGCTATCTAGCACTGGCCTGGCTTCTGCCCTCTCCCTTCCAGCGCTGATGCTGTTGTGATACTAACATGCAGCTGGTTAAAACATTACCAATAATGTCATAGAATTTCATAACTACTTGTGTGCTAAATGTAATGCTTGTAAAAAGTGTTGAGTTGACAAAGGGAATTAAAAATCACATTTATCACCATTAAGGGCTAGAAGCTGTCCACTGGCCCAGAATCACCAGAGCACAGTGTCCACTAGCCAGTCCATCTCCTACTCCAATACCAGTAGGATTGGCAGCAGGAGACATTGAAATTGCTACATAGGGTTCCTGCCCGCCAGGATTAGGCTATGCAAGCTGACTGTTCAAAGGGCTCCTAACCCCTTTGCACCACTGTCAAGGATCTGACTGTGGAGAGGTTATAAAGTTCCTGGTAATCCACAGTTACCAGAAAGGATCAGGATGTGTTGCAGGGGGAGCTCAACAAACAGAGACAATCATGACTACATTGGAGATCCATGTGCAGATTCCAAGGGCAGAATCAGCCCCATCATCCTTAGTGGGACATACCTGTGCACAAGATACTAAGAGGTTTTGGCTCTGTCAGAAAGACGAGTATAGAACAGTTGTAGGATTGGGAAAGAAGCCTGGGACTGAATCTTTCCAAGTTTCCTTTGGTTGCTATGTCATTGACACTTCAACTGCTGCTAATCAAGTGCCTGTTTTTGTCACCTGTAGTCTGTAACAGTGATAGATGAGCACCTATCATGAGTATTTTAAGCTGTTCATTATGGAAATCTGTCCCATCCTTGGCTGCTCTGTGTCATTTTAATTAGCTTGTCCTTTTGCTTCATCAAGCATATTAAAAACACTGGTAGTAAGTTTTTTCATTTCATCTTCACTGAAAGTTTTATTGTTTATAACAGTTCACTGTGTGTGTTTGTATGTATATGCAGATAGAGTATATAGTTTTTGTGGCAGAAGAGGAAATGAGACAGTATAGCAGATGGCTGATATATGTTCTGTCATTTACCTCTGAATGAGGAGACAGCTTTTCTCTACTCATGATTTATCAAGTCTTTCCGTAACTTACAATATGTATCTTCACCAGTAACATAGGGTAGCCCTCAGGTACCACACACAGACAGACAATGTACCTATTTCCTCTGAATGTTCTTTATGACTAATGGACTGATATGCTAACCACGAGAGAGAATAAGTAGGATCGTTTGACAACATAAAGGTAGTAATTACTGTTAAACATGTGAGGCCAGATTTTCAAGAGGACTCAGCACCAATACCCCCGATTATTGCCTTTGGAAAGTGTGGCCCCAAATGAGTGCAGAGCCCTTCTGAAAATTCTGGGCTTATCTAATGTTATTTGTGGGGGGAGGGGAGGGGAAATTAGGTGCCTAATTGCAATTTGTGCCTTTGTAGATTTTCCCCTTTATTGCTGGAACAGCACTATACACCTTTCCCTATTATTACCATCCCATGGCCTCCTCCAGTCAAAGGGCAACATTTGATTTTGATGGGACTCCAATGTCCAATGAAGAGGATGGACATCTCTCTCGAACCAAACACCCCTTCAGGTGTCAATCAAGAAGGGTTTCTGGGGCTGAAACCTAGGTGGCATCTGCTATTCGGATTAAAAGAGCCGACGTAAAAACAGAGATGAGAGTTCTGTCCCTGACTCTGCCAATGACCTGCTGTGCAACTTTGAGAAAGTCACATCGCCTCAGTACTTCTCCCTCCCTTTGTCTCATCTGCTTCTCTCACAACAGGTTTATGCAGCACCCTTACTATGCATCATACGCAAATGTTACTGCAGCTGAGAATATCACAGAAATGCTCATGCGGCATTCCAAAGCCCGCTCTACTCCCGACAATACAGAGGTACACAAGCATTTCCCAGCCATCTTCCCCTCCTACCTGCAGTTTAGCTGAACATTTCAGAGGAAGGGGTTGTTGAATGAGCAATGAAGAACATGCTGTTCTTCGTGCCGTTTCATTTCTAGATAACCTGGGGATAGTCCTATCTCCAGCAGTCCATCCATGAAACATCGGCTGCAAAAGCCAGTCCTCCAGAATTTCTATGCAGTTAGGCAGTTACAGCAAATAGAATTGAATCAGTGGAGGATTCAGGGTGATTTATATAGAAAAATAAGTCTGCAAGGAATGGAAATTTGAGAGAAGGGACTACAGCTCAATAGGGCATTGACTGAATGTGAATTGTGAGAAAGATGGCCTTGTGGATAAAGCACTGGACTAGGACTCAAGAGACCTGGGTTTAATTCCCCGTTCTGCTGCAGTCTTCATGTATGACCTTGAGCAAGGCACTTCACCTCTCTGTGCCTCATTTCCCTGTCTATAAAATAGGTATTTCCCTTTCTCAGAGGTGTCATAGGGATAAACTCCATTCCTGCATAGAGAGTGCCAGGAAAGAGCCTATCAGCAAAATAAATTCAACCTGATCACTTAGTAGACAAGACTGCCATTGTAGCTTCTTTAATATAAAATGTGACAACAAAATCGAATGAAAAACATCTAAATGAGCCTGTGACACTGCATCCCATCTTCTTCACAGTAGTATTATGATATAATTATGATGTATTTTGTACAAGACAGGTCATGTGAGGTGTCATTGGAAAAAGATATGATTTGCTGAATATGATTATCCTATTTGTATGCATCTATCATTTTTGTATCTGAAGTTATGAATATTGACTATGTATCTGTATTTCAAATAAAAAGAAAAGGAGAACTTGTGGCACCTTAGAGATGAACTAATTTATTTGAGCATGAGCTTTTGTGAGCTACAGCTCACTTCATCGGATGCATTTGGTGGAAAATACAGTGGGGAGATTTATATACACAGAGAACATGAAACAATGGGTGTTACCATACACACTGTAACGAGAGTGATCAAGTAAGGTGAGCTATTACCAGCAGGAGAGAGGCTGGGAAAAAACCTTTTGTAGTGATAATCAAGGCCATTTCCAGCAGTTGACAAGAACATCTGAGGAACAGTGAGGGGAGGAAATAAACATGGGGAAATAGTTTTACTTTGTGTAATGACCCATCCACTCCCAGTCTTTATTCAAGCCTAAGTTAATTGTATCCTGTTTGCAAATTAATTCCAATTCAGCAGTCTCTCATTGGAGTCTGTTTTTGAAGTTTTTTTTTTGTTGAAGAATTGCCACTTTTAGGTCTGTAATCGAGTGACTAAAGAGATTGAAGCATTCTCCGACTAGTTTTTGAATGTTATAATTCTTGACGTCTGATTTGTGTCCATTTATTCTTTTACATAGAGACTGTCCAGTTTGACCAATGTACATGGCAGAGGGGCATTGCTGGCACATGATGGCATATATCACATTGGTAGATGCGCAGGTGAACGAGCCTCTGATAGTGTGGCTGATGTGATTAGGCCCTATGATGGTGTCCCCTGAATAGATATGTGGACACAGTTGGCAACAGGCTTTGTTGCAAGGATAGGTTCCTGGGTTAGTGGTTCTGTTGTGTGGTGTGTGGTTGCTGGTGAGTATTTGCTTCCAGTTGGGGGGCTGTCTGTAAGCAAGGACTGGCCTGTCTCCCAAGATCTGTGAGAGTGATGGGTCGTCCTTCAGGATAGGTTGTAGATCCTTGATGATGCATTGGAGAGGTTTTAGTTGGGGGCTGAAGGTGATGGGTAGTGGTGTTCTGTTATTTTCTTTGATGGGCCTGTCCTGTAGTAGGTGACTTCTGGGTACTCTTCTGGCTCTGTCAATCTGTTTCTTCACTTCAGCAGCTGGGTACTGTAGTTGTAAGAATGCTTGATAGAGATTTTGTAGGTGTTTGTTTCTGTCTGAGGGATTGGAACAAATGCGGTTGCATCGTAGAGCTTGGCTGTAGACAATGGATCGTGTGGTGTGATGTGGTCTGGATGAAAGCTGGAGGCATGTAGGTAAGCATAGCGGTCAGTAGGTTTCCAGTATAGGATGGTGTTTATGTGACCATCATTGAATACATAGCCAATAAAGTAAAGGCATTGAATTTTAGTTGAAATAGTAGTGTAGTTTCCCTACATCTGCCATAAGTAAAGCAGCTGGGCTATAATTTGGAAAGTCAAGCACTCTCCTTTAAAAATTATTTTGAACAACCTCTAACACTAAGATCTTTCAGCCCCAAGTTTCCACACTGGGAACAGATGTTAGCCCAGAGCTGGTGCAATCAGGACCCAAGTGAAACCTTGCATGGAACTTACAGGTCTCCTCTTTACTTGCTCTCTATATTTATCCCATTGACCATTATATGTAAAACAAGTTCCCAATTAGGGAAAAACCTGACCTGTTCAATATAATGTCTATCAATCATCTACTTATGCAGGCTTGGTCTGTGGCCAAAGGAAATTACTTTAGTTTTCTTATCATTTAGGGTCAGGCACTCCTGCTACTAAGAGAGCTAAAATCCTTTAACATATGCTTCAAGCTCTGAGGAGTTTGGAACAGCAAAACCAAGTCTTCTGTGAAAAGAAGAACCAAACACAAATGAGTCCAAAATTTTGGGAGGGAAATACTGTACCTTTCTATAACCCCATTACCACCACCTCATTAATATAAAAGTTAAAAAGGAATGGAGCCAACAAACAACCCTGAGGGACACCTTGTGATGGAAATGGAGTCAGTTGGCTCACCTTGCTGTCTTGTCCAAATCTTGCCCACTATTTAGAAAGGGTAGGGCTGGAGCACATCCATATTGCTGTGTGTGTAATGGATCAGGGCCGGATTAAGTCAGAGAGTTGTGTATAATACCTGGGCCTGATGCTGAGTCTCTGGCTCTCACCGACATGGGTTTACACCAAACTAACTAACATTGGCTCCTCCAAGTTATCTATGTTTTATCAGAGTTCACTGGTGGGGGTGCTATTCTGAGTCTTGTTAGCAGGTACCAAAAAGGGATGCTCTTCTATAGACATAAGCAAGCCTGCAAGAGGTAGGTATGTTGGCGTGGGGCAGACATGGAGGCCTTGAGAGCACTAACTTTTCCATCTGGAGAATTAAGAGTTTAGTGTGGGACATTAAGAAGTGCTCGATTCCAGACTAACTCTGCTCCTATGAAGTCTATGGGAGTTTTACCAATGACTTCTCCAGGAACAGAGTTAGACTAATGCTAAGCGCTATGAAATCCCACACTTCAATTTTAGCATAGACCAAATACTCCACCTTCCCCTATCACACACACATCACTGACGGGGGCGGTTTCACACTTTGTTTCCAGTGACTTGGGCCTTCCATCGATCACAAGAGGCCTGTAGAACAGATCTGAATCCCATTGAAATGAGTGCATTTGCCTTTGTCCACCCCTTCTGCTGGTTGGCTCCAATGACAGTAAAGCCACTTTCAGCTGCCCTTTTGTTTTCTCAAATAACCTTCAATCCATTTACGGAAGTGTCAGTCTGCCATGCTGACTACATAACTCCTGAGCCATGAGCATCAATGTTACCAATACAGAGAGTGAATAACAGTCCAGACATATAGCATGAAACTACAATCAGCTGCCTAGACACAGCCACAAACAGCCTGATTGAACATTTGAAATAATATTATTACTTACTGTGAGGAGGAGGGGAGATGAGATTATGTTGTATAAAATATGAAATTGTAATGCCATGTTTATTGAATTATTTGTTCACACACACAATAAGAAAACAAGCCAAACAAAAGAACAGCATAGACTCCTAGCAGAAAGGCCCCCCTGAGGATCCTACAGCAAGTATACGGCAGATAACGAGGCATCTACCAATCAATGAGATGATCTCACTCTACTCATTATTTATGCATTAATGAAATACATGCAGTAGTTCACTGAACTGATAAAGATTCTCAGAGGGGAAAGCAGATGATCAAATGAACCAAAATGATTAGAGGAATTTAAAAAAAAAAACAAGAAAATATGGCTAGGAGTAAAGTCAGACCGATAGAGTCACTTCACCTCTTTCATCTCAGTGCACCACTCTGTCTGCAATCTTTGATGAGTGGGTAGTAAAGAAACTTAAAGAGGCTGCAAAAACAAAAACCCCTCAGGGCTTACAGACTTTAGGCTATATCTAGAAAAGCATCTTGGGGTTTGTCACAGTCAACATACCATTCTCTAAAAGTAGCAATGTTCTCCAGTAGGAATACTAATCCATGACTGCAGGGGACAGTCACTCATTCCAACAATCAATGGCCAAGTACAATGGCTCTCAACCAGGGGTATGTGTACCCCTGGGGGTACGCACAGGTCTTCCAGGGGGTACATCACCTCATCTAGATGTTTGCCTAGTTTTACAAAATGCTAGTGCCTTTCATGTAGCCAAGTCAGTACAAACTAAAATTTTATACAGACAATAACTTGCTCTTATCCTGCTCTATATACTATATCAGTGTTTCTCAACCTGGGGGTCGCAATTTGTTTTATAATTATATGGTAAAAATGAGAAAGTAAGCAATTTTTCAGTGATAGTATACTGTGACACTTTTGTATTTTTATTTTGGAGGTTGTGAGCTAGTAGTTTTTAAGTGAGGTGAAACTTGGGGTATACAAGACAAAGCAGTCTCCTGAAATGGGAACAGGTGGTCTGGAAAGGTTGAGAACCACTGGCCAAGTACAATGCAAAGTAGAACACTGCTCAGAGACTTTTGAAACTCACAAGTCAGCAGAACCCCTTTCCCCAAAGCCCCACCCCTGCCCTGCTTCTTCCCACCCTCACCCTGCTTCTATCCACCCCTGCCCCACCCCCACCACCCCTCTTCCCACCGAGTTCCACCCTTGCTCCTTCCCCTCCCCCAGTGCCTCCCGACACCACAAAACAGCTGATCTGCGGGAGGCACAGGGAGGGGAAGGGGCTGATCAATGGGGCCACAGGTGGGCAGGAGGCACTGGGGGAAGGGGGAAGTTCTGATAGAGAGGCTGCTGGTGGGTGCTCAGCACTCACCACTTTTTTACCATGGGTGCTCCAGCCCCAGAATACCCATGGAGTCAGTGCCTATGGCCATAACTATGGAAACTCTGTTGCGGCAGATGGTGTTTCAGTAAGTAGCACTTTTTCCAGATTCACTGAGAGACAAGTGCCACACTGCAGTGTATGGGGGAACCAGGCTGCTGGAGGTTCTCTCAAAGAATTTTACACTGAAGCAGAGCCCATTTGTCATTCAGAATCTCATGACTTCTCACGAGCAGGGTCAGGTCAGTGGTCCTGATGACTATCTAAATTCCCGTATGATTAATTAACTTTTGCCTACTTAGTTTCCTCCTGCAGTTTTATCAGGACATGGTTGTCACAGATCAGGGCAACTGCACCTATATTTCCCAACAGGGGTCAGCAAGGGCACCAACTCTCGGCTTCCAGCTCTCCACCCATTGCCTCATTTTTGGCAGGCAACCCATGTCACTCTACCTTCTGGCCAGGGTACTCCCCAGCTGCACAGTTCCCAGCCTTTACTGGATATTTCCCAGTGAAAACAGTTTTGTCTAAACAGACCCACCTGCTTTCTCTTTGGAGACTGATAACAGAGTGATTGTCAACAGTTCTAAACAACAGCACTTCCCATGCAAGCTTACTTTAGTCTCAAGATAAAAAGCATTTCAGAGAAAACATATTAAAAACAATGAAAGCCTGTGTGGGTGCGAATAAGCTTACCAGAGTTAGGGCTAACATGGATTCTGGCAGGAAGATTGTCAGCATCCCACTTTAGGGGTTTCCTTGTGGTTACAGGTCATCACAGCTTCAGTTCAGAACAAGTACCCCGTCTTATGAGGTCTGAGTGGGCCAAGTCCTTCCAATCCTTTCTAAGGACTGGGGCCCTGCATGGACCAGGGGTCCAGTCCATTTCTTGCACCAGGAAGAAGGCCCTGAGTCAGTTTAAAGCCCAGTCTTTTATCCAAAGATCTTTTCTTTGTCTGTTGATCTCTGGAGAATCCAGTTTGAACTAGTTTATGTGCATCTCTCTAGGTGGACAGCTTTAAAAGCTGAAAATTAGCATCCCCCATCCCTTCTAGAGAAGGTACATAGAGTGATGAGCTGCCAAAATCTTAACGGGTTCCCTCCTCACCCCACGAGGGGATCGTTGCCCACCCCCGCCCCCCGGGACTCCTGCCCCATCCAACCCCCCTGCGTTCCTTGACACCCCCCCCAGACCCTCGCCCCATCCACCCCCTCCCCTGTCCCCTGACTGCCCCCAGAACAGGGCAGGAGGGTCTCTTGGGCCACCGTAGTGAGTGCCCACCCTGCCCCTAAGAGCCAGAGGGACCTGCTGGGGGGCGAGGTGGGGAGTCCCGGTGCTGCTTACCTGGGGCAGCTCCCAGGAAGCATCCAGCAGGTCCCTCTGGCTCCTAGGGGCGGGGGAGCGTAGCTAGGTGGGGAGCACAGGGAGCAGCCGCTCCCCCACTGATCACATCAAAAGTGGTGCCTTAGGCGCCGACTCCCTGGGTGCTCCAGGGCTGGAGCACCCAAGGGGAAAATTTGGTGGGTGCAGAGCCCCCACCAGCAGCTCCCCACCCCACGCCCGGCCCCAGCTCATCTCACCTCCGCTCCGCCTCCTCCCCTGAACCCACCACCCCGCTCTGCTTCTCCGCGCCCCCTCCCGCTGGCTTCCCGCGAATCAGCTGTTTGGTGGGAAGCTGGGGAGGGCTGAGAAGCAGGCCGCGGCTTCCCACTTAGGCCAAGGGTGGCAGAGGTGAGCTGGGACAGGGAGCAGTCCCCCTGTGCGCCCCCCCTCGGGTTATCTGCTGCAGCGCGGGCGGCCCTCCTCGCGCCCTCCCCGCCCGAGCTCACCTCCACCTCCCTGGGCCTGAGTGGGAAGCCACCGCTTGCTTCTCAGCCTGTCCCGGCTTCCCACGCGAACAGATGATTTGCGGGAAGCCAGGGTAGGGGGGCCGAGAAGCATAGCGGGGCGGCGCGTTCGGGGCGGGGGCAGAGGTGGAGGCGAGCTGGGGCCGGGGGTGGGGTGGGGAGCTGCCGGTGGGTGCTCTGCACCCACCAAATTTTCCCCTTGGGTGCTCCAGCCCTGGAGCACCCAGGGAGTCGGCGCCTAAGGCACCACTTTTGGCTGGTTAAATTTAGAAGCCCTTTTAGAACCGGCTGACCCTCACGGAACAACCAGTTCTAAAAGGGCTTCTAAATTTAACAACCGGTCCTAGCGAACCAGTGAGAACCAGCTCCAGCTCACCACTGGGTACATACACTGCCACAGCAACACATACACAATTGTGTTTTAATACATGTACCCCAAAGGTACTGACCCTAGTTCAAAAAAGCTTAGCTTCATTCAGTAAAGTTATCTTAATTCCATAAGGTTTGTTCAGGAAATTACAGGACATTGTCTGTCAGTCTCTCACAGTGGTATTCCCCACATCCTGTCTGAAAGGACTGTGTGAAGCAGCAGCTGTGTTTCACTTCAGAGGCACCTGTTTCAGCAATGGTTGGACTGATCTGTATACAAAAAAGTTTGCAAAGTGCTTTGGAATTAAAAGTACTGTCAAAGCATGCAGCACTATTATATTATGTGCTTCTTTCTGAATAGCAAGGTGTCCTGAGGTTGCACCTAGACACATGGCAATGGAGAGTACTGCTGCTATACCCACAGGCTTGCATAAAATATACGTAATGAGGAATCATTTCCAGTGGAGCAAGCTGCATCTGGAGGCTGATGAAAGCACAACAATTCATTTGAAAATAAAACGAGAGAAGAGCGATGTTCTCCATCTCTATCTGATGAAGCATTTCGCAGCACCATAGGTTATAAACTATCAGCATAACATTGTGGCTTGTTTTTCTTTTTCAAGAGCTGTTTAAAAAAACTCACCAAAAACAATGAGTGTACCAGATGCCAGAGAGATACTCATTATGCCGACTCAAATAAGATTCCGTGGCTTCCCAAGCGAATGGAATGCATTTGAGGCAAGCGGAAGCTACGCAGGCTAAAGGGACAGGGAATAGGCACTACTGGGACCAGCACAGAAAGAACTTGCCCGCAGCCTCCTAAAGCAAAGTCTTTCCCAACTAAGCAAAAACTAAAGGAGTAGCTCTATTAGTGTTTGATAGAGTTCACAAATCAATATAAAATTCCTTATGCTTTGCAGAGGCACAAATTTGGTTGGGGAAATTTATGCACAGTTATACAGAGTATATAAGAGTACAGAGAGATAAGGGGAGCCCCCCCCTTACACAGATTTGCATGAAGTCAAAACAAAATTGATGCAATATTGGGCGGGGAGCGTGGGAGGAATCACAGAGCCATAACACTGAACTTCTCAGCTAAAATATTTCATTCTACTATTGGAAATCATTATTCTCATTCTCTGAAGTCTCCTTGTGTTTTGAGCCTTTTGTGAAACAAATGGAACGATCTGAAAGCCATTCAAAATGTAAAATGTCATGGCAAAATGTAACATATCCTGAGAATTAAGCACAGGTCTTGGGTTCCTTATGAGGTTAATTATTGTTATGCAAGTAGCTGCACTTCCTCTTTGCAAATTCCCCTAACATCTGTTCTCATTATCACCACTCTTCAATAATTTAGTAGATTGAAGTAATGGTATTTTGGGGTGAAGGGAACTCAAAACTTCCATTTTTAATGCACACAAGTGAATGAAGCTATTTCTTGGTTTCCCTAGTCTTTTCCTTGCCTGATTTCCTTGTTGCTAGCAAGTTTTGTTGAATACTGCCCTGAAATCAGTGAGACTCACAAAGAAGCAACGTTTTACACAATATGAGCAAGAGGGGTTGGGGGCAGCATCTAGCCCAGACTCAGCTGCCAGCTGCAATAAAGGTCTCTATCTATTTTAACAACCCATTTATGATCAAACTGAAAATGTGAGATGTTTTCACAAAATGATTCTGAATCTTTCACATATAACCCTATCTTCAGTCACTCAGCCAGGCCTCCTCAGATGCACCTAAGAACTCTGAGCCAATTCCTGTGGTCTTTCAAAAAGTGGGAGTGGCGGAGCATCAGGACTCAGTGCAATGATTTATGGAACACAACAGCTCTTTGGAACTGGCTGGCTGCATGTGAGTGAGCAAATCTGCTTCAGCAAATGATCAGAGAAAGAGAACTCGATCAGGATGACAAACCACAGTCAGCTGCTTGTGATTGCATCATGGATCACCACCCATAAAGTTGAGAACCTCAGGCTTGATTTTCAGAGGTCCTGAGCACACACAGCACCAGCTGATTTGAACTGCACATCTGAAAATCAGGGTCATGTGTTTTAGAGGAATGCACAGTGCAGTGGGGGCATATGCCTCTTCAAAACCCATCAGAAAAAGACTGAAGTTTAGATGGAGTGAATAATAGTGCAGAATTTAGCCCAAAAAGCAATATATTATTAATCAGTGTTGCTAGTTCAGACCACACAACCATTATTTAATTTAATTGTTCCTGCAAAGAAAATCACTCCACAAACAGATCACTCAAATGAAAATAAAGTTTCAAAATTCTACAATTCTATTTCTTTCTAATAAAGGCCGGGCTCAACTAACAATGAGCTACAGCTCAATGGGAATTTCTCATTTGTAAAATAATGTAAAACCTATCTGGTGTGTTGGAAGACGATAAGTGTCATTTATCAACAGGAATAAAATTATTGAAATTGAAAATAAGATCCTGCATATCCTTCATTTGCAGACTGCACAACTGCAATTAGTGACACAAAAGAGGTATTAATTAAAAAACCTTAATGAATTGATATTTTCTACTCAGTCTATTTGTAATGGAAGAATTTTCATTAGAATCCAATTAATTTTAATCCCAGACATTTTTAAATGTATCTATTTGTGTAACTATATTTGTGTCCTGTGTATTATATACTACACAGTATGTGTACTATGTGTACATTTATATATATTTTTGTGTGTGTACATATATACAAGTTGAACACTACGATTAAAGTTAAGTGGATTCCAATGAGAAATTTTCCACTACAGATCTCTGCATTTTCTTTATATTTATAGACAAATTGTGTTATTTTGTGGAGTGTGTATGTATATCTATATATCTGAACACAGACATACTAAAAATGACAAAATCCAAAAGGAAGATTTTTCTTAATATGTGAATTTGAAAACACTCTATACTATTTATTAAAAAAATTGCATTCTACCAGATTCACATTTACCATGGCTTCAGCTAGACTATCCTCTCCAAAAACCTCCACCTTAGGGGAAATTTCCATATTTCAAGTCACTCTATCCCTATATAGCATTTTTCAATTAAATCTCCTCTAGATGAACCCAGTGTATTGTTTAACAGTTATTGACTTTTATAAAGATGTTTGAACTTTTCTTAGTGCCATTAACTCTTATGATTACTCCCTTTAAGTGTTTTGTTTTGTAGCCATCACTTTACTGCCACTATATTGGGGATTTTCATGTATTCCTCCTATAACAACTGTCTCTGTTCTTATAGTAAATGGGGAGTACACCTCTGAAGCAGATTCTTTGGCCAAGCATATTATGCCCTCTCATGATCTTTCCATACCACAGTGAACACAAGCTGTCCCCTGGTGAGTGGCAGCCATATAGACTGTAATGGCAGTATAGCCCAAAGCCAGCAGACCTGGCTGGTGGTTTGAATCAGGGCTGTCAGGCATAAAAGGCCCACTGGGGGAAAAATAACCTCCCTACACAGGGCTCCTGGGAAAATAAAGCTCACTCTTACTCTCTCTGAGCCAGCACAAATGTTATATTTCCTCCGCCATTCCTAGTCTCTTCTCCCTTCTTGGCAACTGCTCTGCTTGGGTCACTGCAGTGCAAGGGAAGCAGTAATCTCCACTGAGCCCACGTAGGGCGTTCCAGGAGGCAGACTCCATGATAGTCTATTTGGGGGGAAAGGAGGTCTCGTTTGCATGAGCTCCCCACAAAGCTGCTTACCATATTAAACAACACAGATCACTACTCAGCTATTACTATGGCACTGCATCTGCTTTTTCCACATCTAACTAGCCCCAGAGGGACTGGTGTAAGAAGCTCCTCAGTGACATCAGTTATTCTCCCAGGATATCATTCAGGTGGCTGCTCCACTCCTAACCACTGGATCGACTGTAAAACTACCAGAGCTGTATGTTAGTCTATGGCAAGATACAGCATAGTGTCCAGGCCTTTACTTACATACATTCTCCCTTGAGTCATACAGTACCCTAGGGTCTTTGCACCAAATACTGACACATCACAGGCAGCAGCATGGGATCTGATTTCACCAAACCATACAAGGGTTTTGCACCCTGAAGATACAAAGAGAAGGCTTTTCTGCTTAATCATCCGAGATCTGCTACCCTCATCAACTTAGTTGTCAGAAACTGGTATTTCCTGTTGAATGTGGGGAAATTACTTCTGTTTAGTGGTGCTAACTGGGGAGGAATCATGCTGTGGGAAAGGATCTGTCAGGGAGATGCTTGCCAGATGAAAATCCTTGCATTTCCCTCATTGCTAAATTATTCTTGTTGCTGGGGTAATGACACAATAAAAGCCTCCAAGTGGCAGGGTTCTTCAGGATCCAGCAGAAAGAGTGAACCTAGCGAATTTTGTGCTCCAACAACGTAGTGAGAGATGGTCATGACTGACTCCCACTATCTCAGGGCTAGAGGAGGAAGGGAGTAACTCTGGAAATCTGGATTCTATTCCCGGCTGTGCAACAGACTTTATGAATTGGCCAAGGTCACCCATAATCTTTCCAGGCCTTATTTCTCCATCTATAAAATGAAGAGAATACTTCTTTCATCTCACCCTGTGCTTGTCTATTTCCATTTTAAACTCTTCAGGGCAGGGACTCTCTTTCTATGTATATGTACAGCACCTTGCATAATGTGCTGATAAGCACTACTGCAACACAAACAAACAATGAACGACTACGCATGTTTGGAATTTAAACATTTGTGGCCTCTGGCAAAGAAAGCTTGAAATCCAATGCAAGGACTACATACACTTTCATAGTGACTATTTGTTAATTTATGTTTAAGTACCAAGCAAAGACATTGAGAATAGATGCAATTGACTAATTCCTGTCTTAAACAGATGACACTACAGTTGGTGGGTGACAGTGGCACATCTTTAGGAACTATCCTCCAAAGAACTTTACAGCTCTTTTTTTGTGCACATCTGCATACTTTATTTTTCTATACTTAAAATTAATTTAAATGCTCAGAAGATGTTTTTAAAATGATAATCATACATCTCAGCAGTAACAGACTAGACAAGGAACTCATTATCATTCCATCTGTTTGCTTGTAGCATATATCACTGGAAGTCAAACAGATGGTAAAGCAAAGCTTACGAATGTGAGGGATAATACCAACAAAAAAAATTGTAATTCTATTAATTGCTTGCTTCTATTAACCCTTTTGCTCCTAACTCTACACTGTATCTAACTGTGCTGCAATCTTCCAAGATGCACCTGATGCATTCAGCAACACAGCATGTGTTCTCTGCATGGATGTATCTGGAACATTTGACAGATATGGCAGTGCCTAATGGTAAATTCTAGAAGACTCACCTTTCTGTAGAATATACTCTATTTCAGCTTATTGCATCTCTAACTAGACATGAGTTAAACACCAGTTCAGTAACCTCTGAAGTACTCAAACTAGAATCAGAACCTAAAAAAAAAAAAAAAAATGAGTACAGTTTCCAAGTAGGGCCATTTGTATTTCAATGCCTACTTTTACTTATAAGTGAAAGTCCTGAGTGTTTTTGCATATGATATACACATCACTTCCTCCAGCCCCATTATCTGCTACTTTATAAATCCTTGTTAATTTTAGTGTGCTATTCCACACTGCCAGAATCAAGGCTGATCAAACTAAACACATATTTTAGTTTATTAAAAATCCATGACTGCAAATTGAGGATTAATGTTAAAACTACTTTGTCCAGTTTTACCAGGCCAGCCCTTTTTTCATGTTATGTCCCAGGATCTTCTATAAAGATACCAGAAATGTCCAGATTTTTCATTAATTAAATCACAACATGTTTTTAGAACTACCAAAATCTTTGTTCAAGACGTATTACTATGCTGAGTAGAAGCCACTCTGTGTTGTCCAGGAACAGCCCAGAGGAATGAGCATTCAGTGCACTCAACGGTGCACTGTGAAGAGAAAAGTCAACTGTGCGTCAAAATCAAAGCTGCTCATTTGCTTAGAGTAAATGTTAATGACCCTTGTTCAGTAGGTCACAATAATCTCAGTTAGAATACCAAGCACCTGGAAAAGTTGGAAATATGCATGAGCAAATGTTGAATCAAAAGCTGGCAGTAATCATACCAGCACACTTATTTTTCACATGTGCTTTTGCCTTCTGAATGGCCAATTCTCAACTGCTGGGGGGAAAAAATATTGGATTTTGAAATTATGGTCATCTTGATGTACTATGATTAAAGGACCCGCAATGACATAACTCTCAGTTAATGTGGTGTATACATGTGGGCTGTGGGCTGGACCAAGCTGATTGGATAGGTTTTTTGTCTATTTCCCATAGGCTGACATTTTGCAGATTTTCCTCTCAGGAAAATTCTGTTCATTCAGACAGTAGCTTCACCCCAGCACACCACAGGAAAGAAATATCAACAGCTTGAGTATCTCCATAGATCCTCTAGCACCACCCTTCACCCCCAATGAATTTTAACTAAGAGCTCCAAGGCTAGAAATAAAGCCGTTATGATTTTCATAGTCATATTAGTTTCTGTAATGAAGCTTAAGAAAACCCAGAGGAATATCTGGGCAAGCTTGAGTTAATAATAAATAATAATAATAATACCCAAACAAGATAAACAGTAACCTAATTTTGAGATCAGTGCTGCATGGTTCATAGCTACCCCGATAGAAAAGGATAAATCAGCATGACAATACATTCCATGTATCCTCATCACAGCTTTGTAATTCACTACCAGTCATGTTCCAAGAACAGCCGATAATGAAATAGCTTAAATATAGGTTAACATAATACACAAGATTAAATAGATGCTGTGCTTCTGTGGGATCTCTCCTGATGTCAAACAATCAGAGTATACAAAAAAGGAGAGGATGGTGAATGTGTGCCAGTAAAATGCTACATCAGCCAAACCGGATACCACCTCAGTGATGTTTTTAAGATTTAACAAGACTGAAGCAATGCTATTCAGATGTACACACAACATACATCAGGGTTGGTTTCATTTTGTAATAAAATATTATTTGTGGTTATCACAATTGTAACTGATAAGTACCTGGGTGGAGCTGGTTTAAAATCATGAAAGTGTATCCATGCTGGGGGGGTCCCCCTTAATCAAAACCTGATTTTGACAATAACGGTTTGCTCCTGAACACTGGATTTGGTGTACTCACTGCATGGAGGAAGGTAAGGACATGTGGTGGTGGGTTTCAGCCAGGGCACAGCTTTAGTCATCAAATTACAGTCAAAGCTCCTGTGGGGATTGCCCAGCGCAGTCACTTGTGCTCCTTAGATCCTTTGCCAATTCATGGGGGGTCTCTGGGCATGTCTACTCACCCACTAGTATGCCTCCCCGTTTTGAGGGTTGAGGTGAGCGAGTACCTCAACACCCAGCCAGCACCACTGTCAAGCACATTGGCAGGGCAGCCCCTCCAGGGTAATGCCAGAGCCCCTGGTTTGCACTTGTCCTTAGGGGGTCAGACACGTTGCTGCCATCTTGTAATGAAATGCCCTTTGGATACGCGCTATGTTACCTTTTTGGATTTGGAGCGTAACTCCGCGAGCTCCTGCACTGGGCACCTGTCACAAGGAGGCACCATCAGCTTGGCTGCTTCCACCCAACCCTCAACAGCCTACCAGAAGTTCAGCCATCCCAATACTGAGATCATCCAGGAACAAATCATCACCTACATCAGAGAGGTGCACTCCAGCCACATTCTGGGCTGAGAACTGAGCCACCTCAGGACTCCAGCCATTTTGATATTTTCTGGCTGGCCTTCCTCTGGGCCCTGTCCACCATTTTCATGAGTGGACAGCAGTCCACCAAAGTCCGGGGGCTAGTACCACCAACCAAATATATCCACGCCAGGAATCATGACCATCTGTAATCCAGTATCCTACTTAGCCAAATCAACTGGTGCCCAGAGTACATTCCCAGTGCATTCTTCTCTAGGTTGATAACAATGGCATCTAGCATTTCCTCATGGGGTACCAGCCCATGCAAAAGAGGCATGAGTTGGTCCCAGCACATGCCCCATCTACTGTGCCAAGAATAACATCTCATCCAGCTCGAGGCCCAGCTGCGAGCACCTTGCTGAACTACACACTCTCTTGTATGCCTAGTCCACAATGCTGGGCCTGAAAATCCATCCATCTATATCCCAAGCTGTAGGCGAGTGCCGATATATTCTCTATGAAAGACATGGGGAAGGAAGCAGATCTGGTGAAACCTGTGGTGCTTATGGCCCACGACCTTTGTTGGCCTTTCCTCAGGCCGCTGCATGTAGGACAGGAGCAGGATCACCCATGCCCTATAGCCTGGACCTCTGACCCAACCAGGTAACCACTGTTGAAGACCCTATATGGAATGAGTGGGAGCTGTGCTCTCCCAGTGGCAAGCCCAAGAATGACAGCCCCTTCCTAAACAATTCCACAATCTGGAACAAGGGAACTCTCACTGGGGGTTCATTGAGGTAGATATACCTGCAGTGTCTGCACAACACAGGTCCCCCTTACCAGAGTGGTGCAGTGCAACAGCCTCGCTAACCCCTATTTGATATGCAGATCTTGAGCCCTAGAGAATCACCTTCCCATTGCACATCCTGTAGTTCAAGAGCCCACCCTAAAGAGTCTCCCTTGGCTGAAGAGAACAATTCACTAGCCTGGAAGGCCCAAAAGAACGCCAAGAGCTTCAGCCCCGGAATGGTAGACCCAAGGAAGAACCTCAACTAATTGCCTAAGGACCTGCCAGGTCACCGGCTTCCTGACATTGCTCCACATCCCAACAGCCTGGGCCCAACCTTCTTGCATCCAGTGAATCATGAATCCCCAATAATGGTATGGATGACCAGCAGACCTGCTGTAAAAGGCCACCAACTGGATTACCAGTTAGCTATAGCATGACCATGAACCACCATATTTGGTGTTCTGGTACTGTCCAGGCCCTGGGTAGACATTTAGCCCTCTGAAACTCATCAAAACTCCACCGGGTAAGCTTAAAAAGGTGTGGGTTGCAAGTGTTCCCTTGGCCGCAGACACTGCTTCTAGCAACAAGATTCCATAGGTTCTACCGGCATCTGTTCTTTCTGCACTTTCTCTGCCTCCAGTGCTAGTGCTCAAAGTCTGTTGACCTGCAACTGAGAGAGCATCGGCTGTGCCGTTGTTAAGCCCAAGCACATGCTTGGCAGTGAAATGAATATTGCATGAACATTTCTGTTTGGTAGTGTTGATTGTTAGACACCTCTAACATTTGCCCAGGGTGATGCCAGCCAAGTGCACATCCAACAGCAGCCACTGCCACCAATTCAAGTCCCACATGGTTGCAAGCAGCCCCTTATGGGCATGCCCCACAGCCTGAGACAGACAGGATCCCCCACCAGGGCTCTGCCTAGGTCATGGGGCTCAGTCATGTCCTCCCTCCAAAGGAAGGCAGAATCCAGGGAGGCTGCCTCACTGCAGCCCCATCCAGGCAGGCAGAGGACTGGAAACCAGCAAACAGGAAGTGGCTTTGAGCGCACAGCTCTTATCATGGCTCCAAATCTCATGCCAAATCCTGCAACCCCCTAGCTGGAAGTCCTGTGGAGGCCAGAAATCTCATGGGACCCAGCCTGTCCTGTCCTTTTGCCCTCTCCCATTGTGGGAGCCACCAACATACATCACTCACTAGCCTCGGGGCTCTTGTTGCAGTGGATACAGATCAACTAAATAGGCAGCTTTAACTGACAAGACGATGTCGCCAATTCACCATTAGCTACAGTGAGATTCTAATATATTTTTGGAGTTTAAAGCAAAGCAAATATATATTTTATATAATAATATAAAAATATATCGCACATTTCCTGTTTAAAATAGAACATTTACTCAAATCTGGAAAGAAACAAGATCTACTTTACCATGTCAATCACAAACTATAATTCAGCACATGACTGTTTGACTTTCCATGTTACTACAATTACCTAGCGCTGCTCCTAAATGCAATTTAAGGCAGGTATAAAAATAAATAAATAAATAAATAAAAATCCGCACATCCTGATTCATTGGTATGTCATGCAGCTGAAGACTTGTAGAAGCCATTAATGACACATGAATTATGTATGCTACAGCTCAATAGAACATTTGGTGTGATTTAAACAGCATGAACTTTTAGTGAAAGTCATTTTGATTCCATGATGTATTACACTTCGAAAACCCTTAGCAGGAGGTAAGAATTGAATGATGTTCTCTGAAAGCTTTTATTTGTTAAGCATACACAATGGAGCTGCAACTAGATCCTAAATAATGGTGAGCTGTGAAATCAAATACTTAATTTTATATCAAGTTGTTGCACAGCTCCATTCTGAAAATGTTAGATTTCCAGGGATGAAAAAGGAAAATCAACCCTTTTCCCCTATATCTGCTGAATCTTCAAATGAATTTAACAGTAATTCTGATTTTAAACTGCATTTTAAACATGGCTGTTCAAACAAACATTTCAGTGTGAAACACAGAACAGTTGGCTTTCAACCATCCTATGATCAAGGTGCCATTTAAATGGTGAAGCTATGAATCATGCTTACAGAAACAGCCATCTTGTTCCTTAGAAAGGGAGTTCTGTATGAGCTTACCTTTACATACAACGCATTCATATTCTAAAACGGCTAAGGTAAAGAGGGGAAGAAACATTAAGACAACATATGTTGATCATATGGTGGTGTTTATATTTTACTTTTGCCTTGAGATGCTTAACTCATTTGGAAGAATTTAAATATAACAGGACATAAGGCACCAACCCTAAACAGAGATCCATCTCCTGTTTTATGAATAGTCACAAGCAGTGCTGCAAAGGAAGAGCATTAATGAATTCCACATTGGTTCCAGACAAAACACATTCCCTTTTGGATTTGTCAGGCTATTGCAAAACAAGATAATTTATTTATTATTGTTGTACTACAGTAATATCTACACTGGTAAGCACTGCACATACCTATAGTTAGGGACAGCCTCAAAAAGCTTGTGATCTAAAGGTGAGATTGTCAAAAGCACTCAGCATTGGCCTAACTCTGCTCACATTGAAATCTATGGGAGCTTTACACCTACTTCAATGGGAATAGAATTAGGCCAGTGCTAAGTTCTTTTGAAAAGCCCACCCTAAATAGACAAGGTGAACAATTGGAGAAAGGACGTATTATCCCCATTTTACAGATGGAGGACTGAGGTACAGAGAGACTAAGTGACTTGCCCAAGGTCATCCAAGAAGTCTGTAGCAGAGCAGGGAACAGACCCCCAGCTCTCCTGAGTCCCAAGTGAGAGCTTTAAATCACAAGACCCTTATGCTCCTTCTCATAAGAGCATATGCTTTTCTGTCAAGATTGTTCCACCCTTTTAGGGCTCAGTTTGTACATGTACCTATAGCACTGGAGTTTTGATTGATTATAACAAAGGAATATTACATTACAGTCAAGCACTGCTTTATTTTTTCTCCATGACCGAGGCAAGCAGGTGTCAGTACACCCCATGCCTGCTTTAGAACTTGAGAAAACCGATGGTGAAGATGGGGGTGTGAATGCTGTGATGTACATACCAGCTATTTATAACTTGTCACAAAGTATCATGCCTAGGAATATCAGCTATCCTCTCACATCATCCCCACAAAACACAACATCTAAAAATTTAGTCCTACATGCAAACCAGTCAGGGAACTACTAGAGTATTCGAATGAGAGCTAAATGGAAGCCTGAGTTGAAATTACTGGGACTTGGCCACTAAATACAATCTGATACAAATACTAATACCTACAGTCATTAGTGTAACAGAGATATGGTTATAGCCCCAAAAACAAGGCAGGCACAGATCCTTTGCTTGATGAATATGAAATTAAATGCAACTCAGCTATGTTCAAACTGCACAGATCTATGTTTGAGATTGCATTTTGAAACATTAGAAACTAAAGCATTAGATATGTATTGTACTTTGGGTTTAAAAATTGTGACTGTTAATAGCCACTGCTTTTGTCAAAGAATTAAAGTTAGCTACTTTCTGATCTCTACTGTGTGTGAAAGGGAATTCTAGTTGTAAAGGTGGCTTTTAAAATCAAGCCAGTATGAGGGCATGTTCAGGTCAGCAAGAATCAGAGAGGAACTTCTATTGTTCAGGAAAATAGGATGTGCGTGTGATAGAGTCCAACCCGACTCACAATCCTTGATAAGGATATTTTACTGTATATGCAATATTAGGAAATATGTGCCAGAAGTGATGCTCCCAGGAGACATGTGGCCATGATCTAAACACTGAAATGCTGTCTTCTATAGATACTAATTAAAGCACTGCCACTACTGACTATAGCTTAGCAAATGCCAGGTATATTTTGGGAGCAGTGGAATCTACAGATGTTAATCTATATAGACATTTTTTCTGGTACCCTGATTTCAAGTTTCTGATCTACAGTGATAGCCCTCAAAAAGATGTTAAAACAAACAGAACTCATTCAAAGGAAATTAAAATAGAACTAACTATGATTTCTTTGTCCCCCTTAAACAAAAGGGGTCATGTAGCAATGATCTTCAGTTTTGCAGTAGATCATTACAGAGTATGTTACACTTGTAATTCTGAAAATCATGGATATTTGGTTCCTAACTTCATGAAGTTCTTTTCTATTCTGATCATCAACAAACATGAAGCACCAATGAAACATGGAATAGCACAGCGAACTCACTCGATATTACACTTGATATTCCTAAAGTGTTCATGGATCATGGGCTGGGCACTGCATCATTTAAACAAATTCATTGCATCCATTGTGTACTTGTAGCACTCCTTTAATTCAACTTGCATTGTACATACTAGCCAAGATCTGTCGAAAATGGGCGCCTGAAGTTATGTTCCTGAATTTGTATTAGACACCTCAATGTGGCCTGATTTTTTTTTTTTTAAAAAGGCTATACACCCAGTAGCACCCAGTAAAGTCAATAAGAGCTGCTGAGTTATCAACATTTTTTTGAAGCCTGGATATGTTTTTAGGTGCCTAAATATGGATTTAAAAGCTTAATTTTTTGGCTCCCCGTTTTTAAAGTTTTGGCCAGTGCTGTGACTAAAACTAAAGAGAAAACCCAGAATTAGCCACATATTAGTACATGATCCTTTTTCTTACTATGTTCATCACAAAATTGTGTTGCAACTGCAACTAAAAGCAATATTATTTTGTTTTGGCTACTGAGTTAATTTAATTTCTATAACGGTAAGTCCTTGATGTGAAGAGCACGGGAGATACCTATATTAATATCATGAATGCTATATATATCTGTGGATCTGGTGATTGTGATGTAGGTGGTTCTATGGAATGCTAATGGTTAATTCAAGCTGGAGCATTCCTGAGATATCCAAGAACCTGGAAACGACTAATTCAATTGCTGGGTGCTCAAATGGACAATGCAGGGAGCCCACTTCTTGAAGACTACCTCCTATGCCTCTCAAGAAACAAACCAGTTTGACCAGTTCCAGGAAGATCTTCAGGTGGGATGCCTTGAACAAAGGAAGGATAAAAGACAGCCTGTGACTTGAGGGACACACACAGACAAGCTGGGGACAAGCTGCCAGAGGCAGAAGTTGCAATCTGTCTCATCGATCCCCAGTGTTGGGGATACCTGAGTCAAGTGGGACCCACTTAAATTGTCTTATCTAAACATAGCCTTTTCTTGCCAATGTGTGTTTAGGCTTCTGTTATTTTAACCCTCTTATCAGTTTGTTATGTCCCTATGGACAAATAAATACTACTTGTTTTGAAGACACTGTCCTGGGTCACTGCAATTTCATACTGGTCATGAGCTCCTGGAGCAGGAGCCCAAACCAGTTGGACCTGTTGAGATAATACAGTTGGTAAGCAAGGAGTAATGTAGTCTGGTCAGACCAGTATAAAAAGGTGGGTGAATTGTGGGATTCCACTCAGAGTGCAGGTCTGTCACTTGGAAAAAGTGCCCCAGAGAGAGGGCAAAGTTATAGCTTCAGCCCTGAACCATAACACTTGATATATTGGTTCATTTGTTATCAACATCAGGAGTATGTCACTAAATTAGTTTTTTAAACTATAGAAACCATCCAGTGCCTAGCATTAAGTACCTGGAAAAGGAAGACTGCAACAAAGTGACTCAAAAGCTAAAACAAAATAAAAACCCAATACGATTACACTAATGCAATATATCTCCCACAAAAGAGTCACAGAGCCTCTTGCACTAACTGCTATCATGAAAGAGAAAAACATGCCATATGTGTCACAGTTAATCTGGTGAAACCCTTAAGAGTGGAGCACAATATAGACATAAATGTGCCACTAATGGACTAAGCGAAAAAGAAGTGTCTCGCTTGACATAACTAGCCTATGACTGCCAGTGCAGGCTCTGAAAGAATGAGTTCAGTTACTGCCGTCAACATGCCATGCACTGTGTCAGCTAGTCAGCTTGCCTGGGATGCGAGAATAGTATTGTTCTTGATGTAATTAACCTCCTTGGCAAAGCTCACAAACAAACACTCTAGGCACACAGCTTACAGTGACTTTTGATGAACCTTCCCTCCTGCTCTCTTGAAGCCATCAAGGCAGGCTCCTCCCTCAGTAGTTCCTCTGAGAAATTTGAAAGCAAAGACATTTGGCCGAGTTACTGCACGAAAATGAGATGTGGCCGTTTCAGAGCGTAAGCTCTTCGGGACAGGAACAGGGCCTTGTATGATTGGAAGGAGCCTAGAACATTGCAGGCACTTCCAGATAGTTATCCACATTGTGGTAGCACCTAGGGGCCTCAATCAAGGCTAACAGACACTGTATGAAACTATAGCAAAAAGATGGTCCCTTCCCCGCAACACTTGTAATCTGATAGCAACTGCTCTGATCCTGCAACTGGATCTGCTAGAACCAGGGACTAAAATATGGGGGAGCAGTGTAAGGGACCTAGAAAAAATGCTGATGGGAGTTCCCCCTTTTCCCTGGCTTCAGGTAGCACAACTCCCCTACAGCCCCCATTTCTTGGCTGGTGCTATGAATGCAGCTGGGATTGTGCTCCTAAATTTCCCTAGGTGGCTTTGAAAGTCCCACTTATTATTTGCATTTATATTCCCATGCTTTGAAATATTACAGGAGACGGCATAACTAGCTGTATATTTAGCATGCAACTTCATTTTAGAGATAATCTTGAATTATACCTAGAAAAAATCCAACCACATAAACATCCCCTAGTGGCAGTTGTTGCTGTATCTAAATTAAACACAAAGGCATGATTGCATGCCCATCACGTCTCTGTATATTCCAGTCATTGATGCCAAACTAATTTCCTCCGAAAATCCCAAAGCCCTTTTTGGCTCCAACTATTGTATTGGTGGTAAATATTGAGGTAACAACAAAGCTTTTCTGAGCTGTGAAGTGCTTTAAAAAGAGGTTGATTTTGCATTGTGAATTCTTGTTTTTAAAGCCATCTCACAACCAGATTAGGCTACAAAATGCCATTTGCTGTATTCAGTCCGTGGATGAAATCTAGTGCACCGGACAGTTGTTGAGAAAGATGGGTGCACAGCAGTTTAAACCAAGGAGCTTTCATATTACAAATGGGAACAACACGGTGCCAGACAATTTTTGCAGGTGTGAAAAACATACATGTCAGATTCGTTGCCCTGCATCTTAAAAAGGCTTCATTGGTTTGTTACATTTTAAAAAAAAATCCTAAATGTGCAAACATTCTCCCCTTACATCAGGGTGATTTTGAGCAAACTTTTGTTCAAGTCAACAGAGCTGAGATCTAGCGCTTCACACATCAATAGGGAAAAATCTTCCTAATAATCAAAGGAAAGTTTTCCCCAGCACCAGAGATAATGAATCTCAATCACAAATGCTGTTTGCATTGCATGGGAGCGAATGCAATGCTTCAGAAAGAAAGGACTAAATAGCCCTTAGCCAGAGCTGGTTATAAGCACAGGCAAGAACACTGCAAGCTTCACAGCTCTGCTCTGTCAATGCACCTTACTCCTGATTAGCAGTAACCCCTGAATTTTTGAGCACAGCATGCCAATTGCAGCAAATTGCATAGTGGTTTCATGACGTGCACAAATGGCAACTAGGCTGAGACCAGCAAACCTGCTCCCATTTCTAAGTAATTGGGAGGGGGCAGGGGGCAATTGGATGAAAACATGTAGCACCTTTTTATGCTGCTGAAGGTGCTGTGATTCCACTGCAGACGCACAACACGACATCTTGCTGAGAAAACATCTGTTCTGTAAAAGGGTTTTCCTGAAGGGGCCAATGGCATCCTTAAAAATGGGGGTTGGTTTTTACTAATTGTTCAGTGAAAGGGGGGAATTTTTTTGAATGCTCATAATTTAAAGCAAGTTCAAATTTCCAGAAGCAAAAGGATAAGTGCATGGATGGAATAACATTCCTAGCTTCTGAAATCAAACACATTGTCAAGTAGAAGGGCAGTATTTTCCAGCACTGATTCTGGGCTACTTCTTCCTTCTAATAGGAGGGAGGCAACATGGGACCAGGACCGGCTCTAGGCACCAGCAAAGCAAGCATGTGCTTGGGACACCACAATTCCAGGATCACCCTTTTGGGGGGGGGGGGGCACGCTTGGACAGTTGCGTTCTCAGTGCTTGGGGCCGCAAATTTTTTGCTTGGGGTGGCAAAAAAAACCTAGAGCCAGCCCTGCATGGGACCAGGGTCGGCTCCAGCTTTTTTTGCTGCCCCGAGCAGCGAAGGGAAAAAAAACAACAACCTAAGCCTGGTTTAGCTGCTCCTGAAGTGCTGCCGAAGAGGAAGAGAGGGACTGCAGGGCCCACCACCAAATTGCCACCGAAGACTCGGACATATCGCCCCAATGACGGACGGAGTGCCACCCCTTTCTATTGTATGCCCCAGGCACCTGCTTCCTTCACTGGTACCTGGAGCCGGCCCTGCATGGGACACAGGCTCAGGAGACCTGGGTTTTATGCCCACCTCAGCTACAAGCCTGTTGTGTGACCATGGATACTCTTCCCTCTTTATGCTTCAATTTCCTCACCTATAAAATTAGGACAATACAAACTCTCCTTCCTGAAAATGTAGGGGGTAAAAGTGCTAATTATCTTTTCAAGATCAGATTCACAGATCTGGGCCCTGAGATAAGAGGACATCTAAGGACCCTCAAAGTCTGGATCTATTGGAGCAGGGAGGTCCTAAAGAATCTGAGGACCTAGTATGGATACTGAAGAGCAGGAGGCTGATTAGCAAGGATGGGAATCAGAAAGGCCATAAAAACTTGTGTAGCAAGGGGGCACCTTTTATTTGCTGTGGGTTCTTTGGCTGGATTAGATGCACAGTTCATTTGATCTTCATCCACTACTGTTTTTGAGGCCACCATTTCTCAGGACTCAGAGCTGAGTCACTGGGAATTACTTGAAGACTGTCTACACAACCTTTTGACAGGTCTGGGGAGGTACAGTGCAGACAATAAATGGGCTGCTCTGGGTTATTTGTGATGAACCTTTGAAGAAGTGGTTCAGCATTGCAACCCCCAGTGTTATGTCTAGGGATTCCTCCCCTCCTTTATGGTTGATCATTCAAACTAGGGTGCCATCTCCGGGTTCAAGTTGTTAGAGCTACACGCTACCAGGGCATAATAATTTTATTGACCCTATTAATTTAGGAATACTATTTCATAATCTAATGCCAATAGATAGCACTCTTCATATTATCAACATATATTATAGGCAGGGCTGATAGCACTGCCTGTTAGGATAGTTGTCCCACACTTCCCGTTAGAAGATCCTGGCTTCAGTTGCTTATTACTTTGCCAAACTAACCATTTGGACTGAAGTTTTCCATGCTGGGTGTTTGCCACTGGCTGAATTTTTTGGGGGAAAAGTAGACTGAGGCAAGGAGTCAGGGGAGGAAAAACAGGGACAGGATGCTAGCAAACTGGGAACCAGGAGGAGGAAACCTGGGGCTGGGACTGAAAGGAGGAAGGGAAAGCTGGGGCAGGTTGGGGAAGGAGACTGGGACGAGGAGCCATTGAAGGAAATGGGTACTGGGCGTCAGCTAGCAAGAACACAGAGACCAGACAAGGTTTGGGGGAGAGTAAGACTAGGAACCAGTGTGGGGGCAAGAGGGGAAGGGGTTCCATGGGAAAAAACAGTATGTGATCAGGCAATTAAAGACTGTGTCATGCATATGCACAAGAGGGGCTGAAACAAGGTTGCACAGGAAACCTCAATTCTGTCACTTCCTAACTTTTGAGTGCTTGACTTTGCAACCTTAACATCCTTACAGTGTAGCGTGTGTGTGCAATCCTGTATATAGAATCTCATAGTACATGGCTGGGATTGGCTGTAATACAGTGGATCTCATCCCAGATCCGGGGGTTGCCTGAATGACATCATGGCTGAAGTTCCTCTGGGTCTGACTGGTAATTTTCAGAGGCTCAAAAAGGCAGCATATTCCAGAAGTCTATGAGTAGCTCGACAGATCTTAGCTATAACAGAAATTAAGGAATGGGGTTGGTGGGGGAAGGGTATTTTTGGGGGGGCCCAGAGCTTCCAGAGCAAAATTAGCCGGCTATTAGTTTCCAGTGATCCACGTGCCACCTGCTGTGCAACCCAGGACTAGCACTAGGACTTTGAGAAAACAGATTCATGAGGAACTTGCGAGTCACAAAGGGATGAAAGAAGGGATGATGCCACAGGCCTGTAATGCAGCTCAACAATTAATGAACCTCTGTGATAATTTCACTGTTGCTTTGCTCACTTCTGTTGAAAGCAAATCCAGAAACAAAGATATTAATATGAAGCTTAAATATGATGCCATCACTGAGGTACTCACTAGAAAGTACCTCATTTTTCAGTCCCTGAGCATGCCCAGCTGCATGCCCTGGGCTGGCAGTAGCTTTGCATTTAGACAGGGTATGTGCTATTTGCTTACAATACTGGCTTCATCAAAAAAATGCCCGACTTCTATGTCATGGAAAGCCTCCAATGGCTGTAATGGGATGTAGAGGCCCTTAACCCTTTGACTTTGCTGGCATCTGGGTTAGGTCCTAATGGCACATGCATACGACTGGCCAGAGACAATGGCTCAAGCAGAAATAGAAGGTGCATTTTGAAAACTGGGACTACAGAGTTTTGAGGCTGCAAGTTATTCCCTAGAGAAGATCACTGGAATCTGGGGATATTTTTCATTTAATCTGGCTTTAGGAAAGTAGCCTGAATGAAAGAAGGTGGGGGTTGAGTAGGAATGGACAGAGAATCTCAGGTACATCACTGAACAGAAATCTCTACATTATTGCCATTGTTTCCACACCCAGACTAAGACCCACATTTCAGGTTGATTTAGAAACAAAATTGTTTGCTAAAAACAGGACCACACAGCAATAATATTGAACAAGATGTGATCTGTTGCACCCTTGAACCCTTACTATAACCTAGATCTAAAATTTGAGCCTTCTAAAGTCCATGTGGTTCATGATTAGCTGAGTGCGTTTAAAAATCCATATAGGTCCATCAGATTAAAAGCGTATATGATATATGGGCACATAAAAGTAATGCACAGCATGAAATATTTTATCAAAAGGACTGGAGAGTGGTTTCTTTAAGGACACTTTTAAAAAGTGCATGTTATTTAATGACTTTTACACTTCTGGTATGGAACATAAGAGTACATATCTGCCCTAGATTGCTAAACTTTAATTGTTCTCGATAATGAAGTGTGCAGCGAGGGAAAAGATCCCTAATATTTATGTATCTTAGACAAACTATGGGCCTGATTCATGACTGCATTCCTATTTAGAATAGCACTTAAGCACATGCTTAACCTTAAGCATCTACTTAATTTTCACCGATTTCAAAGTAAAGCATGTTCTTAAGTAATGTTCAGAATCAGGGCCTACTATGCCCATTCAAACAAAAAAACCACCAGTGTTCTAAGCTACTAATTAACCTTTATCAAAAATGGGCCCCTTATGTATGGATGAAATAACTTTTCAGCTCATGCCACTTGTGACCAAAGCAGAGCTTTTGCAGTTATTACTTATGCAATTAATTTTGCCTTTTTTTAACCTGTTCTTTCAATGTCTGCAGATAGTAATTTTTTTTAATAAACTCTTTTGAAATCTTTCATTAACATTTTCACAAATTTCATTTACTCTTTCTGACCCTATCTCAGGAAAGCATCCTTATTCAGCAAAATACTTACATATCCGCTTAAATCCCATTCAAGGGATGTAAGCATGTGCGTAAATGCTTTGCTGAATTGGGGCCTGTATTGTGCTGCTCAATATTCAAAATCCAGATGAGTTGTCTCTTTCCTGGCTAATTAGAATTCTGGTGCAAGTGCTCTCAGAAACTGAATTTAAGCATGCTGTGCAAGTATTGAAGAGTGCAAGTACAAGATTCACATTTTGTTGATACTAATTTTTACTAATAAAACTCAGTCATGTTATTTATATTGCAGTAGCATCCAGGAATCCCAATCATGAACCCTAGGCACCATACAAACAGAACAAGAGATGATCCTTGTCCCAAAGAGCTTGCAGTGAATGGTACGTGGAAAGGGAACACAAAAAAGCATGAGAAAGCTCTTAAATAGTACTGTTGACTTATTTCTATTCTCCTCCTTTTCTGCTTTTGAGGCCCAATCCAGTGCCTACTGACATGGGCTCATAGAAACTAGGGATCAAGTCAAAGAGATGCAAAAGAATGCATTTCCACTATGCCAGTCATGGGAATAGCAACCACCTCTTACACATGAACTTCTACACAGCCAAAGGGTGCTTCAGACAAGCTGATGTTACCCTCTGTGAAGCAGATTTATGAGAAACAAAATAATTGCATTTTGATTTAAACGCTGGAGTTCTAAGAGTGTATCTCAGCTACTACAATTCAAGCAAAGTATTTTTGGATTTCACAGAGCTTGTACCATGGTATAGATTTTTGTGTGTGTTTGAGAATCCATGATCATTAATATAACCACCAATTCCAATTACCGTATAAGAGTATTTAACTCCAAGGTGCTGTTGGGAATAGTATACAGCACCTCATCTCAAGAAAAAGACTTCCTATAAACCCTGGAACTAGTTTCTAGAATTGTGGGTTTAGATTGTTCTAGGCTACCAATGTACCTTTGCTAAAAGCAAAAGAAAAGCAGGCAGAGATTAAGGGTGACTGAAAAACAACACATGGAAACCCTATCAGCTTTGGCTGGGATTTCAAAGACGACAGAGAATGAGGTGCCCAACTCCTATTGGATTTCAATGAGATTTGTGCATCTAACTCCTTTTACGCACTGTTGAAAATGCCAGCCTTTACCAATGCGCTGAATTCCCCAACTCATTAGACTAAGAGGAGAATTCAGGGAGTGAATACCGTCAGCAAGGAAGGATGATCTTGTGGTTAAAGCACTAAATTCTGGCTCAGAAGACCTGGGTTCATCTGCCAGAGTTCCTATTTGAAAACTCACTTAACTGTGTTCTCAAGTAGCAGACAGCTCTTGTTAGGGGGATCCCTGGAAAAGAAAACATTATGAGAGTAAGTAATTCAATTTAAAAATGCAGTCACTTAAAAGACTAGCTATGTAAAAATGGCAACACTGGCCTTGCTCAGTCTCGCTCTATGGCTTCACATCAGATTTGCTCAGCTCACAAATAATGAGCTGTGTGTTCTAACCGAAACCTCCATCTGGGATCTGAAAGTCAATTCAGGTCCTTTTAAGCTCCTGAATTATTACCAATAATTCCACACAGGTAATGTTATAAATATAGGGTCAGATCCACAGCTAGTGTAAATCAGAAGAGTACCTGTGTCTTCTATGGAGATATGCCAGTTGCTTTATGCTACTTTGGCAGTGCAAGGTATCCCTACACCTAACATAACTGGCCAAAGTTAAACTGGGTCACTTTGGCAGCCATTGTACTGGTAAATCTAGCCTTAGACTCAATTAGTGTACAACTGAGGTGTGAACCTGTGTATGCCTTAGGAAAAAGATTCCACAACTGCAAAATTAAATATGTTGATGTGTGAGCCACAACAGAAAGCAGCTCACTCTCCTATGGGTGTCCACCTCTACAGTACCAACGAGTTATAAAATATCTATTACCAAAGCAGGTAAGATTCCAAATAGATCCCAGGGGCTAAATTCTGCTCCTGTTTACTCAAATGTAAAGCCTGAGTAATGCCACTAAATTTCAGTGATTGATTTGAATTACACTGCTGTAAGGGAGCAGCATTTGGCTCATAGAGCACATCTGTTGAGCAAGAGGTTGCTATTGTCATTTTCCTGACCCCAGCTAGCTTAATGTATTATTATCCCAGGAATACAATGCATGATTGGATTTAAATCTAGGGCCAGATTCACTAGTATGTTACTGGCCATTAAACTGATTTTACAGTTGTGCTGGAGCAGTACAAAGCGGCAAGAGTGTGCTGATAAACTTGGCCCATAGTTTTTAAATTAATTAATAAAATCTCTCTCTCTCTCTCTCTCTCTCTCTCTCTCTCTCACACACACACACACACACACACACACGCACACAGAGGATCTTTCAATTTTTTAGTAAATGCATGTCATTCCCTTGCTTGGTTCTAACCTTTCTATTTTGTTTCATGTCAGCTCTGCAGAAGAGAAAGGAGAAGAACATCTGTTAGATAGCTGTGAATGCACCTCCTCGCTGCCGCTGATACAATTCATTCCAATTCTTCCCCTCTTGCTCCTCAGCTGGCTCTCCCTCTTAGAAAGTGTTTAGCAGGCTGTTTGACAGAGATTTAGCAATTCGCAAGTCTGAATTTATGCAGTCTCTGTCCTGAAGGAAATTAAGGACGCTAAAACTGAAAGTCCTGCTTATCACAAGGTGCTGTTCTGGCAGCACAAAGACATGCTGGAGGTGATTTCTGCTGCTTCAAATTGCCTCTAAAGGTGATAGGCATCTAAAAATAGCCAGCTACCTAATCCCTGTGACATTAAGTCTTCCTCGGCAAACAGGGAATGAGCAATAGCTGCGCTCTAATGTTTTTTTCCTTCCTCCCGCTTTCAATATGCTTGACATATGAATCAGAGCTCTTCTATTCCTTTAGCGAAGGTTTTAAGTATCTAGAACTGAATACTTGACCCACCTATGTACTCACAGGTACTAGAATCTTCTGGCAGGCTGGGGTATCTAGTATTTCTTTTCACATAGGAAAAGACATCCAGGTGTTAAGCCTGATAAATACTATTTGCCCTCCTTCTACAAATGGACTTTTGTTGACCCAGAGATGATTCTACATTCAGCAGACAGCCCAAGAGCTCTGTTCTGAGCCAGGCAGTGCTTTGCACCACAGTTCAGACCAGCACCCCACAAAAGGGTGGCTATTGTGGCAGAATGGGATACTTAAGTATGTCAGCATGTCCTTCCAGGCTCCACATATCTGATATCTCGATGCTGATGGTAGAGTCTTCCCTGAATACCTAAAATTATATATATATATATATATATATATAACGGCTGCACCTTAAAAATAGCTTTTCCACATAACAGCTATTTCAGCTAAGGAGATAAAGCATGGCCAGACATGTGGGTCCAAAGAGTTCCCCATCCTCTCTGTAGAGCTTGGGTAGGTGGGAGAGAAGGAGTCTCCCATTAGAGAGCTGGTGGGCAGAAAGCCCTTTAGCTACAGCAGCAAACAAAGGAAGAGGCCACCAATCATCCAGCAGGGAACAGAACTGCCCTCCTGTATCTCAATTTCTAAATTAGTGCAAGAGGCCAGCCCTTTATCTATTGGAGGAAGGAAACTCTTAATGAAGTCCCATGGACAGTGCACTCCTACTAAAAGAAAGGACCAAATTTGGCATAGGAAATTATATAGTTCCCAAGTGAAGAAGGGGAAGCTTATGATCCATAGGCTACAGCACCTCACCTTCAACTATTCTGCAACTCCCCATTTGTTCAGCTGGAAGGGAAAGAGGGGGTTTTGGCCTTCAGCAATATGCTGGCCTTTTTCCTGGCTAGGATCACCTGCAAGAGAACAAGCATCCATTGCAGATTGCCAAGAATATTTTCTGCAGCTATAAGACAAAGTACTTATTGTGCTTCTATAGTAGCTTCTCTTTGCTGCACTATGTCTCATAGCAAATTCCTTGGAAATCTATTCCAGCGAGACATACTTAGGGCTTTTTATTGCAATAGAACGCTAGCTGCAAATGAAAGCAATTCTTCTCGTCTCCTTGCTGCCTCCGCTCCCCCACCCAGCTCCAATCCCAAGAGGGCTAGTCCTCATGTTGTCTGTAGGATTCAACAAAAAATAAATCACTCGATGTACTGCAACCTGCTGAAGCCTGGAGTGAAGTCCTAAGGGTAAAGTCTAGGGCCAGTGAATGACGCATCAGGATATAGATCCCGAAAGGATTAAAAAAAAAATACTGCACAGTTTTAATCACATCTACACATAAAAGTACTTGCTTAATTTCCTCTTTCTGCATAAATGATAGTCACATTTTCATATTCATTGCTGAGGAAGCTTCCAGTGTTTCATTTGCAAGGCTGACATCCATTGCATATCAAATTGATATTGGGCTGCTTTTTATAGCACACAAGATTATACTTGTCTTAGAAGATTTTCTAGTTCTTTTATTGGCCCCCTTTAATAATATTCCATCCCACTTTGCCTATGGCCCTTGTGTTTACCATATGAGCCAAGAATAGCTCCTAAATTATTGATGGATCGCTTACCATTATGAATGCACATGAAATATTTGTCTACAGCTGATTAATAACCCCAATAACTACGTCATTTGTTTTATTCTGTGTCCAAGGTGTCTAGATGCAGAATATTTTATTACATTACCAAAATAGCTCTAGTGACACACACTTTAAAGGATTCATACGGTGCTCAAACCACTCCCAACACCAAAATAAGGCCCTTAAAATACACCAATTAATAAAGGATATATTAAACATCCCTCACAACAAAGAAGTGGCAGAACTCAGTGTGACAGCACATCCCTTGGTCACCACAGAACACAGTTCAGTGAGAGTTCTGTGTGTGCTGTCATACAGTTACACAAGGGGGTTGGAATCAAAGGGGGTTCATTGCATCCACCAGTGTACAGACCCACCAATCACTTCTTCTCTAGACTAATGCCTATAGAGGCTACTCCATTCCTAAAGTATGGAATGGAAGTAAAGGCTACAAAGGGTTGCAGCTCCTTGATTCAGGGCAACTCCCCCACCATCAGGCTCTACAGAGACACGCTGCATCCATTCTGATTATCTGTGAGAAAGTCCCTGGGAGCAATTTTTGGGGCATCATGATATTTGTAATGTAAACATCTGTTCATTAGGGGCATTGACTTTGTCAGTACCGATGCAGCTGGCTGTAATGTTTTGACCAGAAAGTTTTTTTTTAATTTAAAAATGACTTTACATTAAGTTTGTTCATTACAAAATTGTTGATTTATTGTTATGTCATGTTTTGGGTGGAATTTTTTATTGAACACATTGAAAACTTAGGTTTCAGAGTAGCAGCCGTGTTAATCTGTATTCACAAAAAAAAAGGAGTACTTGTGGCACCTTAGAGACTAACAAATTTATTTGAGCATAAGCTTTCGTGAGCTACAGCTCACTTCATCCGAGCTCACGAAAGCTTATGCTCAGATAAATTTGTTAGTCTCTAAGGTGCCACAAGTACTTCTTTTCTTTATTGAAAACTTAATTGAACTATTCAATTAGCTGAAACATTAGGTAATCTAAAGATGTTAACCATATTTTCTATAATGGCTTCTTAAAAATATTGAAGAAATATGCAAGAAAAATAGTGAAAATTTTTGAACAAGGAATAGGTCTGTTTCAAACTTCAGAATGCAAACAAATTTTGGATTTTGACTCTAAGTACCAAACTATTGGTACTTCAATTGATGACTATCACTACTGACCTACACATCTTCAACTCAAATATTATTTCTACCTTAACACACAGATGCGAAAGCAGTAAATCCACGAAAGGTAGACAGACATCTAAATGTCTTCAAAAGCAATAGCTTAGGTACCTTAGGGTACCTCTATGCAGTGAAGAAAAAGACTGCAACAGCAGCAAAAATTATGTCTACACTGCAATTAAACACCCATGGCTGGCCTGGGTTAACTGACTCAGGCTTGCAGGGTTCAGGCTAAGGGGCTGTTTAATCATGCTGTAGATTTTTGGGTCATGCTCTAGGACCCTCCCCTGTCACAGGGTCCCAGAACCCAGGCTCCAGCCTAAGCATCGACACTACAATTAAACAGCTCTTGAACCAGAGCCAGCCGACATGAGCCAGCTGCAGGTTTTTAATTACTATGTAAACATACCCTCAGAGCCTGAGTCAACTGACTTGGGCTCACACTGCGGGGCTAAAAATAGCAGGGTAGGCCTTCAAGCATGGGCTGGAGCCCAGGCTCTGAAACCCGGTGAAGCCCAGGCCAAGCCCAAACATCTACTCAAACATCTATTTTTAGCCCCGCAGTGTGAGCTCTGTGAGCCCAAGTCAGTTGACCTGGACTCTGGGACTCATTGCCATGGATTTTTTGTTTGTGGAGGAATACATAAAAAATAGGGTGACCAGATGTCCCAATTTTATAGGGACAGTCCTGATATTTGGGGCTTTTTTTTTTTTTTTTTTTTAATATGGGCTCCTATTACCCTCCACACCCTGTCCCAATTTTTCACACTTGCTATCTGGTCACCCTACATAAAAAGAGGCCAACTAAATGAGTCCCTCCAACAAACACTGCTCAGAAAGAGGAAACTTATGGGACTTCATAACAGAGGACATGCAAAGAGGGCCCCAAGATGGAAGGGGATGGCAGAGGCTCTTCAAGCCCTAAGGGATGACTTAGCATGGGGAAGATTGCAGTAACCTGGGCTGACTTTTGAGCAGTGACCCAGAAGTGGAATGCCTTGTATTTCATTAACTCCTCTCTTCGCACCACCCCGGCCAGTTCTCTTTATATGGTGATTTAAGGGAATATTTTTAAAATGTGTTCAAAAGCAAAAGGCAAGTCGAATGTGTGTGAAAAATGGGGGTCATATCAAGTTTCTGCTAGAGCTGTACTCAGTGGGAGAGTATTAAATTCTTTATCAACTTGCAGCACAGTGAAATCTTTCCCAACATTAATTATATTTGCCAATATTAATTACAATAACATTTTATACCATGTTCTCTTTGCACTTCAGAACACTGAAAAAAAAAATGTACACGCTCCCATGTCTTGTAAAATTGCTGACAGAGTAATCAAGCAAGTTCTTAGCTTAAAAGGAGAGGAATTCTGACAAACTTAAGAGCAGGGAATGTTTTCACCTGAAATGTTTTCTTCCATTATATTTATTTAAGAACAGATGAAGACAGGCATAAAGGATTACTGATCAGAAGATTTATCAGAGTCATAAATGAATCATTAAAGTCTGGACTGTTTGATGGAAAGTGTATTATGAATCATTGATTTATAGATTCCAAGGCCTAAAGGGACCATTGTGATGGTCTAGGCCAGTGGTTCCCAAACTTGTTCTGCCACTTGTGCAGGGTAAGTCCCCTGGTAGGCCAGGCCGGTTTGTTTACCTGCTGTGTCCGCAGGTTCGGCCGATCGCAGCTCCCAGTGGCTGCAGTTTGCTGCTCCAGGCCAATGGGGGCTGCTGGAAGTGGAGGCCAATACATCCCTCGGCCCGCGCCACTTCCAGCGGCTCCCATTGGGCTGGAGCAGTGAACTGCGACCACTGAGAGCTGCCATCGGCCGAACGTACGGACGCGGCAGGTAAACAAACCGGCCCGGCCTGCCAGGGGCTTTCCCTGCACAAGCGGTGGAACAAATTTGGGAACCACTGATCTAGTCTGACCATAGAATACAGGCCATAAAACTTCCCCAAAATAATTCCTAGAGCAGATGTTTTACAAAAACATCTAATTTTGGATGTTAGATGACCCAAGAGCTCAAACAAACTCTGCCAAAACAACGCATATACTTTAACGTTTTTTTAAAAAAATTTAAACTTGAAATGCAAACACATACTAAAGTCTAACTTAAAAAAAAAAAGGTAGTATCCAAAGGAATTGGCTAAGGCAACTAGACAAAAGCATAATAGATCAAGACAATTCCTCACAGCAGTGGAAAGGAAAATGTTGACTGAAAAAAAAAAAAGTGACAGGTTTCAGAGTAGCAGCCGTGTTAGTCTGTATCCGCAAAAAGAAAAGGAGGATTTGTGGCACCTTAGAGACCAACATATTTATTTGAGCATAAGCTTTTGTGATCTACAGCTCACTTCATTGGATGCATTCAGTGGAAAAATACAGTGGGGAGATTTATATACATAGAGAACATGAAACAAGGGGTGTTACCATATACACTGTAACAAGAGTGATGGTAACACCCCTTGTTTCATGTTCTCTGTGTATATAAATCTCCCCACTGTATTTTCCACTGAATGCATCCGATGAAGTGAGCTGTAGATCACAAAAGCTTATGCTCAAATAAATATGTTAGTCTCTAAGGTGCCACAAGTACTCCTTTTCCTTTTTTTGAAAAAAAAATGGTTATAATAATAATAAGTGAAAAGTGTAAATATAAAGCCGAAGTAGTTAGAGAATAAACAGTAGGAGAAAGACTAAGAAAGTGAACTAAGAACTGCTCTGTATGAAATACCTCCCTTAAAATAAGTTTCTCCACGCACATGAAAAAAGGAAAAAAGAACAAAACAGAAGTACCTCTATGAGGAGACATTGAAAACATACTAGCTCCTCGGGGACAAAACCAAAATACATAACCAGAATTAGGGAACACTTACTAGCTAGAAGAGAGGAAGATGCTGCAAGAAAGTGAAAATCAGCAACAAAATGGCAGCCTTAAGGTTGTTGCTGCTTGGCTCTGCCCCATTTAAAAGGTCAGCAATGCACACTGGGAATAAGTTCCTGCAAGAGGGCATCCCAGCAGTATCCGTTTCTTTTGCTAAAGAAACTGTCATTGGCTGCTGCTGGAGATTTAACACTAGATTGGCATAAAATGCTACTTTAACTGAGTTGCTGAAGTACAGGAATTACCATGCTTTCTCAGGGCCATGATGTATCGACACACTGACCACAAATCTGAAATGGTTAGTCTTGTAAAAATCCAACACTTCTAATTTTTTCCCACCAATTGCCTACGCAATGGAACTCCACAACATTTTAGGGGAAGCAGGGACTTTCAAAAGCAGTCAGCACTGGACTAATTTTGCTACTGTTGAAGCTGATGAGAGCTTTACTATTGGCTTTAGTAGCAGCAGAATTAGGCTTCTGCACACCCCTAGAGATGGCTTTCATCAGTAGGCATCATAAGTCCTGCAAGACTACAACCATAGCTTTATCACAGGCTTTCTGAGAATAAAAGGGCATGATTCATAGAAAGCAATTTCACAACACCTTGTGCTACCCTTGTCCGGAAAAAGGTAATTCAAGAATGTGAAAGCAGCACATCTGGAGGCATTGCTGGATTAGGCGACCATATATCTGATCTCTAGCTGTTGACTTTTTAGCAGGTTGTGCTGAAAACTTGTTTTTAAGTCTGAAAATAAGGCCTCTGGAAAATGGAAAAACCTTAAATTATTGACGACCTGGCACATACTCTGCAGCTCCTGTTCCTTTCGTTACCATCTGAAGTATGCAGAAATGTTAGTTGTACTCTAAAGCTGTTTGAGGTCTCATGGTAGAAGATCAAATGAAATTAAATTTAGCCCACTAGTTCAGTTACATTAATCCCCACACTGCTGTGAATGAGATCTAAATGCAGTAGATGTAATAGCCTCCATATACCATGCATGGTTTACTGTTTGAATTGAACAGTTTTAATGGCATTTTTTCCCCCCGATACACCCAAGTAACTCTCACTGTTGCTAATGGGAATTACAGGTACATATTGAGAGAGAATACCAATTGTTTATGGGGTGCTACAGGGCCCAAGTCTCCAGCGCCTCATGCCTTGTTTAGTAACTTACACATAGGCAGAGCAAGTGTAAACTGGGTATATAAAGCTTCTGTTTGATTTGGACTCAATTTATGCTCACAGTGCACTCTTTTTGTGAAGGTGCAGATGATGAGTTAGTGAGGAATCAAGCCCATGTTAGTTGTGTTTGAAGGTCCACTCTCTCGGTTCCGCCAGCAAAGCGGAAACATTTTCTTGGCATGTTAAGTATCCCAGTTTTTTGGTTTTTTTTTAAATCCTAGAAGGTTATTTGCAGCAATTTAAAGGTGAGCTAGTTTCCTACCTAATTTTAACTATTGTTAAGAAAAACAAGGACCAGAGATGTGTTGGTGTATTTTCTTTTGGTTGCTGAAAAATGAGAATGGTAACTTAAATCCCTTGAATATATATGTATTGGCCATTGTATTATTTGAAAGGACAAAAGATCTGCAGTAGTACTGACTATCAGTGGAGAAGTCAGTGTTTGCAACTCCGTGGTCCCAACAGCAACTCTCACAGGTAACTACTCAGCAGAGAATTCTAACAACATTCCCAGGACACTTGCTCTAGTTACATATCTGTACATGTGGGACAAAATTTCAGAAAGCAGAGAAAAAACTAACACACCAGGCATGTTCACAGATGCAAAGCAATTATCTGCACACACAAAATACCACTTGCTTACACAATTTAAGGATTCCTGATGCTTTTTAGGAGCAAAGGTGAGTAATATTCTTTAGGATTAGCTGCTTGTATTGCAGCCAAACATTGATTTATCAAATAGTGTTATTTACAACTAGTGAGAAGGTTAATTCCCAGGCAGGTAAGAGGATTTGGACGCCTGTTCTGTGTTTAAATGCTGTGCCATGTACACTGAAGGAACAAAAGCACAATGGTAAATATTCACAGAGGAGCAAATATGAAAGTTAAAAAAATCAGCATATTAATTCTAGGTAGCAAACAGTATGAAGATTAAATATAGGGCCACTGGCTTTCTGTAGTAGCTGAGGAAGGGACCAGTTTCTTCAGTATTTGGTTTATGGCCTTGAAAATGAGCAGCTCTGCTGCTCACCTTGACCCCATCAAGCTCTTACTTGTTGATAGTACTTTGTTTATATGTAGGCTTGGCAAAATTTGATTTTTTAAAATAATTTCAATGGATAATGTCAATGTTTTTTTTTTACGCATTTTTCTCTATAATCAATTTAGATTTTTATAGTCGTGCAAAATTATTGGGGGGGGGCAACATTACTTTGTATATTTCACATGCAAATATCCTTAAATCAAACTCTAAAGTTCTCAAACGTTTGTCTTACTTTGCCTATGAATTTTATTATCGCTGGAAACTTTTCATTAGTTTGTGTGTACTGTTAAATCCACATTTACCAATGTGAAGCTAATACTTCCATGTTTATCTGTACAAATAGAACAGTTTGCATGAGGTGTCAATAGATGGTGCTCAAGAATATGTAGCGTAGTTCCCGAGTTATGGGTTTTTCCCAACGAAACTTGTTGCACTGCAAATGGTTTTCTTTGTGCAGCCTTTTACCTTTATGAAGAATATAGAAAGGGCAATGTTGTTTATTGCTGTGGCCTCCAGCCCCACTGCTTTTGCTACTGAAGGACAATATGACCATATAAATCCCCACACCCTTACGTCAGCTCTGGAGCTAGATTGAATCTTCTATAGAGAAAACCCTTGGGTTTTACACTCCCCTGCTGACCTAAAAGTCAGACTAAGCTCTCAAGCCTTAATTCTGAGCCAACCTGGATTTTGTTTCAAGTGAAACTTACTCAGTGATTGCTTCTGTGTAGATGATTTCCAGCACATACTTGCAGTACGATGCAGATCTGCAAATTTTACATTGCTTCACTGTGGGTGAACTTTGAGAAATAACTGATATTTTGTGTGTAATAACATGGAGAGTGAATGAGTAGAAATACTCCTCTTGAAAGCTGCTATGCAATGAAACAGCTTTATATGTTCCAAACACAAAGAGAACATGAGGATTGGCTGTCACTGATGTTGTCCCCATGTCAATAAATTTCCAGTAAATTCAGGAGTGATTTATAACCTTATAATTCTATTATCCTTTTTTCTATAACCCTCACTTGAAGTTCAACCGGCTCCTGGAAACTCTGGAGCCTTGGAGAGTAGAAGGGGTCCAAGTCTATGGACTACAACAATAATGGCTACCATAGCCGTTTGACACCATCTCCCAGCATGCTTGGAGTCACGGGTAGGGGCACAATAGGCTAGAAACTCCTGCTGGGGCTAACAAGGAGATCGTTCCCTTCGCAGGTGGGGAGAGCCTGACCCACAGGCAAAGACTAGTTTCAGTGTGGTCCTTGGGATTGGAGCCGAGAGAGAAGCAAAACAGCTCAAGGAGTCTCTAATTAACTCCCATGTCCAACCAACTGGGAATTTATTGAACTGCTGCAAGATCTAGTGCATGGGTCAGGCAGTTCCAGCCCTTCAGTGACCAGTGTCTGGAGTGGCAGAGATCCAAACCTTGTGCTAGCTACTGAGAGCCAGCCAAGACCTCCACAGGACTCCAGACTAGGGACCCAGGAGGAGACCCTGTCCCACCCAGGGGTAAAGACTCAATCAGAGGAACCCTTTCCTTTTTGTATAAGCTGGGCAACATTCACAGTGCTGCAGCACCCATCTTTGGAGTCATCCTCAGTGTGCCATCTGCCTGGGAAGATGCCAGGGATGAGTTGGGAGATGGGGAATGTGTTGATTTGGGGTGTTTTAGTACTTATTAATTAACCTGGACCTTTTCTTTCCCCAGATCCTATTTTCCCAATCCCAGTAAAGTCCCCCTTTGTTACAATATTATTTTGGAGTGTTCTGAATGCTTGAGGCAAATGGTGTAATGCCCAGGTGGGCAAGGACAGCTTAAAATGCATTACTTATGGACCTCTACTGACATTCCCTTCCCCTATATGTTGTCTGTTTAGGGTATTGATTTCTTGGGCCAAGTACCTTGTTGTCTGAACATGCCCATGGCGTTCTATAATATGCTTATTATACTGTGCTTATGCACAGTAGTGTAGTGAGACAACCTGATGTGTACAGTCAGGATAATTTTGCTATAATTGCTAGAGAGTTCTCCAGAAATACTCTTGTAAAATGTGCACCTTCTTGAAGATAACAGGCTTTATCCAAAGATACAGTTTACTCTGCAGTTTAAAATGGAGGTACTGAGGTCAAAAGCTGGACTCAAAGAGCTTTGTATTGCACAAAATCTTTATCAAACTGAGTAACTGGGGACTTATCAGTTGGAAGTAACAGAGGAGGAAGTATTGGTTGATCACAGGATGACTATGATCTGCCAGTGTGATGGGACCATGAAAAAAGCTAATGCAGTCCCAGGATGCATCAGGTGAGGTATTTCCAGTAGAGACAGGGAAGCGTTAGTACCATTATACAAGGCACTTGTGAGATCTCATCTGAAGCACAGTGTGCAGTTCTGGTCTCCCATGTTTAAGATGAATTCAAACTGGGCCAGGTGTAGAGAAGGGCTACTAGGATGATCCGAGGAATAGAAAAGTTACCTTACGAGAGCTGGGCTGATTTAGTCTCACCAAAAGGAGGCAGAGGGGAGATAATATTACACTCTATAAATACATCAGAGGGATAAATACCAGGAGAGAGAGGAGTTATCTAAAGTAAGTACCAATGTGGTTACAAGAACAAATGGATGTAAACTGGCCATCAAGAAGTTCAGGCTTGAAATTAGGCAAAGGTTTCTAACCAATCGAAGGGCTGCAGTTCTGGAACAGCCTTCCAAAGGGAGCAGCAGGAGGCAAAAACCTAAGTGGCTTCAAGACTGACCTTGATAAGTTTAGAGAGGAGATGGTATGATGAGGCTGCCTACAATGGCATGCAGCCAATTTGTAACTGCTAGCAGCAAAGATCACCAATGACTGGTGATGGAACACTAGAATGGGGAAGGCTCTGAGTACTAACAATGAATTCTCTCTCAGGTGTCTGGCTGGTGGGTCTTGCCCACATGTTCAAGATCTAACTGATCACCGTATCTGGGGTCAGGAAGGAATTTTTTCCCATGTTAGACTGGCAGAGACCTTGGGGATTTTTCACCTTCCTCTGCAGCAAGGGGACAGGACTCTTTCAGGTTTAAACTAGAGTAAATGGAGGATTCTCCATTTTTTTGAAGTCTTTAAATCATGATTTGAGGGCTTCAGTAACTCAGCCGGACATTAGGAGTCTATTGCAAGAGTAGGTGGGTGAGGTTCTGAGGCCTGCAATGTGCAGAAAGTCAGACTAGCTGATCATAATGGGCCCTTTTGGCCTTAAAATCTAAGAATCTATAACTTATCAACAATGCTGCATGTGCCTGTGTATCTACAGGTGTTGCTCTTTACATAAATTATCCTCATATACAGTCCACTTTTCTATAGCACTCCTGTAACAGATTACCTTTGATTTTGGAACATGTTTCAAGGCCTTGCCAGACTGGGGCCTCAATGAAGTTTCAGTTGCTCTAGGTCTTCCATAGTATATTGGAAGGGAGAAGGGAAAATACAGCACAGATTTCTATCTTATGTCACATGAATTATCATGTTAAACATAAAAAGAAAAGGAGTACTTGTGGCACCTTAGAGATAAAACATAGTTTCTTTATAGATTACCTAGCTCACTAGAAAGAAAGCCTTCTAAAACACTTATCAGAATAGACCACCACAGAAGTTCTGTTTCTGTAACTGAGTTTGAAGCCTGAAATTTGTCCAAAACTATTATATACCTTAATTATGTTTGGAAAAGTTAGCTTTGGATTTTTTAGCTAAATATGGTAATTGTATTTTCAGCCTATTGAGGTATTGTGTTCCTTGCCATTTGTTTATTTATGTTACATCTTCTCTGACTGGAGATATTTGTATATGGATAAGTAAACTAGAGACTGGACAGCCTTGTCTCATGCATCTGCTCAAATTTAAACCCTCTTGAAGGAAGCCATTCACTATCACCTAATGGTGAATTATGCTTAGCTTTGATCTAATTCAGGGATCAGCAATCTTTGGAACATGGCCCGCCAGAGCAAGCCCCCTGCCGGACCAAGCCGGTTTGTTTACCTGCTGCATCCACAGGTTCGGCTGATTTCAGCTTCCACTGGCCGCAGTTTGCTGCTCCAGGCCAATGCCGGCTGTGGGAAGCAGCGACCAGCACATCCCTTGGCCCGCACCGCTTCCTGTGGCCCTCATTGACCTGGAAATATATGGTCGAGATTGAAAAGCAGCAGGGAAGAACAACACAGGTTGTAGGAATAGAAGGAGTTTTAGACAATTCAAAACAAAGAATTGGTTGGAAAAAAACTGTCAAAACAAAATTTCTAAGGAAGAAAAAAAAAAGAAAAAAGCATTCTTGCAAAAATTCTCCATATAACCCTTCTATAAAGAAAAGGCAATAACTTGATTAAAGGATAGTAAATTTAGAAAAATTGAAGGAAATGTTCCTTTATACATGATCAAACGAATTTGCAGAATTCATTCTCATAGGAGATTGAGTCAAATAACACATTTTATTTAAAAAAAAAAGTGTTATGACTATTAACAATATTTGAGTTCATAGAGGTGAGCCTGAATCAATACCCTGGATCTGAGCTTTTTAGGGGAAAGGGAGAAGGAGTGTGAAGAGGAAGAATGCGTTCAGAATCGAAACCCTGATTTAATTCTGAATTTCAGGACTGGCCTCTGCCACTGAATAGCCCAGAATTTCACAGGGGCTGGGGGGCTGGAGAAGAGAGAAGACTGGAAATCCAGACACATTTCAAATCCTGCAGCTCAGTGTCATCACTAGTAACTAACAGAATGAAGAAGTTATTTAATATTATGGATGTTAGCTGATCCCCTGCAGAGCTCAGGAAGGCCTGGTATGTAATTTCTACTCTTACCGCCATACACGCACAACATTTAGGATTGCAGTATAGTAAATGAGAAGGGTGGTAGTGGCAATCTCCTGGAAATGTCAATTATTGTTTGCTCACAGGATCTAGCTGTACACCTCTGAAGTCAATGATTAGCCAGTGGATCAGGTCCTAAATTACTATTATCCAATATAGCAAATATACTATATCTTAATATTAATGGAAGGTGTTTATGTATACAATGAAGAATAAATAGACCCTGCCCACTAATGTGGGTCTTGTGTTAGGGATTAAAGCTTCTCAAAAAAATTTTAGAGCACAGCTATTTGCACAAACAAGACAATATACATACATTCAGACAGACCCTCTCTCCAAGCTTACAAGTGCATATAGCATACAGTAAAGATCTAGGCCAGCTATATCAATAGTTAGACTAAGAATAAGGTCTCCTGCCTCTGCCAAATCACATGATGCACACTGACTCTGTGATGACAATGTGCCTTACAGAAATATGCATGATAAAATATCAAAAAAGCTGATACTTTTGTATGATTACTTGGAACAGAAAGGTACAGATGATAGTGATCTAGCTAAAAAAAAGTCATATTTTTACATTAAATTTTTCCACAAACCAACATTTATTTCCCCATGATTAAGATGAAAAGTATTATCCAATTTTTCTCATATTTGTTAGCTGATACATCAAACTAACAAATCTCTTCAGACTGCATAGGAAGTTTAATGTGAAACATTTATACAGATTAAATGCAGTTTGAAGGTATGTGAAACAAAATTATGAAATTGCTTTAAGTGCAAAATATGAGAGATGAAAAATTCCGTTAATAAAAGAAAGCTGTGCCATAGGCTATATTTGCATAGAAATGGTTATATTTGTCAAATCATAAGAGGGAATTTTTCTGAGGTGATAAGATACTAGAGATGTTATGAAATCAAAACTGGAATGTTATACAGTAGTAATATCTATATTGGTGTACATCCTTTTAAAACTGTTCAGTGAATTTTATTTACAATTTTTTAATATGAAAATTTGTTCCAATGACAATAATAATACACTTTATTTTGATGGTACCTATGTGACACTGCATTCTAGGCATTCTCCAATAAAAACTTTAGATAAAGTATGTAAACAAATATTAGAACAGATCATGATGCTATACCAAAGGCTTTTCCAGATTGAAGAGTATTAATTGCATATTTTTAAAGTGGCTATTTTGGTAGCACATTTAAGGCTTGAAGACAGAGCATTTCACAAATGTGGGACTACAGATGCAAACTACAGGCAGAATATGATTTTCTCCTGGGATCAGAAAGGCCACTGCCTCAGATGTAAGATGGTGAGAAGGTAGGTAGGGTCCTAGAAACTCAGACAACTTGCATCCCCATTCATTCAATATTTTTAAATTTACAGATGAAAAGTTCTATTTAAATGCAAGGCACTGATTTCCCCATTATGTTGTCATGACTGGACTTCACTGTCAACACTAACAGTCAAATTCTACTGTATTATACCTGTGACCATTGGTAGGTATGATACACCTATAGCAATTCTTACAGTCCCATATGTACATGTAAGATATTTAACATTTGTTTCACTCAGTTTGATTAGGATTTAGTCTGCATGGCTTCAACAAAGCAAATACAATTTAATTAGAGAACAAGATGACAAAAACACAGGCAATTTGTTTTCAGGTTATGTCTATAATCTAGCCAGAAGTTACCTTGAGCTTCATTACTGATCTGTCATGACATGAACTGGGAGAGAAGATGTCACTGAAATACAGAACATGGAGAAGAACAATGGAAAGGAAGACTCATATATATATTAATTTACTGGGTTGGGTTGTGATGTTAGGGAATATGAGTCAAAATGTAATTTTCCAAAAAACAACATTTTTTGAATTTTCTACTTCCCTCTCCCCCACACTGTGTCAACACATTTGGAAAAAATAAATGTAAATTGATGGTGCTTCCAAAAACCCAAGACAGATTCATTTCCAGGCAGGCGGCTGAGCACATGTCCCAGTTTAAGTCTGCCAGGAAAGAGGTTCTGCTGGTGGTATAACCAGGGCCAACCACTAGCCTCATGTGTTAGATACTAATTATAACCACCTGAGCTCCCAAGTGAATCCGTCACCCTACGTTAATATAACTTATGTGCATACCTATGGGAATCTTGAAATACAGTATTCAATTTTATGAGGTCCTCAATCCCAAATTAGTTCATAACATAGGAGTTCTATTGTATATGAATGATAAAATTTCTATTGACTGCATTTAGCACATGGCTTCCTTCCCACTTTGTCCTAAGTATAATCCAATTTGAAAGATAATAAAGTAATCCTATTTATAAGATGCATTTGCAATTCAAAAATCAAGCATTACTTTGTCAAACCAAAGCTCCTTAAGGACCGGCAGGATTGTTGTGGTTGGGAGCACAACACAAGCCTTTCCATGAGCTGTTGTGCAAAGTTAATTGAGCATCATAAAGTCAGAGGTTAAGGCCAGAGGAGACCACCAGATCATCTAGTCTGACCTCCTGTAAATCATAGGCCACCAACATCACCCAGACACTAAACTTAACAACCAAAATTAGACCAAAATGTTACACCCTACAGGAGACTAGACTAATATGTGCTACAAGCAGACAATAGGAGGAACTGAGGTGCCAAAGTTTCCAAGATAAATCTAGGCAAGAGTTTGTAGGTAAATGGACGTGAAGAAGAATACAACAAAGCAGTACTGGAAAGATAATGGGAAATGAGCCTCCAAGTATGATGGTTTAAAAAAAATATTGGCTAGGAAGGTCTACATGGCCTTTGAAACTGGCCTGTGAAAACTAGGCAGATGTGGCTAACCTCTTAAATGTCTCTTAAACAAGAGGAACAATAGGGAAGGGAAAAGAAGGTCAATTAATGGGAACCCAGGGTGACTATTTCTGTGGCAGACTGTATGGGAATGAAAAAAACTCATTGCATGAAGCACAAGACCTTTTTATTGCAAATCTGGAAGGATCAGCATGTGTTCAAAGAAAAATATTGGTAAATGGAGCGAGACTTGTTTGGATACTAACTGAAATTAAAAGAAAAAAAAAATCTAAGGCTTCTACTGAAGAAACTGGAAACAGGAAGAAGTTTTCTTTCCTCTACCTGCTGTCAATGTCTAAAAGAACAGAGTAAGTAACACCTTAGGGATTTGAATGAAGTAGTTACATATAAATATCTGAATTCAAGTCTTAGTAGCATGCAAAGGTTGTCAGCTTCTATTCTTCTCAGTAGGTCAAGATGCATTTTCCACAATCACACTCAGTAAAACTAAAGGCCAAGATTTTCCAAAGCAACTAAGGACTTCGGGTGTCTCAAAGCAGCCCCTTAAAAGGGCTAGATTTTCAAAGGGTATTCGGGGAAAACAAATGTTAAGCATTCACATTCATGCATTTAGGGGAACAAACAATACAAGGAATTGGTACAGTAGGTCACCTGTTAAAGTCAATGAGGGCCTAAAGTGTATCGCACGTCTATCTACTGGGTGCAGGAATGGACCATATGTAGAATGTACATGAACCATATCTTATGCCATCAAATTTCCTAAAAAGAAAAAGGAGTACTTGTGGCACCTTAGAGACAGCAACAAATTTATTTGAGCATAAGCTTTCGTGAGCTACAGCTCACTTCATCGGATGCATTCAGGGCATCTGATGAAGTGAGCTGTAGCTCACGAAAGCTTATGCTCAAATAAATGTTAGTCTCTAAGGTGCCACAAGTACTCCTTTTCTTTTTGCGAATACAGACTAACACGGCTGCTACTCTGAAATCTGACATTAATTTAGCTAGTTAGTGTTAGTGCAATTGATGTACTGTGATTCCATATTCCAACCTCCCCCTCACCCTTGCAGAAAAGTTATACCT